>NC_045610.1:19745893-20394435 GCF_009762305.2 Zalophus californianus | reverse complement strand
TGCAAGCGGGGAGGGGAAGGGCAGAGGGAGAAGGAGAGAATTTTAAGCAGGCTCCACACCCAGCATGGAGCCTAACTCGGGGCTCAATCTCACGACCCTGAGATCATGACCTGAGCCAAAATCAAGAGTCAGATGCTTAACCGACTGAGCCACCCAGGCACTCCTTGATGTAGTCCCAATAGCTTATTTTTGCTTTAGTTTCCCTTGCCTCAGGAGACATATCTAGAATTTGCTACAGCTGATGTCAAAGAAGTTACTGCCTGCATTCTCTTCTAGGACTTTTATGGGTTCAGGTCTCACATTTAGGTCTTTAATCCACTTTGAATTTATTTATTTATTTATTTATTTATTTTTAAGATTTTATTTATTTATTTGAGAGGAGAGAATGCAAGATAGAGAGCACGAGAGGGAAGAGGGCCAGAGGGAGAAGCAGACTCCCTGCCAAGCAGGGAGCCCGATGCGGGACTCGATCCCAGGACTCCAGGATCATGACCTGAGCTGAAGGCAGTCACTTAACTGACTGAGCCACCCAGGCGCCCCACTTTGAATTTATTTTTGTGAGTGGTGTAAGTGTTCCAGTTTCATTCTTTTGCATGTTGCTTTCCAGTTTTCACAACACCATTTGTTGAAGAGACTTTTTCCCACTGGATATTCTTCCTGCTTTGTCAAAGATTAATTGACCATATAATTGTGGGTTTATTTCTGGGTTTTCTATTCTGTTCTATTGATCTATGTTTCTATTTTTGTGCCAGTATCATACTGCTTTGATTACTACCTCTTTGTAATATAACTTGAAATCTGGAATTATGATGCCTCCCATTTTTTCTTTTTCAAGATGGCTTTGGCTATTCAGGGTCTCTCATGGTTCCATACAAATTTTAGGATTGTTATAGCTCTGCAAAAAAATGCTGGTGGTATTTTGATAGGGATTGCATTAAATGTATAGATTGCTTTGGATGGTATAGACATTTTAACAATATTTGTTATTCCAATCCATGAGCATGGAATGTCTTTTCTTTGTATCATCTTAAATTTCTTTCATCAGTGTTTTATAGTTTTCAGAGTACAGGTCTTTCACCTCTTTGGTTAGGTTCATTCTAGATATCTTTATTATTTTGGGTGCAATTGTAAATAGGATTGATCCCTTAATTTCTCTCTCTGCTGCTTCATTATTGGTGTATAGAAATGCAACAGATTTCTGTATATTGATTTTGTATCCTGCGACTTTACTGAATTTATCAGTTCTAGCAGTTTTTGGATAGAGTCTTTCAGGTTTTTTATAGAGAGTATCATGTCATCTGCAAATAGTGACATTTTTACTTATTTGGATACTTTTATTTCTTTTTCTTGTCTGATTGCTGTGGCTAGGACTTCCAGTACTGTGTTAAATAACAGTGGTGAGAGTGAGCATGAGGAAAAGCTCTTAGCTTTTCCACATTTGAGGATGATACTAGCTGTGGGTCTTTCATATATGATCTTTAATATGTTGAGGTATATTCCCTTTAAACCTACTTTGTTGAGGTTTTTACCATAAATGTACTTTGTCAAATGTTTTTTCTGCATCTATTGAAATGATCATATGATTATCCTTTTATTTATGTGGTGTATCATGTTGATCTGTGTATACTGAACCACCCCTGCAACCCAGGAATAAATCCCACTTGATCTCGGTGAATGACTTTTTAAATGCATTGCTGGATTCAGTTTGCTAGTATTTTGAGAATTTTTGCATCCATGTTCTCAGGGATATTGGTCTGTAGTTCTCTTTTTTAGTGGCATCTTTATCTGGTTTTGATATCGGTTAATGCTGGCCTCATAGAACGAGTTTGGAAGTTTTCCTTTCTTTTCTATTTCTTGGAATAGCTTGAGAATAGGTATTAACTCTTTAAATGTTTGGTAAAATTCACCTGTGAAGCCATCTGGCCCTGGCCTTTCGTTATTTGGGAGCTTTTTCATTAAGCATTCAATTTCTTAGCTAATTATCAGTCTGTTCAAGTTTTCTATTTCTTCCTGTGTCAGTGTTGGTAGTTTATGTGTTTCTAGGACTTTATCCATTTCTTCCAGGTTGTCCAATTTGTTGGCATATATTTTTCATAATATTCTCACAATTGTTTGCATTTCTGTGGTATTGGTTATTTTTCCTCTCCCATTTGTGATTTTACTTATTTGGGTCCTTTCTCTTTTTGATAAGTCTGGCTAGAGGTTTACCTATTTTATTCATTTTTTCAAAGAACCAGCACCTGGTTTTATTGATCTGTTGTTTTTTTTTTTTAGTTTTTATATCACTTATTTCTGCTCTAATCTTTATTTCCTTCCTCCTTCTGGCTTTAGGCTCCCTCTGTTCTTTTCCTAGCTCCTTAAGGTGTAAGGTTAGGTTGTTTCAGATTTCTCTTGCTTCTTAAGGTAGGCCTGTATTGCTATATACTTCCCTCTTAGGACCAATTTTGGTGCATCCCAAAGGTTTTCAACCGATGTGTTTTCATTTTCATTTGTTTCCATGTATTTTTTTAGTTTCTTCTTTGATTTCTTGGTTGACCCATTCATTGTTCAGTAGCATGTTTTTCAACCTCCATGTATTTGTGGTCTTTCCCAATATTTTCTGGTGGTTAACTTCTAGTTTCATAGCATTGTGGTCAGAAAAGGTGCATGGTATGACTTCAATCTTCTTGAATTTGTTGAGGCCTGTTTCGTGGCCTAATATGTGATCTATTCTGGAGAATGTTCCATGTGAACTTGAAAAGAATGTGTATTCTGCTGTTTTAGGATGGAATGTTCTGTTAAGTCCATTTGGCCCAGTCTGTCATTCAAAGGCATTGTTTCCTTGTTTATTCTCTGTTTAGATGATCTGTCCATTGATATAAGTGTGATGTTAAATTCCCCTATTATTGTATTATTATTGATTAGTTCCTTTATGTTTATTAATCATTTAATGTATTTGGGCACTTCCATGTTGGGTGCATAAATATTTGTTATATCTTCTTGTTGGATTGTCCCCTTTATGATTATTTAGTGCCATTGTCTTGTTACAATCTTTGAGTTAAAGTCTGGTTTATTCGAAAAATTGAAAAAGTCCAGTTTGTCCAATGTAAGTATTGCCACTCTGGCTTTCTTTTTTTCTTCCTTCCTTCCTTTCAAGATTTTATTTAAGAGTGAGAAAGAGCACAAGCAGGAGGAGAAGCAGAGGGAGAGAGAAGCAGACTCCCCACTAACAGGGAACCCAACGTGGGGCACGATCCCAGGACCCTAGGATCACAACCTGAGCCAAAGGCAGACGCTTAATTGACTGAGCCACCCAGGTGCCCTCTGGCTTTCTTTGGACACCCATTTGCATGATAGATGTTTCTCCATCCCCTCACTTTCAATCTGCAGGTGTCTTTAGGTTTAAAGTAAATCTCTTGTAGGCGACATATAGATGGGTCTTGTCTTTTTATCCATTCTAACACCCTATGTCTTTTGATTGGAGAGTTTAGTCCATTTACATTCAAAGTAATTTTTTTTTTAAAGGTTTTATTTATTCGACAGAGACAGACACAGTGAGAGAGGGAACACAAGCAGGGGCAGTGGGAGAGGGAGAAGCAGGCTTCCCAGTGAGCAGGGAGCCCGATGCAGAACTCGATCCCAGGACCCTGGGGTCATGACCTGAGCCAAAGGCCAACACTTAATGACTGAGCCACCCAGGTGCCCCTCAAAGTAATTATTGATAGATATGTACTTATTGCTATTGTTTTGTGTTTGTTCCTGGAGATTTTCTGATCCTTTTCTTTGTCTTTCATGTTTTGCTGATTTTCTTTCGTGATATATTTGAACTTTTTTATTCTTTGCATGTTTATTAGTGGGTTATATGGTTACCATTAGGTTTGTATATAACCTCTTCTGCATATAGCAGTCCAAACTAACTTGATGGTCGTTTAAGTTTGAACCCATTCATTTCCCCTCTTTCCCCATGTTTTAGGTACATGTTATTATATCTTATATCCTTTTTGCGTGTGCGTGAGTTCCTTGACTGATTTTTTACAGAAATATTCATTTCTACTGCTTTTGTGTTTCCAAACTTTATACTGTCAGTTTTGGTCTCTTCTTGAGCCCTGCTCCTCTTCGGAATTCTCTGCACTTCATCTGGAAATGCTCCCTAAGCCCTACCTCAAACCAAATTTCCATTATAATTTTTCTTCAGGACACCTCGGGTTATCCTTGTTTAATTAAATAGACAATTAGCTTGGAGGCATACGGCTCATTAGAACTTTTCATTATACTCATCCCCTGCATTCTGATTCATTTGTATCTACTTAATATTGTCTAACCTCACTTATACTTTACAAGATTTCTTTCACAACCCTTATAAATATAGCCTGGTCTTTATTCCTCTTCAATAACAATTTCTAGCCTAAAAGCTAAAAGCAATTGAAACAAGCGTTTATTTATATCAACTGAATAAAGAAATTTAATATCAATTGAATAAAAAATTCTAACAACAAAACTAAAAAACAGGCTGCAATGTTTACATTTCCTTGGATGATTAAATGTTAACACACAAGTTTAATAAGTTGTTTAATAACAGTAAAATGGTAACATTTTCACTAAGATTTCTCTGAATTAACAATGGGAAATTAACATTAGAAGGGATCTCATCTTTATTGAGTTTACATACCTTTGAGGTGCAAACAAAATATGCCAAATATTGCCCTAGATGTTTGTGTTATTGATAACAGAATAACTGTACTTATTATATGCTAGGTACTGTGCTTTCATTTAATTTCATAAGACCCTATAAGGTCTTATAAGGTAATACTAGTGTCTTTTTTTTACAAGTGAAGAAATTGAGATTCAAAGAAATTATTTGCCCAGAGTTACACCATTAGTCAGTGTGAGGATTTGAACCCAAATCACTATGATGAAACTTCTTTCAACTATACAATGCCATTTTCATCTCCCAATCCTGCACAAAAAAAGGTCAAATTATCAAACCGTGAGATTTTCCAAAAATTATCAATTATCTCACAATATCCCCACATGTGGGATCATGGTTAGTCACTGATGAAATCTGCATCTGAATTCCAGAAAAGCAACCAGAGAAGATTAGGCAACCTTAACACATGCCTCCTACCTGGTATTACAAATCTGTCATCCAAAGGCCAGTCCTGGTGGAAAAGCTTGATTTGGCCTTAGTAAGGAGACAACAGAGCCTCAGGGTCACCCTAAAGGCCAGTTTTCCCTGACATAATAGCATTGCTCAAAATAATTCCATTATTGCATTGGGTAGAGGTCTTCTGTTAGAAATTATCAGAATAAAGGGATTCCATTCTAAAAGAAAGTGAAATTCTTTTTTTTTAAAGATTTTATTTATTTGAGAGAGAGCAAGCCCAAGCAGAGGGAGGGACAGAAGGAGAGGGAGAAGCAGACTCCCCGCCGAGCAGGGAGCCCGACGCGGGACTCGACCCCGCGACTCCGGGATCATGACCTGCGCCGAAAGCAGTCGCCCAACCAACCGAGCCACCCAGGCGCCCCCAGAACAGTGGTTCTCAATCAAGGATGATTTGGCAGTGTCTGGAGACACTTTCGGTGGCCACAACTGGGGGGAGGGTGTCCTACCAGCATCTGGGGGAAGCAGCCAGGGATGCTGCTAAACATCTTACAATGTACAGGGGGGTCCCTACAACAAAGAATTATTTGGCCCAAAATGTCAACAGTGTTGAGGCTCCGAGGTCCCGCCCTAGGACTCCCGCTGGATGCATGTTGGAATCTCTCAATTAATCCTCTTTATCCACTTTGCTCCAGTCAAGGAAAATTCTTTCATAATCTCCCAATTCATTGATTCTCTTTTCAACATGTCCATGTTGGGGTTTCTATGTTTTATTTCAATAATCGCATTTTCCAATATCCAAAACTCCTGGTAGGATCTTTTTTTATAAGCATTTATTGTATCGCTCTCTTTGTTTCATAACTTTTGTTCTTTTTAGGTGGAATTATGCTTTTATCTATCTCTTTGAGCATGTATCATTGTCCTATAAATTATTTTCAACCGATGTAATTCATATTCTGGATTTCTTTTTCCCTTTGCTTGTCCTTAGCATCAAGTTTCTCAATATTGTCAAACGATAGGTTTTACTTGAGTTTAAGGTTTAGTCTGCTGGTTTTTAAAATCTCCTCCTTTCCTGTTTTACCCCACTCTACCAGGAAGGCTTGCAGTTGTCTCTAATTGTTCCTCCTGGGCCTTCAATCAAGAACTAAGTCTTGGTGTTTTGAGCCTAGTGTTCTGATGCCCTCATATCACAGGTCCAGTTACTGAGCCAATGGGCTACTTAAGTGTTCATTAAAAAAAAAACAAAAACAAATTAAAACAAACAAACAAAACACCATGTTTTTCTCTCGCTGTCACTGGACCCAGTTTTTCACAAAGCAATAGTCCCAGGCATAATGTCAACCATTTTACTGGTCTGTTTTCACAAGCGGACATCCCAGGCCCTGGCTTCACATCACGCTTCCAGCTCATCCGCCTCAGTCAAAGAGCTCTCAGCGAAGTCTGTTTTACCAACAGGGCTAATGCTCTGAGCCACCCTGGTGTTAGACCCAGAGCCTGAGTCCCACAGCAAGCTCCGCTCATCACAAGGGCTTTCTCTTACATTTTTGTCACATAAGTTTATCTGTTTTTTTTTTTTCTTTAACCATTTTCTCCTATTGCTGGGTGTTTGAGGCAGAGGAACTGTGTTGAAGCATGAACTCACTTTAATATCTCAATCACAAGTCATACTTTATTTCGGCACTTTTTAAAAATGAGAAATCTTGTAATCAGAAAAAAAAATCAGGTTTAAATTATTTTTTACATTTACTCTCCACTATATACGTACCATAACAGAGGCAAATAAATGATAGAGTTATGGATGCAAAGAGGAGGAAGAGCTGAATTCTGATAGAGGAAGCTGGGAAAGGCTTCACATTTCAATCACTTGTTTGCCAGCATCCCCAAATGTTCTATGGATTCACAGGAACCAGAAGGGAAGAAGGGAAACAAGTATCCAGGCCCATCTAATTAGCTTGTAAGAAAAGATCAGTGATGCAGCGCTGCATCAGTGATGCAGCTTCAGTTTGCTTCAGCCTATGGCTCTTTGGTCTGCTCTACTGTCATACATGGAAACTGAGCCAGTTTAGCAGTTCATTAAGAATCGTAAGAGAGATATGATAGCAGATGGGGAAGCATCAACTGGCTGAGGGCTCAGAGACAGCAGTCGTGAGAATGAAGCAGAACAAACTTCTCATCAAGTAGGCCAAAAAAGAGGGTCAGTTCTGAGAGCTGGAGTGTGGCAGAGAAGGTGCAAATAGGACATGGGCTCAGATACTAAAACTACACTAAAGTCAGAATGAGTTCAACAGCTGAAGGCAGGGAGGACATTGGTCCTGAGCCAGAGGTTTAGCTGGGTCTGCGGTTGAGAAAGAATGGCAGTCCCCCAGTAGTGGAGATTTGGGACCCAGGTTAGACAGGGAGCCGTATCTGTCAGTCCATATATTAAGAGCGTTAGATAGACCCTATCATCAACATGGATGAGATCAATGGAATTAAACTTTAGACATTTTAGTACTATGCTCTAGTTCTATTTTTTAGTATTAGAAGTGGACATTAATTCACAAACAGCAAACTACAGAAACCTGCCTAGCTTCTCAAGAAAGAAGCAATTTGCATATACAAAGATATGAATATAAATTCAAGGTGTTTTAAAGACTCAGTCCTTTTTCTCCTGACAATTTACTTAAAATATTAAAACTTTTAAACAAACATGCCCAACATTAACTTTAAAAAAAAAAAATAGCAAAAGAAATCTACTTCAGATCCAAATTTCTTGGTCAAGTAAAACTAAGGGATTGGTCACTAAATTACAGAAACAAATCCATGTATAACAATCTCAACTTCTAAATAAATGTTTCTTCTCACTAACTCCAAAAAATAAAAACTTTTATGAGTTGGCTTCACAAAGGTTGTGTCTGGACCAGAAATGCCCAATCAGAACATACATAACCCCAAGGTGCTAGGTTTTGAGTGGTCAAGCACTATGGACAAGGTACTAGCTAGTTAGGCTGGTTGCCCGCAAGGTTTCAGTTTTTGCTTAGAAGTGTACCAGCAATGTCATATTAAATACCCATGGTCTCTTACAAACCAATCATTATTTTAAGTTGAGGAGATTACATACCTTAAGTATTAATTTTATTCTTCACTTAAATACTTATTGAGCCCATACTATGTACCTAAACACTGTATCAAGCGTTAGATCTGGCTCTCAAGAGGCTTGCCATGAATTATATATATATATATATATTTTGCCATCAGTTATACTAATAAAAACATTAACAAAAAATTTAAAATAAATTGCATGCTGTGTACCAGATACTGTGCTGTTTTACACTTGATCTCACTAAATCCCATTTTCAGGGTGAGGAAACTTAGGGTTTAGGGCTGAGTAGCTCACCCAAGTTCACACAGCTAGGAAATGGTGCTGACATTAGAACTCCAAACTGTTCCAGGGCCCCAAATCATAACTACTGTGCATACTGCCTCTAGCAACAGCGCTATGACATGAAAGTGTCTTTATTCCCATAGAAGGTCAAAAGTGAAAAAGGAAAAAAGGACTGTAGATAAATAAGGAAGGACATTCAAGACAACTAATTTCTTCCAAGGAGATGAGTATAAGGCCTGACTTTGTGAAGCAAGTGATATTTATACAAACTTTTATGGGATGACTAGGATCTGGTTGTACAGATAAAGGACAGAAAGGCAAGGTGTAAGAAATATGGCCTGTACAAGGCACATTGCATCGGGAGTCAGATGATCAGGTTTGACCTTTACTCCTCCCTTTCTTAGCTGTGGAACAAGAAGCAAACCACTTACTTCTCTAGGCTTCAGCTTATTCTTACATCAAATGTCCAGTTTGGTTCATTTAAAAAATCGTGTGTTATATGCAGAAAGATATTCATAGCATAATCATTTATAAAAGTAAAATCTAGGAAACTTATCAGTAAAGAAGTAAATAACTCAAATTATTTTTCAGCTTTTCCTGACAGTAACTGTGGAGACTGCAGCAACACAGAAAAATGTAACAAACTGCAAATTATAAAATTATGTGCACTATTACAAATATACGTATGAGGACATAGAGAGTAAGGGATAATATACAGAAATAAAATTTGCAAAATAAAAATGCAAATACCAAATCCCAGACCTCTTAAAGTAAAAACCTCTGGGAATGACCTGAAAATATGTATTTTTAGAAGTTTTCTCAGTGACTCTGGTGTATACCCAGGAATAAGAGCCACTGACAGGATAACTAAGATTTCTTCCAACTTTGATATCTTAATTCTTTAAGAACATTCCATATACCATGGCAAAGTAGACAAATGCTAAGAAAAGATTAGAGAAATGTATAGGGAATAGTGATTAGTTTGGGGTAACTATACCATAGAATATATCAAAGATGGCATGAAGGTCACCAAAGGCTGAGGAGGCATTTGGACATTATGCTGTAGGTCATAGGCAGTTTTCTACGGCTTCTGAACTAGTAACACAGAAAAAACAGAACCAGCTCTCTGGATCTGTGGTCTTAGCAGCTTTGGGGCCTTTGCTGTTTTTGGTTGGCATCACTGGATTTAAAGGGCCCTCACTGGTCTCCAACCATGTCCCTCATCTTCTCATGAGCACAATCTAAGACAGCTCCATGCTCAGCGCAGTCCGCTTGAGAGCGCAGTCTCCCTCTCTCTTTGCCCCTCCTCCCTGCTTGTGCACGCTCTAAAATAAATCTTAAAAAAAAAAAAATCTGGGCGCCTGGGTGGCTCAGCTGGTTAAGCCACTGCCTTCGGCTCAGGTCATGATCCTGGAGTCCCGGGATCAAGTCCCGCATCCGGCTCCCTGCTCAGCAGGGAGTCTGCTTCTCCCTCTGACCCTATCCCCTCTCATGTGCTCGCTCGCTCTCTCTCAAATAAATAAATAAAATCTTTAAAAAAAAAAAATCTTAGGGGCACCTGGGTGGCTCAGTTGTTGAGTGCCTGCCTTGGGCTCAGGTCATGATCCTGGGGTCCTGGGATCAAGCCCCTCATCGGGCTCCCAGCTCAGTGGGAAACCTGCTTCTCCCTTTCCCTCTGCTACTCCCCCTGCTTGTGTTCCCTCTCTTGCTGTGTCTGTCAAATAAATAAAAAAAATCTTAAAAAAATTTTTTTTAAATCTTAAAAGTCATATACCCTAGACTTATACAATGTTACATACCAATTTTACCTCATTCTAAAAAATCATATAAAAACACAGACAAAAATTAGTTTATCTATAAAGGGGGTGGGAAGCTTTGGTCTCCTTCTTGGCAACATTAGACACCACTAAGTACAAAATTTACAGAATATTGATGGGAAATTTTTATCCAGCCTAATTGTTTGAAGACAATAAAAAAATGTTCTCAAATATGCAAAGCCAAAAAATATACCAGCTATATACACCTTCCTCAAAAATGTACCTGATTATATCATCCAGCCAATCAACTAATGAAAAAAGAAAACACATTTTTTATTTGGAATTTGTGATTTTTTTTTTGTAATTCCTTCAACTTTATTTTTTCCAAGGTTTTTTTTTTTTTGGCTCTTATAAGTTCTTTGCATTTCCACATAAATTTTAGAATTAGAAACAGGAAAAAGTCAGACTTTCAGTGACCTAGAAGATGTGATCTGGGAATAAAAGGCTGAGTGGCAAATTGAAAGTAAGCAAATGCTTAGTCAACCCTCCGTCTGGGGCACGATGTCCTGGCTCCCTGGCTTAGCTTGCAGGACAGAGAATGGAGTGAAAAGTTGGCCTACAAAAGGAAATGTAAGTTATGTAACTTTTTTTTTTTTTAAGTGGGCTCCATGCCCAACATGGGGCTTGAACTCACAACCCTGAGACTGAGTCATGTGGTCTACCAACTGAACCAGCCAGGTGTCCCAAGGAATTTCTGGATATTAAAGGACTAAGAGTTAATATTTAAACTTTTAAAGCTAAATAAGTATAGTAATTATGGCTACAAAGCTCGATTTAAATATGCCACAATTCATGAATAAGCCCACAATAATATTAACTAAAATGTAAACACACACACACACACACACACACACACACACACACACAAAACTAAGAGGTTGGGTAGGAGAATGGGAAGAAATAAAAGTATGATAATTTCTTCACATTTAATAGAGTGAATCAATTTCATTTTTGATGAATCAATATATATATGAACATTATTTAAAGATACAAAAAAGTAACCACTAATAATAGCAGAGAGCCTAATATACCAGAATATACTTAATATATCAGAAGCTGGAGAGAAATACCACAATACATAGAGAAACGTCTGGAAGAACATGCATCAAAATGTTAACATGCTCTGTCCGGATGACTGGATTGACGGTAAGTTCCATTTTCTTCAAGTTTTGACAGTTTGTTCCTCACCTCATGGCCTTAGGGCTTGCTGCTCCCACTGTCTGCAACACTCTTAGCCTATCTTCAAATGGCTAACTCCTCTGCTTGGCTGTCTCCTTCTCACTACTTAGATACAGCTCACATATAATGAGTTCATTTCCTCAGAAAGACCTTCCTTGATCGTCCATTCTAGAGCAATGCCATCCCCACAAACCAATATTATTTTACCCTGTCTTATTACCATATTACCCTGTGAAGTGCCTTCATGGCACTTTATCAGTAACAAAATTCAAAATTATCTTTTTTTTTTATCTTGCTAATCTCCCACACTAGCATGGAAGCTCCATGAGGGGAGAGGCTTGCCTATTTTGTTTCACTCCTGTCTTTATCTCTCCCCTAGGACCTTGACGCACACCCCGGCACATAATATTCATTGAAAAATGAATATGCACAAGTCAGTTTTGTAATCAGAACAAAGAAAAAAGCTATTTTTGTTTGAGAAAAGAAGAGCAAAGAGAGTAAGTTGGTTGAAAAAGTGAAAGATGAGACCAGAAGATATTTTATGCACACTTAATTGGCAAAAAAATTTTTAAATGTGAGAACCAGAGAGTGGGGAGGGAAAAAATAAAAAATAAAAAATAAAACAAAAATGTGAAAATGCTAAATGTTGAAGAGGATACTGATCATCTGGAACCCTTATATACTGCTGGTGGGGTATAAACTGATCCAACTACTTTGGGAAACAATTTGGCATTCTCTTATCATTTGTTTATCTTATTACCCATCAATTCCACTCACTCCTAGAGAAACTCTTTCACATGTGCACCAGGAGACATAGGTTATAATGCTTACAGCAACACTGTTTGTAAAGGCAAAAGACTGGAATCCCAAATGTCCATCAAAAGGAAAATGGATAAATAAAGTCCAGCATGTCACACAATGGAATACTATACAACAGTGGACATGAATACACTGCAGCTACACAAAACAACACGGATGAATCTTAGTATGACTTATCATCCCATGATTCCAATCTTAGAGACAAAACCATACAATACATTGCTTAGATATAAGTGGATGTGTAATAAAACTCTAAAAGTAAAAGCAATTATACTTCAACTTAAAGCAACTTAAAGAAAGCAAAAGTACAATAAACACATTCACATATTCTTTTGTGTCAGATATTGTGTTAAAAAAAGGAAAGAAAAATAAGAAAAAATTGGACCTCACATTGGAGTTGATCATATTTATTTTTCAAATATAAATATTGTACCATTAGGAATTTTGGTTAGAAATAATGAATTCTTTTTAAAATAATGTTAGTTCTAAAAATACAAAGTTTTAAAAGTTACATTAGGCTTCCAACTTAAAGCCAACCATATTTTACTCACAACTGTATTCCCTCTATCTGGCATAGTAGGTCTTCAATTAATATATATTGCTCAATGGATGATAGGTGATACGTATTTGAAGCACTATTAAGAAAAACAGCTATTTTTATTAAGCTAGAAACTGTTTTAAACACTTCACAGGAAGTACCTCATTTAATCTTCCCAATAATCTTATGAGGTAAGTTCCATTATTATCCCAAATTCTATGAGAAAACAAAGAGAGCACCTACCTTGGCCCTGGAGAGTCCAAGATTAGAAAAACATCCTGAAGAGGAGCAAACTGAAACTTATAGGAACACAATTTTCAATACAAAGTAATTTTGCATCACCTTTTTTCTTTCACATGTAGATGCACTCTGTCAGCAATAAAATTAAGGCATTCTATTGGTTAGTGGTTCGGTTCATGTAAATTTAAAACACTGTACCTGGTACCCTTTACAAATCTTTTTTAACTGTAATTTTTTAAAGATTTATTTGAGAGAGCGAGCGCACAAGCAGGGGGAGCAGCAGGCAGAGGGAGAAGCAGACTCCGCGCTGAGCAGGGAGCCCGATGCCGGACTTGATCCCAGGACCCTGGGATCATGACCTGAGCTGAAGGCAGAGGCTTAACTGACTGAGCCACCCACGTGCCTCTCTTTACAGATCTTAACTTCAAGAAAACATGTAAAAAGTACAGCACTAATTGAGTTGGAGAGAAGAAAGGAAATCACTAGATGCCATCTGGTTGCACATAAAGCTTATTAGTGAAAGAGTTGGAGGGATGTAAAGTATAATACATTGGCAAAGTAAGAGTTCATTTTCAGGAAGGTAGGAAGTTCTTGATAAAATTCTAATGCACAAAAATTTAAGGAAAACTTTTAAGATAAAAATGGGGATTTATTATGTCTCTGTGATGATTAAATATTTTAGAAATTTCATCACAAATTCCCAGAAGATGGAAAATGTCATATTACCACGGGACCCCATCTATCTTCATTTCTAAAAAGAATTTCAAATAAACAAGACCAAAAAGTGAGAAACAGGGGTGCCTGGGTGGATCAGTCAGTTAAGCATCTGCCTTCAGCTCAGGTCATGATCCTGCTCAACGAGGAGCCTGCTTCTCCATCTCTCCCTCTGCTCATTCTCGCGTGCTCTCTCTCTCTTGCTCACTTTTTCTCTCAAATAAATAAAATCTTTTTTTAAAAAGTGAGAAACATATATACGTTTACAAGTCAGGAAAAAAAGTCCTATTATTATGTTTTTAAAGTAAGCTCTGCGCCCAACATAGGGCTTAAATTAAGGACCCCAAGATCAAGAGTGGCATGCTCTACAAACTGAGCCAGCCAGGTGCACCTTAGTTATTAAAGAAACAGTAGCCTAAAATGTTACAGTTTAAAGAACTAAGCCTTCGCTGCTCATTTGGGTTACAGGTTCTAATTCACCTACTCCAGCAGTTCATCTCTCTGCACCTCTGTAAAATTAGCTTAGACTGAATGCTCAAAGTGCCACTGGGTTGTCTGTTTCTTCCACTGGACTCTATGCTCCATGGGAACATGTGGTATTTTCTTAATAATAAAATATTGCAAAGATATTTAGTGTATCTACATACCCACCACCCATCTTTAGCACCATGCTGTTATTTGCTATACACCTTCAAGAATACATGACTATACAGTTGAAACACTTTGTTTATACACTCTACCCCACAAGAGGTAACTTCTACCCTAAATTTGGTATTTATCATTCCCATGCAAGTCTTCATACTTTTGTTACACATATATGTATGCATAAATACTATCATGTTGCATGTTTTCCAACATTTAAATGTCATAATATTGTACATACCTTTACCTTTTATTGCACAATGTTATTTGATATTTATCCGTAGCAATACATAGAATGCCTGGTTCATTTTAACTGCTGTATTTTTCTGCATTTCCTATATATACTTAAATTATCCATTTCTCTATTGATGAACATTTTGGTTATTTTCATCCTTTCAGTTGCAAATAATAAAGTTTTGTGCATCTCCTTGTATAGAAGGTCTAGGAATATGTACATCTCCAACTTCACTGAATTTTGCCAAATTGCTCTCCAAAGTGATTGAACTGGTTTACTGCATGTGGCACCAGCTCCTAGGTGGTCCAAAATATTAATTTCCTCCTCTTCCTTTAATAACAGGTCCTCCCAATTTTAGATGGGCGTGTAGCCAACTAGAATACATACCATTTCTCATTGTTTCTTATAACTTATCTGTGGCCATGTACCTAAGTTTTGGCCAATGGTACATAACAAGTAATTGGACCATTTTTAGATTATACCTTAAAAAGATATGGACCCTCCCCTTCTTATTGGTTGGTAGGCAGATAACGACAACTGCAGTTGCTGGAGTAGCTATCCTGAACCAGAGAATGAAGGTGCCTATTAAAGTTGACAAATCAACAAATTAAAAGAAATCTGTCACAAACACTGTATCAGCCCCATGCTTGGACTATTACAGGAGAGAAAAACTTCCACTTTATTAAACCTTATTATAGTTGGGTTTCTGTTACAACAGCCAGTATATTTTGTTTCATATCTTTGCCAACATTATCATGAAATTTCTGCTAAACTGATAGGTTTTTGAAATGGTATTTCACTGTTTTAACTTGCATTTTCCTGACTACTAGGAGTCAACTTTTCGTATTTATTGGCCATTTTAGTCAATACTTTTCGCTCATTTTTCCAGTGGATATTTTTCTTGTCAACTAAAAGCTTTAAATATTCTGTATATATATGCATTGTAACTTGCTTCTTCCTGACTTAATCTTGCTGTTGTGGGCTAATCCCAGTATTCTCAACTGCCAAACAAGAAGGTTACCATGGTTTTACAATATCTGTCACTTGAGAGGAGGCAGAGAACATAATTCTCAGTTCTGAATACGGAGAAACCTCTCAGAAAGCATCCGGAATTTGCAAACAAATTTCTCTAACACTACATAATGGGTTTTTCTTACAAACAGTGCACAAAAATCAAAAGGAAAAAGAGAGATTCCAAAGATTTACACTGTCTTTGAAAAACCGTGAGAACTAAAGATGTAATAAAAGTAGGCAGAGAGATGGGGCACCTGAGTGGCTCAGTCGTTAAGCGTCTGCCTTCGGCTCAGGTCATGATCTCAGGGTCCTGGGATCGAGCCCTGCATCGGGCTCCCTGCTCCGCGGGAAGCCTGCTTCTCCCTCTCCCACTCCCCCTGCTTGTGTTCCCTCTCTCGCTATGTCTCTGTCAAATAAATAAATGTCAAATAAATAAAATCTAAAAAAAATAAAATAATAAATAATAGCAAAAATGGGGGGGAGAGAGAGAGAGAAAGAGAGAGAGAGAGAGAGAGAGAGAGAGAGAGAGAGAGAGAGAGAGAGAGAGAGAGAGAGAATGACTGGACTCCAGGGAAAACAAAAAGCTTCACTGGAGGGGTGCCTGGGTGGCTTAGTTGGTTAAGCATCTGACACTTGATTTTGGCTCAGGTCATGATCTCAGGGTCTTGAAACCAACCCTGTATTAGGCTCTGTGCTCAGCGGGGAGTCTGCTGGAGATGCTCTCCCTCTCCCTCTGCCCTCCCTCCCACACACGTGCATGCACACTCTAAAATAAAAACTAAAGGGCGCCTGGGTGGCTCAGTTGGTTAAGCGACTGCCTTCAGCTCAGGTCATGATCCTGGAGTCCCGGGATCGAGTCCCGCATCGGGCTCCCTGCTCGGCAGGGAGTCTGCTTCTCCCTCTGACCCTCCCCCCTCTCATGTTCTATCTCATTCTCTCTCTCAAATAAATAAATAAATAAATAAATAAATAAATAAATAAATAAATAAAAACTAAAAATTTTGGGGGGCGCCTGGGTGGCTCAGTCATTGGGTGTCTGCCTTCGGCTCAGATCACGATCCCGGGATCCTGGGATCGAGTTCCGCATCGGGCTCCCTGCTCGGCGAGAGGCCTGCTTTTCCTTCTCCCACTCCCCCTATTTGTATTCCTGCTCTTGCTGTCACTATCTCTGTCAAATAAACAAAATTTTTTTTAATTCTTTTTTTAAAGATTTTATTTATTTATTTGACAGAGACACAGTGAGAGAGGGAATACAAGCAGGGGGAGTTGGAGAGGGAGAAGCAGGTTTCCCACTGAGCAGGGAGCACAATGCGGGGCTTGATCCCAGGACCCCAGGATCGTGACCTGAGCCAAAAGCAGATGCCTAACGACTGAGCCACCCAGGCGTCCCAATAAATAAAATCTTTAAAAATAATAAAAATAAAAAATAAAAAATAAATTTTAAAAGGGTTCACTGGAAAAGAAAGGCAATCACATTACATTTCTTTGCCTTTTAATATTTACAATCATAAGAAATCTTCATCAATTTCCAATTTTAAAATCAACCTATAGCCAAAACACCTTGTTTACAGAACAAAATGCAGATGTCCCAACCCCGACACTGCAAAAAAGTATAAATGTCCAAAGTACGAAGTGAAAGGTGGAAAAAGAACAGAAGAGTAAAGGATGATGATATCTTTAAGTTATCAAGGGAGGGGTTGAGATACTGTCTTCAATTGATGGAACAGGAATAATAGGTGTAAGTTATAGAGATAAAAGCAAAACAAAAAAACGTGATCCAATTACATAAAGAGGGAAGCTGTGCTGGAGATGGAACAAATGAGCTAAATCCTTACCTAAGACAGTGGAGATCAATAGACGTTAAAAAGTCAACAATGTAAGGATGTTATTCAAATACACTAAGGTGAAACCAAAAGAAACACCATTAAAAATAATTCTTCCTAGGGACTGTGACTGCGGGTGGGGCAGGGAACTACTGCTTTTTATTTGATCCACATTCGATTTTTAAAAGTGATATGCAATACATTAAACAAAAATTTATTTTTTAAAAAAAGACAGTAGGAACTTTGTACAAATTTCCAGGGGCCAGGTAAAAGATTATGTGCTCTTAGTAACTCTGAATTTCTAGAGTTACTTTGTCTCACCACTATTTGCTGATTGAGAAAGAGGACTGACGTATGCTTTGTCAATACCGTTATCAGAGCTTTCTCTGAGGATGACATACAGGTGAACCTACTCAAAACAACAAACATTTAGTGCCATGTGCAAAGGCACTGTGAACCACAGGTAGAATGACCTCTTTCAAACACCAAAGTAATAAACTCAGTCACCTATTATGACTATTTCCAAGCTCTCTCCCACCCAAACACATTCACTGATTGTTCTGAAGTTTTGCTTGTGTGATCTCAATACTCTTGGTGTAATGCATTGTCCCCAAAATCCTAAGAACTGAAATGATGCTAAACACTAAACACCTGTATTTATTCCCACTTACAACCTACAGCTGGACCATAGTGGCCAATTACTGGCTCAATTGCACCAGTCCCAATCCCCCTGACATCATGCTCCATCATGCTGACAGATCATTTGGCCCTTGTCCATTATCAAATCTTTCTCTCTGGGTCTGAGTTTCCTGCTATTGATAGCCGCTAAATTCCCACAAACATAAGCTTCTTGCCAAGAAGTCCCATACTGGTAACCCATAGGAGAACTGGCTTGCAAGTGTGTTTCATTTTAATTTTTTAAACAAAACTATTTTTTTTGCCAAATTTTAATAGGTTTCTAAATTCCCTAGAAAAATGAAATCTGGCAACCCTGCCTAAGCATTACACACAGCACAAACCTTTAGAACCCTCCAATTGACTCATTTCTATTACCTATCTGGTCCTTGTAGGTTTTTTAAGATTTTATGTATTTGTCAGAGACAGCGAGCGAGCAAGCGAGCGAGCGCACAAGCAGGGGGAGTAGCAGGCAGAGGGAGAACCAGTCTCCCCACTGAGCGGGGAGCCCGATGCAAGACTCCATCCCAGGCCCCTGGGATCATGACCTGAGCTGAAGGCAGACGCTTAAACGACTGAGCCACCCAGGCGCCCCACTTGTAGGTATTTTAGCTTGCAATCCCTAGCCTAGCCTACCTGTATTCTATCCAGAGCTCATTTTTCACCACGTAGGAAACAGGAATTTTTGTTCTGGCAGACATCACACAGGAAAAGTTATGTCTCAAAAATCCTAAATATATATATATACATACATACACACACACACATATATATATATATATATATATATATCCTTCTAATCTTCCTGCAAACACAAATTGTTTTTCAGAATAGCTATATCCAAGAGAACTTTGCTGTTAAAAATGGTTATAATTTATGGGTGCCTGGGTGGCTCAGTTGTTAAGCGTCTGCCTTTGGCTCAGGTCATGGTCCCGGGGTCCTGGGATCAAGTCCCACATCAGGCTTCCTGCTCGGTGGGAAGCCTGCTTCTCCCTCTCCCACTCCCCCTGCTTGTGTTCCCTCTCTCGCTGTGTCTCTGTCACATATTTTTTTTTAAGATTTTATTTATTTATTCATGAGAGACAGAGAGAGAGAGAGAGAGAGAGAGAGAGAGAGAGAGAGAGAGAGAGAGAGAGAGAGAGGGTCAGAGGGAGAAGCAGGCTCCCAAGGAGCAGGGAGCCCGATGCGGGACTTGATCCCAGGACCGTGGGATCATGACCTGAGCCGAAGGCAGATGCTTAACCATCTGAGCCACCCAGGCGCCCTAAATATTTTTTTAAAGCTTTTTTTTTTTTTAAAGATTTTATTTATATGAGAGAGAGAGAATGAGAGATAGAGCACGAGAGGGCAGAGGGTCAGAGGGAGAAGCAGACTCCCTGCTGAGCAGGGAGCCCGATGTGGGACTCGATCCTGGGACTCCAGGATCATGACCTGAGCCGAAGGCAGTCGCTTAACCAACTGAGCCACCCAGGCGCCCCCAATTTTTCTTTTAAGATTTTATTTATTTATTTGAGAGAGAGAATGAGATAGAGAGAGAACATGAGAGGGGGGAGGGTCCGAGGGAGAAGCAGACTCCCCGCCGAGCAGGGAGTCCGATGCGGGACTCGATCCCGGGACTCCAGGATCATAACCTGAGCCGAAGGCAGTCACTTAACCACACATAAATATTTTTTTAAAAGGGTTATAATTTAGCCAATCAATAAGTGCCTTCTAAAGATCCTGCTTAAAAGAACAGCACGACTGAGTCAGATTTAAATTGCACAATGTTCAAATAAAGGCATGTGCCTATCTGGACCTCTAGTCTGTATCTGTGAAACCAATTAACCCCCTCCTGGAAAGTTAGATTCAGCAGTTATGAAGTACCTCTAAGTACCATGCTGCAGCATGCTAGGTTTGAGAGATGCAACGAACAAGACAAACTCCTTCAAGGAGGTTGTAGTCCAGCACAGACAGGCAACATTAAAGGTTAAGTAGCTGGGGCAATGAAAGCACATATGAATATGAATATGAAGGTCATGATGAAGAATCAGGGGTTTATAACAGGAAATAACCTCTAAACTAAAATTTGTGAGGAAGTGGAAGTTACCAAACCAAAGAGGTAAGGAGAAGAGATATGGAGATATGGGCAGAAAAAAGCTTGAGCTGAGGACCACGGGGGAATGGTAATAAATGACGCTGGGAAGACAAGCAGGGGTCAGATTATGAAAGTTCTAAGCCAAACAGAGAAGTAAAACATTCATTACTCCTACCCCCAATGTCACTTCCAATCATTCATGTTTTATCCTGAGGGAAAAGAAGAATTATTAAAATAATGAGAAACGGGAAAAGAAGCAGAAAAAAACACCAAAAGGAATAATCAAGAGACTACTAAAAAGGTAAGAGTCACTCTGTGAAAAACAGTATCAAGAAAATCAGAAGACTGGGGCACCTGGGTGGCTCAGATGGTTGTGTCTGCCTTCTGCTCAGGTCATGATCCTAGGGTCCTAGGATCGAGCCCCACATGGGGCTCCTGACTCAGTGGGGAGCCTGCTTCTCCCTCTCTCTCTGCTCCTCCCCATGCTCATGCTCTATCCTTGTGTCTCAAATGAATAAATAAAATCTTAAAAAAAATCAGAAGATAAGCCACAAACTGGAAGAAAATAGTTGCAAAACCCACATTTGATACAGGACTGTGTATATCAAAAATATACAAAGAACTCTTAAAGCTCAACAAGCAACCCAATTTAAAAACGTACCAAAGACCTCAACACACACCTTACCAAGTAAGATCTAAGCATATGAAAAGATGCTCCACATTGTATGTAATCAGGGTAGTGCAAATTAAAATGATACCACTGTGTACCTAATAGCATGGCCAAAATTTGGAACACTGACACCACCAAATACAGGCAAGGAAGTGGAGCAATGGAAACTCTCACCCATTGTCAGTGAGAATGAAAAGTGGTATAGCCGGGGCGACTGGGTGGCTCAGTCAGTTAAGCATCTGCCTTCTGCTCAGGGAATGATCCCAGGGTCCTGGGATCGAGCCCCACATCGCAAGCGGGGAGCCTGCTTCTCCCTCTCCCTTTGCCTGCTGCTCTGCCTACTTGTGCTGTCATATAAATAAAATCTTAAAAAAAATGGTATAGCCAATGCGGAAGATGGTTTGGCAGTTTCTTATAAAACAACTTATCTTTACTATACAATTCAGCAATTAGATTGAGCTCCTTAGCATTTCCCAAAGAAGTTGAAAATTTGTGTCCACACAAAGACCTGCACATAGATGTTTATAGGAGCTTTACTCACTGTCAAAACCTGGAAGCAACCAAGATGTCCTTCAGCAGGTGATGGATAAAACTGTGGTACATCCAATAGAATATTATTCAGCACTAAAAAGAAATGAGCTATCAAGCCAGGAAAAGATATGGAGGAAATTTAAATGCTTATGCCAATCTGCATAGGCTTTATACTGTATGATTCCAACTATATGACATTCTGGAAAAGCACAACTATGTAGACAATAAAAGGATCAAAATAAATGCTGGTGAGGATGAGGAGAAAAGGGAACCCTTGTGTACTGCTGGTGGAAATTTAAGTTGGTGCAGCCACTATGGGAAACAGTATGAAGGTTCCTAAAAAAAACTAAAAATAGAAATACCATACAGTACAGTAATTCCACTTCGGGGTACTTAACCAGAGAAAATAAAAACACAAACGTGAAAAGCTATATGCACCTCTGTGTTTACTGCAGCATTATTTACAGTAGCCAAGTTATGAAAGCAGCCCAAGTGTCCAAAAATAGGTGAATGGATGGTGTTCATATATAACAGTAAAAAAAAGAATGAAATCTTGCCATTCACATGGTGGATGAATTTGGAGGGTATTATACAAGTGAAATAAGTCAGACAGAGAAAGACAAATACCATGATTTCACTTATATGTGGAATCTAAAAAACACAAAAACAGGGATGCCTGGGTGGCTCAGTCAGTTAAGCGTCTGCCTTCGGCTCAGGTCATTACCCCAGGGTCCTGGGATTGAGTTCCGCATCAGGCTCCTTGCTCCTGCTTCTCCCTCTGCCTGCTGCGCGCGCTCTCTCTTTGGCAAATAAATAAAATCTTAAAACCGAAAAAACCAGGAATAGACTTTAACAGTATAAGCTGGTGGTTGCCAGAGAAGAAGTGGAGGGGTGATGAACAAAATACATGAAGGGATTTAATTAAGATGTAAACTTCCAGTTATGGAATAAGCAAGCCATGGGGATGAAAAGTCCAGCACAGATAATATAGCCAATAACACCGTAGTAACTGTATGGTGACAGATAACCACACTTACCTTGGTAAGTATTTCGTATTTGTAACTGTCAAGTCACTATATTGTACACCTGAAACTAATACATGTAATGAGGGGGGAAAAAGGCAACAAAAAGAAAAAAAATACGATCCGTGGTTGCCAGGCATGGGAATGGACGATACGCAAATCCTAAGATGATTTTTAGGATGATGAAAGCACGCTGTACAATGACAGATGTGTGCCATCTTACTTTTATCCAAACCCACAGAATGCAGTACACCAAGAGCAAACCCAAAGGTAGGTAAACTATGGACTTTGCATGATTGTGATTTATCAGTTTAGGTTCATCCTTGGCGAAAACTGTACTATTCTGGTAAATGATGGTGACAAAGGAAGAGGCTATGCACGTGTGGGGGCAGAGGACATGATAAATCCCTGTGCCTCGCTTTCAATTTCGGCGTAAACCTAAAACTGCTCTAAAAAAACAAAGCAGGAGGTGGTATTCCAGAACACAGTAAAAGGGGTCAGCCGTAAAAAAATGGATACCTAGTCCAAAGCAATAAAAAAAGTGTAGTTGCAGGTTTCTGCAGGTTATTTCATAGATATGGTATCTAAAAAGTTAAAGACCATGGTTTTTACTATTTTCATGAATTAGGGAGCAAAGTCATCAGACAAGTGCATGTGTTAAGAGGTACAGGGTGACATTGGGAGCACACAAAGATTTGAAGAGATGTGGGAAAGGTGACTATATCCTTACACAAAATTGCTTTGCAGCATCATGAACCCAGCAAACACCAAAATGTGTGCTCACACACTAAGCACCTACAATGTGTGATACGCTTAGACATGAAACTGCAAGGTTATGTGACGGTCCTCAGTAGTGCAGCACTATATAACCAATATTCAAAGACAATATTAACCATTTAACTCCAAAAATTTATTAAGCACCTACTACGTAAGTAATAATCTAAAAACTTCCTTAGGCTCAGGTCACGGTCCCAGAGTCCTGGGATTGAGCCCCACATTTGGCTCCCTGCTCCGTGGGAAGCCTGCTTCTTCCTCTCCCACTCCCCCTGCTTGTGTTCCCTCTCTCGCTATGTCTCTGTCAAATAAAATCATAAAAAAAAAAAAAGGAACTCAGCAAAGGGGAACTTCAGATGTCAGTGGGTTAAAGGCAGAGGGACAAAGATGTCTTGAGGACAAATGGAACAAACATATTTATAAATGGCTTGTTTCATTTTAGATAATGATTATTTCAATCTCCAGGTACAAATAATCTGGAAGAATGAAGAGCACACTCACTTCAGACAACTATTACAAACCGCACCTTTGTGAAGGAGGTTGTTTCAGGGAGTTTCTATGCAGAAATTCAAAAGAGGAGTTCAATTACAGGCAATAGGACTTACGTGGGCAAAACAAAAAGGTTATTGAGGGAAGCAACGTTTTACCACTGGGGAAAATGGAAAAATTGAGGTATTTACAGGAAGGCTGACATCCTGCAGTCAAATCTTTGTCTGGAAAGGACAACCAAGGAAAATAAAGGTGTGAGGTATAGACGATTTCTATAAACATTTTAAGCTAGCCTTGGTGAACAGTAAGAAATTTGTGTTTTTTAAAAGTAAGCTCCAGGGCACCTGGGTGGCTCAGATGGTTAAGCGTCTGCCTTCGGCTCAAGTCATGATCCCAGGGTGCTGGTGCTGGGATCGAGTCCCGCATCGGGCTCCCTGCTCCTTGGGAGCCTGCTTCTCCCTCTGCTTCTCTCTCCTCCTCTGTCTCTCATGAATAAATAAATAAAATCTTAAAAAAAAATAAAATAAAGGTAAGCTCCATGCCCAACGTGGGGCTTGAACTCATGACCCTGAAATCAAGGGTTGCATGCTCAACCTTCTAAGCCAGCCAGGGTTCCGAATGTGGTATTCAAGAACCTTTACATGTTAGCCTCAAATTAATGTATCCCCTTCTCTCCAACTTTCATTCACATAACTCACTGTACTGTTAAGATTTTCAATTCTTTCTCCACTTTTCAATTTGTCCAAATCCTAACAATCCTTGAAGACCTAGTTCAAATGTCCATCTTTTCCCTGACACAATGAAGGTGGAATTACCTTTCTCCAAACCTAACTTCCATTGGGGGCATTTTTGGTTTCTTACGTTAGCATCGATCCTTCTTAGACTCTTAAGACCAAGTTTTGGTTTGGTTTTTACCTCTCAATGTCTTACTAGATCCTCAATAAACATTTCCTAAAGGAAAATCTTGCAGATGCGGTGTGGATCAAACCATGAGTAAAAAGTTTAAGGTTCCAAATCTTTTTGCTCTTTGCAAAGTGTTTTTTTTTAAGAGGTTAGAGAGTAACAGCGTGTATTAGACTATTTATTTGACACAGAGAGACAGCGCGAGAGGGAACACATGCAGGGGGAGTTGGAGAGAGAGAAGGAGGCCTCCCACCGAGCAGGGAGCCTGATGCGGGGCTCGACCCCAGGACCCTGAGATCATGACCTGAGCCAAAGGCAGTCGCTTAACCAAATAAGCCACCCAGGCGCCCCTGCAAAGTGCTTAAGAGGACTGGCATCACCTAACTTCTCAAATGATCATCCAGTCACAGTAATTCGTTAACACCAGTTCCTCTTGAGTTGTTTTGACCAAGGGTTCTTCTTGCTAACTAGTCCCTATACTGCCCACCCCCACCCAACAGTTAACTTTTAAAAATCAAACTATGTATTATTACTCACCAGCTCAGTCTTTGAATGACTTCCACTGGAATAAGATTCAAATCACAGCCCAGTGTGATCTGCTCCATCTAACCTGTCCAATCTCCTCATATTACACACATAACCCCTCCCATCCACTCTTACTTCATTTTTCTGTTCTTCTAAAAAAAAGGCTATGCTCTCCAGTTTCTGCACCTAACTATCCCTTCAGTCTGGCATATGGTTACCCAGCAAGACTTTTTGCAAGGGTTGGCTTCTTAAATCCTCAGTGCCAAGGTCCCTTTACAGATGCACTTCCTAATAAAATTTTTTAGTAACCGCCTGCCCCCACCCCACCCATCTCCACTGGTGTGACAAGGCTAAGTTCCTTTACATATAGTAACTTCTTCTCACAAGCCTCGGAAGTTTGTAATTACATCATTTTAGAGAAACAGCTTAAGGTCATAAAACTAGTAAATAAATGGACAAAGATTTGACTGCAGGATGTCAGCTTATGCTTAATCTAAACCACTATGCTACATCTGGTTCATTCCATCTGTTCAACACTTGATCACATACCCCATATATCCACAGCCTAAACATCCTCATTGACCTCTTTCTCCCAAGAGATATTTCCATTTTTAATAAAAATAACTGCCTTTCTTTTCCACACCAAAAACTGCTCAGGACAGCTCAATACAAACTGTTCTGGATACACTGAATGGGCTCAGACAAGTATCATAAATAATAAATGAAAGATTTTATTCATCTTTGTAAATAACAGGTGCTCAAATATTAATGGTTAACCATAATCAGAAGACAAAGAGGCTTACTTTTAATAATGCAGAAGCAAAAATCCTTCAACTTTTAGATGAAAACACAAACTGAAAACTGCTTCAGCTATGAAAATAAAACACCATCTCTCAGGTAGTTTTAGCTTTCTTAAAGCCCAGCAAACACCGCGCCCATCCCCCCAACTACCTCAAAGAGAAACAAATCTTCAGTGCCTCCTGGAGTTTGTCTTAGTGTATGGCTATTCATTAAGGAACATCTCTTATTCTAAGAACAGACTAAAATTCAACATTGGTAAACACCGTAATTGTGGTCATCCACTTCATTTTTCTCTTGCATTAGCTTTCAGGTGATACATCATAGTGAGAAAATACACTACTATTTGTGCAAGAAAATTTTATTAATGGGGGGAGGGTAAATCTTAAGCAGGCTCCATGCCTAGTGAAGAGCCCGACTTGGGGCTTGTTCTCACAACCCTGAGATCATGACCTGAGCCGAAATCAAGAGTCAGACACTTTACCAACTGAGCCACCCAGGTGCCCCGTAAGAAAATTTATGCTACTAGTCAAATTTTTTTGTTTAGCTAGATCATTTAACCATACAAAGGGACTAGTCCTTTATTCTCCCTTGCTTGTTCAGGTCCTCCTTACCACCATATATTCTGGGTAAAACTTGCTTTTCCATTCCCCTCTTGCCAGTACAATGCTAGAGTGAAGCCTGTAGACTGAACTGAGAAGGGCCCCCTCTTTCCTACAACCCTTTGGGATTTTGAACAGCTTCACAAAATAATGCTATCCTAGTTAAGAAGGAAATGGACATTATTACTCAGAAATAAATCACCTTCCCTGGTGTAGCAATTAAATGTTTTCACTTAAAGTTCCATTTACTATCTTATTATTAAATACAACATCCCAGGGAGAACAGGGGAGATTCCAAATTTCATCACCTTTTCTCTTAATTTAAAAAGCACTGCTTCCATGAAAATCAAATACCAGCTTCGTAACATTTTACTATTAGACAATGATTCCTACAATATTCCAGAAAGAGGACAAGGTTGGTTCCCCGCCCCACCCCACCCCCGTTTCTTATCAGCTGTCTATTGTCAATTTTAACTGGAGCTGAAAAACAGAAGGCTTCAAATAAACTGAAAAGTCATCACTGGGTTTTAAAATAGAAACATTTAAATAATTCTTCTTGAAGGTATTTTATCAGCCACTTATTCCTACCCTGAAAAAAATCTTGAAATACAATTAGTGTTTAAAGCACCATACAAAATAAAAAGAAAACAAACCAGACAAAGGAGTTAAGATACATTTCAATTTAATCATTGTGCACACAAACTTGTAAAAATGCTAGACACACATACATGAAGTCGCAAAGGAAATTCAAGAATTCTTGTTCATGTCTACATTTTTAAACTATGGAAATTGGTCTACTTACTCTCACCACTATTACATGCATTTAGAGTTACATACTTACCACATTTTCAATGTCTGCTTATCCTTGCTAGGAAAGGACAGAGTTCCTTAGAAATTTACTTCACTTTAAATCTTAAAGACATAAATTGAGGGTCCATACTTTGTTTAGTGCTTATCTAGAAGAATATATCACCATTATCACATACTCAAATATCAATTTTCAGATTTATTTTAGAAGACTATCATTTTCCATACTAAAATGCATTAGAAGCAGCTTCCTGTTCATTGTTGCTTTACAACATTACAGCAAGAAATACACTGTGAAAACATCCTTAGCTTATGTTGACATCAGCTAGGATGTGGCTAAAGACTAGAGAGAAAAAAAATCCGTGTGTCACTCTGAAGGAAAGTACTAAACAGGGCATAAAGTAATTAGAAATATACCCAGAGGCTAATTTCCACTGGTATACACAGTCCCAGAAACCGTATTTCTAACCTAAGTTTTCCATGTAAGGTTAGAAAGATATAAAGATACACTTGAAATTTTCAAGCCTCATTCACAGAGAATCCTACAAGCAATAGTCTGCAGGAGCATTTCAGGTAAGTCCTTCTTCAAGCCTACCCTCAAGCTTTAATTGCTCATGAATCACTGCAACAACAGATTCACAGAGAAGACATAAATTCTGATACTTAAATTTTACACCTGTGCAGTGCACGAACCAAAAGCATTGAGACAAAACTTTTGGTTGTCAGCTAAAAGGAAAATCTTAAGCTTAAAAATATTTTTTAAAAGCGCTAGTTTTGAGTAAAACATTTTTTCTATCTTACCAAAAGAAAATAATTGCATGTTAAAAGGTTTTTCAGTTACTAAGTGGAAGTCAAAAAAATGATCTGGATTGTTAGGGAAATGTCAGGAAGTGAAAATAATCAAGTTTTAAAATACATCTCCAATTCAGGTATTATCTAAAGCGTGTCAAAATTCAGATTGCTCACTTCTTTGATCAGTATCCCATTTCAGTTAAACTTAAAAGGAAAAATTGTGACATAGAATTATAAAATAATACTCACCAGAAAGGCAGCTTTATAGAGATGGTTTTAAGGAAAACCATTTCCAGTGTATCTACGCCATTTCTTATACAGATTAAACTGTGAAAGGCAATGAAACTTAAGCCCTAAGGCAATTTTATATTAAAAAACAAGTGGATATCTTATAATATATATTTTATTATCAGCTGATATATCGAGATTTTTAATTAACTAAGTGCACGACTTTCATATAAAATAACATTAAGATAGTCTGTTTTCAGTGGCTAATCACCATGCCCATTTAACAGAATACAAGATCAGCTAGTTTTATGGACTGTCTCAAATTAGACATCATTACACTTAGGGCGTAGAGGAGGTAGCCATGCATCCTCCTCAGTGCTACAGAATGGAAGGATGGTTCAGGCTTGTACAAACCAAATTGTAAGCTTTATTCTTTTTTCCTTGGTATTTAAAATGTTTATCAAAATAAGAGCATAATATTTAAAGGTTAAAGGAAAGGTCTCAAAGATGGTTGAAGAAAACAATGAATTCTGGTAGAACCAATGACAGTAATAAAACCCTTAACAGATCTTTTACAAGCCATTATACCCTCACTGCCCCTCAAAAGGAATACACAAGGAATCTGTCTAGGTTTCTTGGTGGGTGGTCAGTTTTCATTTGAGTATTAAAAAGTCAGTTTTGTTATTCTTAATTCAAGGTAAAACGAGCCCACAGTGGTGGTGCACCAACAAAACAGGTTATAGTTTACAAAAAAGGTTAACAAAATTAGTACTATTTACAGCAAGAGTTACTAAAAACATTTAACAAAAAAGCAGTATGAAAACACTTTCTAGCTTCTGACTGCACACCATTTATCACTGCTAGAGGTGAGGAAACTTGACTTTCTTGGGTTGATTCATACTGTAAAAAGCTCAAAGGTAAAATATGAGTACCACCATGGGAGAGGCTTAAGTAAAAGAGCTGGACCCAAAGCCCTGCACTCTGTTTTCAGATACCAACACGTGCATATAGCCAATCGAAACTTTCACTGTCTTTTCCTTTTATGTACAACATATCTATTTACGGTCAACCACGACCAGATAATAAAGGAGCAGTATTACACCTTTCTCACAACGGAGGTTAGCAAACCTAGCTACTTTGGCCCAAGTACTGAGTGTTTAAAAAGTGTCCAATGGATCTATTATTAGTTATACTCACATTTAAGTAACTGCACAGCTTTCTTCCTTGTGTGGGTTATATGGATATGTTTGAAAAAAATAGGAACATCAGGTACTTACAGATTAAACTAACCTGTACTGGCAGGGCTGTGGGATTTTTCTTCTCTACCAGTAAGTAGCAAATGCTGAAATTCTGCTGCTAGTTAACAAAAACACAAATTGTATTAAACTGAGGAGTTCAATCCATAGTTTAAAAAGTCAATGTGCATTAAATTTCCTCAGAACCTGACATTAATACATTTTAAACTTTTTCCCTAAGTCTTACAAAAGTTAACTTGCATTAGCTCTTAAATTTAAAGTGACCTTGTGAGACTTAAAAACACTATCTCTTGGACACACCTACTTTTAATAAACTATGTATTCCAACATGTATATTATGTGGCAATTTTGGTTCCTCTAAAAAAGGGGAGGAGCATGTATCTGGGGGGAAAAGGTAATTTCTAATGTGTGCAGACATACTCCAGAGGAAAGCAAATTTTAATAGTTTAAAATTCAATTTTCAAAACACTTGATTTTATCAGAGTTAAAACATGGACTGAAAAGTAAATGTTTCTCCTGGAAATACACTAATAAACCAGTAACAAAAACAGAGGCTTTACTCAATAAATATATGCCCCATACTATTCTAACTCAAACCTACAGAAACTTCAAGAACTTCCCTTGGCTCACTTGGGTGGTTAAGCAGCTTTATTAGTAGAGAAAGGAAATGATGCTGCAAATTTTATTTTCATCTGATTGCCCAAATATTTATGAACAAAAATGTTAAAAGTAAGCTACATTATAATAAATGATTTGGTGAAACCTTATCACAAATGCAAACCAGAAGCAGGAATGTTGTTACCTTTCACTACATTTAAGGTTCCTAAGCCTAACAACATTATATAATGACCTCTCTCTCAAATAATATTGGTCTGTGTGTAGTAAACTGGGGAAACGTCATTCTTCATTTTTATCCAAGTTGGGCATCAATAATTTCACTGCCAGCTCCTCAAATTTAACCAAAGGTGAAGGCATACAGATTCTTTATCAATAATGGTTTAAAAAAAAATCAACAACAAAAAACCCCACAAAAACCCAGACACGGTAAGAATGCCAAAGGGCCAGGAGAATTCCAAAAAAGGCCTTCCCCCTCTCTACACAGCATTACACAAACCCCTGACCAAACACACAGCACACATTCCTGAAGCTGTGCCGTAACACAACCTTACACAGCATTTAGAATGGATGGGGTCCAAGTTATCAATCATTAAAATAATTTACTCACATGTATCTTCTCTGTAGTTAATTTGATCAAGATTAAGACATATATACAAACATATTCTAATATAGCTGATTATATGCCTCCTAAAAAACCTAACCATGAACAGTCTTGACTTATAATACAGGATTCAATTTGCTTCAAATAGTAATAGTTCAAATTAGCTTCAGTGAAGAGCTCCTTTAGGTCTTCAATTCCTGCCTTAATAGACTTCTATATCCTGCTTATTAGTAAAATAAAGATATTTCCCCTGAGAATACATGAGCTGAGCTGAACAATTTTAAAGAGACAAGGTTTAAAAATTCAAATCAATATAGTTTCAAGCTGTTATTTTTCCAGAGTTAGGAAGAAAATGAAAGGCTCTGCCCTTTATGGCCAAATTATTATGTAAGAATGTATAGAGCTCAGAGCAGAAAAAACAATTCTTATAAAAAGCAATTCTCTGAGCTTTATTCATATTTCTTTAAAATGCTACTTTCAAACTTTATTTTTCAACAAAAATACCAAGTAAGAACATGAAGACACTGGGGAAAAGTTGGAGATATTTCAAGCATTAGGGAGCTCAAACTCAAGTCCCGCATTTCCTACGAGTTAGTCTGATTTAGATCCCATAATAGGGAATGCCTAACAGCAAGATATTAAAAGTATTGTTCTGAAAATTTAACATTAATCACAAAATTATGAATAATCACTATGTGCACAACACTATGTACAACATCATTAAAGTAACTGCTTCTCATTTTGCCAAGAAATATCACACAGAAGTTAGAGGATTTCTATGCTAGAAAAACAAAAAGTCGTTTATTAAAATGATTCAGATGACAGAAACAAAATATTGAGGAAGGGTTAAAAAAAAAAGTAACCTTCACTAATATTCAAGTCATGAGACAGCAAGCAGAAGTGTAACTAGGGGGAATGTTTACTTACGAAACTGCCTTAAAGTCAATAGTCTTATAAATGAATCCCTCCTTTTAGAAGAGTTTTCCATAAAAGTTACAGTACGAGAAAACTTTGTTTTCGAATAACATACAAAGTTTACTTAATATCAGGCAGATAAACACTGCCTCTTTAAAAAGACATACCTGATTAACACAAAATTTTTATATTTTAAATACTACTTATCTCTAGCCAATACAAGCATCAGTTTACTCAAAACAAAATTTTATCTCTGTAAAGTAACTAGTTTAACATTTCATTTACCAAGCATTACCAGTGGAAGGAATAGATACCTGAAAGTTATGTAATTCTCAAAATCATACTACTTCAGAGATATCAAGAAAATTAACTTCAACAAATTACACCACCTTTAGAAAATCCCTCCAACACCCAGTAGTCAAGTATGTAAGAGCCTATTTAAATTATTTCAACTATCACTATTAGAATTAAGATAAGCAGCCTCACTCTTGAATACTTCCCTAAACTGGGGGATGGTGGATGTAACAGAAAACAGCTCCAATTAAGGAGACTTAAAGAGGTGTAATTACCGAACACGTTATAAATGTATTCTTTTGTTGTGACAAAATTTTTTTCAAACGCTAAAATCTTTTTTCCATGATTCAGTTACAGAGAAAATCCTATGTTTTAATTGCACAGGTTAAAATTTGGAATTCATTTAATGTATATTTTTTCTTTATGCTTCCAAGAATTAAAACCAATAAAAACATTATTCTGGGTTAGCTAAACACTGTACTGTATGTTGTTACTGTTCAAAAGAAAACGCAATCTGGATAGAACAGATGTGTCGCTTAAACACAGGAAGGAACAAAAGTAATACAAGTTTTGGCCTCTCTTCCATTTCCTTCTTTACTCCTCACAACATACACACATAAACATGTTTCTCACCAAGTAAAAGCAAATTTTAGTTGGAATCAAATGTGGATACTTTTCATGTGTGCATATTGCATAAAACAATGTTAAGGCTGAAAAAGAACCTCAAAAATGTTCCAAAACCACAACAATTCAATGTACTAAGTTTACCACGATTCAATTTCAGTTTGGCTACCTGAAAATTAGTAATCTATCCATACTGACAGGTCTGTTATACCCAAACTCTTTTATTATCCTTTTATCAAATGTGTAGTGTATATGCATACATACCACACACACACCACCTTCCCACTCTTCACAAGGGCTCTACATTAACATTTGCTCTAATGTGGTGAAGTTTGAAAATTGTAAAAAAAAATCACAAGCATTTCCACATGACCCTTCAACCTTAATGTTCAATGCATAACTTTGGGATTAAGAATGCAGATTTCAGTATCCTGTGGCATTTCGAATGATCAAACTTATCCATGAAGTTAAATTTAATAGTTTGAGGAGAAAATGACCAGTAACTTTTTCCTAAAAGTGAAAGTGGAAAATTTGACAAAACATTTCATGCCTCCAAATCAAGAACATCAAATTTTGTCAATTTACTAATAAAGATCAATATAGCAATACCAGCTTTACTGAGGCTGTTAACACAAAGTGAATTACATAAAATTACATATATCAAATACTTTTTATTAACACCACAGTCAAACGTGAATATTAATATAGAGCCTTCTCTGCCCAAAAGAGTATAAAAATCCTAAGTTTAATTAAATTTAGGGGCCTTCACCAAACTTGCTGCAAGTTTGGGGACATAAATATCCAACAGCCATAAAGCTGTGAAAGCCCCTATAAGGAATAAAATAAATCCCACTTGCCTCAGACTGAACAGGGCAACACTGAGACTCAGCCTCAGCCTGTCCTATGGCAGGGCTATAGGAAGAAGAAAATTTTAATTTTAGAAAAACATTACCCAATTAATTTAAAAGACATGCATTAAAAAAAAAATCCCAATGATCAAGCAAGCAAAGGAAAAAAGAGCAGCTTAAAAAAAAAAAAAAACTATTGTCTGCTGTAATTCCACTCTGAACCCATACTTATTTTTGTTGGGGATCTCCCCCCAAATAACTAAGTTCAATTAAGCTGAATATGTAACTTGATCAGTGGAAGAGGAGTACACTAGGAGTATTTTCCCCATTCCTAATGGTAAATGTGTGCGATTATTACTAAAATATAAGCATTCAAATTAAATAATTCCAGCAGCCACTCAAAAGTTGATCCTCACCTGCTGGTCTTGTCATACAGCAGGTAAAATCTATACACGATAGAAACTAGTGCCAGACAAAACGTTGTCACTTTTTTTTTTTTTTAAAGGTAACATAGGAGTGGACTACGGGAGAGCCAAAGTTGGCAGTCCCATTAATCTTACAACTTCCTAAATTATGGCAATCACAATGCCTGCCTGAATAGAGCAAGTCCTAAAGGATGTCTTCTGTGAGGGCAAACAGAAGTTTACTTCAATTCAACTCCATCTATTATTTTAAGGAAGCGTAAGTCAAAGTAAGAGTTAATTATTTCAACTGATTTGTTCCTCTCATGATTTAACCACACTATGGACCCCAGAAGCAGTTAGGTAAAAGGTATTTTCTAGAAGCTTAATTATGCTGATGCATGCACAAACAACATTAAATATACCAAATGGTCACCACCTGAGCCATATACCTAACACAACAGGAGACTGTGTGCTTAAGAGTCATGCATTAACACTTTGGATTAACTTTTTAATTAAAATTAAAATTCTACAACTTATTTAAAAGTAGTATTTTCTCCCTTCAGACTTCAGAAAACCTTGATATAAAATATCAGTTATCTTTGCATTAAATGGAAATAAGCTTTGCATAAGTTTTGGAACATTACTAACCCATTTGTATTTTGTTGATAAGCCTGTACATGAAATGCCTGAAAAACATTTGGTTTGGGAAAACATTTCCTATTTAATCGTTCTTAATTTAATCATGCCATTTTTACCTTAGAGATTTTCAACACAGGCTCTTCTTTGGCAGTCTGTTAAATGTGCTGCCAAATCTAAATGTATGTTAATTCCGAAACTACTTAGTAGGCAGGTGTTTGGTGAGGGAAAGGGTAGCAGTACGGGGCTTAGCCACTGGCAGAAGGAAACGCATTCTTGGTGATACACAGATGTTGCCTTTTCAAACTATAGAGTTTTTTGAACCTCGATGGTACAATTAAAGAGCTATAAAACATTTCACTGGAGCAAAATATCCGATTTAAAACAGCAGCTTTGTAAATATTTGTATGTTTTGTTTAAATGAATAACTTTTACTTGTCACCTAAATACAGACTCTTTTATGATTAAAAGTTTTCAAAGACAAAAACTCAGACTTCATGTCATCTCTACACCTTCACATACAGGTTATAAAAAATTATCACCATTTTCTTACAGGTCTTAACTTTATGTTGAGAAAAACTCAACTTGAGTTCATTATATTAATAATTATGCTTTGTACAGTCATCTGATACTTAAATAATCATAAAAGTACCTTGCAAAAAACAAAGATCGAAAAAAATGGTACCAAAAAAGGCCAACAAGAGCTATTATTGTAGGAGACTTGCAACACAAGATACTAATAGCAGTGTCACCTCTACAGAAAACTACTTCACAGGACACAGTAACATTCAAATTTCCAAGAATGAAAAGGTTAACAGGAAAGCCATTTAGGCTTTATAATAACAGAAGGTAGCCACCTTACTCAAAGAAATAATGTAATTTTTCAGGAACATAATAAATTTTGAATCCATCTGTTAACTGTCCTAACAGAGGCACATTTAGATTATTTTGGTGAAATTTCACTTAGAAAAGATTCCAATCCATTAACAGCAAAAAGCTATTACTGCATGCACCTAAGCTTCTAGAAGTCTGCACCTGAAAAGCTTCTGAGGTCCACGCAGTACTGCAGTCTCAAAAATAATCAGAAGGAAATGAGTGGGTCTGGCACTAGGCTCTAAACTTCATCAGTAGGAGAGGGCATACTAAGGTTTACATTTTAAATATTTAGGACATCTAACATGTAGTGACACCAAGGGTGTGGAAAGGTGACACAATATAAAGATTTCATACCCACTATGTAATGACTCGTATGTATCTAAGTTTTTCTGTCAACTTAAGCACTAACATACAATTCTATATATATTGTCCAGTTTAAAACATGCAGCTAAGGAACAACCTACAATTCAAAGAATCCAATGATATATCAAAACTGTATTGGTAACTATGAATTTTATTATGTGGACATCTACTGTGGCATGCATCTGTACAAACCTTTCAGGCAGTGGTCCACTGGGTTATGAATAAAAAGGCATAAGTTTTTCTCTCATTTTATTACAATGAAGTTTAACAGTACAGAAAAGTCACATGACCTTGGTGGGTCAGATTTCTTAAACCCTGCAACATGAGGAACTCTAAATACATTAAATATTGTTATACATTCAGACTTCCAATGTACAGGTCTCGGAAACAGTTACAGCCCTCACCAAGCTAGGTTGGGGACATGAAGTCCAACAGCATCTGAAATGCTGTGAAGGCATAACTTTACAAATAGCAATGTAAGCTTACAGAACTTGCCTTTATTAAGGTGGTATGTTCATGTAATTCCAGCGCCTTCACAATATAACGAACCAAATTTACTATACTTCACTTCTAAAAACCTAGATGAAACATGAAAAAGAAGCCATACAGTATAAATTGCAACTTCAGGAAAAGTTCCTGCTTTATTATTCCAAATAATTTTTCCCATGTAAAATAAATGTCCAATAGTTCCTGGTATGTGGGAAGATAATGTTTGTTAAAGTCACAATGAAGCCTTATTGACGGAAGCTTGGCTATATAAACAGCACAAGTTGAGAAAAGGTTTAATCTCCAAACCTATTAGATTGGATGAAGTAAGATCAGTAACGGCCACCTTGCGACATTACAGGAGGTCTCATTCCCATCGGAGGTCGAGGAGGCCCACCTTGATAAGGGGGCACCATTGGCGGTCCCTGCCCATACGGTGGCATAGCACCAGGAAGGTAACCTGGCATGCCTTGATGATGACCACCATACTGACCTAAAAAACACATTTAAAACACAAAAAATAGATTGAGTTGGTCTGTGCGTTATACTTTTAAATGCAATGTATTTTGCAGATAAATTTATGTGTATACTCAGAAAATCCACTAAATACAATAAACAAATACAGTAAACATAAAAAGAAATACCATGAGGCGGCATTGGGGGTCTCATTCCTTGTTGCTGTGGGATGCCTGGCTGTGGTGGCATCATACCTCCAATAGGTCCAACTGGTGGATTACCAATGGGAGCCTGGCCTGGTCGAGGAAGATTACGTTGATATTTAGGTAACTGTGCCCTTCTCTCTTCCTACGAATAAAAATGAACACAATGTTAAACACTTGAATGCAGAGAGCAGTCATTAAGCATAAAAGACAAACATTCAAAATCTTACAGAGTAACTTTTTAAAAATGTACCCTTACTTCCCAACCACTATTCTTGCTCCACAAACCAGTCCAACTGCTTAAAATCTCAATGCCTCAAGAAAACCTATTTTTATATTTGAAAAATGGCTAATAACTTCCCAGGAATTATACACTGCCTCAGCAAGAAAGTGTCTAGTGAAGAAAGTCGCTTCAAAGGATCTGTATATTCTACCCTCACCACTTAACTGTTTCACCATTTACAAATTTATGTGTAACCAAAATGATTTTTGAGTTAAGAACCCAACTTACTGTCTTCTTTTAAACACAGTCTGGGAGTAGGGGAAAGAGTGTGTCTAAGATCAAAACACACAATATTCCCTTTATTTTGTGGTTCTTAATAATCAGAATAAAAACCACACAGTAAGCATTAGATCAGATTATAAGACCATTGGTGTACAAATTAATACTTTAAGAGGAAAAGTTACTACAACGGTATTCAAACTACGCTAGTAAAAACCTGTGAAAAACTTACCAGTGATATATCCTCATCTGGGTGGATCAACTTACTGGTTGCACTGGTTGTCGTAAGTGTAGCAGGCTTACTTGTTATTGAAGCCGCTGGTTTAGCTGCAGTGCTATTTGTTGTACTAGTGGTTGAAGCTGTAGACTGTGTATAAGCAGGGAATGTAGGCTTTGGGGGTTCTGTAGTTGTTGCAGGGGTACTATTTAAGGGCTTGAAATCTGTACCAACAGGTCCTTGGACAGCTGCCTGAGCCTGGAAAACACAATCTTTCATTAAGCAAACTTCAAAAGCCAAAATTGAATAAATCTATTATAATTAACTTAGAAATGAGATACCAACATTCAATAAAGGACCAAACTTTCAATGAAATTAAAACAAATTTAACATAATTAAAACTCCACAAAAAATTAAGATGATACACAAGAATATCAAAAGATGTTGGGTCAAAGTCACATCCAAAACTCAGCAGTGGAAACAAAAAAAGACTGCATATGTAACTTCTAAGATGTTATCTACCTTCCCACCAAAATGTACTTGCTTTACAAAGCTTTGTAGTTATTTCAGACTGATGAATTACATTGTATCAGAATAGCATGTTCTACTTTTACTATTCTAAATTAGTTGTTTAATCAATCTACCAAGCACCTCAAAAAAAAAAAGTTAGAAATTACAAAATACAAATGTTTGGATAAATTTTAGTTACTAAGCATAGCATGAACAGTATCAGTGGTGACACATTAAAGATGTCCCTTCAGAGATATCTTTATAGAGATAATACAGTGTCCTCCCAATTAACAATGGCTAGATGATTATCATGGACAAAAGGGCTTAGTAGGATCTTTTAAGCGTAAAGTTACCAGTAATAAATGTGTTACTTTTCATAATACCAAACATCTGAAACATGAAAACTAGGCCAACTTTAGAACCAAATACAAAGTACTAAATTTCCTTACATTATATGTGATGCATTAGATTAAACAGCATAAATCAAAAAAGCTTAATCATGCATCAGACTAACCATTGGCCACTATAATGCATTTACTGCTTACATGCTTTTAACCCTTTAGAACCATAGGAGTTTGGGGTACATTTTTTTCTATTAGTATGAGTTCAAATTTTCATATACCATTGATTTTTATACCATTAACTTTAAAAAAAATTAAACATAGTATATTTTTTGGGAAAAGATTTAGTTTTAAAGTAGGGTCCAAAGGGTTAAGTTTATAAAGCCATTTTAACAATTTTAAACTGCAACTTCCTGCGTACTTGTGCTGTGCTAGGAAACAGAGCTTTAGAAGATGCAGACAGACTTTCTGAATTGGATGAAGCTGTACTTGAGCTTGTTACAGGTGTCCCCATCTGTAGCATAAAAGAAAGGAAACAATGAAAAGTCTCCAAACAAATGGGTGAAAATAAGCCATGTGGTAGACTTTTTTTTAGTATAGATTGCATTTTTATAAATGCAAACTATAATGCAATCAAATCTGATTTATTTAAAGAGGCAGGCAGTTAATGCATTTACAACATACAAAGTGACAGTATGAGCCTCAAAAAAATCTTTAATTCTACACCAATAAACCTAGTTAACCAGTTTCTTTTCTAAAACTGGATGTTTTTGCACTGTGATTATTCCAAAAATGATACCTTCAATTGAGAATAAAGATGCATTACTACTGACACTTCAATCCAATTCTCTATCAATGACTCCACAAGATTTTTGCCGAAAGTTTGACATCTCTCAATAAACAAAATCCCCACCCACCTCAAAAAACATAAGATATGTGCTTACAGGGGACTTAAAAAGTAATGCTTTGAATTTAGCAACCATAAACAGAAGAAAATTAAGGAAAAGAAAACCTCTATGGGATAATGTTAAAGTGAAAAAAAGAACACACATCCTGATCTTAATTGTGAATGAATTAAATACACCTGTTTAATTTTGAACATAACTGGGAAAAAAACAGCAAAAGTAACAACCACTATACACATACGATAACAAAAGCTCTTTAGCTTCTGAGTTCTGAAAAAAGACAAGTTCAGTAAGAAAGATTAAGTCTAGGTCAAATGATGCCCTTCCTGCAAAAGTGTAGCACTGTCATTTGTCACTGTTCTAGATTAAAGAGTCCAACGTTTCATCCCACTCACAGTCCAAGCGAGGTAAAAGAGGACCTCTAAACATTATCATGTATTTAAGTCCCCAGAAATTAGACTTTCATTTCTAACCAGAGTTCACAGCTATGAAAAAAATAACATACTATCTGGCTCTAGTCAATGTGCGCAAACATGCAAGAGAACAGGACACTTCTTTGTATTCAATAAGTTAATTAAAAAGATTATAAGCAAAAAATTGACCTATGACAATTTCAAGCATTTCCATAAACAACTACACTTTACCTTTAAATATAAGTGCACTCCTTTTCAGGAATTTCACCTTACCTGTCCAGCACTGGGGAAAAGAGGCTTAGTAACTGGAGGCTGTGGAGCAGGAACTGTTGCTGTTGGTGCAGGTGGTCTATTAAGAATGCCTGGTGCTGAAACAGCCTGCGCTTGAGTCATTGGAGGAATTCCAGGACGGGGAACAGGAGGGGGAATACCTATAGAGAAGAAATGTTGAGAGGATTGGCGGGGGGGTGTTGAAACATTTAGCTCAGAAAAAAATTTTCCCAAAACTCTGTTTGTTAAAATATACCATATTAAAAATGCTTCTAGAGGTGCCTTAGGTGGCTCAGATGGATGGGCCTCTGACTCTTGATTTCTGTTCAAAAATCATGGGATCAAGCCCCGCATCAGGCTCCATGCTGGGTATGGAGACTGCTTAAGATTCTCTCTCTCCCTCTCTCTATGCATCCCCCTACTCACATGCTCTCTTTAAAAAAAAGTAAATAAATAAAAAATAAAATAAAGGGGTGCCTGGGCGGCTCAGTCGGTTAAATGTCTGCCTTCAGCTCAGGTCCTGATCTCAGGGTCCTTGGGATCGAGCTCCAAGTCAGGCTCCCTGCTCACCAGGGTGTCGGCTTCTCCCTCCCTTCCTCCCTGCTTCCATGCACTCTCTCTCTCAAATAAATCAATAAAATCTTGAAAAATAAAAATAAATAAACAATGCTTCTATGCTACAAAGTTACTGATGAACTGTTCAAGTCAATGAAGTCAAATAACTTAGGCATTTGCCCATTGGAACAATCTTGCCTCAACCTTTCTATTCCTTTGTGTATTTTCAGAATTTTGGAAAGTGAAAGATACCACCAGAGAGTCTATGTACGGGGAAAATAGCAATTAAGCTTACTAATTTTATTGATTTGGCAAACTTTTTGAAACACGTAGTCAATTATTGCAATCTTCCAACAGCTAGATGCTCTCTGAACTCTAATTCAAATTACTGTAAAAACTTTGATACGTCATATACCCATAAAAATTTTTCCAGGGGCGCCTGGATGGCTCAGTTGGTTAAGCGTCTGCCTTCGGCTCAGGTCATGATCCCAGGGTCCTGGGATCAAGTCCCGCATCGGGCTCCCTGCTTGGTGGGAGTCTGCTTCTCCCTCTCCTCCCCAATCATTCTCTCTCGCTCTCTCTCAAATAAATAAAATCTTAAAAAAAATTTTTTTCCAGAAAACTAAGTTATTCCTGTAAACACTTTAAAAACTGTATTTTCTTTTCTTTTTTTTTTTTTTTAAAGATTTTACTTATCTATTTTGCGCAGACAGAGCAAGAGAGGGAACACAAGCAGGGTAAGCGGGAGAGGGAGAAGCAGGCTTCCTGCGGAGCAGGGAGCCCGAGGTGGGGCTCGATCCAGGACCCTGGGATCATGACCTGAGCCAAAGGCAGATGCTTAATGACTGAGCCACCTAGGCGTCCCTAAAGATTGTATTTTTCTTAAGTAAACTCTACATCCAACATGGGGCTCAAACTTAAAACCTGAGATCAAAGGTTGCATGCTCTACAGGCTGAGCCAGCCAGGCACCCCTCCTTTAAGCACTTGAAATAAATTTTCCTAAAATCCATCACTAATGCATTCTCCAAACTTCCTCAACATTACTTTGCCTAAAATTATCTCAGAACATATGTGGAGCTACTGCCTATAAATGAATGGTTGCACCAGTAATGATGCAAATTTTACTGCTGCCTTACTTTAATGTGGAAAACCCCACATTATAGGCTACAAAGTCAAGATAGGTTTTGTTTTGTTTTTTTACAACTCCCTTGCAGCTAGAGGGTCCATTAGAACTGTTTCTAGCCAACAACGGGAGGCTAGGAAGCTTTTGGGAGAGTTACTTTGCTCCCTAATGAAAAAACAAAAAAGAACACTTTGCTGTTGACACCCTTTGTTGCCTGCATTATCTTGTAACACCTGAGTGATGTGTCTGGGGAGAAAAGCTTAAGGTTAACAAAGAAGAAAATTTAAAAAACACATGGGTTCTTGACATTACCAACCACTGAAGCTACCACTTTTCTTTCTGCTGAGTAAGACAATAAATGCCTACATTTTTAAACGTGGTTTGATGGGTTTCTCCATTACTTGCCAAGAGTCTCCATTACTCACCTAAAATATTCCTAACAAATACAACCCCTCAGGGTGCCTGGGTGGCTCAGTTGGTTAAGCATCTGCCTTCGGCTCAGGTCATGATCCCAGGGTCCTGGAATCGAGCCCAGTGTCGGGATCCCAGCTTGGCAGGGAATCTGCTTCTCCCTCTCCCTCTGCTGCTCCCCGTGCTTATGCTCTCTCTCAAATGAGTAAATAAAATCTTTAAAACAACAAACCCACAAATACAACCCCTCCTAGGTATATGAGCTTTGGTGCATAGGTTCTATAACTCATTTTGACTGCTTTGAAACCTGTTTATTACCTATTTCAGAACTCAAAAAAAGAAACCCCACAGTCCATTCCAACACTTCAAGTAATTTAAAAAGAATTCAGCAACCTACGGAAATTATACAACTGCGCTAAAATCCACAGACCTATTGTCCAAAATAGGTTAAGAATAAAGCATGCCAGTCACATTAAAAAGGAAATTATCTAATGTTTCATACCTGGTGGCATACCAGGCATCAGAGGTGGTATTCCTGGTCCAGGTGGCATCATTCCACCCATTGGCATCATTCTATTGGAAAGCAAATTTCAAGAAACAAACCAAGTTAATTAACAGTATAAACCATTAGAAAATATTTTGGCTACAGCCTGAAACAACAGATAAAAAGACTTGAATTTGACCCCTAATATTGAAATCAATCAACCTGAAAGAACACACAACACTAAAACAATTCTATCAAAATAAGCTCTCTAAATACCAGCAAACTCTTGGGTTTACCAGCAAAATAAAGGAAAAAAAAAATCAATCTTTGTTGACAAAACATTTTCATAAATTTAAAGTCACTAAGAACAATTATACCCTCCTTAATATATATGAGGCCTCATCTAAAATATGTGTAATTGGAAATCAAAATCACCTTTTGTCTCACTTGAAAACATCCACACAGAATGTAAATAAAAAAGAAAATCTATTTCAGAGTCATCAGATTTTTTGAAGGAAAGTACTGAATATACACTGTGGAGTGAAGATTTTTTTTTTTGGAGGGTTATTAAAAAAAAAAACTACCACCAAAATTAAAGACAGTCAAAAGTAAACTCACACAATTGCCTAATTTCTATTTGTAATAGCTACCTTACACTAAACCATGACTTAAAAACATAACCCATATTTATTTTCCTTCCCCTAAAAGAGCTCACCTTCAAATATCAGTATCCAATTCACTTAAAACAGTTAAAAGTTTGTGAATTCTTAACTGAGGACTTTATCAAAAGATAAACTTCTATATATATATGTGGATTTCATTACAAGAAAACCGAATTACCTTCTATAAATAATAAAGCATGTAATTTGGCAAAAGAGTATCTATTCTTTCTTAAATAACAACCTTTTTACTAAATTCCATTACTTTAGCAGTTTGGGGAAAAACAGCTGCATTTAGAAAATGCTTAATTTATATGGGTCTATTATAATTTCCTCACAGATGTTTTATTTCCCTCCATTAAGAGATCTGTGTCAACCAGCTTGCACATTTTAGAAGTTTAGAAGTTTTAGTGAGGAAGGCTAGAAAATTTCTGAAGTCAACTGAATAGATACCATTAAACACACAAAAAAATGACATTATGATTATACCTCCTGAATTACATTATGAATGAGATGCTTACATGTTTTCACCGCAAAATGACTGGGTGTATTTTCTCTGATGATGCAATCTGTGAAAATGTATGACAAAATCAAAATCTAACTGTGATTTTCAAAATACAGTGGGAAAGTGTATTGTATACCTCTCACATCCAACAATATTTAAGTAAAAGTGATAGGCACGAGCACCTCATATCCATTTTAGTTCTTGAGGATTTGACAAATAAAATCATTTACAGAGCTTGCGTCTTGTCACAAAGTGTCATGGACAATTCTGAATCTCAGAAACACCAATCTATAACCAACTACTTTAATTACATCAGATGCAATTGAAGCAGATGGCTGCCTACAGACATCCTAAAGCCCAAAAATCTATTCTCTTCAGAGGCAAATTTATATTCATTTAATTTGTTGGTAGACCCCTTTATAAGACAAGTTTAATATTTATGGAGCCCATACCTTTTAGAAGGGAAAAAAAAGGCAAAGTAACATTTTAAAATTCATATAACACCCAAGTTGAAAAAGATCATTACTAGGCACAAGTCCGCAAGTCAATTAAAAGTTCTCTTACCCAGGTGGCATGCCTGGCATAACTGGTGGCATTCCTGGCATCAGAGGAGGAACACCTGGCATTAATGGAGGTATGCCTGTAAGAATTTCAACAACCACAAAATATATTAGAGTAAGAGAAAATTTTAATACTTTTACACCATATCAATAAAGTCCTTAAAAATGTTAAATTTTAAGAAACCTTATGTAATACCTGGAGGCATTCCTGGTGCTCCCGGAACTGGTGGCAGGCCTGGCTGTGCCATTGGGGGGATATAACCTTGTTGAGGTTGAACAGGCTGTGGCTGAAATGAAGTTGAAGCTGCAGAGTCATCATCATCATATTCATCAGAATCATCTTGTTGCTTCTTTTTTTGACTCTCTGCTAAAAAAGTTTTAATTAGTTTTTCCCATAAAGTAAAAAAAAGAAAAATTCAGCAAGTTGGACATTCAACATTTAAAAAAAACTATTTCAGGGCGCCTGAGTGGCTCAGTCGTTAAGCGTCTGCCTTCATCTCAGGTCATGATCCCAGGGTCCTGGGATCAAGCCTCACATCAGGCTCCCTGCTCAGCAGGGAGTCTGCTTCTCCCTCTCCCCCTGCCCCTCCTGCTTACTCTCTCTCAAATAAATAAAATCTTTAGAAAATAATGATTCCAGTGCAATTAGCTCATGAGATTTTTCTTACCAAAAAAAACCACTCAATACTGTTCTTTTTAAATAAATAAAATCTTAAAAAAAAAAAAAAGAAATTAAAAAAGGGGGGGGCGCCTGGGTGGCTCAGTCATTAAGTGCCTGCCTTCTGCTCAGGTCATGGTCCCAGGGTCCTGGGATCAAGCCCCGCATCGGGCTCCCTGCTCAGCGGGAAGCCTGCTTCTCCCTCTCCCACTCCCACTGCTTGTGTTCCTGCTCTTGCTGTCTCTCTGTCAAATAAATAAAATCTTAAAAATTAAAAAAAAACTGTTCTTTTTACTCTTCAAATGGGTTTTCAATCTATATTAAGCAAGATTAACATACTTTCCCTATTTTATGACAGATAAAAGTAATTTTCCTAAGTCAGTTTTATTTTAAAAAATAGCTTTCTATTCCATCCCCAAAGGTAAACTATGACAGAGTTCTGATCTCTCTGCAATGCTTTTCAAAGCAGGTTTCAGGGCACCTGGCTGGCTCAGTCGGTAGAGCATGTGACTCTAGATCTTGGGGTCTTGAGTTCAGGCTCCACATTGGGTGTAGAGCTTACTTAAAAAAAAAAAAAATTGGGGGGCGCCTGAGTGGCTCAGTTAAGCAGCTGCCTTCGTTCGGGTCATGATCCCGGGGTCCTGGGATCGAGCCCTGCGCCAGGCTCCTTGCTCAGCAGGAGCCTGCTTCTCCCTCTCTCTCCCCCTCCTGCTATGCCTCCTTGTGCTCTGTCGAGTAAATAAATAAAATCTTTAAAAAAATAAATTTTAAAAAATTAAAAAAGAAAAATCGCATGGGGTGCCTGTGTGGGTGGCTCAGTCAGTTGAGTGTCTGACTCTTGATTTCAGCTTAGGTCATGATCCCAAGGTCCTGGGATTGAGCCCCAAGTCTAGGCTCCCCACTCAGTGCGGAGTCCGCTTGAGAGTCTCTCTCCCTCTGCCCCTCCCCTCCCCAAGCTCGCTTGCTCACTCCCTCCCTCTCAAAAAATAAAAAAATAAGCCTTAAGAACATAAAATAAAATAAAGGGGTGCCTGGGTGGCTCAGTTGGTTAAGCATCCAACTCTTGGTTTCAGCTCAGGTCATGATCTCAGGGTTGTGAGATGGAGCCTGGGCTCAGCGCAGAGTCTGCTTGAGATTCTCTATTTCCCCCTACCCCCCACCACTTGAAAGTGCTCTCTCACAGTAAGTAAAATTTTAAAAAGAAAAAAATTTCATAGGTGATTAATAACTTCTACCATCTGGATAGTGATCACAAATTCCAAGTCAAACAACAGCACTAAAAAAAATTTTTACTGTTAGTGGTTATACAATTAAAACAAGCGACCTTCATTTTCAAAAACCTCAACACTTGCTAATTCCACTTAGAATTCAGTTAGGAACAAAACATAATAAAGTGTTTGGAATGATCCATGTGGTATTACATATACACAAATTATATATACAACTTCAAACATTAAGACATAAAAACACTCAAAATTGGAATTTTGAATAAATCTAACATCCACTATTAAATTTATACGTCAAAAGTATTATAATACTCTCATTAGTGACCCTGTATTAAGAAAAAGCATAGATCTTAATATTTACCTTGTGTTTTCTGTTCAAGAAGTCGTCTTCTTTCATCCATGTCTTTTTCCGGAATTCCTTCCATACCATATATTTCCAATTCTATGTCTGTTCTCCCAGGTATTGCATTTGGTACAGCATCTATTGTCTCTTTATGCACCTAACATTAAAATAAACTTCCATTAGATAAAGTGCCTCATAAAGTCCTTTAAGAGTAATTTGAAATTACTTAGAGAACATTTAGTATAATGGTTAAGAATATTTGGTTCTAGTGAGACTGTCTGGATTCAATCCTTTCTCAGTTTTGCTGCTTACTAACTAGGTATGTGGATTAGGCAAATCATCTAAGATTACTCCACCCATAGTACCTAACATCTAGGATCATTCTAAGGATTAAATAAAATATAATGAACATAATAAAAAGCACTTGATAGTATGTCTAACACATAGTAAAGGCTCAATAAACATTAATTCAAGTTTACTATAAAGCTTATGAAACAGTCTTATTATAGTAAGAATTAAAATAAAATTTCCAAGAATGGATCTTAAGACAAGCTGTAAACTATAAAAGTGACTTACAATTAGCATTACCCATAACTAATGAGTTACCTGAGGCACTTAACACTGCACAGGTGATCCTGTCATTACCCTATATTTGGTAGATCACGAAGAGGAGGAAGTTCTATGAAATCTACAACTTTTTTCACTGTACTGTTTTTGCTAGAACAAATGTTTCTAACCTTCAAACATGGGTCTCTTTTGCCAATAAGGTAAAATTCCTGCTAATCTTGGTTTCTTCAGCAACTTGCATTAAACTCAGGCTAAAAAAATGTCAAAGTATTTTGCCTAGGGGCGCCTGGGTGGCTCAGTTGTTGGGCGTCTGCCTTCGACTCGGGTCATGATCCCCAGGTCCTGGGATGGAGCCCCGCATCGGGCTCCCTGCTCCGCGGGAAGCCTGCTTCTCCCTCTCCCACTCTCCCTGCTTGTGTTCCCTCTCTCGCTGTGTCTCTGTCAAATAAATAAATAAAATCTTAAAAAAAAAAAAGTATTTTGCCTAGGCTATCAGCATCACCTGAAAGCTTATTAGAAATGCAAATTCTCAGGATACCCCCACCCCATCAGAAACCCTTGGGTAAGGCTAGCAAACTGTGCCTTAACAAGCCCTCCAGGTGATTCTGAGGCATGCTCAAGCTTGAGAACCGCTGATTTAGGTTAGTAATGACTTGGACATATTTGTCCAATACTCAATTTTTCTTTCCTCCCAAGACACTTTCATGTAATAGAAAAGTAATTAAAGGAAGCTAAGTATTTTCTTCTTAGGTATGTATCTCAAAGATTTTAAACAGCAACATGCAAATCAAATTCAAAAATTACCATAGTTTTTGATTAATCTTTAACCACTGTTCCTTATTGTGATTCAAAGATCCATGAATAAAGCTACTCAACAAGCGACTTAATCACCGTTTTCTAAGTTTTTGGAATGTTACTATTCTTGACAAATGCAGATGAAGTAATTCATGTTTTCCAAAGAAAATGATATTCACGTACACATTAATCTTTGTTGTATTTCTAAATGATAAGGCCAAGAATAAACACATCAAAAGCTGTTGGAAAGGAAAAATAACATGATTTACCTTACTACCTCACAATATCCCAGCCAGAATTAGATTTCTTACAATCTTGCCTACAAGTTGGTACGGTCTTGGCTGAAAAGATAGGAGCAAGCACTGATGTGAACCATCTAAATTATTAATGTCCTAGGCTTACCATCTATAAAATTGGATGTATCTGATTTAACTGCCATGCCTATCTCACAGGTTGCTGTGAAACTACACTAGGACTATAAAAATAGAAGCACTTAATCAATTAAAGATGTTACTGAAATAATTTCTCAACTAATCTTCTAGTTCCATTCCATTTCTCTGCTCTTCTCTATAGCACAACTTCTTCAAGGAGTGCCTCTACTTCCTTATTTTCTCTTGAAAGCACTCCAATCAGGCTTTCATCCTCATCATTCTAGGAAATCACTCTTGGCAAGTGACCAATGACCTCCACTTTGATTAATCCAATCTCAGTCCTCTTCTTCCTTGACCTACTACCAGCATTTGACTCAATTAAATAACTCACTCCTTGAAACATTTCATTTGGTTTTCAGGGCACTACTCTCTTGGATCTCCTACCTTTTCAATGTCCTTGAATGGTTTAATCTTCCAACCTTTAAATGCTGGGAGTGGCCTAAGGTGGAGTCCCTGCACTTCTTTTTTATCTATATTCTACTCCCTAAGACAGAACATCTAGTATAATGAGTTAAAACAGCTGTCCTTATACGGTATCCTTCCAAATTTCTATCTCCAGCTCCCACTTCTCTGAACTCCAGGCTTGTAGACACAACTGCTTATAGGACACCTCCATCTGGATATTCAGTAGACCTTTCCAAAATTAAATACCCATACTCAAAATTAACATAACACAATCTTGATATCCTCATCTCTAACCCAATTCTTTCTGCAGCTTTCTACATCTCAATGTATGGTAACTCGTCTCACACTCCTCAGACCAAAATCCTTCAGATCATCTGTAATGCCTCACTTTATTTTACTCCACATCTAATCCACCAGCAAATTCTGGTCTCTGTCACCATCACCTCGCCTGGAATACTCTAGTCATCTTAAGTGTTCTCACTGCACTCTGCAGTCTATCTCAAGCCTACAGCCAGGACAAGTCTTTAAAAAGAAAAAAAAGTGCATCAGAGCATGCTCTACCTCTCCTCAAACCTCCCATTTCGTTCAGAATTAAAGAGAATGGCCTATAGTAAGTAAGCCCTCCTATATAAAAAGCATACTGCTACCCTTTCCTTTTTCTTTCAATATAGGAGAATGCTCCTGTATGTGAGCGTCTTTCATCTGCTGTTCCCTAGAAGCTCTCTCTCACTTCCTTTCACATCTCTGTTCAGATGTCAGTTTCTCATTCAGGCCTTTCCTATCTTGTGGCCCTCCCTATGCCCCCTACCTAGTTTTAGTTTTCTCTATCACTTATCACCAAAAACCTAAATAGTTTATTTTCTTCTACCATATGGATCTAAACTCCACAATGGTGACTTCTTCACAGCTGTATACTTAGTGCCTAAAACACTGTCTAGCACAATACCCTCATAGGAACTTTTTGTGATAAATAATATTCTGTATCTAAACTACCCAATAGTTATTCACCAGCCACCTGTGACTGAGCACTGGGAATGTGGCTATAATGTGAAGGACATTAAATTTTTAAATTAAGTTTTTTTTTTTTTTTTTAAGATTTCAGAATGAAAAAGCACGAAGGGGGCCAGGGGGAAAAGGAGAAGCAGGCTCCCCATGAGTAGGGAGCCTGATGTGGGGCTTGAATCCCAGGACCCTGGGATCATGACCTGAGAGAAGGTAGGCACTTAACCAACTGAGCCATCCAGGCGCCCCTAAGCTTCTTTTAAGTAGCCACATGTAACTAGTGATTGCCACAGTGGAAAACTGTGTGTCTAGCATGTTGCAGGATCTAAAATATTTTTGAATGGATACTAAATTATTGTTATAGTTATATAATTGGAGTGAAAAAGATCTGTATAAACTTATTTTCTTTTATAAACTTATTTTTAAACTCGGGGAAACAACATCTTATTTTAATTTACCTCCCTGCCTCCTACCAACAGTAGTTTCCAATGAATAGGGATTTGCTCATCTCTCATCTCTCTAGGGTCCAATTAGGCAAAAATTCAGGCAGCTCTAGGACTGGTAAAAGTAGAAGAAATAATGTTGAATAAGACATAAAGGCACTTACTAGATCATTAAAAATATAAATGCAAAGCTCTTCCTACCTAGTAGGGAGAAAAAACTCCAGAAACCCAAAAATTATCAAATGAAACGCGACGTTACCATTCCAAAAGAGGTCCATGGAATAACAGAAGCAAGCCTATCCCCAGGCAACAGATTATAACAAACCCTTCAATGGCAGTAATGGTAGCTAATTATGTATTAATTCTCATGGGATTAGAACTGGTCAGTCTGACTACAAAATTTAAATCACTGACACTTGTTCTCTAACCCAAGTACAGAGGAGGTACTTTAGGACCTCAACTTAATTGTCACCAATCTAACCTAGGATAAAAGATTATCAATAATTCAAAAATAAACTATCAACATAAATTTTCTCTGAACATTAAAAAAATCAATTATTTATCTTAATGGCTAAAAACAGGTTTTTTTTTTAAAGCTGATTGACCACATCTAATCTTCTGCAATAAACAAAACCCTACAACTGTCAAAGAGAAATTCAAAAATTTTTTCCATATGGTTTCCAAACAAGGGGTAATAATTAAATACAGGAAAAAAAAAATCCTTACCTGCATGCAATGAATAGCTAAGCCAGGTCCTGTGTACAACTTCTTATGACATATATGGCATTTAAAATGTTTTGCTTTTTGGTGTTGTATAAGAATCTTCTCATCATCAAAATCTCTATTACAATACCTGATCAATGTTGTTAAGGTAAAAACCAGCATAATAATGACACTGCTTATTAAAAAAAAATTGTCATATAACAGGAGAAAGAACATTAAAATATAAAATCAGTTAAAGCCAAAAATGTAATTTATACAAACTTTGCTTCTGCTATTTACTATACAATTCGTAATTATCTTGCCATGTAATACTAAGTTTCCTGGAAAACCCATAATCTGCCTTCAGGACCTCTAAATGAACACATCTCAGTAATCAGCAATATAGTTTTGTCAAATCCCTGCATTTAACTAAGATTTAAGTGAAACTAACTTTTTTATTCAGTATTTCAACATTTAAAACATTTAAAATGCATACTGTGGACCAGACAGTTCAACGTTAAAAAAATCCCCAAGTTTATGTCAAGACTGAATTTCAAAATAGAATTCATTAAATAGAAAACAAAAAATAATCGAAATGTTAAAAATCTACCTAATATCTGGAATTTAGGAGTATTTATATTATTTAGATCCAAAAATAAGCTCATAACGAGTAAGAACATATCCATATGAACAATCCATAGTTGTCTGAAACTCCTTACAAATGTATGTTGCCATGGAATGTATTTAAACTCACAGATAAGTTACATTAATAAAACTGAGAATTTTTATCTCACTCGTCAGATTTTTCCTAAAAGCACATTAAAAAAATCAGTGACCGTTTTTAAACTTGGCATGTAAATAAATGTAATTCTGTAACAAACTGTTTTTAAGTACAAGACAATAAGTAAAACCAATTTTAACGTAAAGTGTATTAGCGCTTCGGGAAAAAGTGTTAAAAGACGCCACGTTTTAGTTAAGCAACAAGAAGCATTTTTTTTAGCCTTACAAAGCCAGGTAATAGACATAAGAAACTCCACCCTCTAAGAGAACGCTTCTTGAAGATTTAAGGCGCCAGCGGGTGAGACGCGGAAGCTAGTTCTCCCCCAACCCCGGCCAAAAAAAAAAGGCGGGGGGGGGGTTCCGAAACCAGGGTCGACTAACACAAGCCTTTACTAAACCACCGAATCTACAATAAAACGGAAAGAGTGGGTGACAGACTCCGGAAGCTCTCCCCTAATCCTCCAAAGACTCAATCAGCGTATTATACTCGAAGAAGGTCCCTTTGTTGAATTGTCACCAAAACAACGGAGTGTGGCAGAATATCCTCGGGGGGGGGTCACTGTCCTTGGTGGAGGGGTCCAAGCCGCCTCCCAGCGGCTGGGTCAACGCTCGCACCAAAGCAAGAACCTCCTGAGTCACGGAGTCCCACGACCCCCACCTGCCAGAGCCTCCCGCCCTAGAGACTTCATTTTCTGCAAAGCATTCCCAAATCCGGTTCCGGCCACCCAGCCGCCCACCTCGAGGCCTAGATCGCAGACGCTCTCTGCCACAGGCCAGAGCAAGGCCTCCCAGTCTCAGTCACCACCAACCGGCGCCCCCGCTCGGCCTCTACTTCAAACCGATGAAGGATATCAGCACCACGGCTTCAGCTGCTTCTTCTTCTTGCGACCCATAACTGCGCTCTACCGACAAAGTAAAAAGGGGGGGAGAAACTAGCAGGAAAAGAGGCAAAAATCGCTCACGCTTCCGACCCAACGGCCACCACCGCGTCTCACAGGAAACAGACACAAAATGGCCGACGCCCTCGTTCGCCGCTCTGCTCCCATCAGGCACTGCGGCCGGAGGCGGTGCCAGGCAGGGAAGGGTCACATGACGCAGGCCTCCTCCCTGAGTGGGGGGAGACTCGTGGCCGCTGAGGTGTGGCCGCCATCTTGTCCCTTTAAGCTGTCCTGGCCCTCGTTGGTCGTGCTTGCTGATCCCTCCGGTTTCCTTTTCTAAGGAAGCTGGCTACCGAGGTACGCCGAGACGCTCGCTAATTGAAGGAAAAAAAAAAAAAAAACCTGGAAAGATCATCATTGTAATTAAGGGCAAGACTACAAATAAAGAATGAGACAGCGCCCAACTTTTAATTTTTCGTTGCCCGGATTAATCCTTTCTGTAGTAAGTTTTGGGCGTTTGCTTATTACATGTTAAGTTAAAGAAGTGGCAGTCTCTGCCTTGTAATACACAGATTGGTGGTAGATGAGTAAACAAGGCAGTGTGGTCAGCGCGGTGATGGGGGAAATACAGGTGCTGCAGACCTTTGGAGGGGAGCACGAACAAGGGTCTTGGCGGTCATTGGGGTGTCAAGAAAGGTTTTCTGAAGGGTCCGTGGGGGCAAGGGAAGCGGAAGAGAGAGAATCTCATTGAAGGAGCAACAAATGCAAGTCTTCGAGGCTGAGCGCCTGAAATACACTAACGGTGTTAGGGCTGGAGCTTACAGTGATGGGGCTGGTGGCAAGAGATAATCTTAGGGAGGAAAAAAAAAAGGCGGGGGGGGAGGGGAGGGAATCCAGGCTGGAAAGGAAGAAGTAAAACCGTGTTCACAGATAGCATAATCTTGTTATGGGTTGGACTGTGTCATTGTGTGTGTGTGTGTGTGTCCCCACCCCACGCAATCACCCACAAAGAAAAATTAAGTCTTAACCCCCAGCACCTCAGAATGAGACTTTTAGCGGTGAGCAAGCTGACACTCCAGTAGAGGAAACAGACAATAAACAAATGTATAATGTCAGGTGTGATAAGTGCACTGAAAAAGAACTAAACAATATAAAGGGACAGAATAGAGACTTGCTGGGATGACAACAGAGGTTTGTGTGGGATGTGTTTTGTATAGGGCATTTTCTGAGTATCTGAGGAGGTGACATTTGTGCAGAAAACTGAATGATATGAAAGAAAAAGGCCATGCAGATATCTAGGGGCATTCCAGACAGAAGCACAAATTAAAAGACGGTTATATTGGGAAAAAGTCGAAGGGTTTGAAAAACACCAGGAAATGTGACCAGAACAGAGTGAGCAAGGGAGAGAATGATAGGAAATGAAGTCAGAGGGGGAGGTAGAGGCTAAATTATGAAGGCCTCTGTTGCAGGGTCCTGGGATCGAGCCCCGCATCGGGCTCCCTGCTCGGCGGGAAGCCTGCTTCTCCCTCTCCCACTCCCCCTGTTTGTGTTCCCTCTCTCGCTGTGTCTCTCTCTCTCTCAAATAAATAAAATCTTTAAAAAAAAAAATTCTAAGACCCAAGCAGGAGAATACAATATAAAATAACAGTTAAGATTATAGATTGATCAGGGTGCCTGGGTAGCTCAGTAGGTTAAGTATCTGCCTTCGCCTCAGGTCATGATCCCAGAGTCCTGGATGGAGCTGGAGTTGGGCTTTATGCTCAGCAGGGAGTCTGCCTCTCCCTCTCCCTCTGCGGCTCATCCTGCTTGTGTGCTTGTGCGCGCACTCTCTGTCAAGTAAATAAATAAAATCTTTAAAAAACAAACAAAAAAATGTGGGAGAAAAAAAAAAGCCAGTAATGAGATTCCATAAGATCACCCTGTCTGCATTACTTTCTTGGAAGTAATTACATTCTGCCCTTCCCCATGTGTATACCTTGTCTCCTTCAATTGTGTTGCCAGGATAAAAAATACTAGATTGTTTTTCTATATGTGCACATATTCTAGTTCATTCTTTTTAATAGCTGCATAGTCTTCAGGTACACGTGTGTATTAGTTTCCTATTGCTGCTCTAACAAAATTAAACACAAATTTAGTGGCTTAAAACAACACAAATTTATTATATTATAGTCCTGGAGATCAGAAGTCTGAAATGGCAGGCCTACATTCCTTCTGCAGCCTCTAGGGGAGAATCACGTATTGCCTTTTCTGGCCTCTAGAGAATGCCCAATTTGTGGTCCCAAATCACTTCTGTCTCCCTGTATCACAATTGCCTTCTCTCGATTTCCCGTCTCCTTCTTACAGAGACTCTTAGGGTTACACTGGGGCCTACTTGGATAATCCAAGATAATTGTCCCATTTCAAGTTCCTTAATATAATCACACCTGCAGAGTCCCTTTTGCTGTGTGAGGTAAGATACTCTCAGGTTCCAGAGATTAGGACTTGAACATCTTCACTGGGGGCTGTGGGGGGTCATTATTCTGCCTGCCACTGCATGTACCAAAAACTTACATAATCAGTACTCTATTAACCAACATTCAGACTGTATCTAGTTTTTCATCATTATAAACCATGTTGCAAGGAATATTTTTAGACTTGTATTTTCACACTTACATAAATGTATCCATTTGATGATGTCCTGGTGTTGCATTGATAGTCAAAGGGTATATGAATTTAAAATATTGATAGACACTTTCAAATTCCTTTGTAAACCATGTGCATTGAGGGCACCCAGCTGGCTCAGTTGGTAGAGCATGCAACTCTTGATCTCAGGGTTATGAGTTCAATCCCCACACTGGATGTAGAGATTACTTTAAAAAATAAAATCTAAAAAACAAATAAAATAAAATTAACCATGTGCATTAATTTTATTCCTATCAACTGTTTGGGAGAGTGACTGCTTCTTTACACACCCCAACACAAGGTATTACCAAACTTTCATATCTTTGCTAATCTGCCAGGTGAAAAGTAGTACAATATACTACCAATTTCACTTGAACAGTTTATTTACTTACATATTCTTCATTTTTATTTCTTCTGCGAACTGCCTATTGTCTTTCTTTTTTGTTGATGAATGACAGCCCTTCGTCTATTATACATGTTGCAAATATTTCTCCTAGTTGGTCATTTGTGTTTTGACTTTGGGCAACACAGAAGTTTAGTTTTTATCTGGTCAGTTTTTTTAATCTTTTCCCATGTGGTTTCTAAGTGTTTTAAATATTTAGAAAGGCCTTCTTCAAGAATCTTCAGAATTCTCCCATGTTTTCACCTGGGAGGGGGCGCCTAGGTGACTCAATCAGTTGGGCCTCCTACTCTTGATTTTGGCTCAAGTCATGCTCTTGGGGTCCTGGGGTCAAGCCCGGGGTCAGGCTCTCCACTGAGCAGGGAGTCTGCTTGTCTCCCTCTCCTTGTGTTCCTCCCCCTGCCTGTGCGTGTTCTCTCTCTTTCAAATAAATAAGTATTTAAAAATAAATTTTTATATCTTTTATCAAACTGGTGCACGTGAGTGCGTGTCCACGCTCTTGAAGGGTGGTGGGAGGGCCCATTCATCCTTTTCCAGGTGGCTAGCTAATAGTACCATGTTTACTACGTCTCCTAGACGTCTTAGACGATAGCCAGAGGAGAAAAGGGAGTCAAGAGACAAATGGTAAAAGATTCTGCAGGAGGTAATTCCGCGCGCCCACCAGCCCCTACCAGGAGTAAAGCCCCCCGCCCCCCGCCCCCTGCCGCGGGCAGCGGCTTCCGGGCCTGCGACTCCGGGAAACCGGCGGAACGCAGGTGTGCGAGGGCTGGGAGCCGCACGAGCCCGGCCTCGGAGGACTGTACGGCAGCGGGGGAGCGGTTTGGCGGGAACACAGGGCCGCTCGGAGGCCGCCGCCGCGATGCTCCCCTCCTTGCAGGAATCTCTGGATGGGGATGAAAAGGAGCTAGAGAGCAGCGAGGAGGGAGGCTCCGCGGAGGAGCGGAGACTCGAGCCGCCGTCCAGCAGCCATTACTGTCTCTACAGCTACCGCGGAAGCAGGTGCAGCGCCCACCGTCCCTGGAGCCCCGCTCGGGCCCCGCATCCCACCCCTGGCCGCTCGCAAAGGCCTTCTTCCCCTCTCCCAGCCGTATAGTCTCTGGCCCTAAGGACCCTCCTCGCCTCACGCCGTTCTTCCGGGCCACCGTCCTGGACTTTGGCGCCCCTCCTAATCCTCTGCGCTCCAACTGTCCCTCTCTACTTTTCAGCCCCTTCCTGTCGCCCCTGCCCTTTGTTTGGCGCAGCGCCTCGTACACTCATTAATGTCAGTTTCCACCCTGTCCTTTTACCGCCCCACTTTCTCCCATTAGCCCCACGCATTCACACCTCCACCCCACCCTCTGATTTATCCTCCGTTCTCGCTGCCTCCTTTTCCTCGGTCGGGGCAGACATTCCTGGGTCTCTCTTGGGCCTGGAAAGTCTGGTTTATAGAGGAAACTTCCTCGACTCTTGTGGATGTTTAGTTTAGCCTTTCCTCCACCCCTTAGACGGCCTGGAGAAGGGACTCTTGTCCGCACCGTTTCATGGGTTTTCCCTGTCACGAGGCTCCGTAGGCAGTGGAGGATCCACGCACTTCTAACTTGCAGCATTTTCAGTTGACTCTTCACCCCCACCCTGCTTGCCGGCGGGGAGGGGGCCCTACTGCGCTTGAGTTAGAGCCCATAACTGATAGCTGTACTGCTTTTGTGGTGTGCAGATTGGCACAACAGCGAGGGGACAGTGATGATGGAAGCCCAAGCGGCACAAATGCAGAAACGCCCTCTGGTGAGGATTTCAGGTAAAAACAGCTCGACCCTAACCCACGCGTGTGCTTTCATCTTCTGTGCATCTCTGTCCTGTAGATATCAGTGGGTACCCACTTTCACTTCAGCTTTCCCCGAGTCAAACCACCAAGCCCACCTATCCCCTAGGAACCTCACCTGGATTTCCTCATTAGTCCATTCATTCAAGGCTGGGCCGATCCAAATACTGGCAGTGCCCCTGGTGATTTAGCCAGAGGCAATCCATCTTAGTTCCTTGATTGGAACTGCATTAAGTATTCAATGTCATATGGGTATAAAGAAATCTAAAATGCTCCTTTTCCCCACCTTTAGTACCCTTTCAGAGCTCCATTGCTACACACTGGAATGTAAACTCTAGGACAGCATAGATTGTTGTCTCTTTGGTTCATTGATGTCTCCCTACCTGGCACCCTGAGTGGTACCAGGGTAAACATTTAATACATATTTAGTAAATGAATGAATGACTGAATCTTAGCACTTGATGCGAAGTAGGGGATAATACAACAATATGTTCACTGACAGGATGATGGATGATTTAAGGAATTTTTTAGGTGTTGTAATAGCATTATGGTATTGTGAAAAGGACATAGGGTCAGTGGATTAGGGGTCCCGGTGGAGTCATAATACTAGAGAGAATGAGCTGGAAAGATAGGACTATTTTAAACTATTTGATGAGGTAGATCATACTTGGTGACATAAACACCTAGAAGCCTCCCCAGCAGGAGTCCTATAAAAAGCTTTGTCAAATCCTTAAAGAGATTCTGGCTTTTAGTAATATTCTGATTTATGAGGTGTGAATGTAGTAGTCTGCTGGTAAGGGATGTGTGTCTCATTTGTCCAGCCTCTCCTTGGTGGGTACTAATCTGCCATCGGAAGTGGAGCCAGACCTGCGTGGTTTCATTGCTAAGCGTCTTGCTAAGGGAGCAGTATTTGAAGGGCTGGGTAATGTTGCATCTGTGGAGCTGAGGTAAGTGTAAAATGTGCTGTGTCCTGGATTTTTATTTCTGAGCTGAATATGAGAAGTGTGGAGAAATTGCAAAAGATCAGCTCCTACTGGACTTGCAAGGTTGGTCTTTGTTCTCTGGCAGCCTGAGCCCTGGGTCTCACACACACGCACACACACACACACACACACACACACACACACACACTTGTGGGACGGAATTAAGTGAATGGCAGATGCTACCACCTAAGAGTACTTATTTGGTCTTGTACTTGGAAGAAAGGAGGTAATTACCAAAACTAAAAGTGTATACAGTTTGTAAAGTGCTTTCCCAAACTTTGCTCTCTACAGAGGGGCAACAGAGCAGATACTCTTACTTCCATTTTCAGATGAGCAAATAAACTCAAAAGACATTGAGGTCACACAGCTGGTCATATTGATGGAGTGCAGGCTTAATCATAGGTGTCCTCTGTTGACTTCCAGCCATCTTTCCATTACACCCCTTGACTGTAGTTCACTTTTAGACTATGATTTTGCCATCAAGTCCCCTCAGGAGTATGAAGCCACAGCCCAGAGATAAAGCCCCAGGATTAACATGTCACATCTGCCTTGGAGCTTCAGTGATTTGTGAAGTTTTGGGGGGAGAACGAGAACATGTTTATATTTATGTAAACGTGGATATACTATGAACAAGAATAAAATTTGCATGAGTTTTTCACATAAGAGAGGAGAACTCAAAGAAATGCCACATTTGAAATTCCAGGTGCTGCTTTTGCAAAAGCCCATAACAGTACATGGTAATTTTCCTCTACTGTTAACAAGTAAACCAAGGAGAAGTCTAGGAAGTTCTGACCTAGTTTGCAATCTAACAGTACTGTCAGATGAAGATGACCAAGGTTTGGAGCAGTCCATAAAACTAGATGCATGACTTAGCAAAATAATACATTTTACTGTCTTGTCTTTTCTAGGATTCCAGAATCCCGAGTCGGTTGTTATTACTGTCTTTTCCAACAAGAAAAATTGCTTCCTGAAGCAGCAACAGTGGACTCTGAACATAACGCTTCAGAGTATGTGGTCTGTTTTTTAGGAGGGTCTGAAAAAGGACTTGAGCTATATCCTTTCTTTGGTCTTCGAGGATATCAGGAAGGAAAACATGGGATGCTAAGTAAGGGAGTATTACTACTGACCTCCAAAGAGCTTTTCTACCCCTTCTATATTTACTTCATTTCATACCTTCATACAACCAGTTTGTCCTGGCATGTTTTAATTTAAAGTTTGCATCTGAGAGATTTTGTTTCCTATTGAGAGATAAAACACTGTCTTGATGCATCCTTTATTGCTTCCTTAAGAACGTACTTTCAGGCTTGAATTGGACAAGTATATTCAAGGGCTGAAAAATAACATGAGCTGTGAGGTAAGATGATTGATTTAATTGGTAAGACTGAGATGATAAACACACTGTAATTGCTATGCTTATGAAATCACACAGGTGGACACAAAGACACCCAAATGCTAAAAATACTGCTTTGTGGGCTAACAGGAAGGTGCCTGTTAAGGGAAGCAGGGAACATAGTCCTATAAGTGCTCTAAGTTTCACAAGACTCCTTCTGATGTTTTGTATCCAGGAAAAATTGAATCCATTAAATTCAGGGTATATGGTAATATGCCAAGTGAGGAAGAAGATATTCTTTTCCAGATTTCTAGGCACATAAGACTTATGTGCTGGTCAGAACTAATGTCCATGAAGCCTCTGGCACCAAAGACATGCTATACAATGGTATGACTGTCCTTGAACTCAACATCAAAGATTTGTAGAAAAATTTACATTTTTAATTTATTTTTTTAACCTTTTTTTATTTTTTTAAAGATTTTATTTATTTATTTGACAGAGAGGGAACACAAGCAAGGAGAGTGGGAGAGGGAGAAGCAGGCTTCCTGCGGAGCAGGGAGCCTGATGCAGGGCTCGATCCCAGGACCCCGGGATCATGACCTGAGCCGAAGGCAGACGCTTAATGACTGAGCCACCCAGGCGCCCCGAAAAATTCCATTTTTTATTAGTCGATCTTTCACGAACTAGATATCTCCATATTGATTAAATTATCTATACCTTTAAAAAACTACACTTCACCATGTAGTGGTTGTTAAAGTCATAACTCTCCTAACTTTACTACCCATTACATGTGGTACCAATTCCTTTTACTTGTCATGTGCTTACCTTTTACTTGTCATGTGCTTACAAGATGCTGCAGGACAGGAAAGGCTAGTATAGGAGTAAGCCAAGGAAATGGGTCTAGGGGAGCTGCTCTCCCAGAGCGGAGCTCTTGCAGTAGTCCCCAGTGAGCAGCACAGTCTAGAAAGCCAGATGTGCTCATGGCCGGTGCTCGTGGTAGCACGTCTGACAGCTGGAGTGGGCTGGAGGGCTTTGATGAATTAGGGTGTCCTTCTCTGACCCTATCTGAATGTGAGTGAGCTGTCTCACTCCTTCAGCCATTCAGCAGGTGCTCTGTAAGCTCACGCATGGGTGTTTCAGGCACTGCCAAGTGCTGGGGTGACAAGGATTATTAGAGAATATCTCCTGGGGCACTTGGCTGGCTCAGTTGGTAGAGCACACAACTCCTGATCTCGGGGGTGTGAGTTTGATCCCCACTTTAAGGGTAGAGATCACTTAAAAAGAAAATCTTAAAGAAAAAATCTCCAAGTATACACAGTATGGTAGGAGGAGGTGGACATGTAAATGCCCAGCTTCTTCCATCAAAGAAATAGCATGGAACCCTACTAATTCGGTCTCTTTATTTTATGTAATACATTTCTAAGTGTGTTTTTAAGAAATTCCGTACAGGGGCGCCTGGGTGGCTCAGTCGTTAAGCATCTGCCTTCGGCTCAGGTCGTGATCTCAGGGTCCTGGGATTGAGCCCCGCGTCAGGCTCCCTGCTCCTTGGAAAGTCTGCTTCTCGCTCTCCCACTCCCCCTGCTTGTGTTCCCTCTCTCGCTGTCTCTCTCTCTGTCAAATAAATAAATTAAATCTTAAAAAAAAAAAAATTCAGTACAGAATTATTCCCCACTCTGCTCAGGAAAGTTGTATCACAATTCCTTTTTTGAGTTGGTGGTGTTAGCTTAAAAAAAGGAAGTGTCTATCCTCAGTTTTTTTTTTTTTGTTTTTTTTTTTAAGATTTGAGAGAGAGAGAGAGAGAGAGAGAGAGAGCACGAGCAGAGGCAGAAGCAGACTCCCCACTGAGCAGGGAGCCCAACAAGGGGCTCGACCCCAGGACCCTGGGATCATGACCTGAGCCAAAGGCAGACCCTCAACCAACTGAGCCACCCAGGCGCCCCTATCCTGAGTTCTTTGCACTGTCAAGAGTATCATGAAGAAAATGTTAAGTCCACTAAAGTGAAGCCTTATATTAAAGCAGGTGACATTCTTTCTTGATCTAGGAAAGGGGCCTGGAGAACCACATAAAATCCTACCTGAGCAGCTGGTTTGAGGATGTTGTATGCCCAATCCAAAGGGTGGTTCTTCTCTTTCAGGAGAAGCTTACCTTTCTCCTACATGCCGTAAGTATTGCCCAAACAAAAGCATTTCTTTAATTGAGAGTCACTTTGGCAGAGTTTGGATTATTTAAAGACATACTCGCTTTCTCTGAACACTACTCCCCCCTCCCCTGCTGAATATTCATTCAAACTATGCTTGCAGTCAGAATAGACAAACTGTTTACTGAGATCTAGAAAGTTCCATTACTCAGGTAGAATTGCAAATACTAAATCTTCCTAATAGGATAAAACATTATTATTATTTTTTTAAGTAGGCTCTACACCCAGCTTGAGTGGGGCTTAAACTTACAACCCTGAGATCAAGACCTGAGCTGAGATCAAGAGTCGGACCTTTAACGAACTGAGCCAGCCAGGCGCCCCGGGATAAAACATTTTAAAATAATATTTTTGAAGTGATCTGGGAGAGGCACAATTTCCAAAACAATTTGAGAAGGAAAACAAAAATCCCAAAGTGATTTTTCACTATATAAAAAGTCCAGATAGGGGCGCCTGGCTGGCCCCAGTCGGTAAAGCATGCAACTCTTGATCTTGGGGTCGTAAATTCAAGCCCCACATTGTGGGTAGAGATTACTTTTAAAAAAATGTCCAGATAAAAAATGAAAAATTCATGAAAATATCCAGACAATGGGGGAAACCTAGAGTATATGGCCAGGCTTTTATTTAAATATGTGGTGGGTAAATTCAGCTGTAACTGGATGGTCCTGTGAGACCAGGGTGGTAAAGCCAGGTTTTAGGCTGTCAGTGGGCAGCTGATGAACGAGGCTCTGGAGAGCTCCTGGGGAGTGCCCATCTAGAATGGTCCAGTGTGGTGGTTATTGGGGAAGCTGACGTTTACTGTTGAGTATCTGCTCAATAAGGAAAACTAGAATCCCTGCATCAGTTAGGCTTTATTTTTCTCTCATAGGCTCTGAGTTATACTCCTGTTGAAGTTAAAGAATCAGATGAAAAAACGAAGAGAGACATTAACAGGTAAAGAAGTTTTCCCTTTTTTTTTTCACAGCACCCTGATAATACGTTTTCAAACCCCCCACCCAGTGCAGAATGAATTTGTTTTCTCCCTCCTACCCTGCAATACTGTTTGTGGAAAAGAACCTGTGTGTGTGGCAGGTTTCTGAGTGTGGCCAGTCTTCAAGGCCTTATTCACGAAGGCACCATGACGTCCTTGTGCATGGCCATGACCGAGGAGCCACATAAATCCGTGGTCATCGATTGCAGCGGCTCCCAGCCTCAGTTCTACAATGCAGGTGAGCCACAGCCCGAGGCGGCCTTCCTGGTGGGAGTCTCTATTTTTGCACCGAGAACACATGAGACAAAGTTAGCCCTCCAGCCTTGTACATTTGTCCCTGTTTATCTCACACTCACCAAAAACAGCATCAATTCTAGAACCATGGAAATCCCATCCTGCCTAGCAATTCCACTCCTATGTATATAGAGAAATTCTTGTATGTGTACATAAGGAGACAAGTACAGAAATATTCATAAAGGCATTGTTTGAAATAGCAAAAGAATGGAAGCAAATGTCCATGATCAGGAAAACTGAAAAACTGCTATATTCATACAATGGAGTCCTATATAGGAGCAAAAATGCACAGACTAGCTCAGAAGCATACTGTTTAGTGGAAGAGCCATTAAAGAAAAACACACAAAGTTTTAACATGTGTAAAGTAATACTATATAGGCCTTAGAGATTGAAAAAGAAAAGTATCTGACAAAAGTTGAAAGAAATACGTGGGAATGATAATCCTTTCTGATGGGAAAGGAGGGGGATGTGATGGGGAAGACGTACTCAGGGTTTCAGCCATTTGGTATTTCTTAGCCAGGTGGTAAGCAGACTTATTTTTTTTAGACCGTTATAGAAAGTCTTAAATAATTCACTATACGTGGGGCGTTTGGGTGGCTCAGTCGGTTGAGCATCCAACGCTTGATTTTGGCTCAGGGCATGATCTCAGGGTCGTGAGATCAAGCCCGGTGTCTGGCTCCTCGCTCAGTTGGGAGTCTGCTTGAGATTCTCTTCCTCTCGCTCTGCCCCTCCCCCCAATTGTGTGTGCTCGCACTTTCTCTAAGAAATCTTTTTTTTTTTTTAAGATTTTATTTATTTATTTATTTGACAGACAGAGACAGCAAGAGAGGGAACACAAGCAGGGGGGTGGGAGTGGGAGAGGGAGAAGCGGGCTTCCCGCGGAGCAGGGAGCCCGATGCGGAGCTCGATCCCAGGACCCTGGGATCATGACCTGAGCCGAAGGCAGACGCTTAACAACTGAGCCACCCAGGTGCCCCTAAATAAATAAGTCTTGAAAATAATTCACTATAAGTGTTTTTACCAAGAAAAAAAATCATGATGGATACAGGTGATGTATACCTGAAACTAACAAGTTATGTGTCAATTACACCCTAGTTAAAAATAATGAATAGAATGAATAAATGTCTTATGCTTTGTAGGATTTTGGTTTTATTTAATTTTTCTAAAATACTTCATAGGAAGCAACCGGTTTTGTGAGGACTGGATGCAGGCTTTTTTGAACGGCACTGAAGGAGGTAACCCTTTTCTTTTTCGACAAGTACTGGAGAACTTTAAACTAAAGGTAATTAATTGGCTATGTGCCAAATGCCACATTTTATCATTTTTGTCTGAATTTTAGTTAGTACCAGTGACAGAGTAACAAATCTGCTTTACAGCTGTGATGTCTATTAAATAGGACCTTCTCAAAACTAGAATCCCCAGAAGGCATTTACTTTATTTATATTTTCCAGGAGCTTCTGCATATACACCATTGCAGTTCCAACTAATTGGGTTGAATGCTTGCTTGTATCTCAGGGACATCAGTCTTCTCATTTGTGATGTATTTTAGTTGGAAAGCACCAAAAAAATGGTTCAGTGCCTAAGGGTTCAAAATTCTGATGGGGAGGAGCGTTGTTACTTTATTTAGCAGATTTTAAAAGTATTTTTACTTTATGTAAGAAATTGTGTTCTCCCAAGGGCAAAGCATATTAGCGGTAAGAACGATGGAAATATTTAAAATAAAAAGCAAACATCTCGGCAACATATGTCAAGCTCTCAGCTGGATAGGAGATATTTCTCAGGCTTCATTATTATCTCACTAAACACATATTTAACTGGGTAATCTTTTTCTAGGCCATACAAGACACAAATAATTTGAAGAGATTTATCCGACAGGCAGAAATGAATCATTACGCTTTGTTTAAATGTTACATGTTCCTGAAGAACTGTGGTAGTGGAGATATCCTTTTGAAGATTGTTAAAGTGGAACACGAAGAAATGCCTGAAGCCAAAAACGTGGTGGCTGTCCTTGAAGAATTTATGAAAGAAGCTCTTGTCCAAAGTTTTTGATCACATGTTTTGAGATTATTGTATTGTGAAGTTGTACATTCCAGCCTTGGTGTTTGAAACTGCGGTTGTAATTGTCATAGGATTGCTACTGAAGATTATTTCAGACACATTCTAGAGTTCTTCATTTCGTACTTTAAAAATTTAACTTACTTAGACCTAAAAATCTGAGGAGCATTTTCACTGAGTCTTGGATGTGTGTTAGAGTAGTGGAATTTTAGTACACTGCTGGCCCCATAAATTCTAGACCTTGGGGGTTGATGCTCAAAAATCTTGAAAGGTAATTTTGTGGCTTCTCTGAGGAGTTGGCTGCAGTAGTTAGCAATTTTTCCTCCCAGAAAAATTGTGATACTCCTTTCTCAATGTACTATAGCTTCTTTAAAAAAAAAAAAAAATGTCCTCCTAGTCTCAGGACAGATTAGCGCTGCGACACCATTTCAGAGACAGATCTGTGCATCCTGTGGATGCTTGGATAGATTTTTTTTGTCTGATTATGGCATGGATGACAAAGCCAGCTTTTAAGTCAGTACACAGATCATGACTGTGTAAGAAATTAAATGAGCTTTAAAAATACATACGCTAGCTTCAAGACAAAACATCATCTCTGACAGAAAGCTACTGGAAAAGGGGCCGCCAGCCCCTTTCTTCATTCATTTGTTCACAGGTACCTGCCAAGAGCCTGTATTTTCTTTCCTGTTTTTCTGTTGAAAATGCTGGAGTGTTCCAACAGTGTTAAAAAAGAAAGTACACAAATTCTACAAGCAAACTGTAACATAAAGAATGCAAACAGATTCTTCATATCAGAGTTACTTACTGATTTTAGTTTTTTGTATGTATTTGTTATAAGCCTCATATTGTTTTACTCCGAATCAGTTGAAAATGGAACCGTTTATAATTCCCACGGAAGCCAATTGTAGCTACACACATGACGGCAGTTTGTTCTGCAAAGCTCTTCAATAAATCCATTTAATAATGATTTTTGGTTAGAAGATCAGAAGTCTTATTCTCACTGCCTTCAGGATGCTCAGAGGAACACAAGCCCGTAAAAATCCTCTCCTAAACTCGTACATAAGTGCTGAGTTTTAACTTTGAAAATGACTGACAATGGCCTGATGCTTTCTCTTCTACAGAAGTCTGGGGACATGACTCACCAAGCCATTTCTTTTCCTTTAATGAGAAATACAATTCAGGATCTTCATAAAGGCTCTCATATGGTTTTAAATTTTAATAACTTGGATTGTCGGCAGTGTAGAAAACAAAACCCAAATAGCATTTTTTATAGCATTAAATTCAGAATGACTATGGGAAATAAGCAATTCGAAGGCACTACCCTTGAACCTGACTTTTTCTAATGTACTTGGTTACTCATTTAGAAATCAATTTTTTTAATAGACATTAGGACACCAACATTTGGAGTCTAAAAAACATATTTTTCATTTTCAAATTCACATATCGTTCAACAGTCCATGATGTAAATGGCATTTTAAAGTAAATTACCTGCTTCAAGCCATTTATGGATAATAGCCAAGGTAGAGTTAGCTGTTCCTTTCGTGTACTTTTATATATACATTTGTGATGCAGGATCACTACAGTGCACAGTTCTGTGCCATACTGTCTTATTTTACAAGTCTGTGACTCTCTTCTAGGCAAGGAAAATGGTGACATGGAATCAAGTGTCTTGGCCATGAGAAGCAACCCAAAGAGCTCATGACCAGAAACATGTACTGCATTCAAATTTTAATAAGCTAATGTATTAGTTTTTAAAGTTTTAAAAAGGATTTGTTCAGGTGTGGAATACATTTATGTATTGCTTGTGTGCTCTACACACAGAAGAAATATATGTTTGTCGTGTATCAAAAATGGCCTGTTTAATTGTAATTATATTTGTGATAATAATAATAAAAAACCAACTTAGCTTCTCATCAGCAGAGTCATTTTTTTTTAACTAGCTCCGGTCTCAAGTCTGACATTTTTATTAAGGCGCGACAAGTTTAGGGGCCGATTGTACTTGCGCTAAGGAATTTGTTGAAGAGAGTCACAGCACCTGCTGGAATACACCTTTCTGCACCTTGCAGGAGGGCATCAGGCAGGGTGTGAGGGCAATTTCCATCACAATGTTTTATTCATTGTCCAGGGAAGTTACACCCATAGAACTCAATAACCCAAGTCCCTTCCCTTCACTCTCATTATTAACGGTGACAGAATGCCTGTCCTTTACCAGAGGCGCACTATACTGGATGCTAGGAAAGCCTACAGGCATCTGGGAAGTAAGACGAAGACCACATTTTCCCAGCCACGTGTCTTCTCAGTCATGGAGATCCCACCCCACCCCACCCCACCCCCACACACACACAGCCCAGCGTCGATGAAGTCTTCCCACTCAGAGGTCTAAGAGACCTGGAGAGCTCTGCAACTGCTAAGCTTCCTGAATGTGTCACAAACTTCAAATCATTCCGAGCTTGCATAAATGCTAGATTCTGCAAATCGGTGGTGATAGGGAGTGACAATGAATTCATAGCTGTGGATTTTCTTGTAAACTATTTGAGGAGGGCTGATAAAGCAGAGATCCTGTCAAGGTAGCGCAGAATGAATATTCCAAGGTCCATTACTGTGACTAATGCAGTGAGACTGGGTCATGAAACGAACACCTTGGCCCTTCCACAGGTTTCGTGCCCTCAAAGTCCCACACAAACAGCCGAGGGGTGAGAGCATGAACTCGGGAACCACCGTGCGAATCCATCTATGCCATAAGGTACCCGGGAGTCACTACACTTCTCTAAGCCTGCCCCTCACATAAATATGGGCATATTGATACCCACTTCACACCAAGTAGCTGTGCGCTAAATGAGGATAATCTGTGGAAAATGCCTTGTGCAGTGCCCAGCACGTACTAAGTAATCAGTAAACTGTCTTCATAGTTACCTTATCACCAGTAGATGTCTCACTAAGTTATTGGAAGAATGAGACTCTGGTCGGAGGGAGGAACCAGAAAAGTCAAGGGGGAAGTGATAGGAGACCAAAGCCAAACAGCTCTGGCTGTCCAGGGAGCTTGCCAGTAAGCGCCCCGGCTATGGAGCCTGGAACTGACCGGGGTGGGGTACACCGGGCCTCAGATAGGGTCCCGATTTTCCCTCCAGGGAAGTTACTTATCCACACATGAAACAGAAATGAGCTCTTTGACCTTGAGTCTGATCTGTACTCTCAAGTTTGTTCTGCAGCTTTTAAGAAATGTTTTTCAATGACCTACAGGAAACCGATGTGACAGAACGTTATGGGAAACAGCTCCCATGCTGAATGTAACAGGGTCATTTAATCCCCCAACGAAATCTAACGGTTATGAATGGCAAACCCATGTATACTGCCATCAGTTTAGAAAAGCTGGAGAAAACACTTCACTGAATTCTCAGACTGCATCCATTCAAAGCCCATTTGATTATTAAACTTACCCAGCACTACACTTTACCATTTTATGCCCCTCTCGCTCTCCCCTTCTGTATGTGAACCATGTCCTCTCACCCTGAGAACATTCCTATCCCTTCCTAAAGATCCAGGTGTTGACTGCCCCTAGAAAGACCTAAAGGGTAGACTATTGGGGAAAAGAAGGAAGCTCCTAGATATTTCAAAGATCACTCCAATAACAGTAGTCCAAATATTAATCTCCCGTCAGAGTCTAGGGTAAGAGGAGAAAAGGAAGACGGGGTGCCCAGCAGGACAGCGGGCACAGAAGTTCTGGACCTAAAGCCATGGACCAGTTTCCTTATTCACACACCACCTCCCCCCTCCACATTGTACACAAAATCGTCTCTCCGTGCATTTTTAGAGCAAGAGAAAACACAGCTTCCATCAACCACTCAAAAGAGTTCAGTCATTCAAGAACGGTTAAGAAGCACCAGCACCAAGCACCAACTCCGGGAGCTGTGTTGTAGGCACCGCCTCCCACCTCCCCGCCCCAGACAGAGACAAAACAGGCTCCCGTGCTAGCCCTTCAGGTCACCTCCTGAGTCACCGATGGCTTTAAAAAAAAAAAAATCTTTAATGGAATCTGTGTTCAAATAATATGTTACAACAAAAATATACAGAATGTACACAATACAAAAATATTTAGAAACAAACATTGCAGCTTGTGTTTCCTTTTGTTTCCCACTTACTCAAGTCCTTTGCGGGGAGGGGTGCGGAAATTCAGCGTTGGGCACTGTTTTTTTAAGGCAGAGGAGTATCGGGGCTTTTTGGCCAGCCCTGGGAGCAACATGAAGGACGCCAGGAAAGGGCTTCCACTGCACCCGGGAATCTGCATTCTTTGCAAATGACATTGGACCCTGGGGGGAAGATCTGGGTTTGGTGAGCCATGACTCCCCTAATCCTCCGGGTAAGGAGGGTCCTCGTGGAAATGTTGAGTCCTATTAGCTGGCAAAAATGCCTCATAAGGGAGCTTTTCCTAATTAAAAAAAATGAATGACTAATGGTGTCATTAAAGCCAAATTTCTCCTTTGAAGATTTGTTTTCCCTTCCCTAGTTTCTGTGATTCCGCTTCCATTTAACGAACTAGCAAATCTATGGCTGCTTTTTGGGGAATCCCCAGCTTTCAGTTTCTGTGTCCCATGGATGGAAGGCCAGCCACCCTCCACAGCCCCAAGAGGCACACTGGGCGGGTGGCTGTATGGGCTCAGGAAGGAGGGATGATGGGGATGGGTTGCCGGCAGGGTGCCAGGGATGAGGGTGCGCGGAGTGGCCGAGGAGAAAGCCAGACACCAAAACAGAAACCTTTCTTACCAGACAATGATCTCTGGCCCTGGTTTGGAGACCTGGGTTGTATGGAGTGACCATGGACCCCACTGGGTGGCCCTGCTTGGAGCTGATGGTTGGGCGAGGGTGGGGAGGGGGGTGTGAAGCTGACCAAAGAACTTTGGGGTTCCTTTTGGACCCTGCTGACAGGGTACAGCTGGGGCCCATGGCCTGAGGCTAGATGAGGCTCCGTTGGTGGTCTGAGACAGGATGGCAAATGGGATTTTCCCCTCAGGCAGTCCTTCTTGGTAGCAAGCTCCCATCTGTGGCCCTGAGGGAACAGGGCGCTTCTCTGAGGCCTTTCTAGAGTCTTCTTCTCACCACTGCGAGAGGGAGACCCCTCTCCAGGCCACACCAGACGAAGGCGGGGGGGGGGACTCTCCACTCCCTCCACCCACTACCCAGAATACGGGGGGGGGGGGCCTGGAGGGACGCCCTGCCTCTCCGTAGGGCACCGGCTGCCTCCATTCCTCCAGGGAGGGACAGCACCATTCAGGTTGAAGGGGCTGCAGCCCGTGGCCAGGGCCCCCCCTCCATCCTTACCCAAGTCCTCTCAGCCCCAGTTCCAACTTGCTCTCCTCTCCTAGGAAGCTGACTCTCCCAGCTACACCCTTCCCTCAGTGGGGCAGAGACAGGCTGGCAGGACACAGACAAGATGCCTCAGGGTGAGGCGGCCCAGCCCCCGATCTGGGCCCGCGCCAGCTGGGCCTGGCAGTCCTCAGTACTGTGCCAGCACGAGGGCAGCACGACCTCAGGAGCCACACGGGGGGACCCGGACAATCTATCGAGCACCAGGCAAAGACGGGGAAGGGCTTGGCATAGCCTGGGGCTGCATGGAGACCCTGTCCCTTCACATGTGATCACTGAGGACAGGAAGCCACAGCGGCCCAAGACCCCCAACTGCCTGGTCTGGCTGACTCCAGACTAAGCTCCTGCCCTCGCCCCTGCATGGACCCAGTCCCTCTGCCTCCTGGACTGGAGTTCTTTGTCCTTCTGGGTTGTCAGTGGTTGGGAATTCCAAGAGCAGTATACAGGGAATCATGTATTTTGTCAAAAGCCGTCCTCCCCTCCCCCTCTCCTCAGGGCCTGTATCAGCTCCTGCTCGGGAGTCATTCCCTTAGCCTCATTTTCCCACTTGTGCCTTGGGGTGGGATGGACCTGACAATAGCCAAGTTCCCTCCAAGCTCTGAGCATCTGCATCTATGGGCTGCCCTCACCTCTGACCCTCATCCCAATACCCAACAATTCTCCAGAAGCAGTTTTCCCCTAAATTGGAATTTCTTGTACCGCAGCCTCCAGTGCCCCCTACTCAATGGACACATGGCTTCAATATTCCTGCCGTGGCCTCTCTGACACCCCCAAAGCTCCTTCCCTCGTAAGGAAAACAGAACAGAACCATCTCAGATGTGAAGGTGATTCCAGAGGGGAACAAGAAGGGAGCTTGGCAAAGGCCAACCGCGGCATCCTGAGCATCCCCGGAAGGGCCCAAGGTCTCCCTCCACCAAGGACAAGTCTCCCACTGGTCAGTGGTTCTCAGGGAGACGCCTGGAAAGGATGAGGAATGGGAAAGAAGGGGCTAGCTTTGCCGAAAGCCAGATCCTCAGGGGTCACACCCTCCCACTACTCAGCACCTTTTTTCCTCTCACACAGACCCTTCCACACACACCCATGTCCCTCATGGGCTTCCTCTGCAGCCTCTGACTTCCCTCACGTTCTTCCCATGGCATCTCCTACCATCCCATGGATGTCCTCACCCACCGAACCACACACACACACACACACACACACACACACACATCCCCATGACCAAGGGGTGGCACAATGTAGGGTCAGGGCAATGGAAGGGAAGGAAAAGGCTCTAAAAACAAGGCAGGACATGGGATGCTGGGGCACCGATATGAGATGTCAGCATTCTGAGAGACAGGGAGGGAGAAACCCAAAGCTGGTGCTGGGCCTTGCCGAGGGTAGTGCTTGGGATGAAGTTTATTCCCTCCTGCTTGGGTATCTCTTACTGGATATCCCCAGGGCAAGAGTGAGGCCTGGAGTTACAGCATCTCCCTCCTCTGCCTGCGCCAGTGCCCACCACCAGGAGTGCACCCTGGGCTCTCCTACACCAAAACCCAACATGTCCACCGCCAGGCCCTCCTCCACTCCAGAGCTCCAAAGCCAACAGCTGTAGAGCGAAGATTTCCTGGCCTGTAACTGTATCTCTGGGCTGGACAAGGGCCTGCCTGGCTGCCCTACCCTCGGGTCTTCCTGCCATCTCAGGGTGGGGATGAGGGAGGCGGCTGCCGCTCAGTCTGTGACGAGGGAAGCGTCGCCTGAATACACAGAACAAGCCCAGCGCAAGGGGAGGGCTGCTTTCACCCCACCCCAGGCCTTCACCCTGGCCCGATGCCCTCAGAACAGCCTAGAAAAACAATGGTGGCTGCATCCAACTCATCCAGCAGGAACCTTTCAGAAAGAGAGGCCCCATTGTCCAAACCTGAACACCAACATCACCGTGGCCCAGCATCTCGTCCTCTCCTCCCTGGCCTCTCAGAGCTGGTGCCGAGAACGAGAAAGTCCATGTTCCTTCCTGCTGCTGCTAGGCCCTCCCCACCGACCTGGGTCCCCCAGCGCCTTAAGGAGGGGGTGGCAGCTTTAAGTCCAGCAGGGTGTAGGCGAAGATGTTCCAGAAGACAGCGAACAGCACAAAGACCGTGTACATGGCCACAAAGATCCACCACAGCGACTGATCCTGCAGCCTCTGCTCGTAGTTCCTCAAGACCACCACGCCCAAGGTGATGCCCACAGCCACGCCGCCCAAGTGCGCCACAAAGCTGGGGTGAGGGCACGGCGGGTAGGCCGATGGGTGGAACCGGAGCCACACGGCCCGCCCGAACTCCATGCTCACTGCAAGGGGAGGAAGCACAGAGAAGTCACAGGAAGGCCGCTGGGCAGGGGCGGAGGGAGAGGCCTTGCACACCATCCGTCCACCCGGCCACCCGTTCACCCGTCCACTGTGAGTTCACTCACTGCCCACTAGGCTGAGCACTGTTTGTTCTCTGCCCTGCAGATAGAGCAATGAAAGACAGACGAACCCCTGTTCTCCCAGGGCTTACAGATCTGGCAATCGACCAGCATCAATTACATACATCAGATAATTCCAGTAAGAAAAATTCTAGGGGGTAAAAAAAAAAAAAAAAAATTAGGTAATTTTAAATCAACGCTGGGTGTAAGGAGGGGGGATTCGTTAGTTTGGGGAATCAGGCAAGATCTCCCTAGAGATATGAAATGTGCACAGCAACGTGACTATCAAGAGAAGACCCTAAGAAGAGCAGTCCAGGCAGAAGGGGGAGCTTGTGCAGAAACCCAAAGAGCCTTGCGGCCCCACGTTCATGAGTCCGGGAGGCTCAGTTTCCCCATCTGCAGAGTTCTAGGCTGGAACATTAACGATAACTTTAATATGTGCTAGCACGTTACAGTTTAGAAAGTGTTTTCATGTGCTATTTCAAAACCCTTAGAAACCTTTCCCTCAGAACTTTTGTGATTGGAAGGAAGGAATGGAGGGAGAAAAGGGCAAAGAAAGAATGGGGGTACACGGCCCCAACACAGGGCTGGAGTCTCTCTCCTAACAGACGCTCAAATGCCCCCATCCCATCCTCCAGTTGACTCTTCTTGCCTGAACTTGTTGGGTCGGCCAGTCCCATGGGATGCACTCTCGCCAAAGGACAGGTGCTGGGAAACGGCCATTTCATGGCCCACCACCAAAGAGCGCTAAGGGCAGGCATTCTTATCCCCACTTTGCAGATGATGAAACCAAGGCAAATTTGACGAGTGAAAGAAAGTCCTTTCCGGGGAATTCTGTACTTGTTCAGTGACCATTTAGTTAACCAGCGTGCCTCTCTCCACCGTCGCCACTGCGGGGGCACCCAGGACCTCCAGGGATGTTCATTCCCCGGGGATCGCCTAATCGTCTGGCCTGGCCCTGCAAGTCCAAGGATGGCCAATAGATGGCAGGAGAGGAGCAGCCAGGGACCGACACTGAGGCCTCCCCAAGCCCTCCCCAGGCCCTGAGGCACCCTTCTGCCTTTGCTTAGCAGGCCCTGGGTGCCACAAAGGAGGTCTGAAAGACATTGGTTCCCCGCCTCCGCTCCAAAACAGCATTCTATTTTTTATGAGTTGGATTTTTTTAAACATCAAGACGCAGGCTTCTCCTCCCTTCCCTGCACACAAACTCAGCGTCTGAGCAGGCAGGGAAGCTATGCTCACCCCGCCCCCACTCACTGCACCCCACTGCCCCCCACTGCCCTGGCTCAAAGAGTCTGTGGGCTTTAGAGCAAGGGATGTGGAAGTGGATGGAAGTGCAGTCCGCATAGGCCCATTCTCCCGCCCCTGTCTGTTATGGCTCATCTTCCTCTTCCCCAGGTCACAGGTGGATCCAGGCAGACAGCCCAGGTGCTCCCTCCCAGCCTGGCTAAAGTGTGGGCATTAGCAATGGCACAGGCCAGCTCTGCATTCTGCCTCTATCACCTCCAGCTGGGTGGCCGTGGGCAAGGAACATGAGCTCCAGTGTCTACCTGCACATCTAGCCTTATAGAAATTACCCTCTTCTACAACCGTGTCCTGAAGACTGAATGAGAGACCGTGTGTCCCCCGTCTGTCTGCCTGCCTGCATTGCGTCTTACCTCTTTCCACCTCAGAATGAGCCTCTTATGAAGCCTCTGGTCTCACGAATAGTCTCGTGAAGTCAAACCTGCCAGGAACTCTCCTGTTTACAGCCCTCCAGCGGCCTCCCAGTGCATCCAGGATGAAGTCCAACCTTTCTCTTTGCCTTTAAGGCCCTCATGACCCGACTCCTATTATCTCTGATCACTAACACCCGCAGTCCCAAAGCTCACTGTCAGTCTCGTCAACTGCCTTGACGGCCGTGACCCTTCCCCCACACCTGTGTCTACGTTCATGCTGCATCTCTGCCCGAAATGTCCTCTTGTACCCTGTCTCCGTGGTGAACGTCTAGCTGTCTTCGACACTCAAAATGACCTCTGCAGGCAGAACTGACTTCTCCCGACTAGGGACCCACCAGACTCTGTACACAGGGGTTCGTGGATTAGTTACAGTCTGTTCACCTGCTAAACTGCAAGTGTTTGTGTGTGTGTGTGTGTGTGTGTGTGTATACATGCGCACGTGCGTGTGTATACGTGAGTTATCCTGGGGAAAGAGTCTCTAGCTTCTAATAGGAGATCTCAAAGGATCGACTCCATGACCCAAAAGGTTATGAAGAAGCTATTTTTCTTGAGACAAACCATAAGAGACTCTTAAGTCTAGGAAACAAAATGAGGGTTGCTGGAGGGGAGGGGGGTGGCGGGATGGGGTAACAGGGTGATGGACATTAAGGAGAGCGCTTGGGTGTCAAATAAGACTGATGAATCACTGACCTCTACCTCTGAAACCAATAATATACTGTATGTTAAATAATTGAATTTAAATAAAATGTTTTAAAAAGCAGTTATTTTTCTTGATCTGGGTGCTGGTCACTGAGCTGGACACTCATCCTGTACTTTTCTGGGTGCATACTATACATCAATAAAAAGTTTAAGAAAGGTTAAGCAGCAGCAGAGTGGGCCAGACTTCTCTCATAACATCCCTACTTTGTCACACTCTGATGACGTTTCCCTTTTTTTCTTGACCACAAAGGCCTCCAGGGCAGGGACTGCGCCATCTTTATGTCCTCCAGGCCTGGGGCAGGGCTCCATCCCACCCAGCCTGCCCTGCCAACACTTACTACAGATCAAGGCCACAGCCATCCGCAGCAGCTTGAATTGACACTTCATGCCTGACCAGTTCTGGGGGAAAAGGAGAAAGTGCCATTAGTTCCAGATCTGACCACTCTTCTACGGATGTATCTCACTTCAGAAAACCTAACATTGGGGCACCTGGGTGGCTCAGTCTGACTCTTGGCTTCAGGGCTCAGGTCATGACCTCAATGGTCTTGAGATCAAGCCCCTTATTGGGGCTCTCGGCCCAGCAGGGAGTCTGATTAAAGATTCTCTCCCTCTGTCCCTCCCTCGGCTGGTGCTTGCGCGCTCGCTCTCTCTCTCTCTCAAATAAATAAATAAATCTTAAAAAATTAAGTCTTGAATGAGGCAGTTGTGAGCAGATCACACCAGCATGAGATTTCAAACAATGGTGAATTTATTACTGTCATAAAAGCGCTTAAGCTGGAGTAAAGCAGGAAGAGAATCCAGATCTAGGGAGATGAGGGCCCTGTCCCCTCAACTTGGGCAGACAACCCCTGAGAACTGCAGTGATTGCTGGGTCCCACGTTTGCAGAAGGGATGCAGGGCAGCAAACCAAGCAAAGTCAAAGCAGAACCGTCAGGATGATAAAAGAAATCAAAATCCGGCCTATGAGAAATGGATGGAGAGAAGACCTGGGGGTCAAGTTCACTGTTGTCAAGTATCAAATGAGTCACAGTAAGGCAGGGCACATTCAGTGTAACCTGTAATCGGAAGACTCCATAAGACTCCATAGATTAAAACTTCAGGGACTTTTTTAAGCTCTGGATGTTTCCATTTCTAATAAGTCGATGGAACATTCCATCTTGGGGGATCGTGAGTTTCCCATCACTGAGAGGTTCAAACAGGGGCTTGACATCCTTTGGAGGGGATGCTCTACAGAATCAGGCATTGGAAAAGGGGGACTTCAAACAAATCCCTCTTTCCCCTGAGAATCTCAGAACACTCTGAACCTCCAAAGCAGATAAACAGAGTACAATTATTCACCTTACAAAAGGATTTTTCACTTTACAAAAGACTTCGCCACGGGATTCCTTTGAGGGGCTCTCCCACAGCGCATTCAAAGCACCATCCCATTTATACAGATACACGCACACACAGAAACGAGTCTGGAATCTTCCTGGAATACATCAGCCCTCGGGAAGGAGGCAACTGCGTACAGCCAGGGGCTTCTGTTGCCTCCCACACACCCACTCTGCCTTTGCCACCTGGCCCAGGCCCAGCTAAGGGTGCATCTCGCACTCCTTTGATGTTGGGGGAACACGTGTTAAACGTGACCAGGGGCCCTGAGCCCTGGCTCACACAATAATGTTTATGAAGCTTCGGTGGAGTGATCAAGATGCAGGGGAACCGCCAAAAAGAGGGTGAAATCCTGCAGGAGGCATTTGGCGTCCCGAGCATCGCCTCCCTTTCCCCTAGTATTCGCCAGCAAGCCCTCGTCACAAAAGGTGAGGTGATCGACACGCAGCCCCTCTTCAGGTGGGGAAGTCTCATCTTTGCTTGCCGACATGTCCTGTGCTAAGAAGCAGATGGTGGGCAACGTTGTCACCTGCTGGTGGCTGCCCACAGAGAAGCCCCACCAGAAGACAGGGAGCAAAACGGGTTGGTGGCCTCCACTGGATCTGGTAACCCAATCGAACCCAGCTCGGCTGGCTGATGGTCCTGCAGGAGGAAACCCTGGGATGGGCAGGTGCTTAGGAGTCACCTGACGGACTGTCTCCTCCCGAAGGGCGACACCTACTGCCCAGCTGCTGACAAAATGGCCCTCCCACCATGGGCAGCCCTGTGAAGGGGCTCTAACCACTGAAAAATTCTTCCTGCTACCGTCCGGCCAGGCTTTGCCTCCCTGTGATGTCCACCCACGGATCCTAAGTCTCCCCTCAAAGTGACACCCGTGTTCACAGCAGCATGATTCACAATAACCAAAAGAGGTGGAAGCAAACCAGTGTCCATGGACGGGTGAATGGAGCTACAAGGGAATATCATGCTCTTTAAAAGGAAGGAAATTCTAACATGTTGTAACGAACGAACCTTGAAGACATCATGCTAAGTGAAATAAGCCAGTCCCAAAAGGACAAATACTGTCTGTATGAGCCCACTTCTATGAGACACCTAGAGTGGTCGAATTCATAGAGAAAATAAGTAGAACGGTGTTTGCCAGGGGCTGGGGGAGGGAGGGACGGGGAGTTGTTTAGTAGATACAGAGCTTCAGTTTTGCAAGATGAAGAGTTCTAGAGATAGATGGTAGTGATGATTGCCCGACCAGCGAGAATGTACTTGACACTACTAAACTGGATACTTAAAAATGGTTAAGATGGTAAATTTTAGGCTTCATGGTATATTTTACCACCATTAAAAACAAACGTGATACAGAACACTTCCAATATTCCTTTTCCTCATAAAAACCCTCTGAATGAACATCTTACCTAAAGACAGTGTCTCTTTCACTGTGTTCTGAGTGATAATATCAGGTAAAGTCAGTCTAGAATATATTGGCCACTCTGTCCTTCAGCTGAGGTCCATGCATGCCCCCTTCAGGCCCTATCTGGGGTCTGTCTTCAAAAGTACCCTCCAGTGCTCGCTTCGGCAGCACACATACTAAAATTGGAACGATACAGAGAAGATTAGCATGGCCCCTGTGCAAGGATGACACACAAATTCGGGAAGCGTTCCATACTTTTGAGATGATGGACTCTGAAAAACAAACGGAGGGTTCTAGAGGGGGGGGGTGGGGGGATGGGTCAGCCTGGTGATGGGTATTAAAGAGGGCACGTTCTGCGTGGAGCACTGGGTGTTATATGCAAACAATGAATCATGGAACACTACATCAAAAACTAATGATGTAATGTATGGTGATTAACATAACAAATAAAAAAAAGAAAAAAAGTACCCTCCATATCTTTGGTCTGGCAAGGCCATTGGTGATGTGACTCAGAACTCCTTTTTGGCTGGTGTCTTCATTTGTAAATCTGGGGTACCATTAGAGCCTATCTCAATTACCTACCTCACTGGGTTGTGAAAGTAAAATGAATTCATATGAGTAAAGCACTAAGAACACCGCCTGGCAATGTGGTAAGCATCATGTAAGTGTCTGATACGATCATCGAGACCTGAGGAAAAGACAGTGGATTTGCCCTGCACAGCACCTTTAAAACTTCTGAATGACCTTGGACTAGCCGGGCAGCTCCAGCCTCCCCAGACTCCCCAGCCTCCCCAGGCCAGCTCCCTTTAGAATCGCTGCATGGCCCCCGAAGGCATTGGAACTGGCCAGGTTGATCCAGTTACATCTCCAACCCTACACTTTGGGGAAGAAGAAACTGAGAGTCAGTCCAGGAGGGCTGGTTCAAGGTTAGAGTAAGTTAACGATGAGTCCAGGGCTCTGTCTGTCCCACTTCGGAGACAGGGTCACATTCTGTCTGTTCCTGCTGGCCGCTCCAGTTGCCCCCAAAGCTGAGCGAACGTGGATCAATGACTTGTCTCACAGCACTGAGGGGTTCAACTACAGTCACCCCTTCCCACCAGCTGCTTCATTTTCCCGACCCATTATTCCCTCCAACAAAATGCGCTGCAGTGAAACAATAAGAGGAAAGAGAAAGAATGTCCCCATAGCCAGCACTGCTGCTATAAATGTGGAAACAGCTGCAGCTCCAGGGAACACACATCTTTTGCAGGCCTTTTTTGTGTTTTTCTCTCCCAGAGCCTTGCAGGGTGAGAAAGAACCCACCCTCAGCAAACGAGGTGGTGACCAGTCCCCTTGGCATCTCATTCACCAGTTAAGAGCACAGAGGTTGAAACCCAGGTTGGGGCTTGATGGTTTTACATATCCTGGTAGAAACGACTTCCTGAAAACCCAGCACAAGGAAAGGGAAAGCATGACACAGATAAATTAGGGAGCAATTACTTGTCCTACGAGAGGATTTTTATTAATAAAATGAGCCTTACAACATAGAGATCTCGGGTGTCTTTTAGACAACAGTGTTTCTTTGTGCTTTGACAATATGGTCCTGTTGCAAAAACTGAGATCTCAAACACTTTTTAGGGAAACATCCATCGTACGGAGTGAAGTGTAAGTAAACATCTTGTATATTTAATAATGGAACGCTGGCCTGTGGGCCCCAGCAAAAAGCAATTTATAAATTATTCAATTATGTGTATCTTTATACTTCTAGCATTTTTTTAATATATTATTTATTTATTTAAGAGACAGCATGAGCACGGGTGGGAGTGGGGGGTCATGGGCAGAGGGAGAGGGAGAAGCAGGCTTCCTGCTGAGCAGGGAGCCCAACGCGGGACTCGATCTCAGGACCCTGGGATCATGCACTGAGCTGAAGGCAGACACTTAACTTACTGAGCCACCCAGGTGCCCCTACTTCTAGCATTTAAACTAACAAGTCTTTTTTTTTTTTAAGATTTTTTTTTTTTTAATTTATGTATTTCTTTGTCAGAGAGAGCGAGCAAGTGAGAGCGCACAAGCAGGGGGAGGGGCAGAGGGAGAAGCAGGCTCCCCGCTGAGCAGGGAGCCCGATGCAGGACTCGATCCCAAGACCCTGGGATCATGCCCTGAGCCAAAGGCAGACACTTAACCGACTGAGCCACCCAGGCATCCCTAAACTAACAAGTCTTGATTGCAGGTCTTCTATGCCATCCAGTTCTTTTGTTGAAATATTTTCTGAACTTAATCCCTTGATATAAACTGCAAGCTTTTTGGAACTCAAAGTGGTTTTGGGTTTTTTTTTTAAGATTTTATTTTTAAGTAATCTCTACGACCAACGTGGGGCTCGAACTCACAAACCCAAGATCAAAGGTGGCATGCTCCACAGACTGAGCCAGCCAAGTATCCCTGGAACTCAGAATATTTTTATGAAAAATAAGACATGCTTTCATTTAAGGCAGAATCTCTCACTGAAACAGTCCTGATAATAGAAGTGTTCAACACTTTTCTATTTTGTATCTGAAGTAAAAAGGATGCATTTTTCTCATTGTTCTCTGCAGATAACAGGCAAAATGGATAAATATAAAAAAATTACATGTATTCGAGGATATATAAACACACTCACACATACACACACATAAACACGTGTGCACACACTGGATCCCCCAGCTGTGTGGTGATTCGCCACGTGGAAAGCATTTTTCCATCCACCCTTTTCCTGTCTTTCTCACAAATACCTTGTAGACAAGGGGTTGCAGATGAGAGAGCAGAGGCTCTTAAGATGGTGACACCAGGACTCAAATCCAGATTTTCTGACTGTCTTGCTCTTTTCTCCTATCTGTTCTGACAAGGCGCTTTATTGCGCACACACGCAGAGCGAATCTTCATGTGGCAATTTAAAATACTAGTGTATCTAGTAGACGGAACCACATGAAACTGCCAATGTTTGCTTCTTGACGAAATGGCCATCTTATAGGGTTTGTCCTAACGCATCTCTGAAGCGCCGGGCTCTGAGCTACTGTGGGTAAAGGCGGCCTCTTGTTGAAAGGAAACCAGTCTTTCTAACGAGAACATGAGGTATTTATTTTCCCCATCAAATAAGCACCACACAACTTTCTAGGGAAAGGCTACCACGACGTCATGCTCCGGGGACTGCAAAGCTCCCAGGGGGCCAGGGAAAGCTGTGTCCTTCTAGAAGGGCAATGGGCTCTCTGGTGGGACTGCTCATCTCCACCGCCACAGGCCATGGGCTACTTGCCGGAAAGAAGCATAAACTGGAACAAGACGGCATTCACCCCTCCCTCCTCAACCGCCACCCCACACCCCAACGGTTCTTGGGGTGCTCTGGCCTCACCGCGGGAACTTGGGGGGCCTCGGGGCTGTTTCCCATGCAGCAGGGAAGGGCGTGGAAACCGGGCATCTTATGAACTCGCGTCTGTTTCTCTCCGTTGTGCTGTTCGTACACACACACACACACACACACACACACACACACACACACACCCACACACACACACACACACCTTAGGGGGAAGGAGGGTTTGTTAGCAGTTCGGGCCCCTACAGAAAGGAACTGGGGCAGGGGGAGGGGGGGCGGCGGAGATGGAATTCAGGGAAAGAGCTGTGTCTGGGGAAAGCTGTAGCACTGATACAGAATGACCCATTTAAAAGGGCCATGCGAGGCAGCCCCGTGCTGCCAGGTTCCTCAGCAGACCGGCCGCGCATGTCTGCACACGCATGTGTAAGCGCACGTGTGCGCGCACACTCACACGAGCTTTCCCACACCTGCTGGCTTTCTCCAGGTGCTCACACGAAGTTGCCAAAATTCAGACAAGTAGCAAGTGCTGTCAGTGTCTGTCTGTCCGTCTCTCCCCTCCCCCCTTTTTTTCTTTCCCTCCTGTCCCTCTCTCTCTTTCTCTCTCTCTCTCAATGTACAAAGGGGACTTTGATGAAAAGAAAAGGGATGGTGTGTTGGGCCGGCAGGTGACAGTGGCAATAATAAAGAAGAAACGGGAGAATTCAGGAACTCCGGGCTGTTGTAACTGAGCATTCACACATCCGCCACGTGGGTGAAGACAGTGACGGAGGAGGGAGGTGAGAACAGGAGGACCCCGGCGGGAAGCTACGCCTTTTCTAGACACTGTTCATTCCTTCCTTCCTTCCTTCCTTCAAAATGTAGTCGGGGAGGGGGAGGGGGCACCTGGCTGGCTCAGTCAGTAGAGCGTGTGACTCTTGATCTCGGGGTTGTGAGTTCGAGCCCCATGCTGGGTGCAGAGATTGTTTAAAATAAAAAAATTCAGTCGGCACCAGCTGCCATTTGTCCGGCCCTGTGCCAGGTACTGGGGATGAGTAAAAAACCTGGACCCCGCCTAAAGGCCCCCTCCTTCCAACGGCCTCCAAAACAAGGACTTTGGCCTCCTCTTGGGACTACTAAACCGATTCCAATTTCTCGCCTTGAAGATTCTGTCTCTATTCTGAGTCCACTCTGGCCTCTTCTGGGAGGAGTAGGGAGTTAACATTTATACGGAGTGGTTATATCTTCGCTTTATCTCCTTTATCACACATATCATCCCATTTCACAGATGTAGAAACTGAGGTATAGCACAGTTAAGTAATTTGCCCAAGATCCCTCTTTAGGAAGCAGGTAGCCAGGATTCAGATCTAGGCTGACTGGCTCCAGAGAGCCTGTGCTCTTTAACCATTACCCTAGAATGCCTTTCAGGAAAAGGCAAAGAAGAACATGGGAAAGGAAGGGCAGTGTACCACCACTGTGAGAGGTTGGTGTAAGGAAATGACACTTGAATCATTGTCAGGAGCTGTGGGTTCAAGTCCCGATTTTGCCACTAGGGGTCAAGGATTGTAACATTTTTTTAAAGTGCTTTTTTTTTTTTTTTTTTTTTAAGTAGGCTCCACGCCCAGCATGGAGCCCAATGCGGGACTTGAATTCACGACCCCGAGATCAAGATCTGAGCTGAGATCAAGTGTTGGACGCTTAGGGGCACCTGGGTGGCTCAGTCAGTTGAGCATCTGCCTTTGGCTCAGGTCACGATCTCAGGGTCCTGGGATCCAGCCTCTGGGATCAAGCCCTGCATCAGGCTCCCTGCTCAGCAGGGAGTCTGCCTCTCCCTCTCCCTCTGCCTCTTGTCCCCGCTTGTGCTCTCTCTCTCAAATAAATAAAATCTTAAAGAGAAAAAAAAAAAGAGTTGCAGGCATCCCCGTCTCCTTTTTTTTTTTTTAAGTAAACTCTAGGCCCAAAGTGGGGCTTGAGCTCATGACCCCAAGATCAAGAGTCACGTGTTCTTCCAACTGAGCCAACCAGGAGCCCTACTGCAACATTTTCTAAAGTCAAGTGGGAAAGGGATAGAATTAGGGAAATGGGTAACTTCATAGCCAAGAAGAAAAAACCAAGAATCATATAGGGAAGGGCCCCATTTGAAATGAGCCTGCAGAAAGTGAGGAGCGTCTGTGAGCCCTACCATCAGCCAGGTCTGCCTGGCATTTCCGGGTCTGAGCTGGAGAGTAGACAAGGACTGAGGTGCAGAGGGGACGCCAAGACAGGCCTGTTGGGACAGGAGGTGCTCACCATCACGATGTTGGCCAGGTGGGCAGAGACGAGCGCATACACTCCTCCAGAGGAGCCCACGACCGGTGCAGTCATGTCAGCCACAGACACTGCCAAGGACCCTGGTACAGAGAGAGATCGGGAATTCAAGGATGCTGGAGTGAGCTCCCCGCCCCTGCCCCAGGCCCTAGTATCCAGCAGCCTTGGGGGTAAGACCCTAGAGCAAAAGGTTCCATCTCCTCTTGGCCTTCATCCCATGTTGTCCTGGAGCCCCCTAGAGGCCTAATTTATGGCTGAAAGAACCATTTGATTCAAACTTCTTTTATAGGAGACCCAGTGGAGGGGGGGGGATCACCTGCCTGTCAGAGCAGCCTCTGCCTCACCTGGTGTCATCTCAGGGTTTAGGGCAATAAGAAATAATAGCAGAGGGGCGCCTGGGTGGCTCAGACGGCTAAGCGGCTGCTTCCGGCTCAGGCCATGATCCCGGGGTCCTGGGATCGAGTCCCGCATCAGGCTCCCTGCTCAGGGGTAAGTCTGCTTCTCCATCTGCCTGCCGCTCCCCCTGCTTGTGTGCTCTCTCTCTCAAATAAATAAATAAAATCTTTTTAAAAAGATCAAGAAATAGTAGAAGCAGAAGTAGTGCATGGGCACCATGCATCACACACTGGCCGCGTGCTTTACGTACATGGTCCCATTTAATCCTTTGAGGACAGAGACGGTGGCCACACCACAGAGGTGAGGAGACTGAGCCCAGAGTCACTCAGTAGGAAGGGCTGGAACCAGGATGTGAGTCCAGCTTTGTGGCACAAGGCCCGTGCTCTTGGCCTCGACAGCAGCCACTCCCCAGACTGGTACAGAGGTCAACATCCATCCTCCACCATCGCTCGCTCTGCTCACCGGCGTCTAGAAACCTGCTTGGCATCACCTCCAACCTCCCTCCAGCCAAGTGAAAGAGTGAAATTACCAAAGGCCAACAGGATCTCCGGAGCAGGGTGGGGGCTGTTCTCTGGAGGAAAAATGTCCTTGAAAAGTCCCAGGGAAGGGAGAGAGATGATGTCATACCCTCTGGGGGAAAAGAAGGGTGTAGACTTTTGGTCTGGGGGATGACAAACTTTTGTGCTGGATGGGAAACCGAGCAGAGAGGAGAAGGGAAATGTATTGTTCTGGTCTCATTTAAGTGGGATCAATGCTTTGGCTTCCAGGGAAGGACACGGGAGACTAAAAATAACTGGGAGGTAGAGCCCAGGGCTCCGAGGCTGAGAGGTGGCCGGCCTGGGTGAGTGTGCAGAAACCACCACTGGAAAATGCCCGCAGGCTCAAGAGCCAATTAGCCTCTGCCTGGGTGGAGACAGGAGGGACCGGCCCAAGGCCAAACTCTGCAGGTTCTACAGAGGTGGGGGGTCTGCTACTTAGGCGGGGGCTGGGCCAAGGCCAGGAGCCAGAGCACCTGACACCCCTGAGCATGGAGAACCCCCATAACATCATCCACTTTCTCTCCCCTACCAGCCCCCTTGGACTTCTCTCAGGGCTCCGTGGCTCACTGAGATCCTTCAAGTAAGAGATAGCCACAGCAAATTCTGGGTCTCAAGGGGGATGTGATCTCCCAGGAAAAAGCATTGCCATGAACGGGGAGCTCCCAAGTCCTTCTCCCCTCCCAGGGTAACTATAAATCTTTCTTCTCCCCTTTCATGCCTTCCCTCTGGCTTTAATTAGGTATTGATCTATTGTCAGATAACTTTTTTTTTTTTTAACTGCCTAGCCAAGGGGTCAGCCATATATAACAGAAAAAAAAAAAAATCCCAGGATGGCAAACAGGCAGGCGGTGGGATCTGCATGACAAAGGATTCCCACGCTCTCCCGGAGGCCCGCACAGCAAGGAAAGCTGCATTGCAGGGCTGCGGAGGGCTGGCTGCCCGAGCAGCTCATTAATTACCGCGTGGACAGAGGAAGCCCCAGCCTCCCCGGGCTGGCCTCTTTCCTCTAGCAGGTCCCACCAAACCCGCCCAGCTTCTGCTCGCCCAGCCTCCCAGGTGCGATGGAATCCACGTACCGTCCAGGGTCCAGCCTCCCCACACTGACCCTTCTCTCGCCCTACCCATGGGTAGAAGTCCCCGACCCCTCAGGGGTCAGTTTGGGATTGTGGCGGGAGTCTGGAATGGGGGCGTGACTGGCTAGTCGTGTGACCTTGGGCACAGCCCCTGAATTCTTTGGGCTTCAGCTTTCACATCTGTGAAATCAAGAGGTCTAAGGCTTTTCAACTTCTAAGCAGCAGAAACCCTCTTTTCAAAGGAAACTTTACCCACACCCCTACCCCACGGAGCAGAGCACAGGGAGCCTATGGCTAAAGGGGGGTGGGGCCTGGGGAGTCAAATTTGCCACCCACCAGAGGGGACCTCAAGAGTTCCTTCCGGATCACAGATTCAATCACCTGAATCTTGGCCTGAGATCCAAGATCCGAGGTTTGGATCCTGGTTCTAGAATCCTGGAGGTAACAATCTGGACTCACCGGTCCTCCACGTGTGGTGGAAAGACTTTCCTCAAGAGGCTGCAGTTTAGCCCTGGACTAGAGGGAGCTGGGAAAGGTCAAATACAAGCATGGGCATGTGTGCCTATCAATAGAGTAATAAAGGCCACCCCTGGGGGCAGGAAGCCTGGGCCAAGCAGGATTCCTGACAAGCTGTTTGGAAACTAACCTAACGGGTGACAGCTCCATAAGGCCAGTATGAATTCCCCAGAGGTCATGGGGACAGAATGGCAAGCTGGAGGGACACACACATCTCTGCACAGCAGCAGGCCCAAGGACTAGTTCCAGTCGGGGCTGTGAACTTTCTCAAAAAAATTCTGGGTCCACACCGGCATGCAGATAAATTGGAGACTTTATCATCATGCACAGCTGCGATAATTTTAGCCTGAAATATTTAAAGCAGGTGTTTTCCAACGTCTCCCTTGGCCATTAAAAAAGAAAAAAAAAATCCCAATAAAAATCAGCAGAACATCTACCTTTAAGCAATATAACTTTATTTATGTATGTATTCTTCCATTTGTTCTACAAATATTTGTTGCTTAACATATGCCAAACCCTGTGTTAGGCTCTGGGGAGGCACACGTGGCTTATAATCTACATAATCTATAAGAAGAGCTTGCCGAAGAGCTTAAAATACTGGCTTTTACAGTATCTAAAATTTCAGCCATGGATTTGTTAGCTAGAAGCAAGAGACGCATTGGCCTCAAGCACTGGGCAGAGGAAGGATTTCCACTCACTTCTAGTACTTCTTAGTCCTTCTGAGAAAATTGAGCAAGTCATTTCACCTCTCGGAACCTCTTATAAAATGGGGGTGACAGTACCCACCTCGTAAGACTTGGTGAATTCAGGACACAATGTGCAAGAATCCCCTACGGCGCCTGGCAGACGTTAGCTGCCATTGCTACAAATTGTGACGGACTTGCCTTTGGAGCTTTTTCACCGGGCAGGAACTAAAGGGCAGGGCCCGATGTCTATTAAGACCTCCCGGGCGCCTGGGTGGCTCAGATGGTTAAGCGTCTGCCTTCGGCTCAGGTCGTGACCCCAGGGTCCTGGGATCGAGTCCCATGTCGGGCTCCCTGCTCCTTGGGAGCCTGCTTCTCCCTCTGCCTCTCTCTCTCTGTCTTTCATGAATAAATAAATAAAATTTAAAAAAAAAAACCTCCCTGGGTTTCTGACAATGAATTATCTGCGCAAAGGAAAAGGCCTGCTTTTTGGTTCTCACTGCATATGGCAGTGGTTTGAAGCAAGCTTTTGGGGTCGGGTGGCCTGGGTCTGGGGCCAGCTCCACCATGTACAACTGAGTCTCCTTGGGCAAGTTGCTGAGGCATGCTAAGTCTTGGGTTCTGTACCTGTGACAAGTGGAAAGTGCTAGTACCTGCCTTAGGAAGGCAGGCCCTTCCTAACTACTGGGTATCCAGTCAGGACCCGGCTGTCTGTGAATGGGGCCCCTTCTCGGACTTGGGATTCACACAGAGTAGAGAGGGAGGAAGGGGTACAGGCAGATCCATCAACTCGATCCTGGAGATCAATGACATGATATACGGCGACCAGAGTGCCCTCTCTAAATCAATGCCTCCGAGAGAATAGTACACGTTATTTGCTTTATGAGACAGCCCCACACTCTGCTGGTTAGTTGGCAAGCTCCCCCCTTCCGTCGGTGCACCATCCCCCTCTGCACTGGTGTCACTGGGAAGTGTCACCAGCGCAGCCTCCCTGCTGAGTGTCATCTGGTTTGGGTGAGGCCTGAGTCATCTTGAATCTGATTTCTGTCTTCTGGGTTATTGGCACTCCCTTCCAATTGACTACTAACTGCAAGTGTTATGAGTGTCTTTCCTGTTCCTCGCTATTAACCATCTGGGTCTCTGGGTATCTAGGTAGAGAAAATGTGGCTATAAATCTCAAGATGTCAAGACTTGGGGGGGGTGCGTGGGTGGCTGAGTAAGTCTGGCACAGAGCTCCTCATTAGACCTTTTGTTCAAGGATGTGGAAGGTACTGGATGCCGGGAGAAGCTCGTGGGGGTGCTGTCCGTGGGGGTGCTGTCCAAGGTGGCCAAGTTTTCAACCCTCAGCCTACAGAGAAATGAAGAAGCTGTGGGGCCAATCTCCCACGCTGAGGGTTCCTGAACTAGCAGACCAGCCTTGCATGGGTGGGTGGGGTGGGACCCTTCCCTCTCAGATTCTTGAAGCCACATCAGTTACTCCCAGTGTCCCTGTGTGCCTGTGGTTTACAAGGTCAACGGTGCCCTGCCCTCCTGATGACAATTTTAATGCCACTCAGAAAGGATTAAGATCTTACTTAAACACACACACAAAGCTCCCTTGGGCACAGCTGTCAAGGTGAAGGGCTGAGGCGGCAAACCTTGTAAAAAGAAAAAGAAAAAAAAAGCCAGCTATATAAACTTGGAAACATCACGAGGGAGATCCCTCTGTTCAGAAACCTGGTTGGTGCAGACTTTTCCTGCAGAAATGCAGCCTGCTCTCCCCAGCTCACCCCAGCCTGCCTCACCTCCACTGGGGAGGGAGAGGGGGAGTCCTGCTGGCCATAGGGCGCCCTTCCCATCCTCAAGGTCAGGGTCCTCCGCCGTGTGAGCAGAGTCAGCGGGGCCCCAGTCTCCTTCAGCTTGCATGGGTGCTCACCACGTCTCAGGCCAGACTGTTTCCTGTCAGCAGTGGGTCAATCAGGAGGGCAGGCGCTGGCCTGGCTGGGGAGGGACCTGGGCCCGCCCACACCTTGGATGTCCCTGCAGGAATCTCACCGCGCCCAGCATGGTTTACACGGCCCTCTTATTCCGCTTGTCATCTCCCTCTTGCCCTCCTAACCCCCTACAGGCAAATCTGATTAGTTCCTTCCTAAAACCTAATAGGGCCAAGAGAGGTTAAGGAATTTCCCCAAGCTCACACAGCTTCAACATGGCAGCATAAAGACGGAAAGTCTCCTCCCCTTGCCATTACATGCCTCTCCCTGTGGATGGTAGGCCCCTTTCCAGCCCCCCTGGGGCGGTGGCGAGATTGGCCTGGAGGACAGCCCTAATAGTTAGGAGCCTTGGGGATGGGGTCTGGTGTCCCTGGAAGCCTGGGACTTGCCCAGTCCCATGGGGTCTCCTGGCCGCCTTGGGGAAGTTTACCTCTGTGGATTCGTGGCCCACCTGCCTACCTGCCACAACACCAGCCACGTAGACAAGCCCAATACGGGTTGCTCCATGCACCATCTCCAAGGGCACCCCCACGAGGAGCTGCAGCACCACGTTAAGTCCCAGGTGTTCTATCCTGTATAGAAAGACCACACTCCATCATTCATTCAGCAAACACTGTATGCCAAGATGCAGGGGATCCAGCAGTGAATTATACCTGCTTTGAGGAGCTCATGGTCTGGGTTGGGAGTGGGGGCAGGAATTACAATGCAGACAGATCATCTTGGAAAGAGCATACCTTGCCTGCCACCTGGGACAGGAACGGTGCGGGGCCTGGGCAGCGTTTGGCAATGTCTGCACCTGCCATAGTGAAGAGGGCGGCTAACTGTGGTAGAGATCCAGCAAATCCATCAGCTGACACATGAGAAGCCAAGGCTTGGAGAGGGGCACTGCCCGGCTTAAAGTCACACAGCTCAGGTTCCTGATGTGCAGAATCTGCTCCACTCACCAGGCTACAAGGGTGCTGGGGCTCACTATTGTATGTGTAAGAGAAAAATGTTTTCAGGGTGCCTGGGTGGGTCAGTCGGTTAAGTGTCTGCCTTCGGCTCAGATCATGATCCCAGAGTCCTGGGATCGAGCCCAGCATCCGGCTCCCTGCTCTGCGGGGAGCCTGCTTCTCCCTCTCTGTTTGACCCTCCCCCTGCTTGTGCTCTCTCGCTCTCTCTCTCTCAAATAAAGTCTTAAAAAAAAAAAAAAAGGAAAGATGTTTTCCAAACAAAAGCAAGCATTAGTGGGGTGCCTGGGTGGCTCAGATGGTTAAGTGTCTGCCTTCAGCTCAGGTCATGATCCCAGGGTCCTGGGATCGAGTCCCACACAGGGCTCCCTGCTTAGCGGGGAGCCTGCTTCTCCCTCTGCCTCTCTCTCTTATGAATAAATAAAATCATTAAAACAAACAAACAAACAAAAGCAAGCATTAGAGGAATCTCTTAGAACTGAATAATTCTTTTTTTTTTTTAAGATTTTATTTATTTGACAGAGAAAGAGAGAGAGGGAGCAAGCACAAGCAGGGGGAGCAGGAGAGGGAGAAGCAGGCTCCCCGCTGAGCAGGGAGCCCAACGCTGGGCTCAATCCCCGGACCCTGGGATCATGACCTGAGTTGAAGGCAGACACTTAACTGACTGAGCCACCCAGACGCCCCCAGAACTTAAAGAGTTCAAAGTTATCCCTTAAGATCTCACAGGGGAAGCTTCTCCTTCCTGGTGTGAGAAGGAACACTCTGTACTCCCAAACTCCCAGGGATGGCTTTTCTTACTCTGTGAATATTTCCCTTTTTATACTATCATACACCTGTGACCAGATCTTGTTGCTAAATGGTGTCTAGCTGAGTGCACCTGTTACTAGAAAAAACTGTAACATTACTATCACTACATCAAATTATGTGCTTTCAAGCTTACAAAACACTTTAACATCCATTATCTCATTTAAACTGAGCCTACAGCATCTGCACAGCTTCCTGGGGATGGTTAAGTTATAGGGTAATAGAGCACATCATGGGGGGGCCCTGGCCTGGGTCACAGCCCTGGCCCTGGTTGGCAAGGCCCTGCCTGGAGGCCAACTGCTGTGCCGCTCAGGTCCGCGTGGGCACCTGCCTGCCCGGGAGAGCACCTGCAAGGTAGCTCAGACAGATGGGGCTCTGTCCTAAACTCCCACCATGCCTGGAGTTTTCTAGCCCACACCGACTGTGCCAAAGGGTTAGAAGCGTCAGACAAATGCCTTGGAAAGGAGTTGGACGGTACCATCAGACTCAGTCCTTGGTTTACAGATGAGAGCCCGAGACTAGAAGACGCCAAGAGAGGGCTCCTGCCTCCCAAGCCGAGCTCCTTCCTCTCTACCACACTGATTTCTGGATTCACCAGTCCACAGTGGGCCTCCCGGTCATAGGTCACCTTGCTGGGCTCGCCCCACATGCTGGCCAACCATCCCTACCTCCTGTCTGCTGCAGCACCGTCCACCCTCCCTCAAAAATCACACACCAGGAGGCTCCTCCCAGGGTTCCCCCAGGCAGGCACTGCCCCATCAGAAGCACCAGCCAGAGAAAGGCCAGAGGCCACCCCTATGGGCCTCGGCTAAGAGCCTCTGTGCCCTATCCACTTTGGCCTCCAGGCTTTTAGTTCCCAGAGGCAGGGAATGGACAAGGAGGCTTTGGAGGCTTTGTGCATGCTTGTTCCTCACCCCAGAGGCTCAGGGAAGGCCAGAGGGCAGTCCCAGAAACAAGACAGGCAGTTCCATCCCATGTGCAGTCAGAGGCTGGGCAGCCTGGGCAGGGAAGCCTCCTTCCCCCCACCAGTTCCTTGGTTCATAAGAAGACCAATGCATGATGCGCCGCCTCGTTCTGCTCCTTGGTCCTGTGAGAGCAAAGCCTCAGACACGGCAGGCAAAGCGTCAGCCTGTGCGAACCATCCCCTCTCTGGCTCAGAGTGGAGCCAGCCATGGGTAACCACTGACATGCCTGTTCACCCCAAAACTCCTCTTCAGTAAGTGCAGCCAATTAGGGATTGGCACCTGTGCTGCTTTGGAGGCTCCTCAGCAGGAGGGTAGGCTCACAGTGTGGCTCCCTCTTGGCCATTGTGGGTCTTTCTACTAAGGAATGGGAATAATGGAGCCACAGGGACCAGAACGATCCTCTTCCCATTTCCAACCCCAGGGACAAGCACCCCCAGAACTTTTCCCAGGCGAACAGTGAGCCCTTTCGCTTCTCTCTGCAGAGGCCATAGAAGACACAACAAAGGTCTGGGTGTCTGGCTACTCAGCTTTCCCAACTCAGTGTTTTTACTGTAGAAAAACAGTCTCCAGTCAAGAGGGGACTGGGACCCAGGTGGTCACCTGGCCAGACAGTAGGTCCTTATCATGGGGTAGGAGGCACCCGTGAGAACTGACTGTATTCCAGCCCCCAAAGAGGCCACATATCTGTCAACAGAAACTACCAGTATTGCTAGAATTCCTCAAAAAGACTCTCACCACCTATGGAGACCACCTTGGGAAAAAGGCACTTTCAAGAAATTTGTCCTTTATTTCACTTAGGGACACACACACACACACACACACACACACACACACACAGAGTTCGTGGACAATGAACTTGGTTGCTAACCACACTTCCCTTTTTGCCTTGGCCACTAGGAAGCTCAGAGCAAACTTATAACCTACATTTATACTGCTCTCACTGTGGGCTTACATTGAGCATTTTCATCCGTCCATTTCCCCCTTCCCACACGCTGTCAATAAGTAACACATATATTTTGGTATTAGATAAAGGAGTCACCTCAAATGCTGTGTCCAGGCAGATAAGAATAAACTAAAACAACATGTATTTCAATCTAGGCTCTCTGGACCTCCTATTTTCCCACGGGCACTCTGGCCAGAGCGAAAGAAGGCAGGTACCCACCCCGCATGCATGAAGATGTACGTCAGGTAGCGCCACGCCTGTGCTCGGAGCTGCGGGTGGTAAACCAGGGAGTTCTTCAGGTACCGCGGATGGGTCACCTGCAGCACGAATTGGTCCAGCGACACTCCATTGTAGAGGAAAAAGGCAACCTGGATGGAAACACAGGACGGCGAGGGCCTGTTACGGACGCCAGACTGCCCACGAGCCCTCTGGCGCTGACTAACCCTTGGGATCCCTACTGGAAGTTGTCCCCTTTCCTCCTCAGAGAATGAGGGACACCTGTACAGCCAGCGTCCAGCCTAGCTTTCAACCACCTCTCCCCGCACTTCTCTTTGATTATTTTGGTTTTGGGTTGTTTTTGTTTTTTTTTTAAAGATTTTATTTATTTATGTGACAGAGAGCACAAGCAGGGGGGCAGGGGGAGCGGCAGGCAGAGGGAGAGGCAGAGGGAGAAGCAGGCTTCCTTGCTGAGCCCGATTCGGGGCTCGATCCCAGGACCCTGGGGTCATGACCTGAGCAAAAGAAGATGCTTAACTGACTGAGCCACCCAGGCATCCCTCTGTTTGGTTATTTTGTATTAAATGGTCACAGCATGGTCACAGGGGCTGGGCCCACACCTCCTCAAGTGCTAGGCAGGAAGGGCTCAGAGGGTTTTAAACTAATTGCAGTGGGGTGCCTGGGTGACTCAGTCGGTTGAGCGTCAGACTCTAGGTTTTGGCTCAGGTCATGGTCTCGTGGTCATGGGATCGAGCTCCACGTTGGGTTCTGTGCTCAGCAGGGAGTCTGCTTCAGATTCTCTCTCCCTCTCCCTCCCCGCGCTTGCTGTCTCTCTCTCTCTGCTCTCCCTTGCTCTCAAATAAATAAATAAAATCTTTTTAAAAACCCGAACGAATTGCAGTAATAACTTACATACTCATTTGGGAGAAGAGGCAATGCCACATAAGTAGATTTTTTTAAACTGTGGCAAAATACACAAGAAAAAATTTCCCATCTGTATCAGTTTTAAATGTACAGCTCAGTGGCATTCAGTATATTTATGTTGTTGCACCAGCTACAGAAGTCTTCTCATCTTGTAAAACTGAAACTCTGTCTCCATTCAACACCAACTCCCCACTCTCCTCTCCCCCAGCCCTGGCAACCACCATTCTACCTCCTGTCTCTATGAACTTAACTCCCCTGGGCGCCTCATCCAAGAGGACTCACACAGTGTCTATCTTTTCGTGGCTGGCTTATTTCACTTAGCATCGTGTCCTCAAGGTCCACTCATGTTATAGCACGTACCCGGATTTCCTTCCTTTTTAAGGCTGAATACTATTCCACTGAATTTACAGAGCACAGTTTGTTACCCATTCATCCATTCATTCAACACTTGGGTTACTTCCACATTTTAGCTATTGTGAATAATGCTGCCATGGAGACAGGTATACCAATATCTCTTTGAGTCCCTGCTTTTGATGTTTTTCAGGTATATACCCAGAAGTGGGGTTGCTGGATCATATGGTAGTTCTGTTTAATTTTCTGAGGAACCTCCATACTGTTTCCAGTAATGGCTGCACCAGTTTGCATTCCCACCCACAGTGCACCAGGGCTCCCATTTCTCTGCCTCCTCACCAACACTCCACATGAGCTGATTTCTGCAGATGACTGAAGCATCCTTGTTTACCCCAAAAAGGTGTTGTTGTTTTTTTTTTTCTAGACTCTTTCTAAAATGCATCATTCAGGGGCGCTTGGGTGGCTCAGTCAGTTAAGCATCCAGCTCTTGATTTCGGCTCGGGTAATGGTCTCGGGGTCATGAGATCGAGCCCCGCATTAGGACTCAGTCTGGAGTCTGCTTGGGGTTCTCTCTCATCCTATTCTCTCTCTCTCCCTATTCTCTCTCTTTTAAACAAATAAATAAAATCCTAATAAAATAAAAATAAAAAATAAAATAAAATTCATCATTCAGGGGCACCTGGCTGGCTCAGTTGGAAGAGCACGTGACTCTTGATGTCGTGGTTGTGAGTTCGAGCCCCATGTTGGGTGCAGAGATTACTTAAATAAACTTTTTAAAAAATAATAAAATAAAATAAGAAAATGCATCATTCACATTCCTGTGTTCCTCCTCAGGGTGTATGCATACTCTTAAAGCTGTCTCAGGTATTGATCTGGGCTGTTAGAGCAAAGACTTCTCCAGCAACTGATGGGGGTTTTTACTCCTACAGAAAACAGCCCCCAAATTCCTGTTTCTTTAAGACTCAGGTCTGCTTCTAAATTTTTCGTTCTCTCCCATACTGCCAGGTTGGCAGCAGGTTATTAACCAGGTACGACAACCAGGTTCTTACTCCCTGTTGCTGGCTGGTCGTGAGCCCCTTCTAGTAGTTTCTTACCATGTCCCTTCCATTCCCTGTTATGGAACCAGAAAACCAAGTTCCTAAAACTGTATGTAAAACAAAAGCTTTGGGCTTTAGTACAAGTATTTGGAAATAGTTATTTCCGTATTTTCTTCCAGATTGGCAGTTTGAGTTTACATGGCTGAAGTTTCTGGAAATGTGAAACCAATCTGGACACTCAATCTGGCCTCTCTGGATGACCTTGGATAAATTATTTGAAGTCTCTGGTCCTTGGTTTCCTCATCTGGAAATGGGGATGCCAATGCCTACCCTTCCAGGGTGGTCATGAGGTTTGAAGGGGGTAAAGTACACGAAGAGCCAGCCGGGTGCCCGTCACGCACACAGCAAACGAAGCTATAATTAGTGTAGGGTTCAGGCCCCGCAGCAGGACTCCCCTGGGCTCTATGGGGGAACCCCTCTGTCCTCTGGGCAGCAAATACAGCTCCCAAGGCAGCTCATTATTACCGGTCCTCAAATAGAACTTAATGAATAGTCCAACACAGAAAGCATTTGGAGAACGATTCCAAGAATATCTCAGAAAAATCCCATCTTCAACATGGACTTGGATGAAGACATAACAACAAATGGAGGAGCGCGGGGGTACAGAGCAGCTAGTCTGATTTAGGAAGAAAAAGAAGGAGGATGCCACGGAGCTTAATGATCCTGTTACTGGATTCAGCATCAACTTTACAAGAACATATGCGGGGGGCGGGGGTGGTAATTAGGCCCATGGCTCTGGAAGAGAAACCTTTGCAGACTATAGCATGTGGTTCAGGAGCTGGGGCTGGGGGCCCACGAGGTTCTAGGCTGAACAGCCAAAAGAATTCAGAGTTTCTCACACATGGGCACTGATTCTGAAATTCGTCCCTTTGGATTCTGTTGCATAAGCAGAAGATGGTTAGAGTAACAGTAGGTATGGATGATTCCCTAAGGGGAGAAGATTCTTTCAAAATGTTAAGCCCACATTTACCTATTCATAAACACCCCCTCCCATATGCATGTGTAATGCTTTTGCGTTCAGAAAGCACCACCAGCCGCTCTTGCTCTAGCATAGAGGAGTCCTACGGGAGGAGAGCAGGTCTGGTTATCCCTACTTTGCAGGTGGGCGATGGAGTCCCAGGGGAGCAAACTACTTGCCCAAGTTACTCACTCCGGGAGGAACTAAAATAACTAAAATCACTCGGTTTTTAATGAGTTAACTACCCCCAAATCAACAAGCTTATTACATTGCTTGTGTTGCTGTGGTTTTGGTAGGGGTGGAAATATGGGGATTTTGCCGTGGGGAGGATCGCTTGATAATAATCCTCGGGATAGCCTTGCGGTCCCAGGGGCTGGGACCACACTTGTAGGTACTGTCACGGGGCCGGACTGGCAAATGACAACTGATCCTCGACCACTGCCTTTTCGGGGAGAAGACGTTACCCTTCCCCTCTGGATCTCAGCTAGTCTCCTGCTCCCCCGCCCCCACCGCCTCCCCAAGCCTGAGCAGCTCCCCTCAACCTCCCCACCCCCAGTCCTTGCCTCCAGCAGTGTGACTGTGATCATGAACCAGGGCGGGGGGCAGCAGGTGTAACTGTCGTAGTACCACTTCCGGTCAATCTCCCGGGGCAGGGTCTCGTAGGCCACGTGGCGGATCAGCCGCTGGGAGAGGTTCAGCCCTTTCTCCTCCAGTAGGGCTTTGCTGCAGAGCCTGCGGTTCCCCTGCAGGATGGCCTGGCGGAAGCTGTTGGACCGCTTGTTGCTCATCTGTGCGGGACACATGGTGGGGCACAGGGTCAGAACGGGAGTCTCGGGGAGCCCTGACCCGTTTCCCTAGCCAGCACATTCCTTGGACTAACCAGGCCTCATCCCCCTTCCTCTTTCTTCTATAATAGTTAACAAGAAGCAATATTCACTGAGCTCTTCTGTGGCCGAGGTGGTTCTAAGCTCTTCACGTGTGTTGGGCTCACTGGATACTCTTAACTGGTCTACCTGTTAGGTAAGGACTAGGAATATCCCCATTCTACCAAATCACAGAGAGTTTTAGGAACCCACCAAGTTCAAACCCAGTATGACTCCAGAACCTATACTGATGTTCACCGTTCCTTCCTTCTGTGCACCTGTCCGTCAGCCGTCAGTCACAATTTACTGGGCCACTACTAAGTATCAGCACATTGCCAGACACGGGGGGGCGGGGCGGGTGCGACGGTGCTCAGGACAAATAACTAAGCAGCAATCACGGTTCCGTGTGAAGGCTGCTGAGGGAGCAAGCAGGCAGGGGCCCAGCCTGGTCCCACGGTGGTTGGGGAGGGCCTTCCGTTGATCCCATTCTCATCCTCTCCATGCCTACAAAGCTTGGATCTGGTTCTTGGTGGCTCAGGAGGAGTTCGGGAAACGTGGGCAGAGCTTGGGGCTCCATGTTCATTCACTGCAAGCTCAAGAAAGGATCATGAGTGAGAACTGAAAGATGATGAGGGGTTCGCGTCCTCAGACATCCTCGCTTGGGAAGAGGTGGGCAGACCTTGGTTAGATGGGCGAGTTTGTAGAGAGGTCTCTAAGGACTAGAACCCAAACCTGTGCTTGTGGGAGGCCATCACTCCTGGGGGCCTTTAAGGGACCTGCAATGCCTGGCGAGCCCAGGAACTGGTTCTAGAGCCTTGTCTGTGGACTGGTCCTTCCCTCAGCAGCCTAATGCTGCCATGATGAATCCTCACTGGAGTCCTGGCTGCCTCGCTGTGGTCGGTCTGATTCCCAGAGACCAGGTGGCCAGTCCTGCTAACTCCCAGCCTCCTGGGACCTCTGTTGCCTCCCACCTGCCCTCCACGACCACACTCTAGACCCTTTTTATGAGGAGATAGAGCTCTCCCAACATCAGAGCCCACAGGGCTGCCTGGGGAGCTGAGGCAGGGACTATCCACATATTCCTGGGACTGTGGCCTTAGCAGGGGACATTTGGCTAAACCTAGGCAGAAGTCCAGACAGGGCTGGCCAGGTGAACTAGGCCAAGGCACAGGGGTTTGAAGCTGTGTCAGGAGGGAGTAACCAGAGAGGATCTGAGTTCAGAGCAGGCCACGTAGAATGAGCCTTTGTCTGCAGTCCCCCTTCTCTGTTCCTGGGTTCTATGGTCTTTTGCCTTCAAAATCTGGCTTAACGCTCGCCCCCTCCAGTAGGCCTTCCCAGATGAACCCCTTCCAGTGATCCCCATTCTCATCCTCTCCATGCCTACAAAGCTTGGATCTGGTTCTTGGTGGCACAGGAGGAGTTCGGGAAACGTAGGCAGAGCTTGGGGCTCCATGTTCATTCACTGCAAGCTCAAGAAAGGATCATGTTATCAAACTGTTATCTTTTTTATTTTATACAAACTATTTTTTAAAATTTATTTTTAGAGGAAGAGAGCGCACAGGCAGGAGGGACAAAGAGAAAGAGAGAGAGAGAGAGAGAGAAAGAGAGAATCCTGAGCAGGTTCCACGCTCAGTGCAGAGCCCGACATGAGGCTCGATCTCACAACCCTGAGATCACGGCCCGAGCTGAAATCAAGAGTCGGACACTTAACTGACTGAGCCGCCCAGGCGCCCCTGTCAAAGTCTTTTGCGGGCACTCTTACCATCCTCTCTCCCAGTCCCTGAATATGCACAGCATACTCACAACACACCCTGGCCACACCCTGAAGACTGACACCGGGGGTGGGCTTGCCACGAGGACAGGGGAAGCAATGTGCCCACATACCATTCCCCTGCACCCTGATGTGCCTAGAACCAAGCCAGGTCTCAGGCCTCGTGGGGCTTACAAGGAGAGGTGAATGCTAGTTATTGGGTGCACAGCACTATTCTCACATTATAAAGATGGGGACTAGGGGCGCCTGGCCGGCTCAGTCAGTAGAGCATGCAACTCTTGATCTTGGGGTCGTGAGTTCGAGCCCCACATTTGGCATACAGATTACTTAAGTAAACAAATAAACTTTTTAAAAATAAATAAATAAAAAATAAAGATGGGGACTAAAGCTTGGAGAAGGTGAGTAATTTTCTCAAGGACCCAAAGAGGGGCGCCTGGGTGGCTCAGTTGGTGGAGCATCTGCATTCGGCTCAGGTCATGATCCCAGGGTCCTGGGATCGAGCCCCACGTCCAGCTCCTGGCTCAGAGGGGAGGCTGCTTCTCCCTCTCCCTCTGCCTCTCCCCCTGCTTGTCCTCTCTCTTTCTCTGTATCTCTTTGTCTCGAATGAATAAATAAGATCTTTAATTCAAAAAAAAAAGGGGGACCCAAAGTCAGAATTCAAATCCAGATACATCTGACTCCAGAGCCCATGCCAGCCTGTAGGGTACTTTTGTGCCACTAGATAAGGGAGTCTTCTCTTGCAGGTGGATGCACCCATTCTAGGCCTTGGTGAAGAAAGCCCAGGCCAGATTTCAGTCCCAATTCATCTTACTGGCAGTCACCCTTGCACAGTGCACAAGCTGCACGCCCGTACATGACGACCCTGGCCACCCAGCTATAATACAATGTGGTCTGTGCTCTAAGAGAGGCCTGGGCAATGCACTGTGCGGGCTCTGGATAAGGTTGGTTCATTCGGCCCGGGTTGGGTTGGGAAAGGGCTCACAAAGGATGTAGGGGAGTTTACCTAGGGGAAGAACATTAGAGATGACAAAATCTTTCAAATACTCCATCTTATTTAATCCTTGTGACAGCCCCAAAGAGGATATCCTTTGGCTTCATTTCACAAATGAGAAAACCCAGGGGCACCTGGGTGGCTCAGTCGTTAAGCGTCTGCCTTCGGCTCAGGTCATGATTATCGAGTCACACATTGGGCTCCCTGCTCAGTGGGAAGCCTGCTTCTCCCTCTCCCACTCTCCCTGCTTGTGTTCCCTCTCTCGCTGTCTCTCTCTGTCAAAAAAATAAATAAAATCTTTTAAAAAAAAACCAAACAAACAAGAAAACCCAGGCTCAGGCTCAGGAGATCTTTCTCCGTGAAAGGCAGAGGCAGAGGCAGAAGCAGGACCCAGGTCTGCCTGACTCCAGACCCTGGGCACTCTGCCTTCCTGAGAGCGTCCCTCCCGGAGAGCCCCTCCTTAGTCCTGGTCTCCAGGGCAGCCCCGCTCACAAGAATCCAGGCTCTGGCAGGCTGCTTCAGCTTAGAACATGAATCCAGACATCCCGAGAGGAACAAGCCATCTACTGCTGGAGTTCACACGGGAGACCCCACAGACCCGCAGCTGGACAGAAGCATCCCACTGGCCCAGCGAAGCCCTTACTCTGCCCTGAGCCTGAGCAGGGCATGTAGCAAGCTTGCTGGGCTGCTGATGAGCCGATGCAGGTTCAAACCCGTGGCCTGGTCTTTGGTGGCACCGCTGGGCTCCAAGTCACAGGCTCACCTCCACTGCCCCTCCTCCCGTGAATCCCGACTGTCCTCACTCCCCCGTTTAGCTCAGCTCTGCCCGCCCCCCTCTAGGAAGTCTGCTCTCTGGGCCCACTCCAAACAAATTTCCTTCCCCCTAAAAGCGCTACAGCTGCTCCCTGCGATCATGCTAACCTCTGGGCAAAGGCAGGCTTCCATCAAGAGGCAATGAGAACATTTCCAAAGCCTGGACACCCAGATCAGAGAGCTCACTTGGCACTTGGCCCCTGGGTGCCCCCATCACTGGTGCCTTTGAATTCTAGGAGCCTGGGGAGCCTCCTGCAAGTCATTTCACTCTTATCCCTCCATAGGTGACAAGAAAAAGGGGTGACTATCACCACCTCACCAACAGGGAAATCGAGAGGAAACTTCTGGCCTTGCATTCATCTTGCTAGTTCATCCAGCTTCTACTCATGTCCCAGCCATCCATGGTGGGATGTTTCCTGCTGAACCCCACTCCCATCTCGCCAGTGGCCCTCGTAACAGCACAGCAGTAACCCCCAGTGAGGAGGAAGTCCCTGTTCCAAAACCCTGGATCACTGGGCAGCGTTCACAGGCCTACTGTCTTCAGCCCCTCCAACAACCCAGGACGTCAGCCAGCAGGTCTGAGGAGCTCTGGCCTTCACCCATGTGCCCAGTGCTCCCAACATCCACTCCCCAGCTCCCCTCCTTCCCACCTCCTACCCCCAGCCTCCCTCTCAGTGGAACTGGCCCCACCCCCAGCTCCATGGGTGGGCACTGATCGGCTTGAGTCAATCAACACTTCCCACCCACCCAATCTAGGCCAAGGGGAGAGAGGAAATCCCAAGCTTTGTGTGGGAACTACCACAGAGGAGACCCTCTCTTGCCCAGCATGGTGCGGCCTGAGGGTGTAAGGGCTGGGAAAGCTGCAGCCACTTTGCCGCCACATGGGCGAGTCTGGAACTGCCAGGGGCTTCTCTGGGTATGTGCTGACACTGCAGAAGGCAGAACCGAGAGACAAAGAGAAACCGGGTCCTTTTGAAGCGGGACTCTTTCAACGCTGCAAGCCAACCGATCCCTTTAATCGCGTAAAGAGGTCTTCTCAGCCATAACCCCCGAACAGACCCCTCCCAGCGGTCAGGTCCCCAGAGTGCTCACCAGGTTGACAAAATCCTGGTAGCAGATCTGCCCGTCTGCATGGCTGTCGGCGAGAGCCAGGAGCACCTCCCTTTTGTGCGGGTCCAGCTTGGAGCCGTGGCTCTCCAGGAGGCTCCGGAACTTGCCTGTGCTGATGTAGCCTGTGTTCCCAGGGTCAAACTGAGGGGGAAGCACAGACAGCAGGGGGGTCAGTGGGGCCCTGCAGGTGCCCGTCTCCATCACCACTCACCAGCTCCCGTCCCCAGCCCCTCTGCCAACAGAGGCCCAGGACTCATCTGGGATGTGTCCAAGGCACCCATGGGAGACCTCCAATTAGGGCATGGACAACCACTTAAAGACCTAGAAGGCCCTGGAGCCCTTTGAGATCGCCCAATCCAACCATCTTGTGCATGGATAGGGAAACTGAGACTCAGAGAGGTTAAGCTCCCTCCTATCCACCCCTAATCCTAACCTTGGACATGAGGAAGAGCAGGAAGGAAAAGGCAACGAGGGGAGGAAGATGAGGAACTTCCGGGACTCGGGCCAGAGGGACTCCAGTGGGGGATGCTGAGGGCCAGGGGCCGCAGGGAGCAGGGGCCCAGCCTTGCAAATCCGGCCGTACCTGGCTGCCGGCGCCTCTCACACCCACACTCACATACACCCACAGCCATGCACACGGGCCTGGGTGGGGCCCCCCGGAGATACTGTGCAGCTTTGCACGCCTGCGTCCCTCGGCCTGGGGGCCCCTTGCCCCCTCGTCTCCCAGGGAGACTCCGACTCACCCCACCCAGCGACTCTGTGCAGTCTCAGGACTCCCCGGAACACAGGTTGCTCGGGCTGCCCCGCCCCGTCCCCCGCACATCGCACAGACCTCTGGCCACCAGCCTGCCCGGCCCCCTCATCTCCTATCTGGGCCTCCTCACTGGGCTGGTGGCACGGGGGTACCCCAGAATTTAGCAGGAGCCTGGCATGACTGGCAGGCACTCGGTAAACATTTCCTGGGCAGATACATAGTGGGTGTTGGATGAACAGAAGGGTACTAATCTTCCAGGGAAAGTATCATTGGTTCAGGTAGAAAAGGATCTCATTCATCTCTCCCAGAGAAGCCCCCCAGCCTTTCCGTGCCTCTTCTGCAGGCCCTCCTTCCTCACAGAGCGCCCCCCCAGCACACGCCCTGCTAGAGAACGACGGGAACTGTCTCTCGCAGATGTCAGCAGCTGTTCTGTCCACCAAGAGCCTCCCCACACGATGTTGCTGTGCCTCCAGACGTTGCAGTGGGCGGCTGAGATTTCAGGAGGCAAACAGACACTGTGGATGTCCTTGTATGCAGGACAGGGGAGCCCAGATGACCAAGCCCACGTTTCCCCCCTTTTCTAGAGAAGGTCAATGGAGACTATTTTAGGAAGGCTGATTCGGTGTGCAGTACCTCTAAGACAACCCAAGAGTCACAAGTCTTGGGCTATTTAAATTCTTCCCAGAACTCAACGAGGGAAAACATCCCTAAAGAGGCTTATTTAAAAATCGGCATGAAGACATCCCTAAAGAGGCTTATTTAGAAATCGGCATGTGTCCCCACCCTCCATTCCAAATACCAGGTTCCAGGGATGACACCCATTTGGTTTGCACCACTGAGTATTTCAGGAAACGCAGTGACTCCCTGCACCATAAAGATCTTTAAGAATAAAAATTTGCTGGGCGCCTGGGTGGCTCAGTAGGTTAAGCGACTGCCTTCGGCTCAGGTCATGATCCTGGAGTCCCGGGATCGAGTCCCGCATCGGACTCCCTGCTCAGCGGGGAGTCTGCTTCTCCCTCTGACCCTCTTCCCTCTCGTGCTTTCTCTCTCTCATTCTCTCTCTCTCTCAAATAAATAAATAAAATCTTTAAAAAAAAAGAATAAAAATTTGCTTTAAAAAATTAAAAAAAAGAAAAAGAAAGGGGATGCCTGGGTGGCTCAGTCGTTAAGCGACTGCCTTCGGCTCAGGTCATGATCCCGGGGTCCTGGGATCGAGCCCCGCATCGGGCTCCCTGCTCAGCGGGAAGCCTGCTTCTCCCTCTCCCACTCCCCCTGCTTCTGTTCCCTCTCTCACGGTGTCTCTATCAAATAAATAAATTTAAAAAATCAAAAAAAGAAAAAAAGAAAAATTTGCTGTTTTCATGGGGCCACTTTTCTAAGCGCTTTATGTCTGTAATTTCTCTGAACCCCGACAACAACTTCCTGAAGCAGGTCCTATTTAACTAGTCCCATATTACAGATGAGGCAATCGAGGCACAGGGAAAGGAGCACGGAGAGGCAGGGGACATGCCTGGCAAACAGCATTCTGCACCCCGGCGGCTGAGCACTGGTGGCCACTGACCTTCAGCCTCCAGGGGCTGCTCTGGGGCAAAAGTGAAGGATCAAAGAGGTGAGAGGAGGGAGAGGGGGGCTCAGGGGCTTATCCCACACAGATTTTGAAAGCGGGAAAGAGCCGCACACAGCCACAGTTCTGACCCCCCGCTGCTTAGATAGGAAAGTGAGGCCTGGATGGGAAAGTGGCAATGACAGCCAGTGAGGGTCTCCTGGTACCCGGGACCCGCCCCCCGCATCCCCACAGGCTGACACAGGCCCCCTGACTCACCGGCCTGGCCTCACGTGACCCCTTGTGCTGGGTGGGCTGAGGGTGGGGGTGAGGGGTGGAGATGGAGAAGCAGCCCCGAGTCCTGGGAAAATCCACTTTCCCCCCAGTGCCACCCCCCCATGAGCACTGCAGGGGGGCAGTGACATGCCCGAAGCGCCGAGTCTCTCCTGACCGGGTCTCGGGGAGGAAGCCCAGTGGCCTCTCATTCAAGAGCAGGGACACCAATCCCCTCCCAGGGGCCGCCTCGGAGGCTTGGGAGGGCAGCGGGGTGGGGGACTGGGATCAGGCAAGGGCCCCTCTCCCTTGTTCCAGCTCCAGACAAAGAACCACCTGCTCCCCAGCTCTCCCTCCACCCCCCCCAGGGCTCCCTGCTGTTGTCCTAGTGACAGGGGCTGCCCTGTGGCTCCAGGAGCCCCCCACCCCCCTGCCAGTCCTGCCCCCAGCACATTACAGGCTCCAGACTATGGAGAATGAGCTGGGAACAGGCCAAGTCTCCCTTCCCTGCCAAAACTCTACCTTTCGTGCCAGGGCCAGACAAGCCAGACAATGGGGGGTCATCGCTACCTAATAATGAGGCCTCAGGGATGACGGAGGGTGCCTAGCGGGGAGAGAGAGAGGCAGGGAAGGGGCTGGCTCCTCACAGGACCCCTTCTACACCCCCCGGGGCCCCCACCACCTGGGAGGATGAGGGCCGGAGCAGAGGCGGACTGTGGGCATGGGGCATGGGTGGGGGGTGCGGAGAAGAGGGAGACAAAGGGAGAAAGAATCAGAGAGAGAGGATGCGAGCAGAAGGTGGGCAGCGGTCGGTCCCTTGGCCCAGAAGAAAACTGAGGGCTTCAAAAGGAGGCTGCACGGAGCAAGGCAAAATCCCATTCTTGTTTCAGCCACTAACGAGTTTGTATAATTCAGAGTAAACATCTCAAGCCATAATTGCCTCATCTATCAAGCGTGCCTTGTGTCCCCTCAGGTTGCAGCGGGTTAGAGCAAACGCAGGGCAGCAGGGCCAGGGCGGAGACTCAGTGTCCAGCTCTTCTTGCCTCATTCAAAGCAAAGCAGGGAGCAACCCTGTCACAGGGGCTTGGCTAGCCCTTTGGGCACACTTCCTGCCTTTGGGACTCCTTCGAGGCCAGGTATGGGGGATAAGATCCGTGGTTTTGGAGCTTTTGGGAAAAGAAACCCCTACAAATGCAATTTTCCTCATTAATAATGTGCTGAAGGCCCCAAAGCTCCCCCCAAAGCCCGGGATTCATCCAGTTTTAGCAGTGGGTCGCTCTCGGGATGAGGTCTGGGCTGGGCGGGTTCCAGGCAGCCTGACGAAGGCTGGGGTGTGTGTGTGTTGGGAGGGGGAGTTGGGGGCAGTGGGCTGTGAAAGGGCCACAGGCAGGGGCCCAGCAGGGAGCCAGGAGTCAGGAGCATCCTCGCAGCTGCCTCCTGACTACGGCCCAGCACTGTGGAGGGAGGGGGAAGGCCAAGCCCACATTCAGCCTGAGCGGAGGATGCTGGCCTCAGGGGGAGGAGAAAGACCGCAGGGTGAGGGCTGACCCTCCCTCGGCTCCCGCCCACCTGCCTCCGCCATGAAAAGAGCTGCCAGAGGCTCCCAAGGGACGTTTAATCCCAGCACCATCCAGCCCTCTGGCCCCTTAATCCTTCAGGTCGCCGGTTTTCCCCAGCCTGGGGCCCCACAAACGCCCTGTCACAGACCACATCTCCCGGCCTGGACCGCTTCCTGGTGCACTCGTGACCTAGACTGGGGAAAGAAGCCGCCACATTTGGCACTGCTACCACCTAGGGATGCTTCCCTTCTTTGGGGCAAGGAGCAGGGGGAGGGTTTCAGAAGGGACCCTGCCCCCAGCTGCTGTGCCGTCTTGGGCAGATCATGAACCACGCTGCCTCAGCTTCTCTTCCAATCATATGGTAGGAACTCTCCCTTCTCAGGGGGATGTAAGGGTGTCCATCCCCATCCCTGCACACACAAGCACACCACATGCAAATGGGGTTTTGGGAAAGAAATCCACAACCGAGGGGCGCCGGGGTGGCTCAGTCGGTTAAGTATCTGCCTTCGGCTCGGGTCATGGTCCCGGGGTCCTGGGATCCAGCCCCGCATTGGGCTCCCTGCTCGGCGGGGAGCCTGCTTCTCCCTCTCCCTCTCCCCCTGCTTCTGTTCCCTCTCTCTCAAATAAATAAATAAAATATATTTTTTAAAGATTTTATTTATTTGACAGAGAGAGAAAGACAGCAAGAGCAGGAACACAAGCAGGGGGAGTGGCAGAGGGAGAAGCAGGCTCCCCACCGAGCAGGGAGCCCGATGCGGGGCTGGATCCCAGGACCCCGGGACCATGACCTGAGCCGAAGGCAGATGCTTAATGACGAAGCCACCCAGGTGCCCCAATAAATAAAATATTTTTTAAAAAGAAATCCACAACCCATACAGCCCATGGGGGCAGCCAATCTTCTCTCCTTGGTCAGTCAAAGGGCTGATGGGACATTTGGAATCAGGATGAGGCAACTCGCATTGGGGGCGTGCTGTCAGAGGGATCCGGTGTCAGTGGCGAGAGGGGCAGCAGGCCGGGGAACCGGAATTCATGGTCCAGGAGAGCTGACAGGAATCTCTATGGTTCTCAAACTGCTCTGCAGAGTTTTAGGGGCTCTGACACCCCGAGAGGGTGGGAGGGGGTCGCTGAGCAGACCCCATTCTGGAGTTGCTTCATGTACTGGCCTCCTGCATAGTACTCGGCTGAACATGATAGAAGCTACATATATGCAGAATGGCTTCTAGGTCTCAGGTATTACCTGACTGAAACCTCAACTTGCCCCATATCCTAGTTTGCCGGAGACCTACTGTCTGAGCACGATTATTACCAGCACCCCTTTCCCCCTCAAAAGTGGTCCCAAGTTGGATGATATATTAGGTGGTCCCTCCCAACAAAACTCTGAGGTAGACGCTATTATGAGCTCCATTTTACAAGGGGGAAAACAAGGCCTGGAGAGCTGAGTTGGCCACGTTGAAACAGCCAGCAGTTGGTGCAGACGGATTCACATCCAGGCAGAAGGGCCTGTGGCCTGCCCCCTCCTAACATTAGGACCATGTGACTAAAAACGGTTTGAAAGACCCCAGTCCAAACCAGTCCTTCCTTCATTTAACAAATATTTACCAAGGAACGGCCATGTGCCAGGCATCGCACCTCATTTTCTGGACAGGGAAACAGGTGCAGAGAGCAAAAGAAACTAGCCCAAGGTTACAGCTCGAGTTAGTGGTCAAGATGGGAACGGTTCTGGGTCCCTCCATGGGAACCTGCCCCAGGCTTGCCCTTCCTTGTCTTTCTTTGTCCTGTCTTGTGTATGAAATATGGCCCCTGGCTCAGAGTTTCCCCATGTGTGTTTGGTGGAACACCAGGCCCAAGATGGTGTCTAAAATAAGGTTTCCAAGGTCCCATAAGTTTGGGAAACCCTTCTGGAAGGGCCTGATGCATAAAACCATACTAAGGGCTCTGCAAGTTCTCACAGTGAAGAGACGTGTCTGATTTTGTTCAGCCCAGCATTTTCCAAACTTATTGGACCTTTGGGCATCATACTTTCCACAGCAACATGCCACAGAATACTCTTTGGGAAAAATGCATGAGTCCATAGAGTCATTTCTTTGTTTTGTGGAACCCGGCCCCTCTGCCCATGGTTCCAAACCAGCCTTTCACCTTCATTTCCTGAGTGGCAAAGGCCCTCAAGTCCGTCGACACTTTGTCTGGAGGCCTCCCACAGTTAGAAATCTGCCAGACCCAGGCCGCAGCCCAAGGGTTGAGGAGGATGCTGCCCCGGAGAGGCTGAAGAATCAGGGACTGGCCTAAAGGAAAGGCTGGGCTGAGCTCACAGAGAACAGCCCTGCGGGAGCCGGGATCTGCCTGCTCAGCACCCAGGACAGCGGCGCCACGTTCCCCCGCCCCCTCCCGCCGCCAGCCAGGGAGCCAGGCCAAGCTTCAGAGTTTACCCAGCAGCAGTGAAGCATAAGAAAAAGAAGAAAGGAACACACGTATTTTATATCTATTACGTGTGTATGAATTGGACAAACTGCATTTCCAGGACAATTGCACGTCTGATCCCTGTTTCCAACACTCGAACTCCTTTCCTGTCCCAGGCCGACCCTCTCCCTCTCCTGGATGTAGAGAGGCCCAGGATCTCAGTGAAGGGTGTGAGTACCTTTAAGGACCCCGAAGGAAGCACATGGAGTGCCATCCTGGTGGAGACCTCTCCAGTCCAGAAGGTCGGGACCTGGGACCTAAGGAAGGCTCCCATCCCTGGCCCCAGTGTCCTCTCTCTGTCCTCCAAGACAGAAGGAGCCCTGGGAAGTGACCACATGGCATGCATGCAGGGGGTGAGGCAAAGCACAGGCAGTTGCCCCTCTCCAATTTGGGGATGGTTAGCAAGCCTCATCTGCTGGGTCCTTGCATCATTACCCGGATTCTGAACAGAAATGAATTAACGAGGCTACCCAGGGGCTTAGGGCTCAGCAGAGCTGTCCCCACCCAACAGCCAGAGCCCACCAGGGAACTCTGGCCCATTATGGATATTTACTGCCCCATAAATCAGGTCCAGGCCTGCAGCTGCTGAGGTCAGGAGGTGAGGTTATGGGAATAGCAGCCTTCTCTTCCAGTTCTCCTTCCCCGCAAATGAGGATGCTAATTCTCCCCATAGAGAAAACCACCTCACGCCAGTCCCCTGATTCTGAAATACTGATTTTTCACAAATATCTTATTATTTTTACTGTCACACCAACCCTAGAGTGAGTGTGATTAGTCCCGTTTAACAGATATGGAAACTGAGGTTCAGAGACAGACAGTTTGCCCAGAGACCCTTTCGGTGAGTGGAGCAAGGCACCATCTGGCTTGCTCAAACTGGAGCTGGAGTGGATTTTCAAACCTCGAAGCCTCCCTGGGCAGAAGAGAGACCAGTTCCTGAAAAACAGGTTCTGACCCTCCTGTCCTTGGGTCTCCCCACATGGAGGCATGAGGGACCCTTGTGCTCCCCTGGAATTTGGCCAGGCCAAGGCCTCGGACAGCTGGAGAAGCTTCTGTGATTCTAGGATTCCCAGCTGTATTATTTCTGTTCTTTCAGCAACCATGGGAGGGGTCTGGGGGGAGGCAGTTCATCCCTCTCAGGAGGTTTCTCCCTTAAGCCCCAAGACGGGCTCCTGAGCATCGTTGCTCCCCATAAGTCAAACAGCTGAACCCGGCTCTGAGGTTGGCAGGCTGGTTAGGGAGCTAGAACGCCCTTCCCTCAGCAGAGAAGTGGGCATCCTGGCCTGATTCCAGGCTGAGTCGCTGGATAATGGGCATGTTTCCAGAAACCACCCAACTCTCTCAACACCTGGGCTGGAGGGGAAGAGCTCCCAGACTACCCACCCCCATGCAGGAAGCTGGGGTTAGGAGGGCAGTGAGGGGTGGGGGCCAGCTCCTTCCTCCAGGCTTTGTCTCTTTCCAGCCTCAGAGCCTCTTGGAAGACATTGCTTCTCCTTTTCTCAGAGCCCCCCAAAGAAGGCCTTGGAGACTCTGAGAGGGCAGCTGGGGGCTGTGACTCAGAGGCAGGTCCCTTGGGTCCCCAAGGAGCAGAAGCACTGCCCGGGCTGACTCATCCAGGCACAACCATCACAGCCGCCTGGGGACCAAAGCTGAGTCATAGCCACAAAGGCAGGCATCCAGGCCCAGGGGGGCAGCCACCGGCAGGGAGGGGTGGGGTTGGGTGCAAGCAGGGGGCAGGGGGCTGACACCTGCCCCATCCCTCCCTTCAGCCTAAACCCATTTCCTCCCACTGCTTCTCTTGGAAGCCACCGAAGGGTCCCTTGTTCCCCAGAAATGAATGGGCTGGGAGATCCAGGGAGGAGGGGAGTGGGAGCCGGGCAGGCAGGATAAACGGTCACCAAACACTTTCACCTCCTGGGGGCCCTCCACCCTGTTTCAGAAGCCACCTGAAGCCGTGTGGACAAAGACACACAGCCCCTTCTGCAGAGGACCCTTATTTGCTTTGGGTCTCTGGGCAAGCCTTTCCCCTTTGGGCCTCAGTGTCCTCCTCTGTAAAGAGGGGATAGCACCACTCACCTCACAGGGTTGCTGAAAGATCAAAATGAGAGGAGGACCTGTGTGCATGCAGTAGGCACTCAATAGTTGCTCCCTCAAAGAAATATTTACCGACTCCAACCTGCAATTTGCTTCAGAAAAGCTGGCGGGACAGAGGTGGTGGCTACCCCAGTTGTTCACAACTCAAGATACACATGGACTCATTTCCGTAGCACAGAAGAGTGCCCTGTTCTCCCAGGAGGCCACCAGGAACTGCCCAACGGGACACCAGGCAGATGATCTCAGAGGGCCGCTGACCTCTGCTTCCGCGCTGGCAAAAGGAGCAGATCGGACAAGGTGCTTCCACCAACCTTCTCGTAACCTATGGTCCTTGAGGTGGGAGCAGCCCCAGAGGGGCCGGCGTGAGTGAGGCAGCCCCACCCAGTCAGGGCCTGCGTGGGGAGGAGACGCTTTGACCCAAGACGACACACACGGGGCTGCAGTCTGACGTGTCGTCTGCTTGAATGCATGTGTGCCCGTTGTGCGGCAGGCAGCACGCAATCTCAGGTCCCTGGGCCCCACCGCTCAACTGCCACCAAATGTAGTTCTGTGAGAGGTGAGGGATAAAAAGGGTTAACTCAGCACGGCTGCCAAGGTCACTGGGGCAGGAGCAGGATAGGAAAGCTCGCTTTGTGGTGGAGGCCCACTTTGTGGTGGAGGCCCGTCCACAGCTTCAAGCGCCCTGGAGGCCACCTGATAAGGGGTTGGAGGTGCAGAGCCTGAGCAAGGGTTCCAGTCAAACCCGTGGCTTTGTCCTTCTCTGGGAACCTCTTTCTGCTGGCTAATCGTGTGTTCTGGGGGCCGCCATCAATGCCCTGTCGCCGGGGCAGGTGTTTTCTCTGTGGCCCCTTGCTAATCCATTCGGTGGCCCCATTTGAACCCCCTTTCAGCTCCCAGAACTTAAGCCAGCTTGCGGGAGAACTGCAAACGAGGACGGCTTCAGGGTCAGGCCAAGGGAAGACCCCAGGCTGGAGAGAAGGTGGCCGAGCAGGGGAGACACTTGGGGAAAGCCAGCAGGAAAATCCTCCGGGCTCAGAAGTGGCTCTCTTTCCAGGAACCTGGATTGGGCAGGAGCTGGTTTAGAGAGGCCGCTGATTTCCCTGTGGGGGCCTGGATCTCAGAAGCAACCCTGTGCATCTTTCCAGCAAATTCTGATTCCCAGTTAAGAGACAGCTGTTGAATGTCCACTGGATATCAGACATTGTAAAGAATCTCCACTCTCATTTAATTCCTACTATTGTTCCTGGAGTTCAAGATCACTGTCCTTGTTTTACAAATGAGGAAATCGAGGCTCAGAGAGCTAATGCCACTTGGCCCCTGTGACAAAGGCATAAGGCCTGAAGCCAGGTCCATCTGACTCCAAATCCAGGCTTTTGTATCCAGCAGGTCGTCTCAGTTGCTCTGCGTGCTGGTTGTAGCACGTTTATAATGTCAGTGGTGGGACAGCCACAACTTGTCTGCTCTCCTTCTGGGAGATTAGCAAAGTTGGGGCTCTTATGGGGGCCTGAGAAATGCATGCTCCCAGTGGAAGCGGGGGAGAAACCCAAATTACTTCCAATCCTTCCTTTTCCTTCTCACTCATCTGAGCTCAAAAGCAACTGTGCTTTGTTGACTCAACAGATTTCTGCTCCACACTTTTGCTCATTAAACATTTGCAGATCTTGAAGATAGATCCTGAAGGTATCTTAAGGGTGAACCTGGAAATGACTTTCCCACCCTGGAAGCCCTTTAGGGGTTAAGTGCATTCGGGTCCAGTATCTGCCATTGACCCGCTCTTTGACCTTGGATCCCTGAAGGCACCTCCCTAGAGTTGGCACCTCCCTAGAGTTCGGGAAGGGACTGAGACTGTCGAAACATAACCTGAAAAAGAGGAGCCTATGGAACAACATAAAGCAAGAAGTGAAGGGCACATTACCTGCACAAAATTACAAACATCAGCGAGATAGATGAGACATAAAGAATAAACTGGCCCCCCACATATAAAAATGTATCAAGTGATAAAATTTTCTAAACACATTAAAGGAAGAGTTTCTTGGGGCGCCTGGGTGGCTCAGTTGGTTAAGTGTCTGCCTTCAGCTCAGGTCATGATCTCAGGGTCCTGGGATCGAGTCCCGCATCGCGCTCCCTGCTCAGCTGGGAGTCTGCTTCTCCCTCTCCCTGTCCCTCTGCCCTTCCCCCCTGCTTGTGCCCGTGCACTTTCTCTCCCTCTCAAATAAATAAATCAAATCTTAAAAAAAAAATAAAGGAAGTGTTTCTTACTAAGTGCTGGCATAACTGGATAGAAACAAGGTCAGGATGGAGTAAAGGGCTGGATGATTTCTTTAGTCACAGAAACTATAGTAGGAAATAGAAGTGCATATTTATAAGATCTAAAGAGGGATGAAGACTGGGGCGCTTGGCAGGCTCAGTCGGAAGAGCATGCGACTCTTGGTCTCAGGGTTGTGAGTTTGAACCCTACGTGGGGTGTAGAAATTGCTTAAATAAATAAATAAACTTAAAAAAAAATAAAGAGGGATGAAGACTGTCTCAGGTCTAAAGCAATAGAAGGAATCATGATGGAAAAGCTCAAAAGATTCAACTATAGAAAAGACATTTTGTAAGATGCTACACTATGACGACAGATTCGTATTTACGTAACTTTAAAATCTAATATTTAGGAAAACCGTTTAGATCCCAGGCGCATGAAAAGATAATTCCCTCAAGCAGAAGTGGAAATAAGAAACAAAACATATGATGGACCGTCTAGGGGTTGAAGCTCCTGGTTTCCCGCCTACTATAACTTCCAGGACCCACGGGGAAGAAGTCAGGGATGGGGTAAGGAGGGCTGGCCTGCTACTCTCCTGCTTGAGCAGGCCAGCCAAATTCCCAGAATATGGGGGAGGGGAGACTCCAAGGGACTGGGGTCACCTATTTTCTTCACTTCCAACTCCCACAAAAGGCATCCTGACCAATTATTTGAGGGATGACCACACAGGACCAACAGGCCAAGGTCGTGCCTTCTAGTTCTTGGGGTTTAATTAGCTTCATGCTGGGTCAAAGCTACTCCATGTGCTAAAGAACCAGACAGCACAGAGGGAACTGGTGCAATGCCAAATATCCCTAAAACCAGGGGGAGAAGTCCCAGCAGGTCCCAGTTCGAAACTGGGTGATCGTTGGTGTTCCCTTGCCCGAGAAAGGAAAGGAGGACCAACTTTGGCCAGCTTCTCATCCCATCAACCTCTGGAAGGTGAACATATCAGTTTGCAGAGACTCCAACAGGTGTCATGAACCCCCCATTGACCACAGTTTGACTGGTCAGGGCTGCCCATTTCTGGATAAGGTGGTTTGGGGGGGTGCTGCCTCAACCTCCACTGAAATGCTCTTTCCTAAGTGCACCAAGGTCCACAATCCTCAAGTCCTACCGTTAAGCAGGCCCACAGGAAAGGCAAGGGGAAAACCCTTCCGAATTCTGAATAACCTTCGCATCCTGAAGTTGCACACCCCTCTATGAAACTTCATAGCATTTCTCCAGTTAGCACCACTGGGGAATGGTACAGGGGCAGCTTCACAAAGTAGGGGCAAGGAACACAGAGGTCAAGGCCTGCTCAGGAGCAGCTCTCCTTAAACACAAATCACCCACAGGAAGGAAGGCAACAGAAATGGGCACTTTTTTTTTATAGATTTATTATTTTAGGGGTGCCTGGATGGCTCAGTCGGTTAAGTGACTGCCTTTGGCTGGGGTCATGGTCCCAGGGTCCTGGGATCGAGCCCCGCATCGGGTTCCTTGCTCAGCGGGCAGCCTGCTTCTCCCTCTGCCTGCCGCTCCCCCTGCTTGTGCAAGCTCGCTCTCTCTCTCTCTCTGACAAATAAATTCTTAAAAAAAAAAGATTTATTATCTTAGAGGGAGTGGGAGAAGCAGACTCCTCACTGAGCAGAGCCAGACGTAGGGCTCGATCCCATGACCCCAAGATCATGACCTCAGCCAAAACCAAGAGTCAGATGCTTAACCGACCGCACCCCCCACCTCAGGTGCCCCCAGAAATGGGCTTCTAACACCACGTGATGGATGGGGAATAGGCATAAGGCAGAACTTACTGTGAGAAAAAAATGGTTTGCCTGGAGTACTTTGGGAGTTTCTTTCCTAGAATTAATTTTGTCTGTCTAGCATGGTTTCCGGGTGGGCCTTCCCAGAAGCAGGGGGATGCTCCCTGTGACACGAGGGACCTCCCTCTGGTGGGAGAAAATGGATTTCACACCACCCTCGAATATTAGTTGCTACACATTCTCTCTGCTCTCCACACACACTCTCCTCTCTCTGCTCCAAATTCTTCCTACTGTTTTCCTCCATTCACCGAAATAGTCCCTTTTAAAATGTAAACATACACAGAAAATTAATCAAATGAGGAAGACAGACACAGAGGGAAAAAGAATGATACACTTTGTTCTAGGTTCTGATTCTAAATCTGGCAGGAGGTGTGAAGGGCTGACAGCTTGCTGGTCGTGGTGTCGGTGGCAGCAGGAGGCCCCTCCTGCCTCAGGGCGGCCGCTGTGCTCCCAGGAACTGGAGGGAGAGTGGGTGGCGAGTGGGAGCAGAGGGAGAGATGCGCCACCCCGCTGGGACGGGAGCCGGTGGATGCTCCCCAAACCACAGCCAGGCCTCATTCTAATGTGCGGGATGCCCACAAGCACCCCTCAACCTCTGCCTACCACGACTTTCCTGCTGTAATTCCAGGTCTCGGTCCCACTCGGGCACCTGCATTTGGTGGGTTCTTTGCATTGAACTGGTCTGTCACCAAAGCTGTCATTTTCGCCAACACCCCACTCCCCACCCTGACTTTCCCTTTTTCCTTCCAGGTTCAGAATCCCCAAGTTATCTATGCATTTCACTCATCTACGTGGGTCCAGTGAGATCTTCCAATTCCCCCCATTGCCACGTCCCCCTTCCTTTCCATTCATGCCATCCTCCATGTTCATTCACTGCAGCAGGTCCCTGCCTACTTTCTCTCATGCCTGCCATCCACCTTACTTCCTTCCCACTAGCACACCAGACCTTTCCGAAGCATTGCTTGGATCCCTGCTGAAAAAACTTTCAAAGGCTTTCCCTGCCTACAACAGGATAAGGTCTGGTCCAAGCTAGCTGCATCTCCTCGTCCAACCCAACAGGTTCCCTCTGGCCCAACCAGACTGGGCTCTTAAAGTTGCACAAACTTCATGGCACAATCATGCCTACTGCAGGACCAGAGTGCTCGCCAGTCTCCCTGCGATGGACCATCACTTGCCTCCTCTCCTCTGCATCCGGGAATGGAGACAGAGAGGGAAATACACAAAAGCTCTCAACACTGGTACTAAGCAACGAAGACACTGTTTCCTTGCTGAAGGTCAAATGTCCATCAAGAGATTCCAAAGTTGGCATTCCCAACTCCATTCCCCACACCTAGACGCTAGGAGTTGCAAACAATCACATACTATTTCCCATAACTCTCTCATCCCTGCCGCAAAGTTAGAGTCAGCTTTCAAAAGAACCCATACTGTGAGTCACCCTCCAAGGACAGCAGAGAGTTGACTTCAGTGGTGGCCACGGATCTTTGAAGGTGGAGGTAAAAAAGGAGAGAGGATATTAATCTAAGCCCTCCCCCCACCTCCTCAGTCCCGACTGCAATCCCCCCCACCCATCCCCGCATATAGGGAATGTCCCAGGCTTTTGATACCTATTGTGCAATTTCTACATGGTATTTAGAAGGCAGAGTTGGGAGGAGGAGGAGGGAGCGAAGGATCTCTCAGGCGAGCCCACCGCCTACTCCTGAAACCTGGAGAGCAGTGGAGAGCACTGTCGATCAGTCTCGGAGATGCACTAAGCCACGCCCCCACCACACGTCACCGTCTCAGGAGTGCAGAGCTAGGGAAGCCCACGCAAGCAGGGAGACTGATTGTGGGGAGGGCTGGAAGGAAGTGGGGGGATTTAACTGCTCACATACCTGATCAAACAGGACTTTCCAGTGCTGGTAGAGAGGGAGGCCATGCAGAAGAGGAGGAAGAGGAGAGAGAGAAAGAAACACATACTTATCACCAAGGACTCTCTAGCCCCTGATATTTCTGACATAGCTTCCCAGCTGCTGCCCAGACTCAGGAACCCGCCACAAGACACCAGGGGAAACCTGGGAGGAGCTCCCTAAATGAGTCTGCACTAAGCAAATACAGGGAACTCAGGTTGGGTGAGGGGGGGGTTGTCCCTCTCTTGGAGTCCGGCGGGAGGACGGATACGCTGAACAAGGGTGATTCTCAGCAATTACTAAATAAAGGCATCCAACTCTATCCAAGGGCCTCTAATAACTTCTGCCTAAAGCTCATTTCCATGTCTACTCCCACACCTGGGAACCCACCCTGCTGCAACAGTCTCCACCTGCTGGGGGTCAGAGACCCCCCCCCCCCACTCAGGAAAACTCAGCCCTGAATAAACACTAACGGTTGCCTGCAGTTTGGGAGGAGGGGGTCTCCGGAATCCACTGAAATCTAAACAGTCTCTCCAAGGCTGAATCTAAGTTCTGAGTACACGAGCCTGGTGAGTACAGGGCTTGGGAGCCAGAAGCAGGTGAGAGGTTTAACCAAGGGAGCCAAAGGGGAGGGAAAAGGTTAAGCTCTCCTGGGGCACATTCCCTGGTAGGTTACCCGTCCTGGCTTCTCCCTTTCCCTACCCTGAGAGAGGGCTAGGGCAGGGCAGAATGTCTCTCCAGTTTTTCACCTCTATATGCAGGTTAACCTCAGGAGGGAGCAGCTTAAGAAACCCCAGTTCCCAGGACTCCCCAGTGCCCGCTCCGCCGATGGCTCGCCGGACCAGAGGGAAGGAGAGACTCCAGCAGCAGATGGCAGGGAAGCCCTCTGGGGCAGCCCCTCCCCATCCTCGCCCGGGGGACCGTCGCTGGCATCGACTCGGTCTGGGACTCCTGGGCTCTCTTCTGGAAGCGACACCGCTCCCAGCACTCCGCCTCTCCCTCCTCCGGCCGGGTTCAGGGACCCGGGCCGGCTTGAATTTCAGTGTGGCGACAGGGCAGGTGCCGGGAGGGAGCTAATCCGGAAGCGAAGAAGGGGGTCGCCAGAGCGGTCGGCGCGGCCGGGTTCCGGGGACTCCGCGGCGCCCGCTCCTTCCCCGGGCTCAGAGAGCCCGCAGGTCGCGAGTGGGAGGGGAGGGGTAGTCACGGCTGTGACGCGGCCGCCTCTGCGGGAAAACGCCGTGTCCCGGCCACTGCACCAGCCGCGGGGAGGGGGCTCCCGCGGCCGACCGGTCCCCAGCGCAGCGGCGGGGCTGCGTCCCGCAGGGAAGCCGCGGAACCCGAGCGGGGGATGGCGCGCGCGCGTTTGGGGGAGACCGGTCCCTCCGCCCCCTCCCGCCCGCGGGGACCCGGCCAATCCGGGGCGCTCCCGCGTCACCTTGAAACCTCGAAGTTGCCCCGCGGGGGCGAGACGGGGGCAGCTCCCCAGTTAGTGCCCCCCAGAAAGTTTGCCCGGGCGGGGGAGGGGGCACTCACGTCTTCCGGCGCCGCCGGCGGCCGCTCCTCGGCCTCGGGTTCCAGCTCCTCGATGCGCTCCGCCTCGGCGCAGGCGGCCACTGCGGGGCCCGGGCTGGGGTGCTCGCCCATGCCGACGCGGGGTCCAGGGCCCGCGGGCGGCTGCGGGGCTCGTCCCGGGGCGCCGGGCTAACTTTGCGCCGCGCCGGCCGCGCAGCTCCGAGGGTTCTGTGCGCGCCGCGCCGCCTCCGCGCCAGCCCAGCCGCCCGCGCCCGCCCCCATGGCCCCGGCCCCCGCGCCGCCGCCGCCTCGCCGCCGCGCCGCCCCGGGACGCCCGGCCCCTCGCCGCCAAACTTCTCCGCGCTCGCCGCCCCGCCGGCCTCCGCCTGCGCCCCGGCCCCCACGCCCGGCTCCGAGGCGAGGGCGCCCTTGGGCCGGCCCCGGCCACCGCGGCTCCCCGCGCTCCCTTCCCGCTTCCCGCGGCCCCCGCTCTGCGCCGGAGTCTCCTCCTCCCCGCGGACTCCTCGGGGGCGGCGCGCGGGCGGGGGCGGGGCTGCTCCCGGGGACCGCCGTCCCCCGCCCCCGGGCGCCACCACCAGAGCCAAATCGGTCAGAGCGGCGCGGCCCCGGGCGCAGAGCCGCGGCGGGGTTGGCGGGGAAGGGGCTGCACCGCCCGGGGCGGGGGGGTGGGGGGGAGGCGGGCTGCGGAGGGGAGCGCTGCGCTGTCCCTGGTCCCGTTACCGCCAGCCCCCACGCCGGGCCCGGGTTGGTCTCGGGGCCAGGGTGGGGTGCAGTGCCCACTCCCCGAGACCCACCGGGTTAACGTTCACTTGGAGGCTGCCGATGCGTGAAGGAGGCAGGGGCGAGGCTTTCCCTAAGTTGGCAACGTCGGGGTTAACTGGGAGTGAATTGGGGGCGGGATGCTGGGAGGACAGGATCCTGAGCACCCTTCTATCTCTCTTCCCTTGCCTTGGGTCTCAGATTCTGGGAGGTCCAGATACGCCCAGTAATTCAGGGATGGGAGAAGTCAGATAGGGGCGGTCGGGACCCCAAATCCTAAATCTTGCCCCCCCCCCCAAGAGAGCTATGTGACCGTGCCCTGGCTTCATCTGACCAGGTTGACAGAGGCAAGCCCAGAGAGGTGCCCCAACTGGGAGAAGGGAGGAAAAGAAACTAAAGCAGGTAGTACTGAAGTTAGACCAGACGCAGAGAGGATCTTATAAAAAATGGGTGTTGTTTCCCTGCGGGAAAGCCCTCCCAGGAGATTGTCTCCCAGAAGCAGAGGCTCTGCCTGCCAGCTGGTCCAGTGGTCGGCTGGGACAAATGCTACCTCTCCCAAGAGGCCCAGGGACTCAGTCCTGGCCAGTCAGTACGCTTCTAGTCCTCCTCCCAACACCCAACACCCACCCACTCACTGGTCTTTGCTCCTCTCTCTCTCCCCGTCAGAAAGGGAGACTCTTAGGGCGTCCGGGTGGCGCAGTCAGTTAAGCGTCTGCCTTCGGCTCGGGTCGTGATCCCGGGGTCCTGGGATGGAGCCCCACATCGGGCTCCCTGCTCCGCAGGGAGTCTGCTTCTCCCTCTCCCACTCCCCCTGCTTGTGTTCCCTCTCTCGCTGTGTCTCTCTCTGTCAAATAAATAAATAAAATCCTTAAAAAAAAAAAAAAAAGAAAGGGAGACTTTTCCAACAGTGAAAGTTGGCAATTAATGCTCTCATCATTATAAAGCAGACACACAACCCTGGCCCCGGGATCCAACCTGTGACCATCTCACCCGACAATGACTATTCATTCCCCTTAAACACAGAGGAGGAAATTAACTCCGTTCTAATTAGGTGAATTTGCTACAGACACCAATTTTCATCTCGGTTTCAGAAAGTGTGATCATTTCAACTATTTTTGTTTCTCACCACCCTCCCCCATCCCTACTCTACTAACAAGTCAAGATCCTGCCAAGATTTCCTTGTAAATAAAACTGTCTGCATAGGGTGTGATTTTGAAAACAGGCTTCAGGGGGACAGAAGAGGGGCCTGCTTCTTTGTGGAAAGATGCCCCATCTGGAAGGACAAAAGGAAGCATGGGGCCCTGAGGTCAGTATCACTGCCTCCTCCCCACCCTCCCGGTATCATTGACTTGACCTGTCTTGGTGCTGGCTGTGGGAGACTCAGATCTCTGGGACTGGACCAGTCGCCCAGGAAGCCTGGGGTGGGGTGAGGGGAGGAAGGGCCAGAGAGGCGTCAGCCACTCTGCCGTGACGCCCAGCAGCCCTGGGCGGTGTTTTGACCCCAGCTGCCCTTTGGTTTCTTTAGCCCAGTGCATCTCTTATCAACAGTCCAACTCTGTCACCCCGTCGGGTAGAAGGAACCCCAGCAGGCTCAGTTCTCTGAACACTGAGCTCCTACTGAGTGCGGGTGACAGAGCTTTGGGAATACAGAGATAAACAGGATCCAGATCCTGCCTTCCAGAAGCTGTTCAGCTGGACACAGCCCGGGAAGTGCAGGGGGCATAGAAACCCAAAGGACAGGGTTCTTGAGGGTCCAAGGCTTCACAAAGGGTATGCCCCCAGAACCAGGCAAAGTGAGAAACCTGAAGGGAAGGCATTTTAGGCAGAGGGAACAGCACAGGCAGAGGCCAGGCATGGGAAACGGTATGGTATGGCAGGGAGCTACGAGCAACCCGGCATGGCTGCCCATGGGAGCAGGCTGCTTCCCGTGAAGAGCTCGGCCTGCAAGCGACGGTTTGAAGGGCTGTGAGTTTCCTGAGAAAGGAGCTTCAACTTTACCGAATGCCAATGGGGAGGCCTCGAAGGACTGTGAGCAGGAGAGTAATATTTAAAAATATCCTTCTTGGGGCACGCGGGTGGCTCAGCTGGTTAGGTACCTGGCTCTTGATTGTGGCTCAGGTCATGATATCCAGCCCCATGTTGCTTAAGATTCTCTTTCCCTCTCTTTCTGCTCCTCCCCCACTCTAGCGCATGCACTCTCTCTGTCTCTCTCAACTGTAAATATAAAAAGATCCTTCCAGGGGCACCTGGGTAGCACAATCAGTTGAGCAACCAACTCTTGGTTTCGGCTCAGGTCATGATCTCAGGGTCCCCGGATCAGCCCCGTGTTGGCCTCTGCGCTCAGCTGGGAATCTGCTTAATATTCTCCCTCCCCCTCTGCGCCTCCCCGCTGCGTGCTCACTCTTGCGCTCTCTCTCTCTTGCTCTCGCTCTCTCTCAAATAAATAAATAAATCTTAAAAAAAAAAAAATCCTTCAGCTGTAATATGGAAAATCGACAGGAGGAGGTTGGCTTGAGCATAGGAAGATGGGAGATGCCATCCAAGGAAGAGGTCGTGAGCTCAGCAGCAATTAGGGGAGAGGGAGGATCCGAGAAGTCTCCAGGAGGACACCTTGTTTCTCCGTCTGCCCTAGGAACATTCCACCCGCACCAAAAGTATCCTAGGAAAGAATTCCCAACCGCTCACCGAAGCTTCCTTTCAGGAGACTGCTTCCCTTTCCCTGGCCCTCGCTGGAAGGAGAATGGCCATCTGGCCTTATCCAACCTCCTCCGTGAACCTCCGTTAGCCTTCAGGGTAGCCTCCGCCTCACCAGCCAGCCTGTTTCACCCCTCGGACCCAGGCAATCAGCAGCTCAGGACACCGTGCTCCCCAGCAGGCAGTGGGACCCCTCTGGGCGACGGGAGTGGCCAAGGCTGTCTGGAAGCTTTCGGGCCACTCCAGACTAGGATGACCTGAGGACTGGCACATTCAGGGCCACACTGGGGACAGAGGAGGGAATGGGCATTGGTGCCTGCTCACTTTCACGGAGCGGCTGCCGTGGGTCAGGCACTTGTTAGACAACTGTACACGGGCCCCGTCCTCAGAGAACCCTAGGTCTGCTGGGCGGTGACAGCAAACAAGGGCTGATTGGCTTTGACTGATACCCTGCTCTTCATTTTGTCAGTGCTCCACACCCATGACCTCTCTTGAAGTTCCTAACAAGATGCTCTTAGCGGCTGCAGCACAGGATCAGAGCCTGGGGGGAGAGCAGTTTGAGCTCCGAAGAGTCACACTCAGTTCAGAGATCAGCCTCGAAAGTGGGGGCAGCTTTAGGGGAGACCGTGTGGAAGGGTGTCTGGGTGGAAGGAACCACCGCAGCAAAAGCACAGAGGTAGGAAAGCCACTGACGGTGTTGAGAGCAGCTTGGAGGGTGAGCTCCAAGTGGCCAGGTGGTGAGAACCATGTCTCAAGAGTCCTTGAGTGCCAGGCTGAGGAGGTGGGACCTTGCTCGGGGCGGGGGGCGGGGGGCGATGGAGAAGCAGGGATCGCTTCTAACTTGAGCAGCATTTTAGGAAGATCAAGTTGGCCCCAGCTCAAGAGTACAATTCAAAGAACACTACTGCAAGTGTCCATTATTCGCCAGACCCTGGCCGAGGTGCTAAGAATGCAAAGGGAGTAAGACCCAGGCCCTGGCCTCCTGGGGAGAAAATCAGATAATCCTCTGATTACAGCTCAGGGAGAAAAGGAAGGAGGGAAGAGGAAGAGCTGTTCGGGGGCTGAGACTCTAAAGCGCACCCAGCAAGAGAGGGCGGAGTTCATAAGGATCTGATGCTCTGGGCTAGAACATGGGTTGCCAGTGGTGAGCCGGGAAAGCCCGGGGGAGCCCCTGGGAGGGGGAAGCGGAGTGAGGGGAGCCAAGGAGTTTGTGGACCACATGAGCTAATGAGAAGCCAGGGAAGGAACATTAAGGGCTATAATTACCGCCCAAAGCAAATGGCAGCGCAGAGCAGGGGGTGAAGGGGGGCTGATTTTCTCCAGAACTTCTCCGGCTTGGGCCTCTTTTCCAACAATAGTTTCCCATTCTGAGGTCTCCTTCGGTCAGGCATGAGCCCCTCAAGGCCCTTTCTCTCCCTAGAGCAAACCCAAACTGACCCTTACAGGCCCCTCTCACCACGTGGAGCTCTGATCTTCTGAGAAACCTGCAAACAGCCTGGAGCGGCCCGCCATGGATCTGCCTGAGATGAAGACGTGAGTTATTTTTGACTCAGATCCAAGCCCCAGCCCTGAATTCTTTTGTCTTCCAGGAATCCCCCCAGTCATGTTTGAAGGCTGCAAGTCCGAACAGCAGACGCCGCTCAGGGAGGAGACTGCTGCTTGGAATCCAACCACCCTCCGTCCCAGCTCCCACATTCTTCCCTTAATGCCCGCTGTCTTGGAGATCAAACGGCACAAGGCCCAACGCTGCTTTGCTTTCGTCTCTTCCTTTCTCACTCCCTCCAGGGCCCCCAATTTGCCGAGACGCTTAAATCATTACGGAAGGATGTCTAGGTTCACAGACACCAAGCCCTTCCAAAGAGAGGCGTGGGCTCCCAAAAGTGGATCTCAGAAGGGCACAGAGGAGACTCTCCCAGTCCCAAAATGTAGCCAGCCACATGTCCTGGGCAACGGTTGGCTGCTTTGCTGGCTCTCGGCTTCCTTCTCTGCCATCTCCTTGGGGCGTGGCTGGTCCCCAGGGTGCCACTTCTGGACTCTCTTTGGGCCTCCAGCACTCTGTGGGACCTTTGGTTATGCAAGAGGTAGGTCGTGTCTCCTCGTGGGATCGCATGCACCTCTCTGAGCACGCCCTTCCTTCCCAAAGCCTTCCCTAAACCCTCCGGCCCAAACGGACCACTCCTTCCTCTAGCCAAGTTTTATCTTCTTTATCCAAGAATGTCTGTGCCTTGAAGGAGAGGATATTATGGCCTGTTCGGTTTTGCATCCATCACAATATGCAACACTGCGCACCGTAGGAGCCGAACAAATGTCTGTTTAATGAAAAACAGAGCATGGCTGTTGATAGGACATGAAGTCTAATTACAGAGTTATTACTCTCAGCCCCCAACAAGCAACCGAGTTTGATGTTATGGAGACAAGATCCTTCTGCATAATAAAAATACAATTGTATGCCTGCTGTCTTTATGTCAAAGTGCTTCTAGGTCTGTCATTCCCTTTCATCCCCCCAAAGCTGGCTTTTTTGAGGTAAGCAGAATGAGTCCAGTTGCCTCCATTTTACAAATGGGGACACAAAACCCCCTGGGCCCAGAGGAGGTCTGAGTCTCCATTCCTCTCACCAAATTTCTTATTTTAAGAGTGAAAGCGGGGGGTGGGGGGTGGGTAGGGGGGTGAGGGGGTGGAAGCTGATGTGGTAAGTGCCCTTGGCCCCAACTACCGATCTTCCCCCCAGGGCAACCAGGCAGGGCTAAATCGGGGTGCCCAAGCGCAGCTTGTCCTGTCACAGGCCGGTATGTGCCAGGGGATGGCTTCAGCTTTAGGGAAAAAAGCCATCAGTCTGTTTCTCTGTTTTGTTTCTCTCAAGCTGCCTGTGCAGTCTCCCTCCCAGAAGGAGCGGGACGGTTTGCCTTCATTCACCCCTGCACAGTGCTGGCCCCGACGAGGGTGTTCGGCCTGGGAGGAAAGGACCCGGCCCCGAGGCCCAGGGTCAGCCCTTCCAATGAGTGTGCACTCCATGAGGACAAGGACTCACAATAGTGGCCGTGAACCCCAGAACAATGCCTGCACCTAGAAAGCTCTCAAAAAGTCTTTGCTCAGCGAATAAATCTGCCCCACTGCTACTTCTCCAAGCCAAAGGAAGGCATCCCAGAGGTCAGAATTCTGCCCGGCATCTGGCCTCAGAGGGCTTTCTGGGCCTCCTCTGGGAAAGAATGCCATCCATCCTACACCTACTCCGGTGAGGGGCTGCAGTGAAGGATGCCTCGGGGCCCATGAGGCAGGCTTTCTGATGATGGGGACACGGCCACAGCCACAGCCACAGCCACCTGTGAACGGCGGTCAGGGGAGTGAGACGGTGGGCACTCAGATGTGCTTCCTCCATCTCTCAGCTGAGGCCCAAGTGAGGCGGTGTGAGAACTTCTCGGCGCACGTTGTAAATACCATCTGTCACACTGCCTGCCCAGACGCGGCCTTCCTCCCTGGAAGGAGAGCATTCTTTATTATTTATGCAGAACGCACCCTACTTAAGTGCTTGTGCCACCAGGAGAGAGAAAGAAAAGCCCAGAAGAGTGGAGGACTCCAGGGACCTGCCCCTCGGAGAGCAGCCGGCCAGGAGGGCTGGGCCATCTCAACTCTTCGGGGGATTAGGAGGCACACATTCCCCTCCTCGCTCTGCCATCGGCTTGCTGTGTGACCTTGACCAAAGCACCCGAACCCCATGAGCCTCCATTTTCTCATCCATAAACGTAGATGTCAGACTAGATGGGCTGTGACCTCTCCCCCGGCCCTGAAATACAGCTGCGTCCCTTGGGCCCTTCTCCCTCCTGCTGCTTGCCCAGGAGCCAGTTCACTTCCCATCACCCCTCCCACCCAGGCCGGATGGGGGAAATACAGATCAGGATGTGATTCCTTAGTACTTGCGAGCAGGCCCAGGAGTCAGCAGACCTGCGTTATGGTCCAAGCCCTGTCACTCTTTAGCCATGCGACCCTGGGGACTAAGAGATTGCGGTAGAAGAATCCATCTCAAAATCCCACAATCTCCGACTTTCCATTCCAAAACAGTGCCTATAAACATTTTTGCAGACTAAGGCTCGGGACACGGAGATGAATGAGACTGAGTTTCTGCCCACCGTGAGCTCTAGGACAGGTAGAGACGACATGCTAGAAAATCCTTCTGGCACAATGCTATCTGGCACAATGCTGAGTAGAGATGTATGCAAAGCATGGGGTGGCAGAAGGGGGGTCCAAGGAGGTGATGCTGGAGCTGGATCTTAAAAGACCAAGTAGGAGTTTGCCAAGTGGATGAGGGCTTGATGCGTTCAAGACAGAGGGAACTGCATGTACTAAGACAGGAAGGTGTAAATCCACATAGAAACTGCCTACTTGTTGTTAGGTGATGGGAACATTCTGGGAGTCTTAGCACTGACTGCTTTCTCTCCCACCCCGTTAGAACAATCCAGTACTCCTCGAGTTGGGGAGAGGGGCCTTATGATCGATGGCTCACCTTGGCCCCCGAGTCCATGAGGCACATCACCCAAGGGTATGAGAGACTAACAAGAGTCTCCCCTTCCATCTCCTGCCTTTATCTGTTCTCTGAACTAGAAGCAGTGAAGCAGGCTGGAAATAGGGGGATGGCCCAACGTGACCCACAAATTTTCCAGCCTCGCACACCATCAGGCCGGGTCAGAAGAGGAACGTGGCTCTGTGCAAAATGGGGCCTGGCGGCTGGCAGTCAGGGTTGCGGGGCGTCCTCCCGTGTGTGGCCAGAGCACGTGATCGGTCCTACTGCTGTGGCAGCCTGTTGTGGCTCCTTGGGGAGCTGTCCAAGTCCTCTGCAGAGAGCTGGAGTTAACCTGTCCCTTCTCCATGAAGGACGTCCTGCAACGGAAATGCGCTCAGTCTGGTTGCCGCAGCCATGGTCTGCGGCTCACGTGCCCGCTCTGCATACTCCACAATACATAAGAACAGCGCGGAGGAAAATGCATGCCTCCAAGACATCCATTAGCTGTGAGCAGCCTCCTAGGCTGCGAACCATGGGGTTAACCAGGCTCGGGGAAAGCCTATGAGGCACTGTAAGCATTCTGCTGGCTTGGCTTGCTGCAACAATTTATAGCCAAGAAAACAGGGCTGCAAGTCAGGGAAATACCAGAACCGCTGAAGGAACGGACACATTTGCCAGATGGTTCCTGAGGCACAATTGTTTTTGCAGAGGGACAGTCTGCAGAGGGAGGTCCTTTCCTCGGAGAGCAAAGGCGCCGGCTGATGGCTCATTCATTATCCTGGGGCTTGTTTGGAGGAGGGTGCTGGCTTAAAGCACACCCACACTTGTCCTCTCCCCAGAACCTTGCAGCTGTGATTGCCTGAGGTTGAAGTGGTGATTGGGATTGGGCCTCTCCAAGCACTCCTAACTGTGTTTCTTTAGACACCTGCCACCTGTATCTTCTTTCCCAGCTGAAGCCCGCTAGTTCGTTTTCCCAGCGGCCGGCTGTCATCCTCTCTCCTTAATGTATCTGACTGCATTTAGTCAGATCCACAGCTTGGGCTCTTATGATGTGAATTCAGTGGTGCTACCAGGGCCGAACTGTGAGGCCATAGTGACAAGGCTGGGGAATGGTTTAGTGGGTTTGAAAATATGAAGAACAGGAAGGGCATCTTAAATTATTTGCTACATTAGCACAGAATTTTCAAGAACTCCTTGCTTTTGCTTGATCATGCATATGTCTCCCTGTGCCCCCCTCCATGAGCAGAAGCCACCTCTGGTTGTGCTAAACATTCCAGGTGGGCTGGTGGTCCTGGTCTGAGTCACGCAGATGCCCCCCAAAGCCTGGGTCATGGGGCAGATGGGGTGAGGGTGAGTGACCACGAAGGCAGCCGTCCGGCAGAGCCCCGGGGATGCCTTATCGCTGGTGGTCAGTGGGCTCCTCCCTGCAGAAGGACAGCATCCCTGTGGTGAGGATGCCTACGTGGTTGGGGACCTGTGATCATGTGTCTGTTTGCCGTAACGTCCGTGTTACATCATGACCTCCATAAGGACAGGATGCCTTTGTAATTGCCACGCTTTCTCTGTCCTCTAGTAATCATGCTGTCAGCCTGGCATCTAGGGGGTTAGTGGAAGACAGACATACTTATTCACAGACCTCCATTTGCGTCTGGCAGGATAACCTTCACCAAGTTAGTTCACGAGGCTCAACGGGACTCAGTTGCCTTGGATTTAAACGAGGCTAATGTGACACATCTTGCTAGGATGTAGATAGAAAGGATGGGGCAGTGCCTGGCACGAAGGAGCTCTCAGTAAGCAAGCGTCATTTCTCTCTCCCTTTTCCCCCTGGATACTCAATACATGGTGTTGAATCGATGAATAAATTATTTCAGAGATGAATACACTTTGGCATCTTTCTTGGATACATTCACATTCCAAAAAGCCCATAGATCGCAGTTGTTAAAAAAAAAAAAAATCCAACACCAAGTAACCAAATTTGGTTTGCAGTTCACAGCCCCGAGGCAGCTACCCCTGTGGGGGGCGAAAGTGGTTTCCGACAGAGGTAGAAATACCTCTGTTTCTTTTTAAAAGGAAAATACTACGAACCTGCCTTGGGAAACAATGCCACAGGACTTTGTGTCTGACCTCTTTCATCTCTCCCTTTGACACAAGAGGCACACAGTTGGTGCCTAATAAATGCACACCAAAGGTTTGGTCTTCTGAGAGGCCTCCAAGTTGCAACACTGTCTGGGAAACACGTGGAGCCACAGTGTCCTCTAGTGGGGAAGACCGTCACAACACCCCCACAGGGCTGACCCAGACACACGAAGCCCCAGGCTCCCTAGAGGACCCAGGATCAGCCAGCCCCACAGTGCAGCCACCAGGACAGGCTTCCAGCTGGCTTCATGCCTCGGAAATAGCAAACAACACATTCTCCAGGAAATGCTCTCCTGAACGCATTACCCAGAGACAGCCATCACAGCCACATTTGTCCCTTAAAATTCATTAGGCATCAGTCAATTAGTGGGGTCTAGGCAATGATTCTAGGCTGCTAACATCACAAAAAGAAACCAGACATTTGCTGCCTCCGATGGAAGTACATAGCATCACCTTTGATGTATTTTTAAAAGTAGTCTCTAGGGGTGCCCAGGTGGCTCATTGGGTTGGGTGTCTGCCTTTGGCTCAGGTCATGATCCTGGGGTCCTGGGATCAAGCCCCACACCAGGCTCCCTGCTCAGCAGAGAGTTTGCTTCTCCCTCTCTCTCTGACCCTCCTCCCAGTCGTGCATGTGCGTGCTCGCTCTCTCTCAAATAAACAAAATCTTGGGTTTTTTTTTTTTTTTAAGATTTTACTTATTTATTTGACAGAGAAAGACAGCAAGAGCAGGAACACAAGCAGGGGGAGTGAGAGAGGGAGAAGCAGGCTTCCCACTGAGCGGGGAGCTCAATGTGGGGCTCGATCCCAGGACCCTGGGATCATGACCTGAGCTAAAGGCAGACGCTCAACGACTGAGCCACCAAGGCACCCCTCAAATAAATAAAATCTTTTAAAAAAAAAAAAGGTAATCTCTACACCCAACATGTTGCTCAAACTCACAACCCCGAGATCAAGAGATGCATGCTCTACCAACTGAGCCAGCCAGGCGCACCAACCTATGATACATGTTTTGCCACAGAACTGAAACTGAGCCGGGGCACCTGGGTGGCTCAATCAGTTAAGCATCTGACTCTTGATTCGGCTCCGATCATGTGTCTCAGGGTCCTGAGATTGAGCCCAGTGTCAGGCTCCACGCTCAGCAGGGAGTCTGCTTAAGATTCTCTCTCTCTCCCTCTCCTCCTGTCCCTCCCCCACTGCTGGTGTGCATTCTCTTTCTCTCTCTCTTTTTTTTAAAGATTTTATTTATTTATTAATGAGAGACAGAGAGAGAGAGAGAGAGAGCGAGGCAGAGGGAGAAGCAGGCTCCCAAGGAGCAGGGAGCCCAATGCGGGACTCGATCCCAGGACCCTGGGATCATGACCTGAGCCGAAGGCAGACGCTTAACCATCTGAGCCACCCAGGCGCTCAAAACAGAGATCTCTTTCTCTTAAAAACAAAAAAGAAAAAGAAAAGAAAAAAAGAATTGAACCTGATCAAGTCTCTAGATCTAACCACCAATTTACAGGAAACAAATTGGCAGTTAACAAATTAATAAATTTACAGAGGAATATGTTGAACGGCACCATGGGAAATGCGATCAGAAAAATCCAGACTGTGGAAGACTCTGCAGGAAAAATGACCTGCTTTCTTCAGCAATAAATTGCAAAGAGGAGCGGAAAGAGATGAACGTTTTTTGAGATCTTGATTTAAACAAAGTGAAGGGGGGGAAGCTTGTTCAGACAATTTGGGAAACCTGAACACTGTATAGTTGATCTTTTTTTTTAAGATTTTATTTATTTATTTGACAGAGAGAAACACAGTGAGCGAGGGAACATAAGCAGGGTGGAGTGGGAGAGGGAGAAGCAGGCTTCCTGCTGAGCAGGGAGCCCTATGTGGGACTCGATCCCAGGACCCTGGAACCATGACCTGAGCCAAAGGCAGATGCTTAACGACTGAGCCACCCAGGTGCCCTGTATAGTTGATCTTAAGAAACTGTTCATTGTTTTTAAAGTATGAAGATAGAATTGCAGTTGTTTATTTTTTATAGATTCCCTATATTTTATTTTTTAAATATTTTATTTATTTATTTGCCAGAGAGAGAGAGAAAGCACAAGCAGGGGGAGCGGCAGGCAGACAGAGAGAGAGGAAGACTCCTTGCTGAGCAGGGAGCCCAAGGTGGGACTTGATCCCAGGACCCCAAGATCACCACCCGAGCTGAAGGCAGATGCTTAACCGACTGAGCCACCCAGGAGTTTCAAGATTCCCTCTATTTTAGAGGTATACACTGAAATATTTTCAGATGAAATGATGTGCTGTCTGGGATTTGCTGGAAATAATTTCGGAGTGGGTGGGGGAAGAGACGAAACAAGGCTGTGGCCATGTTAACTGCTAAAGCTGGGTGAGGGGTACACGAGGGTTCATTACACTGTTCATTTGCTTTACTTTTGTTTATATTTGAAAATTTTCATAACTAAATGTAAAAAAAAAAACCCTACTAGAAAACATTTCAACCTTGATTCTCCTCAAGAGAGTCCACAGGTGGGGCGCTCTTATTTGACAGAGGGAACACAGCAGGTGGGATGGGAGAGGGAGAAGCAGGCTTCCCGCCAAGCAGGGAGCCCAATGCGGGGCTCGATCCCAGGACCCAGGGATTATGACCTGAGCCGAAGGCAAATGCTTAATGACTGAGCCACCCAGGCACCCCAATAAATAAAATCTTTTAAAAAAGAGTTCACAGGTGACTCCTTTAAGAGCTTTATTCTGCTGCCTCTCTGAGAAAACAGGAGCCCATTATTTGACAACTTCTGTATCATGAGGTGTTAGAGATTGCTTTCACCTGGCATGTCTGAGCACTACGGTCCAAATCAGATGCCATGCTTTCTAGATGCACTTCTGTTCTTTTATTTACTCCTGGGTCATAGAGTAGGAAGAGGCCAAGAACTCGTGGACGCTTCAACCAGTGCTCTGACTTGGGGGAGCCACACGCTCCCACACTCTCTGCAATCTCCAGATGATCTACGCGACCCTCTCTCCCTCGCAGTAACTTTTGACCCACAGCTTTCCAACACAAGGCACTGGACATCAGAGCATCAGCGAGTGTACGGGCGGATCCAGCACTTCCTGCCTCCTCGCTGTCCCTCATCCTCCCCTCTGCCATCAGCTTACATAAACACAGCTGTATCAGCAGCCCGTCAGCTGCCAACTCTCCTAGAAGATATTCGGCACTTTTCCTATTCGGGCTAAAAATAAGTCCCAGGCTCTCATGGGTATCCGCAGGTGGTGCGCTCGCTCTGCCATGCTGGAGTTTTCCTAGGTTGCTGTAACTCAGAAACAGGGAATTACTTCTACCAAGTCTGGGGTAGAAGCTCTAGTTCTTCTTTGGGGTAAGGACTATCAAAGTTGAAAGGCGCTTAAGACCTGTCCCTTAAGGCTGTTGCTAACTGGATACTCACCTCAATCATGGCACCTGGCAGAGGGCGCTGGTTCAAGTCCCAGTCCTGCTCCTTAGCTGGTCTGAGACTGGTGATTCAAACTCCTTTAGCGGCAGTTCCGGTATATTTATAATGGGGACTCTGACTCTTGGTTATGAGAATTAAATGATATGGAAAAAGGACTTTGGAAAAAGCTCCATAATATATGCTAATTTTTCCACCTTTTTTATTAAACGCTCCCTTGACCCCCTGTGCCAACAGGCTCTCATTTATTCACTTAACAAATCTCATTTATCTAATTCGCTTAACAGATATCTGAGTGTTCGCTATGTGCCAGGTCCTACGGTGCTAGGAGCTGAGAGTGAACCAGTGAACAAAACAGATGAAAATTCTGCCCCCTCAGAGCTAACGATGGGGAGACTAACAACTAGCAAAATTAATTAGATAAAAGGGTACAGTATGTAAGACGATGATAAGAGCTATAAAGAAGAGCAAAGCAAGGATTCAGGCAATGCCTATATGAGCAGACACCGAAGGTTTAAAACTGGGGTGGAAGGGAAGATCTTACTGAGGTGACATTTGAGTAGGACCCTGAAGGAGGTGAGGGAAAAGGTATGTGGACATATGGGAGATAAGCATTTCTGGCAGAGTTAAAAGCAAGTGCAAAAACCCTGGGGTAGAAGCATGGCTCATATATTTCAGAGCAGATGGAGAGGAGTGAGGGAAGGAGATAAAGTCAGAGAGGTAATGGAGGAAGTCAGATTAAGTCATGTAGGACCTTGTCGGTCATTTTAAAAACTATGACTTCATATCTGAATAAGATGGGAAGCCACTGGAAAGTTCTGAACCAAGGGGTAGCATGTTAACATTTTAACATGTTGACAAAAGCCTGAAGACAGGCAAAGGTAGAACCAGGGAAGCTTTGAAGATATAAAAAAGACCAAAATTGAATGTGTAGAGATTAAAAATCCCAGGTATGTCTAGATGAATAATACACTGGATAAAATTAACAGAAGGAAAAGATTACTGAACTTGAAGACACAGTAATAGAAGCTACTAAAATTAGATACATAGAGAGAAAAAGGACCAAAAAAATTAATGGAGTATCAGTGAGCAGTGGGACAACATCAAGCAGCCTAATATGTTTATGCTAATGTGTGTTTGAAGTCCCAGGAAAAGCAGGGAGCAGAAAAAAATATTTGAAGGAATAATGGTCATCAATTTGATGAAATCTATAAATGCACAGATACAAGAACCTCAATGAGCCCCAAGTGCAAGAAATACGAAGAAAATACGCAAAAGCTCTTCCTAATCAAATTGATTAAAACCAGTGATAACGAGAAAAATCATAAAAGCAGCCTGAGGGAAAAGACACATTATACACATGGAAACAAAGATAAGGTGACAGCATATTTATCACCACCCACAATGCAAACCAGAAGGCAGTGGAGCAAGCAAGATCTTTAAAACGCTGAAAGAAAAATACTGTGGCCCTGGAATCCTTTACCCAGTGGAAATGTCTTTTAAAAATGAAGGTGAAATAAAGACTGTTCAGACATAAAAGCTGAAAGAATTCACCATGAGCAGACTTGCACTATAGGATATATGTTAAAAGAAGACCTTCAAGTAGAAAGAAAATAATATCAAATAGAAATCTGGCTCTATACAGAGTTACAAAGAACACCAGAAAAAAATAGATGGGTACTGAATTATGTGTATTTTTTTTTTTATTTAAATGTCTTTAAGAGGGGCACTTGGGCTGGCTCAGTCGGTGGAGCATGTGACTCTTGGTCTCTGGGTTGGAAGCGCAGGCCCCCACATTGGGTGTGGAGATTACTTAAAAATAAAGTATGTTTTTTTTTTATTTTTTTATATCTAATGGCTAATGACTTTTTTATTGTTATGTTAATCACCATACATTACATCATTAGTTTTGGATGTAGTGTTCCATGATTCATTGTTTGTGTGTAACACCCAATGCTCCACGCAGAATGTGCCCTCTTCAATACCCATCACCAGGCTAACCCATCCCCCCGCCCCCCTCCCCTCTAGAACCCTCAGTTTGTTTCTCAGAGTCCATAGTCTCTCATGGTTCGTCTCCCCCTCCGATTTCCCCCCCTTCATTCTTGCCCTCCTGCTATCTTCTTCTTTTTTTTCTTAACATATATTGCATTAAAATAAAGTATGTTTTAAATAAATAAATAAATGTCTTTAAGAGATAATCAATTTCTTTCTCTTTTTTTAAGATTTATTCAGTCATTTGAGAGAGACAGCGAGGTGGGGAGGGGCGGAGGGAGGGGGAGAGAGAAACCTCAGCAGACTCTGCGCTGAGCACAGAGCCCAACACGGGGCTTGATCTCACAACCCTAAGATCTCGACCCGAGCCAAAACCAAGAGTCTGACGCCCAAACAACCGTGCCACCCATGTGCCCCACAGATAATCAATTTCTTTTCTAAGATTTTATTTATTTATTTGACAGAGAGCACGAGGAGGGGGAGGGGCATAGGGAGAGGGAGAAGCAGACTCCCCACTGAGCAGGGAGCCCGATGTGGGGCTCAATCCCAGGACCCTGGGATCATGACCTGAGCCGAAGGCAGATGCTTAACTGACTGAGCCACCCAGGTGCCCTGATAATCAATTTCTTAAAGCAAAAACAGTAATACTGAATCATGGGGTTTATAACATATGTGAAAATAAAATATGTGACAACGGTAACCCTAAGGCCAGGACAGGAGAAACGGAAGTATACAGTTACAAGGTTTTATTTTTTGTTGTTTCTTTTTTTTTTTTTTTTAGTATTGAAGTATAATTAAGAGTGTTCGATTAGTTTCAGGTGTACAACATAATGATTCAACAATTCTGTACAGTACTCAGTGCTCACCATGGTAAGTGCAGTCACCATCTGTCCCGATGTTTCTACAGTCTTATTCACTATATTCTCTATGCTGTATTTATCATCACTGTGACTTATTTATTTTACACCTGGAAGTTAGTACTTCTTAATCCCCTTTAACTATTTCATCCACAAGATTTTATTTTTATTTATTTATTTTTAAAGATTTTATTTATTTATTTGAGAGAGAGAGAGATGGCGAGAGAGGGAACACAAGCAGGGGGAGTGGGAGAGGGAGAAGGAGGTTTCCTGCTGAGCAAGGAGCCTGATGTGGGGCTCGATCCCACGACCCTGAGATCATGACCTGAGCCGAAGGCAAACGCTTAATGACTGAGCCACCCAGGTGCCCCTCATCCACAAGATTTTAATAGAGTATGTAAAGTGGTTATAATATCACTTGAAGGTAGATGGAGATAAGCTAAAGATATATACTATAAATCCTAAAGCAAGCACTAAAATAAAGAGTTATTGCTAAATTGGATAAAAAAATCACAATCTAATTATATGCTATCTATAAGAAACTTATTTTAAATAAAAGATAGGTTACAAGTAAATACTGATTCTGCACAACTTTTTCCAGATAACTTAGGAGGAGGGAACGCTCTTCAACTAATTCTATGAGGCCAGCAGTACCCAGACACCAAAACCAAAAAAAGACATTATAAGGAAAGGAAATGACACACCCATATCCATTACGAACATAGACTCAAACCTTTTTACAATTTTGGCAAATCAACTGCAACATATATGTAAAGGACAATACACCATGACCAAATGGGGTTAATCTTAGGAATGCAAAGTTGGTTTAACATCTGAAAATTAATGTAATTTACCACATTAACAGACCCACCAAAACAAAACAAAACAAAAAACCCAAACAACAACAACACAATGAGAATCTCAATTGATGCAGAAAATCATCTGACAAAATTCAACATCTCTTCATGATAAAACTCTTGGGGTGGTTTCTATGTTGAGAACAGACTGAAGGTGAGCAAAGGAAGAAGCAGGGAAACCATTCAGAAGCCCTATTACAACAATCCCAGCTGGAGAAAGACCAGGGTGATAATCTAATCACAGAGGCAGTGAGAGGTGGTGGTCAGACTCTGGTTATTCTGAAGGTAGTCCCAACAGGATTTGCTAATGGAATGGATAGGGAGTAAGAGAAAGAAAGGAACCAAGAAGGATGACTCCAAGATGTTTGGTCTGATCAACAGGAAGGATAAAGTTGCAGTGAATAGTGATGGGGAAGATGGTGGGGTTTGTTGGTTCTGGTAGGACAAATCAAAAGTTTTATTTTGGATGTGGTAAGTTTGAGATGTATGTTCAAAGTCCACATTAAGATGTCTACTAGGCAGTAGACCTATAAATCCAGAGACAGAGAGATATCACATATGGGCTCCAAATTTGGGAGTCTTCAGCATATGATTGGTGTTTAAATTCAGTAGAGCAGATGAAATCACCAAAAGTCTCAGAAAAGATAGAAAAAAATGTCAAGGCCTGTGGCCCTTTATTTTTTAAAGATTTTATTTATTTGTTTGAGAGAGACAGGGAGAGAGGGCACAAGCAGGGGGAGGGGTAGAGGGAGAGGGAGAAGCAGACTCCCCACTGAGCAGGGAGCCTGACTCCAGAACCCTGGATCATGACCTGAGCTTGAGGCAGATGCTTAACCGACTGAGCCACCCAGGCACCCCAGGCTGTGGCCCTTTTATTAAAAGATCTGCTAAAGGAGGAAGGTCCAGCAAAGGAGATTCATAAAGAGTGGTGAATGAAGCAGAAAGAAAACCAGGAAAGTGTGGAAGCCAAGAAAAGATTCAAGAAGGAAGAAAATGTTGTGTCAAATGCTGCTGATGAGTATAAGATGATGGCTGAGAATGGACCATTGAATTGGCAACGTGGAGGTCATTGGAAATCTTGTCAAGAGCAGTTTCAGCATAATTGCACAGGCAAAAAGCCTGATTAGAGTGGGTTCAAGACAAAATAGGAAACCAATCCTTCACAAAGTGTTCCCAAAAATAATACAGGAGGGAACACTTCCCAAATTATTCTATAAGGCCAGTATTACTCTGGTACTAAAACCAGACAAAGACATCATAAGAAAACTACTGATCAATAATGCTTTATGCTATAGATACAAACACCCTCAACAAAATACTAGCAAACTGAATCCATCCTAAAGTCCTTTTTACATACAAATATCTCACCAGAAACAAGTGGGATTTATCTCAGAATTGCAAGATTGGTTCAACCTACAAAAACAATGTAATACATCATCTTAATAGAATAAAGGATAAAAACCTTTTTAGGATAAAGAGATCATTTAATAGATAAGAAAAAAGACCTTGACAAAACCCAACACCTTTTCATAATGAAAACACTTCAACAAACCAAGAACAGAAGGGAATTTACTTAATCTGATAAAGGACATCTATAAAGAACCCATAACTAACAACTTACTTAATGCTGAAAGGATGGAATATTTTCCCCCTACGGCCAGGAATAAGACAAAGATGTCCATTCTCATCACTTTTATTTAATATTGTACTGGGGTTCTAGCCAGGACAATTAAGAAAGAAAAATAAATGGAAGAAATCCAGGTTGAAAAGGAAGAAGTAAAACTACCTCTATACACAGATGACATGATCTTATATATAGAAGATCTTAAGAAACACACACACACACACACACACACACACACTATTAGAGCTAATAGGATAAGATTAATATACAAAAATCAATTTCATGTCTATACATTAATAGTGAATGGTCTGAAAATGAAATTAAAAAACAATTCCCAGGGGCACCTGGCTGGCTCAGTTGGTGGAGCATGAAACTCTTGATCTCAGGGTTGTGAGTTCAAGCCCCACATTGAGTGCACAGTTTACTTAAAAAGAAAATTAAAAAAAAAGAAAGAAAACCATTTACAATAGCATCAAAAAGAGTAAAATACTTAGGAATAAATTTAACCAAGGAGGTAAAAGACCTGTACACTAAAAAGTACAAAACATTGTTTTGGTGGTGTTTTTTTTTTAAGATTTTATTTATTTATTTGAGAGAGAGAGAGAGAGAGCACAGAAGGAGAGGGAGAAGCAGACTCCCTGCAAAGCGGAGAGACCGACTGGGGCTCGATCCCAGGACCCTGAGATCATGACCTGAGTTGAAGGCAGACACCTAACCAACCGAGCCACCCAGGTGCCCCAGTACAAAACATTGTTAAAGAAACTAAAGAGGACCTAAATAAATGGAAAGACATCCATGTTCATTGATTACAAGACTTAGCATTATTGAGATGACAATACTCCCAAGTTGATAACCATATTTAATGCCCTCCATAACAAAATCCCAGCTGGCCTTCTCCCAACCCTCACCCCCCAGAATCTGACATGCTGATCCTAAAATTCATATGAAAATGCAAAGGATCCAGAATAACCAAAATAATCTTGGGGGAAAAAAAAGAACAAAGTTGGAGGACTCACACTTCCAGATTTCAAAACTTACTGTGCTACAGTAATAAAGACTGTGGGGTACTGGCATAAGGATAAACATACAGATCAATGAAATAGAATTGAAAAATAAACCCTTACATTTGTGGCCAATTGATTTTTGACAAGGGTGCCAAGACTATTCAGTAGGGGAAAGATAGTCTTTTCAACAAATGGTGCTGGGACAACTGAATATCCACTTGCAAAAGAATATAGTTGAGCACCCTAGCTCACAGAACTTAAAAAATTAACTCAAAATGGACCAAAGACCTAAATGTAAGAGCTAAAACTCTTAGGAAAAAAAAACACAGATGTAAATCTTGGTGACTTTGAGTTAGGCAATGGTTATCTTTTTTTTTTTTTTTAAGATTTTTTATTTATTTGACAGAGACACAGTGAGAGAGGGAACACAAGCAGGGGAAGTGGGGGAGGGAGAAGCAGCTTCCCACTGAGCAGGGAGCCCGATGCAGGGCTAGATCCCAGGACCCTGGGACCATGACCCAAGCTGAAGGCAGACGCTTAACGGCTGAGCCACCCAGCCGCCCCCAGGCAATGGTTATCTTGATAGGATACCAAAAGCATAAGCAACAATAGAAAACAAAATAAATTAAAAACTTAAATGCTGGGGCACCTGGCTGGCTCAGTCAGTAGAGCATGTGATTCTTGATCTCAAGGTCTTGAATTTGAGCCCCATATTGAACATAGAGATTACTTTAAAAAACCAACATATGCTTCAAAGGCTGCTATCAAGAAAGTGAAAAGACAATTCACAGAATGGGAGAGGATACTTGAAAATCATATATGTGATAAAGGACTATTATCAGAATATTTCTAGAGGGGAGGGGGTGGGGGGATGGGTCAGCCCGGTGACGGGTATTGAGGAGGGCACGTTCTGCGTGGAGCACTGGGTGTTAGGCGCAAACAGTGAATCATGGAACACTGCGTCCAAAACTAATGATGGAATGTGTGGTGATTAACATAAGAATAAAAATTTAAAAAAAAATATGTAACAAACACTTATAACTTAATAAAAAGATAATTTTTAAAAGGCAAAGAATTCAAATAGACAAGTCTCTAAAGTGGACATACAAATGACCAATAAGCACCTGAAAAGATGCTTAACATCCCTCACCAATAGGGAAACGCAAATCTAAACCACAATGATATACCACTTCACACTTACTGGGATGACTATGGTAAAAAAGATGGACAATCGCAAGTGTTAACAGTGGGAAAGAATGGTGAGGGTGTAAAATGTTGCAGCCACTTTGGAAAATAGTCTGGCAGTTACTCAGAATGTTAAACATGAGTTAAACCATGACCCAGCAATTCCAATCTTAGACGAATATTCAAGAACGTTGAAAACATACGTCTACCCAAAAACTTGTATACAAATGTTCACAGTAGTATTATTTGTAATAACCAGAAGGTGGAAACAACCCCCAAATCCATCAATTGATGAATGGATAAATGAAATGTGGTGCATATATATATATATATATAAATATATCCATGCAATGGAATATTATTTGGCCATAAAAAGGAATGAAATACTGATATATATTATAACATGGATATACCTTGAAATCACACTAAATGAAAGAAGCTAGACACAGACGGTCACATACTGTATGATTCCATCTATATGAAAGATCCAGACTAGGCAAATTCATGGAGACAGAAAGTAGATTAGCGTTTGCCAGGGGCTGGGGGGCAGTGACTGCTAATGTGTATGGGGTTTCTTTTTGGGATGACTAAACGCTCTCAAGTTAGGTCATAGTGACGGTCTTACAATTTTGTGAATCTATTAGACACCACTGATATATATTGGGATCATACACTTCAAACAGGTGAATTTTGGGTGTGTGAATTATATCTCAAGGGTTTTTTTTTTTTAAAGATTGCTTATTTATTTAGTTGAGAGAGGGAGGGAGTGTGCAAGCAGGGGTAGGAGCGAGGGAGAGGGACAAGCGGACTCCGCACTGAATGCAGAGCCCAACACGGGGCTTGATCTCACTACCCTGAGACCATCACCTGAGTTGAAATCAAAGAGTCGGATGCTCAACTGACTGAGCCACCCAAGCGCCACCCTATCTCGGGTTTTAAAAAGAGAATAGGAGATATGGGAGAAACTGTCAAGCAATAAAGGGAAACAGAGGAATGGGGACAAGAAGATAATGTTTTCAGATGGCAGAAATAACAATATGTTTGTAAAGAGAGATGCAGGAAGAAAAAAGGTTGAATATGAAGGAGGGAGGGGGTGGGAAGGGAGAGTGAGAGAAAGAGGGAAAGAGAACTTCCGGAGTGGATGAGAGGGGCTGGAATCCGGCGCTGAAGTAATGGGCTGCCGTGTGGACACTGTATCGGCAATAAGAGAAGAGAGAGCACAACAGATACATACAAATGCAGGTAGGTGGGTATGGGTGGTGTGGGAGCTTGAGGAAGTTCTTTTCCAAGTGCCCTCCTTCAGAGAGCTCAGTCTGTTTTCCTTGAACCTCTTGCTTATAGCCTCCTGTCTCAACACATGCCTTCAAAGCAAGCAAACTGGCTTCAAAGAAAATAAACAAGCAAGCAAGCACATTAATTCCCTCCCCCAGATCATTTACCATAGTAGCTTTTTAAAAATTAATTCTACCCCAAGCTGTTCATTCTTTTGCTCTGAGTTCTTTCCACAATGTTATTTATTTCTGTTATTTTAATCCATTTTTAAGATTAAATTTTATTTTATTATTAAAGAGTAATTCTTGCACAAACAAAATTCAAAAGGTACAGAAAGCAAATCAGTCTCCTACCTCTGTCCCCACTCCTCCTCCTCGAGGCCAGTTTACTGTATATCTTCCAAGAGATAATCTATGTATATGAAAGCATATGTATGTATATTTGCATATATATCCCTCATCGCTTTTAAAAACCGCAAGTGGTATCCAAACTTAATGTTCTGCATCTTGCTGTTTTCACTGAATATGTATCTTGGAGATTGTTTCATATCAGTACATATAGTACTGACTCATTCTTTTTCATAACTACTGTGATACGACAATTTTAAAATATGTTTGCAAAGTCTTTGATATTCTTTCCTTCAAGAGGTGGAGCTCGATTCCTAAGTGTGGGCTGGACTTTGTGACTCACATCTAATGAACTAAATATGGCAGAACCAATGTGTGTCCTCTGAGACTAGGTCATAAAGGACAATGCAGCTTCCCCCTGGTTCTCTCTCTCTTGAATCACTTGCTCTGGGGTAAAGGGAGCTGCCATGACACCCAAGCAGCCACATGGAGAGAGGACCGGGTCGTGAGGAACTAAGGCTTCCTGCCCACAGCCAGATGAGTGAACCATTTTGGAAAGGGATCCTGAGGTCTTACTCAAGCCTTCAGAATGACTGCAGCCCCGCCACTCTGGAAAACAGTATGGAGGTTCCTCAAAAAGCTGAAAAGAGAGCTACCATATGATCCAGCAATTGCACTACTGGGTATTTACCACAAAGACACAAATGTAGGGATCCGAAGGGGTACGTGCACCCCGATGTTTATAGCAGCAATGTCCACAATAGCCAAACTGTGGAAAGAGCCAAGATGTCCATCGACAGATGAATGGATAAAGAAGATGTGGTATATATACACAATGGAATATTATGCAGCCATTAAAAGGAATGAGATCTTGCCATTTGCAACGACGTGGATGGAACTGGAGGGTGTTATGCTGAGTGAAATAAGTCAATCAGAGAAAGACATGTATCATATGACCTCACTGATATGACGACTTCTTAATCTCAGGAAACAAACTGAGGGTTGCTGGAGTGGTGGGGGGTGGAAGGGATGGGGTGGCTGGGTGATAGACATTGGGGAGGGTATGTGCTATGGTGAGCGCTGTGAATTGTGCAAGACCGTTGAATCACAGATCTGTACCTTTGAAACAAATAATACAATATATGTTAAAAAAAAAAAAAAGAAGAAGAAGAAGATAGCAGGAGGGGAAGAATGAAGGGGGGGGAAATTGGAGGGGGAGACAAACCATGAGAGACGATGGACTCTGAGAAACAAACTGGGGGTTCTAGAGGGGAGAGGGCATGGGTCAGCCTGGTGATGGGTATTAAGGAGGACACGTTCTGCATGGAAAAAAAAAAAAGAAAGAAAGAATGACTGCAGCCCCAGCCAGCAGCTTGTAACCTAATCAGAGACCATGAACCAGAACCACCTAACTACACTGCTCCCAAGTGTCTGACCCACAAAACTGTGAGATGACAATTATACATATTTTTTAAAGGATTTTATTTATTTATTTGAGAGAGAGAGAGAGCTAGGGGAGGGGCAGAGGGAGAGGGAATCTCAAGCTGACTCCTCACTGAGCACAGAGCCTGACACAGGACCCAATCCCACGACCCTGAGATCATGACCTGAGCTGAAATCAAGAGCCGGACGCTCAACCGACTGTGCCACCCAGGCCCCCCTAGGACTTTTCATATTGAAATGGGATGATAAAGGAGATAGGACACATTTTTTTAAACATGGATAATTATGGGGGGCCTGGGTGGCTCAGTCAGTTGAGCATCTGACTCTTGATTTCAGCTCAGGTCATGACCTCAGGGTCGTGGGATCAAGCCCCACATCGGGCTACGTACTGGGTGTGGAGCCTGTTTGGGATTCCAATCTCTTCCCGCCCCCACCACCTGCTAGCACGCACTCTCTCTCTCCCTCTCAAAAAAAAAAAAATTATATGTATATATATGAAAAGTCCCTTGGCAGCCATAAAGTATGTCATGAATATAAAGGATAGTGCTTTCTTGTGCCATCATCCCCCTGCCTTTCCAATGATGATCAGCATATACACCGGAATTTGCTCAAACCACACTGCTCTGCAGAAAGTGTGGCATGTAGGCCTTTGAACCATGTCTGTCCTGGCCCATCTAATGTGTTCTTATGTGATGATTTCCCTGGGAGAAGCTGATATTTTCATCTATGTTTCCACCACCAATTCCCTGGGCTAATGTATTTTAAGTTTTATTTTTTTAAAGATTTTATTTATTGATTTGAGAGGAGGAGAGAGAGAGAGAGAACACAAGCAGGAGGAGCAGCAGAGGGAGAAGGAGAAGCAGACTCTCTGCTGAGCAGGGAGCCTGACACAGGGCTCGATCCCAGGACCTTGGGATCATGACCTGAGTTGAAGGCAGACACTTAACCAATGGGGCCACCCAGGTGCCCCTAAATTTTAAGTTTTTTTCTAAATGTTTTCGCTTTGTTCAGAAAGTGAAGTCAGCTAAGAAATAAATCTGGTTCTCTAGACTTTTCTCTCTCTGTTCCTGACCTGGGCAGGCCTCCCAGCAGTGTAGACAGGACCTGTCAACTGTACTCTGATGATGAAGATGAAAAAAAAAAAAAAAAAAAGAATCTAGTCTTTTCCCTGGAGGGGAAAGCAGCTAATAGCATTCAGATATTTTGAGATGAAACTGTTACCATGGGAATGTTTCCCTATCTCTCCCTTAATAATGATGGGTAGAAACAATGATCAGTACACCTCCCAGAATTCTAGAAACAAAGGCAACAAGGGAAGGAAAATGAAGCTGGAAGAACACATCCCAAAGAAAGGATCCATTAGTTCTGTCCAAACTCTGCCCTGGCTGCATCCTAGGAGACCGGGGCCGGGTGGGGTGGGGTGATTCCCTCAAGCAGCAGTTTTTCTCCAAGGTTCAGAGTTCCCATATAGGCTGGAGGTGGGTGATCCTGAGATGAGCGGTGGGGACAATTCTTTAGCATTGCTGGTAAGGGAGCTAAGTTGCTCTTTCCTTCTGTGCATGGGGCAGGGAGGTGGAGTAGAAAAACTCGAGACCTAACAAATTCTGATTCTTCTTCACACTTCTCCATTTCTGTCCTGGCAAGAGGTCAGGGTGCTTGGGGACCCTGAAGGCAGAAGCAGGCTGGCACAGACCTTTCCATCATGCAGCCCAGAATTTCCTATGCTGTATTGCCCCCTACAAGGGCTCAGAAATCATTTCCTAACCAAGAAGGGACAGGGTGCTACCTCGTCGCTCACCCTAAACTACCTACTGCTTGAAGCACTAGGGGTGCCCCCAGCTTACTGCCAGCTGGACTCCCGTTTCTCCAGTACCTTGAGAAGTCAAAGGACAAACGGCTCACTGATGAGCAAAATAGGTTATCTTTTGTGATAGGCATTTTTTACCCTGGTCTGCTATAACCCCATATAGGCTCTCAGAAAGATTTGTTGCCTTTTTTGTTTCTACTTTTTGAGAAGGGGCATCCCTAAATAGAGCCATCCTGCCTACAGAATAAATGGGATCCAACCTGCTAGCTGGGAATTTAAGCACTCATTTCAATTAGTGGGTAAAGATATGCAGATTGGGTGCTCCCTTAATGTAAGTGCCTCTTAAAATATCACCCAAAGAGGAAGTAAGTGGATACCACCCCACCAAGCACCCCTGCCCATGTGAGCTGACGTAAGGTGAGACAGGATGCCAGTGGACTGCCTATTCACCTAAACCCTTGTCTGTCAATTCTCCCAGACCTAGGTTTGCTTGGAGTGTCAGAATCTAGGGATTTCCTTTTGTTTTTGAGATCTTCAGTTAAAAAACCAATGTAAGCAGCACTTGAACTGTTCCTTGGAAGTAGCAGGTAGAGGTTAATCCTTATAGGAATGCAGCTTAAAGACCAGAAACTTATTGGGTGGGGTGAACAACAGAGGACAGTGTTTTCCTTCTCTAAGCAAGCACCCAGTAAAGGAACACACAGCTGTTCCTGTCTCTCACAACTTCCAGAACCATATATTTTCGGTTCAAAATTCGTGATTCACAAAGAGAAAATCAGTTTAAAAATTTGATCTAGCATAAATATAAACTCAGCGGTGTACAGCAGGGAGCTCTAAAGATGGGTGGCCCCATGGACACAGAGAAACCAGCCAGCAGACACCCAAAGGCAAACTTCCTTGGCCAACTTCCCAGGGATCTCCACAGAGCTGGCTACATAAGAAAGGCTCTCTCTGGCAGATGACATGCCTCTCTTAATTCATTCTTAAAAAAAAAATTATTTATTTTTTTAAATAAGCTCTACACCCAATGTGGGTCTTGAACCCACAACCCCGAGATCAAGAGTCACATCAACTGAGCCAGCCAGGCACCCCTTAATTCTTTCTTACTAACTACTGGGCAGGCAGAGCTTCTTCATTGGGCTTTGAAGGACGTTTCTGGCAAGTACTAACTCACTCCCAAAATGTGAATCCTAAAATGTGGCAGAATCCTGATTGCAACATAAGATGCACCTGGTTTATAATCTGGTACAAGTTTTAGCTGCCACTTATTCCTAACAAATTAACATAGCTTTCATGCTGCTTGAGATAAACACCTATTCTCTTCCAAGTGTATTATTACAGAGCATATTTTTCAAATTCAGCTGCTACTTTGACATTTTTTATATAAGTATATGTCTACATTTTTACAGACCATGCTAGAGAAAAACCCCTTCAAAGAGGTGATTGCTGATCTCCAGTCCCGGAAATATGAGATACACAGGCACTTGAATTCCTCCAGCCCAAGTGAAACTAAGTACTTCTTAGGAAAAAAAAAATACATATATACTTACATACTTTTTATGTATAAGTTGTTCAAGGTCAAGTGGAACACGACTTCCTCCATAAAAATTTGGGGAGCTCCTCAACTTGAGAAAATTCCCCCTTTGTTTGAATTCCCACTGCACTTGATTTTACCTCCTATAGTTATTATTTTTCTACCTGCAATAGACACTTATTTACACATTACCTCTTTAAAGATAAAAATCTTCCAATATAGCACCTCCCGCCACTATAACTCTTTCATCTTTATTTCTCACACAATTGGCCCCGCACTTTATTTTTATTTATTTTTGTTTCAAGTTTTTGTTTAAATTCTAGTTACTTGGCATATAGTGTAATATCAGTTTCAGGAGTAGAATTCAGTGATTCATCACTTACATAGAACAGCCTGTGCTCATCACAAGTGCCCTCCTTAATCCCCATCACCCATTTAGCCCATCCCCTGCCCACCTCCCTCCATCAACTCCTCAGTTTGTTCTCTATAGTTTGGAGTCTCTTATGGTTTGCCTCTCTCTTTTTTTCCCTCCCTTCCCCTATGTTTACCTGTTTCGTTTCTTAAATTCCACATGAGTGAAATCATATGGTATTTGTCTTTCTCTGACTTATTTTGCTTCATATAATACCCTCTAGCTTCATCCATGTCATTGCAAATGGCAAGATTTCATGTCTTTTTTTGTTGTTGTTTAAAGATTTTATTTTTAAGGAATCTCTACACCAACGTAGGGCTCAAACTTAGAGCCCCGAGATCAAGAGTCCTATGTTCTACTGACTGACCCAGCCAGGTGCCCCCACATCTTTATCCATTCATCAGTTGATGGACTTTTGAGCTCTCTCCATAATTTGGCTATTGTTGATAATGCTGCTATAAACATCAGGGTGCACGTTCCCCTTCAAATCACTACATTTGTATCTTTGGGTAAATACCCAGTAGTGCAATTGCTGGGTCATACGGTAGCTCTATTTTTAACGTCTTGAGGAACCTCCATAGGGTTTTCCAGAGTGGCTGCACCAGCTTGCATTCCCACCAACAGTGCAAGAGGGTTCCCCTTTCTCTGCATCCTCACCAACGTCTGTTGTCTCCTGCAGTAGGAGAGAGATTGCTGAGCTCAGGCTAAGGAGCCTCGTTGATTAGGTGACTTGAAGAAAAGCCTGGGGCCACTGGATCCAAAGTATCTGAGTCCCTGCCATCCTGTAGTTGATTCTGCTGGGGCCCCTCCACACAGCTCAGTTGTCAGAGCCCATCTCAGCAGGAAACATTTAGGTTTCCCTTTAGTTTTTATCTCCCCACTCAGTCCAATATGTTTCACTGACTTCCACAGAGTTTTAAGGCGAATCGCCTGGTTTTGTTTATTTGTCTGTTCATTTGTTCATCCAAAACATATTTATTGAGCACTGACGATGTGCCAACTATCGTTCTAGGCCCTGAGTACACAGTGATGATTTAAGATACCCTGACACTGGTCTTGGCAATGATTTTTAGAATCTGACTCTAAAAGTAAAGGCAACATCAAACTAAATGGGACTACATCGAACTAAAAGTTTCTACACTGCAAAAGAAGCCATCAATTAAATGGAAAGGCAGCCTACAGAACAGGAGAAAATACTTGCAAATTATGTATCTGATAAGGGGTTAATATGCAAAACATATAAAGAACTCATATAACCCAATGGCAAAAAAACAAAAACAAAAACAAAAACAAAAAACATCCAGTTAAAAAATGGGTAGAAGATCTGAATACACATTTTCCAACAAAGACACCCAGTTGGCCAACAGGCACATGAAAAGATGCTCAACATCACTCATCATCAGAGAAACGCACATCAAAACCACAATGAGGTATCACCTCATACCTGTTAGAGTGGCTATTATCAACAAGACAAGAAACAACAAGTATTGGTGAGGATGAGGAAAAAAGGGAATCCTTATGCATTGTTGGTGGGATTTTAAATTGGTGCAACCACAGGGGCACCTGGCTGGTTCAGTCGGTAGAGTGTGTGACTCCTGATCTCAGGGTGGTGAGTTCAAGCCCCACACTGGGTGTAGAGATCACTTAAAAATAAAATAAAAATCTTAAAAAAACTGGTGCAGCCACTATGGAAAACAGTGTGGAGGTTCCTCAAAGAATTAAAAATGGAACTACTGTATGATTCAGCAATTCTACTTCTGGGTATTTATCTGAAGAAAATGAAAACACTAACTCAAAAAGATACACTCACCCCCTGGTTCGTTGCAGCATTATTTATAATAGCCAATATATGGAAACAACCTAAGTGTCCAAAAGATGAACTGATAAAGAAGATGTACACACACACACACACACACACACGAACACTATGCAGCCATAAAAAAAGAATGAAATTGGGGGTGCCTGGGTGGCTCAGTTGGTTAAGTATCCGACTCTTGAACTCACCTCAGGTCGTGAGGTTGTGAGTTCAAGCCCTGTTTTGGGCTACATGCTGGGTGCGGAGCCTACTTAAAAAAAATTATTACAGTACAATCCCAATTAATAAAAGTAGAAGAAATGACAGAAGTAGAAAATGTGGCAAGTATAACTATTCTGGGCAAGATCAGTATTAGGCACTATCACAATGAGATACCACTTCACACTCACCAGAATGTTTACAATAAAAAACAGATAAGTGTTGGCAAGGATGTGTCGAAACTAGAACCCTCATATATTGCTGCTGAGGATGTAAAATGGTGCAGCCACTTTGGAAGACTACTTGGCAGATCCTCAAAATATTAACACAGAGTTACAGAAGGCCCAGCAATTCCACACCCAGGTATATACCCAAGGGAATGTGAAAACATATCCACTCACAAAAACTGTACACAAATGTTCATAGGAGCATGACTCATACTAGTCAAAAAGTAAAGGGCACCTGGCTGGCTCAGCTGGAGCACACAATTCCTGATTTCGGGATCATAAGTTCAAGCCCCACCGTTGGACGTAGAGTTTACTTAAAAATAAAAATTAAAAATTGTTTTAAAAAAAGTAAAAGCAGGGGTGCCTGGGTGGCTCAGTCGTTAAGCGTCTGCCTTCGGCTCAGGTCATGATCCCAGGGTCCTGGGATCGAGCCCCGCATCGGGCTTCCTGCTCCGCAGGAAGCCTGCTTCTCCCTCTGCCACTCCCCCTGCTTGTGTTCCTGCTCTCGCTCTCTCTCTCTGTCAAATAAATAAATAAAATCTTTAAAAAAAAAAAAGTAAAAGCAATCTAAGTGTTCCGACTGAGAACAAAACCAAAATGTGGTATGTCCATACAATGGAATATTATTCAGCCAAAAAAGGAGAATGAAGTGGTGATATATGTCGCAGTGTAGACGGACCTTGAAAACGTTATTGTACGTGAAAGAGCCACTCACAAAAGACTACATATTGTATGACTCCTCTTATTTGAAATGCCCAGAACAGGCAGACCCTATTATTATTTTTGTAACTTGTAAAATGTTTCAAACTATTTTGAAATAAAAAGTTAAAAATATATATAGTCAAGGAGCTCAATGAGATCACCCAGACACAGAATAGGTAGGGTAAGAAAACTCAGGACAGAAACTTGGAGAACACTAACACTTGAGAGGTTCGGCAGAGGTCCCACAGCCAGACAGAGACTAAAAAAGAAAGTAGCCAGCAAGATAGGAAAGTCAGCTCTTTGAGCCACCTGCCAAGGCAATAGGGGGCTAAGGAACATTTTGTTGGGCCCAATACTCAAGACAACTTAGTCAAGACGTTTCTCAGATACACACAGGGGAAAAAAATTGGCTGCCACCCAGGCCTCCCCAGCTCTCCCAGGGGCAATGGTTGAGCTCTGCTCAAGCATAGGAGGAGCAGAGCCTTGCCACCCAGCAGTGCTTGCTGTGGGGACTATTCTCTTGGGGAAGGACGAAGGTGAAAAAACCAGGGGCAGAGCTCAGTTGAATGTACACAATGATCCCAAACTTCATTTTATAGGGAGGGGAAGACAGAACCAGAAAAGTCAAGTAATGCACAACAAACGTGGCAAAGTTGAGATTCAAACTCAGGCCTTACCTCTTAAGTCCATACCTCTTAAGTCCACGCTTTTATACTCTTGCACCTGCAACCCAGTGAATTCCCAATACCACGAAGAGATCACTTAGTTTCTAGAGCTGCTCATCAGTGTCTCTGCAAGGACAGCAGTGACTGAGTATAGCTGCTTCTCAGGAAAGGGTTGCATAAGTCAAGAAAATTAAGTTAGACACAGGAGAGGGACAGGTATTCCCTTGGGTACTCTAAGAGCAGGCAGGTGCTCGGCAAGTGGGGCAAAGATCTGAAACTTGGTGCGCGGCCAGCAAGGCAGAGCCCGGCAGGACAGAGACGGTCAGCTACTTCAGGTTCAGTTCTTCAGTGCCAGAGGAAAGGGCAATCTGCAGACACCTGCCTAATACATCCCTCCCCTGCTTAAACCCTTTAATGGAGCCTCTAGAGACGGTAGAAGAGATGGTCTCTGGACAAAACACAGGTGAGGGCTGGGGAGCCATGCTGCGAAGACAGGGGTGAAGTGGACAGATGTATCCTAAACAGCAAGACTCAGATCCTGGACACTGGCAGCCTGGCCTCGACCCTCCAAAGACCTAAAGGATAAGGAGCTGTGAGGGCAGGGTTTTAGAAGGAGCATCTGCAAAGCATCCAACAGAGCAAGTGAGGTGCATTGTTAGAATAGAAAGATCTCTTTGGGGTGTAGTCAAATGGGAGAGTGCAAATTTGGAGGCAAACAAGGTCTGGGTCAGGTCTGCAGGGCCTTGTCAACCACTTTGCGATTTGAATGTTATCATGAATAGAAAAGAAAGACCTAAGTCTGCTAACCTTTTTAACAGACCCATAATTTAATTACTCTGTAATTTTAACCACTGTTAACTTAGTTTTCCAAGCACATTGTAACCTCTTTGAAGGCAAAGACTGTGTGTTGAACTACTTTGCCCCAAATGTCCAGGGAGCAGTTCTGACTTCAGCATGCACTGGAATCCCAGGGGGAGGGAAGGGGGGGGTGGTTGTGAGCACCCATTTTGCTGGACGCCAACTTCCAAGTTTCTGAGTCAGCTGGTCTGGGGTGGGGCCTGAAAACTATTCCTTACAAGTTCCCGAGCACTGTGACCACACTTGGAGAATCTGGGGCCGGGGGGAGTAAGAGATGAGAGGGAAGCGGTAAAAAGAGTAACTGGATGTGTTACACTCAGCCGCTTCAGGTCTAGACGGTACCCAGAAGTGGCTGGGGTGCATGCAGGAGGCTGGACTCACAGAAATCCCACAGAGGCAAATCAGAGAAGCAGACATCAAAGGAGTTAAGTCAGTGACAAAATGTTCTTCTTAGGCACTTCCCCCTCTGGTAAAGCCTCTGTTCCAAGGTACTTTTCTACTTATAAATAAAAAGAGAAAGCATTTTTTTAAAAAAATTAACAATTTAAGAACAATTAAACAAAAATCAGAAACAGCGTTTTTAAAAGAGTAGTTACAGCCCTACTTCCCTCAGTAATCTATCCCTGAAATAAAACCTGCACTCCTCTAAATAGATACCATCAATTACCTGGTGACAGCTACCAGAAGTGAAGGCAATATGCCTCAGAGGAACTGAAAGTCTTCCAGAAAACTGGCTTTGCCCACTTTAACCCTTCTTAGTAATAGAAATGTCAAAATGCTATTGGTATTTTCTTTCTTCTTAGGCCTGGCTTTTAAAATGGAACATACTGTAAATTTACCAAAAGTAAAAAATCAAGTCAAGTTGTCAAGGGCTGGGTCCTATAGTGGAAGGAGCACTGAGCTGGGAGTCAGGACCTGGGTTCCAGTCCTAGCTCAGGCACAGACTAATAGTGCGGCTCTGAATAAGTCACTTCTAACTCTTTGTGCTGTTTATTCTATAAAAGTATGGTGTTGGACAGATGATATCTTGGTCTATTTTAGCTCTGATAATTTGACTTTAATATCTAAAGAAATAAGAAGCATTATCACACTGTCATGCACACAAGGGGGCCGATCACCCAGAAAACCAGAGGTCAAACTAAACACTCTTGTCGGATTTTTTTTCTCCTAAAGATTTTATTTGAGAGAGATAGAGCATGAACAGACAAGCGGGGTGGGGTGGGGGGGGGGACAGAGGGAGAGGGAGAAGCAGACTCCCCGCTGAGCAATGAGCCCACACAGGTGATCCCAGGACCCCGGGATCATGACCGGAGCTGAAGGCCGACACTTAACCAACTGAGCCACCCAGGCGTCGCTCTTGTAGGATTCTTTTACTTTCCAGGTGTGCAATTACACAATTGCACAAATGGAAAACAAACATGGATAAAGTACCAAAAGAATAGCTCCAGGGAATTGCTCCTAGGAAGTGAAACTGATATTCTCTTTAGCTGTTTAGGCCACACTGCCCCCCAAGGTGAGCCTCAGCCCCGCCGGAGCACTACGTTCTGGTGAATACCATCGGCAAAAGTGAAACAAGTGAAACACCTCCCACAGATCCAATCTTATTTTCCCGACAAATAAATCAGGACTACAATACCTTCAAGTTCTTTCTAATATCAGACCTTTCCAAATTCCAAAACAATCAGGTAAAGAAAATTTTTTTTAACTACTAGTAAAAGCTGCTATGCATTTATTACTATACTTTAATCAGTTATACCAGGCATTGGTCAGATCTGGCCCACAGCCTGTTTTTATACAGCCCTTGGACTAAGATAGGTTCTATGTTTTTAAGTGGTTAAAATATTTAAAAATATTTATTTTGTGACAAATGAAAATGATACGAAATTCAAATTTCCATGCCTATAAACAAAGTTTTATTAGAATGTAGTCACGGTGGGGAGCCTGGGTGGCTTAGTCGTTAAGCGTCTGCCTTCAGCTCAGGTCATGATCCCAGGGTCCTGGGATTGAACCCCGCATTAGGCTCCCTGCTCTGAGGGAAGCCTGCTTCTCCCTCTCCCACTCTCCCTGCTGTGTTCCCTCTCTCACTGTCTCTCTGTCAAATAAATAAATAAAATCTTTAAAAACACAAAATAGAATGCAGTCATGGTGGGGCGCCTGGGTGGCTCAGTCGGTTAAGTGTCTGACTCTTGGTTTCAGCTCAGGTCATGATCTCAAGGTCATGAGATCAAGCCCTGCATCTGGCTCCTAGTTGCTCTTGGGGAATCTGCTTGAGATTCTCCTCTCTCCCTCTGCCCCTCCCCCACGCACATGTGTGCTCACTCTCTAAATTTTTCCTTTCTTTTTTTTAAAAGGATGCAGTCATGTGGGGCACGTGGGTGGCTCAGTTGGTTAAGCATCTGCCTTTGGCTCGGGTCATGATCCCAGAGTCCTGGGATTGAGCTCCACGTCGGGCTCCATGCTCAGCAGGGAGTCTACTTCTCCGTCTCTCTCTGCCCCTACCCCTGCTCATGCTCCCCCTCTCTAGAATAAATGAAATCTTTTAAAAATAAATAATAAAGGGATGCAGTCATGCCCATTTGTTTTGTCTGTGGCTGCTCTTCTGTTATGACAGGGTGGAGAGCAGCAAAAATTTCAAACATATTACTATCTAGCCCTTTACAGAAAAAGTTTGTGACCCATAAGTTATTCTACCCCATGTACACCCACATCATTCTAATAAAAACTTCCAAGGTTTGTCTGATTATAAAAGATTTAAATATAAACCACGAATAGGAAAATCCTAAAAGAGGAAAAAGTGATCATGTGGAATTTGATTTTTCCAATGTATATGTCTAAAGATAATACTGGCAATGCCTCCTTGTGGGTATACATCCGACATACAGCTTTCAAACCCAGAACAAATGGAAAGCCCTCAAGTTCACTGTCTGACTTCTGCAACAGTCTATGCTAAAGGAGAAGATAAAATCTACAGAGCAAAACACTACCCCTAGAAAATACATCCAGAAACCAGAAAGGTACTAGGAAGTTAGGAAGTGTTTCCTAATGATGTCAAAATCTTGCTTTCTGGTAAAGGTGTCCATACTTTGAGCCAAAAAAATTGGGGGAAAAAGGTTTTGAATAGTTTGCGTGTGCCACGGGCATTTTTGAATTTGGGATGCACTAAAGAGATGTCAAATTCGTCACTCTGATCCTCCTCACAGGTCAGAGACAGAAGTGGAAACAGAGCTGAGGTTCAAACAGGTTAACAGACATTCATTCTCACAGATGGACTTTTGATAAACAGAGTTAAAAAGACAAGAATTACTTGCAAGTGTAGAGGTTTTAACAAGTGGGGCTGTGAAATCTGGAGACTGGGGTTTTTGGAACAGCCAGGCTACCTGCGTGGAGCACTCTCATGCCATAAACATTAAATAAATTTAGCATCTTGACGTCCTACTTTCCAAAAAGTACCTAGTCCCAAATCAGCTTCCTAAAAACACATGGACTATTAAAATTTAAAGGACAATGCCAAATAAATGTGTTAATGACAACTTGGTCACATACTCATTTTTAAGATTTGTACATATATTTTATTTTTTTAAAGATTTTATTTATTTATTTGACAGAGACAGACACAGCAAGAGAGGCAACACAAGTAGGGGGAGTGGGAGAGGGAGAAGCAGGCTCCCAAGGAGCAGGGAGCCCGATGAGGGGTTCAATCCCAGGACCCTGGGATCATGACCTGAGCTGAAGGCAACTGCTTAACCGACTGAGCCACCCAGGCGCCCCAGTTTGTATATATACTTTAAAGACACTTTTATGTTGATTTTTACTAGTACAACTCAGACAAAAGAGGCACCAAAGCTAACACCAGTTGAATTCTCAGGGCCTATTTAGGAAAGATTTATACTCTATGCAGAGTTTGAGCACTTACCTCTGTTCTCCCTTTGCTATTCATTATTCAGTTGCCTTCCCTTCAGGTCAGAAAAATTCTCATTTCATTCAGGACTGGCTCATCAGTATGTCTCCTCCTTGGTACTTTCTCCTGATGTACAGATATGCATAGATACCCACAGCCCTCCTACCTCTTCTTTCACGGGTCATTTCAGAATGGTTATGTGCCCCCCCAAACTCCTAACACCCACTGCCCACTCCACTGTAGCATTTATAAGCTCCAGCAACGTGGGACATTACTCATTTTGTCATCAAATGTAAAAGAGAGAGGCATGAATGGCAAGAAGCAACAGAGCCCTGATGTGCTAAGTAAGGTTAAGTTACTACATTATGCCATAGGACCACAAACCTTCGAAGTGGTGTTTCTTCACATGACTGCCTCACTATTCATTAAAATATTGTAGCAAGCCGGGGCACCTGGGTGGCTCAGTTGGTTAAGCGTCCGATTCTTGATTTTGGCTCAGGCGTGAGTTGGAGCCCTGCTTTGGGCTCCGTGCTCAGCAGGGAGTCTGCTTGAGATTCTCTCTCTCTGTCCCTCTGGCCCCCCAATAAATAAATAAATCTTTAAAAATATATATTGTAGCAAGCAGCCTCAGAACCATCCATTTAAGAGAGAATGCAATTGGTGCAAAGTGAAAAATTTTCTTTCCAATCCTCAAGTCCCTACTTTCTTCATTTCCCCTTAAGTGCTCTTATAGCTTGCATCTTCTGAGAGTAAACTGTAAAAGCCAGAAGTCTATTACTTTATTTATTCACATATTTCCCCACATTAACTGGTCCCTAAAGTGAATGTGAAATGAAGAAAATATCTGCATGACTCGGTCAGTTACAGAGGAGAAACCAGGGAGCATTCCCCCTGCAAACCTGCCCCGCCTGCACTCACTGACAGTCCAGGAAGGCTGCTAGCCTTAGCAGGGGGACGGGGTCAAGAGCAGGTGAGACAGGGCGGCTGCCGGCCTTCCTGCCAATCGGACACTTGCGCTTCAAATGAAAAGATTAAGAGAGAAAAGTCTACATATATTAATGTCACTTTCCACATCTTGGCAAACTACCTTCCTTCCTCAGTTTCTCACAAACACATCAACCTATAAGGTGTATCCATTTGGGTCTCAACAGGAAGAACTTGGAAGGCAAGAATGGACTGTCATTGGAAGCTGTGTAACTGACACATCTAAGTAGGAGACTCCGAGAAAATGAAAATGAGCAGTCGCCAGATTTTTGCTTAATTTTCCTTCCTCAAATTTAGAATGGAAATGGGAAGTGGGGGGACAGGCAAGTACGCAGCTAAACACGGCACAGGTTATTTTACAAGTGTAGAGCTCATAAGGTATGCTGTTTCCAGCTGCTCAGGGAGTGTGGTCTTTAGACGTCCATCAGAACAGCAAAAAGGAAAAAAAAATCCATGTTAGAGGAGCAGGTAAACACGTACGTCACAGCAGAAACCACATGAAGCTAGGTATACGCGAGAGAAAACAACTGGCCTCCTCGAAGAATAGATTTGCCCACAACTTTAAAATAGACTTCCTCTTCTATATACAAATCATACTTCTCCTCTTTCCTAATGAGTATTATCTGCTTGAACAAAAAATAATTTTCAAGGTAAGAAAGATAGAAACCAGAGGACTCCATTCACACCTGTACAGAAATATTTACTTCGTAAGACAAAAAACTCAAGAGCATGGTCCACAGCAGTTATTTATTTAAATACTCGAAAAGGTTGATGATGGGAAAAAAGTAGGTTTATCATGAGAGCTTATGTTCATTAGATTTATTTTACCATTTAAACAAGTGCTGCCTCCAGGTTATCCTAGCCAAACAGAGAACACTTTGACACGTGCAGCCACTCTAAGACGTTATAACAGACACGGCCGTTATCAAATGATGTACACTGGGGGAGGAAGTTCAGTAGTAGTAACGGTGACTGTTTATTTAAACTAAAAACATTGATAATATACAAATCTTTTTTCTCATTTGATTGAAAGGGCTATAAAATTCCACATACAGACAAAGGAAGCAACATAATCATATAGGTAATGCCCCAGCTAACTGCCTTTAACTCACTCCTTCCTTCAAGAAGCACTTCACTCAGCTATGCAACTTTCTACACGGCACGACAGCTTTGAGGCTGGCCTGCCAACGAGTGACTGAAAGAGAGGTGTGAGCCGACTGGGACACATCTGTTTTTAAAAATGGAGAGAAAATGGCAAATTGTGCCTGGTGTTCTTTAAAGAACCCAAAGGATCGTTCTGAGTAAAATGTGAAATAAATAAGTGATCCATGAGTAAATACAATCTCTGAGCTGACTTAGATCTAGGAGAGTGGGCCAACCAAACACTAACAATACCATGTAGAAACATCTAGAAACATCATTTCTAGAATTTAGTTTGGGAGACCGTATCTTGCCTGAATATGTACATTATTTACAAAATATTCCCTTTTGGCCTCTGAAATTTAGCCATTTTAGTTTGGCTGTTAAGCTCTTTCTTTCCATATGCTAGCCAATACTGCAGTTATAACTATCATTAAAATACTCTTATGCATGAATTACAAATATTAATAAAGTAACTCTGCATGTATAAATATCTCAATATTTCTAGCAGAATTTAAAGCATACATAAATACATAAAAGTATTTGTTTTTGGTAGGGCCAGTATTTTTTTTTTTTAATCATCGCTGTTTCAACAATGCTTTGTACATAGCAAAACCCAAAACTGCAAAAACAGTAGCACCAAAACTTGCTCGAAGCCAAAACGTGGAGCTCTTGAGGTCAGCTTGTGTCACGTGCCTGTAGTCAGAAAATATAATTAATGTTCAAAACATGATTAGTATGAAAATACCAATTATATTAACAGTCTACTTTTAGGGAAGTATTAGCACACTTGTCAGGCTAATTGCATACAGTAATGCTTACCAAAAACATTTATCAATATAGCCACATGTACATCGCTTAGATAATCATTATCTTAAGACATAATGAAGACATTAATAAAGACGAATGTCTTTACAGTTAGCTACTACTTGGGAGTAATCAACATCTAAAATTTTAGACATTTTCTTCACATGGGAAATGGAGAATGTAGACAAATCAACCTACTACTTTTTAATCCCACCACGGTCCTTCAAAATGAGAGGTAGAACCAAGATCTCACAATTTTGAGAGTCCATTTCATGGAACTTAATATGTGATCTCCTGTGCCCCGGAATCAAAAGCTATCATGTAAGCAGTTAAGTGACAAGTGACCATACTTTTCTAAGAGCAATGCTCAAAATCAACTTTGGAAACACTGAGCCCCATAAAAATTTACCAAAAAAATCCCAAAGGGCATGGGGAAGATTTACCAGTTCACATTAATTGGGTTACTGCTGGTTAAAGAAAGAAAATTAAAAAAAAAAAAAAAACCCCAAAAAACCAACCCTGATATTAGTCAGACAGGCAGTGACAATGGCATGAACTAAAGGACATCATGTAACATGATGGACTGAAAGGTAAATGACATAAAAGAGGCCATATTATGCATGACAAGAAAAGGGACAGCCTGTACCACAAACTGAGTTTGTGAGCATGCTCAGTTAATGACACTGCTAAGCACCCTCAAGAGTCTCAAGTATGACAGCTTACCAGAAAGAGGATAACGCTTGAAAGCAAAAGCTGGAATATTTTATTCAAGTGTCACTGGAGTTTTAGTTAAATGAGCACAATTGAGGAGATGTAGAAAACTTACAGAATTAGAGCTCAGACTGTCTAGGTCAGGTTATTTAACAACTAAGAAACAAACAGATTTGAAGCAAAAGTCAGACATCGTTAAAAGACCAGGACACTGACATATGCAAAAGAGTTAAGAGCCAAGAATATCAACTGTACAAAACGACTTTGCCTCAGTAACAGAGTGACGATCGGATTAGTTATCACAAAATGCAATCTGCCCCTCCTAGAAACAAGTCTATAATACAAGCCAGGGTGCTCCATGCTTATCACCATGGCAAAACAACACACAGCACTCCAATTTCTTATCCTCCCCAGTTCCTAAAAAAAAAAAAAAAAAGAAAGAAAAAGAAAAAAAAATCACTCCTATTATTTTACAAAAGCAAAGTGATAACACAGGTTCATTCCACCTTGTGAGTTAGTTCCTCCAACAGGCAATGTTTTATTGATTGATTGATTTCAAGTTAGGGAAGAAAATTCATAGGTTTCAGTTTTTCCAGTTGGAAAAACCCCAACAAGGCCAACCCACTGGTTGTGGGAAATGTTACCTGGCTTCAAGACAAAGTGGACCATGGGATGACTCCATGAAGACAGAATCTTCTACAGAGCTGACGGCGTGCACCTGGTGAGTAATCCTGCCTTCGTCCTTGGCTAACATCATGGCACCCCACTCAGCTACCCGGGCTCTTAACCTTTTATACACATGCACACAGTTTGCAGTTCACAGCAGAGCTCACAAAAGAAGGGGACTGAAAATAACATCTCTCAATTAAACATCCCACACAGAAATTGAGTTGCCACCCTAATATGATGCATCTCGTGCTTTCTATATTTAAAATAAATGTATTCTGTAACAAATTGCCAAACTTCCAAAAAAAAAAAAATCTATGGGTACTTTTTAAAAACACTCACATACCAGGCAAGAAAACCTAAGGCTGTTATAGACATTCTCTATATATCCCTGCGAGGCTGGTCCTGGTAGGTCTGAAACACTAAGAGAAGCCCTGGAATCCAGTCCCTGAACAGCACCTGTCCGTAGGTGGTGATCATGGGTATTCATTCAAAATGAGGCTAACAACTATTCATCACAAAATGTACTGATGCTTCTGACTGCAGACTACCAACAACTGCAGACATACATCTGCAAAAAATTGAGTCCAACACCCCAACTCATGGACTATCAGAGACCTACAATGAGAGTCTCACAGTGTGTAACTCCAAATCAACAGAGATGCATAGAATTTAAAGTGAGAACACAGGCTAAAAGGGCAGTAAAGCTTCTGCTTTGGCTTTGGTCTCGCTCTGATTTTTATGCACCTTCACTGATGGAGGATTTTTAAAAGATTCTTTTTTTTACATTTATTTTTTAATTTGTGGAAGAAAAGGACTAAGATTAAAGCTAGCTGTCATCACATTAAAGTCAGTCAAAATGACTTCTCATAAATATTTTTCAAGTCTGGAATCTGTTTCACACAGCTCCCTTTGTTGTATTTTAAGCAAGTATTACCATTCATGAAATAACTTATTCTGACTTTATTGCTTAGTTTACTTTTGCATTTCAAGATAGTAATCACTGTTTTCCACAAGCTATAGTATAGCCTTCCATAGGCAGAACAGCAATTCATATTTACATATGAGAAACAATACAGATACATGGCGAAGACATAGCCAGTTTAAAACTTAAGGCAACTATTAACTTGTAATGACTCCATCAACCTTAGAGTGGTTATTTAAGACACCTATAGACCTGGGAAGCTACTTAGAGACCTATTTTATGCCGTTAGCATGTGCATTTAAAAGCTGCACTAACCAGGATCTCTCTGTATGAGAACGCATTTATAATGGATGGCACACCTGTCACTGCTTAGCTGACTGACAGCACCTGAACAGAGAACAGTGTGACGATCTTAATTGTGTTCCATACATATTGAGAACTGAGCCATGTTTGTCATTTCAGGTCTCAAGCTGAAGCAGAGTAATAGTTTCATAAAGCTGCTTCCTAGTTCATTTCAAAACTCAAGCAAAAATAATTCTTCCACAATTCAAAAGTATAAGTTTTTCAAAATGACTCACATAAAATATCATTTTAGAATAAATTATCTTATGGCATACTTTTCTCTTTTTAGTTTATTTTTTTACTGTCAAAAAGGTAATATATGCTCATTATAAGATACAAAGAAAATAAAAGTAGGAAGAAAAAAAATGACCTAGAGTCCCATCACCTAAGGCAACTAATTAATACTTAGGGTATCTCCTTTTAGACTTTTCCTACATGTTTCTTACATAGCTGCAAACACAGTGTGTATACTTTATAAATTTTATATCCTTTTAAAAATTTACTATTATGTAGGACTTTTTCACAAATTACAGAAACATCATTTTAAACAGCTTTATTATATCTGATTCCCCTATGGGTGGCTGTCTCCATTTACTGGTGACTATAACTAAAGGGATGAATATCCTTCTACATAAGATTTTTCTCTGTATTTAGTATAGTTTCCTTAAGAGACTTCCCAAAAATGAATGTTACAAGGTCAAAAATCTGTGTGCATGTGTGTGTATAAAGATTCTTTTTAAAAAACCTACTGAGGGGCGCCCAGTGGCTCAGTTGTTAAGCATCTGCTTTCGGCTCAGGTCATGGTCCCAGGGTCCTGGGATGGAGCCCTGCATCGGGCTCCCTGCTCAGCAGGGAGCCTGCTTCTCCCTCTGCCTCTCCCCCTGCTTGTCTCACTAGCTCTCTCTCTGACAAATAAAATCTTAAAAATAAAAATAAAAAAATCTATTGATAATAACAGAATCACATTTTCCTTCTCTATATACAATAATTTAGGTCAGAAGTATCTCTTTTTAGAACATAAGAAATAATGATTAATGCTGGAATATAATCCTTAATTAATCATCTGAAATTTGTCAGAGCTTCTAAATTCTGAGATGGAAAATTCTTCCATATTGGATGCTGGCTTTCTGCTTAGAAGTGCTGAGGGCTCATATGTCAATCAGATGACAAGCGCTTTTGTTTGTTTGTTTGTATTTTTAAAGTAGGCTCTGCGCCTAATGCAGGGCTTGAACTCACAACCTGGCGATCAAGAGTTGCATGCTCTACTGACCGAGCCGGCCACGCACCCCTACGCTGCTACTTAGTAAGGCAGAGAGAAGGGGAGGTTTCAAACTTCAGGCAATAAAGGCTTAAATTAAGAAATGTCTGTGTAAACAAGGCATATAACAGAGTGACCACAGTTCCTATGTACCTTTGCACAGAATGCCTTAAAGAAGGCATACAAGATACTTTTGATTCACTCTGCAATTTATGACATATATAAGAACATGAGTTAAAATCTTTATTGGTTCAATGTATTTGACCAATAATAAAAGGAATGGTATCAGTTACAATATTTAGAAACAAAATACTCAAATTCTAAAGGGCTCAATGGAATTAAACCATTCTGGCTATTCCCATATAGGGTATTTTTAATATTGTTTTTTATAATGTGTCCCAGGACTTTATATCTGGGGTATATAGACTATATTGCAGAGACCTAAAAGTCTGCAAAAATTAGAATTGAAGGAAGGGGGAGAATCCAGAAAGGTCCAGATGTCAGTTGCAGGCTCTCATGAGGAGGAAAGAAAAGTTCAGTGGAGCGAAATCAAGAGCAGCGCACTGAGACTGCGGGAAGAGCAGTCCCACCAGGCACGTTTACCACTCGTCCCATGCAACTTTGCAGAAATAGATGTGAATTTCCTAGATTGCATTCTTTTCATCTCACTACCCGATCCTTTCCAAACCCAAAGCAGAGGTGCACAGATGCAGGAATATGAATGTTCTAATTTTATAATTCTATCCACATATGTATTTCAAGTAGGAATTTTTAAGTTAATACTTCGCAACCGCCTACCTAACTGTAACGCATGGAACCTAGTTACTAGGGCTCATAGACAGTACATACAGCTTTTTCCTAGTTGCAATTACGTAGCTCAAGTTGAAAACTGTACCGAGGTCACCAAAATTGTAGTTAAGCGTTCTGTTTTTAAATATTTCACTTGCTTTTTAAAGCCTTCTGGGCCTCCCTGCTTTTTTTTTTTTTTAAGATTTTATTTATTTGAGGGAGAAAGATCGAGCTCAAGCAGGGGGATTGGCAGAGGCAGAGGGAGAAGCAGACTCCCCGCTGAGCAGGGAGCCCAACACGGGGCTCGATCCCAGGACCCTGGGATCATGACCTGAGCTGAAGGCAGACGCTTAACTGACTGAGCCACCCAGGTGCCCCTGGGCCTCCCTGCTTTTATTCCTCCCATTGTTTTCTTGGTGTTTTGTTTTTGCCCGGTGAAGTATCTTTTACATTCATTTCTAATAATAATGCCATTACTCTTAATAATAATTTTAATAATGACAATTCTTCTAATTGAACTAGTAGGCATGAAATCTTTTAATAAGGTATTTCTCAAGATAGGTCAAGAAGTCAAAATATTGTATTCAAAAAAGATGAACTGCAGCACAAATCGTTAAGAAAGCTGTTAACTGAGGATGCCTAAATAGTAACATACTTTGGAAAAGGACCTAAGTGTGCATCAATGTCAAGAAATGCTTCACCAAGCATTAGAAGAACCAAAATTTACAGATGATCGTAGATACATGGGAAACACATAATATCTATATGTTACCTACTGATACTTAAAGATCAGAACAGGCAAACTCCACCTTGTGGCATCCTTTAATATTCTAACCAACGGCAAAAAATTTAAAACGCATAAGCAAGCAGCAGCTTACTTAATGAGAATCTATTAACATAGCTCTTGTATAATTTTAAACATGACTATGTATCCTAATTAAAAGAAAAGCCTTGTAAGGACCTTGATACAAGGGAACATAGAAGTTTCATATGAAACTAAAACACAGGACAGACTTTGATGGATACAGTAGTTTACTATAACTTAATATCCTCAGAACTCTTACATTCCCTGAAGACTCTCTAGAACATTAAGATTTCTAGGTACCTATCCTCTTCATAAGGCAATCCTATGAAAAGGCAGTTCATTCACTGTGACAATAGTAAAATCCTTTCTTCAAAAAAGGGGCTCCTATTAAGGAACAAGTTAGGTGATTATTAAAGCAATATGGGCAAATAACATTAATAAATGGCTTAAAATAAATGCCACATACACCCAATTTTAAAAATGCATTAAAAAAGTTGGGCAAAAAATTCAATGGGTAGAATGACTGTCCATCATACCTTTGGGTCACTGTAAATACTCACTGTGAACCATGCACTTGGTTGCTAAAGTAAAATGCTGCTACTGAACTTAAGAAGTAACATGAACAAATAATTTATATGGCTGATGCAAATAATGGGATGAAAGAAATCCTAAAACCAAAATATGTATTAAGGAAAATCACACCAAAATAATAAATTATAAAATAAGCAATTTTGATTAAATTATAGGTTAGGAGAAGTGGGAGGATTACACACAGAAATTAGCTGGGATAGGGACTGAGAGGAGTTAAAAAATGACTAAGTGACACAGACATACAAATTAAAATGAACACCTAAAGGAAAGGACAAACTAAAGTCCACAGCACACTACGGTACAGTAAAATCGTCATGCAAAGTAGGAGTCTTCTGAAGTCAGAAGAATAAATACTTGATAACTAAAACCCTGGGTAGTTCAAACCAACAATCCAGCTCACTCCTACATAATCATTTTAACACTTTCAGATCAAAAAGGTAATTTAAAATATAATCAGAAGGTATATTCTCCCAGTGCCATAATTTACACTATTTGAAATAGTGTAATAGCATTGCCAAAGATTAAAATCATCTGACCAGATATTAATCATCTTCCAAATGTATTTAAATTCAAATAATTCCAGTTATTCATAAACTGTTCTAAAGAAAAACAAACCTGTTCAGATCACTAGGGTGAGACCATAATTACTAGAGAACAAAGTTACATGTCAGATACATAGTTTAACACTTTTCTCACATCTTGAAATAAATATATATTCAATTACATTAAAAAGAAAAAATTATTACTACTCTCTACTTAAAATATGTAATGTCAGCAAATAAGCTCAAAAAAAGGGGGGACAATATTTACTGGTCAAAGATAGACAGCTAGGGAAAAAACGGATAATCTCAGAAATGAATCGGTGGGAACTGCCTAAATATAAATTATTAGGCTTAAATCCTCTCATGATCAGGTTATAGCACTTCCTTTTGTAGCCTGAGGGACTAAGGTTACTGAAAACATAACCAAAGTTTAAGGGGAAAAAAAATTTTTTTTAAAGATTTTATTTATTTATTTGACAGAGAGAGAGAGAGAGAGTGACAGCAGGAACACAAGCAGGGGGAGTGGGAGAGGGAGAAGCAGGCTTCCCGCTGAGCAGGGAGCCCGATGCGGGGCTCGATCCCAGGACCCTGGGATCATGACCTGAGCCGAAGGCAGACGCCCAACGACTGAGCCACCCAGGTGCCCCTAAGGAAAAATTTTTTAATAACATAGTATTTAGAAAGGCACTTAAAGGCAGGTCCTTATCTTCTTCATCTTCATATTCTACCCCGGCTCACAACAGGATCCTATCTAAAGCAGGTACTTAGGTATTCGAGTGAATCAATCACAGAGGCAGAGGGAGGTAAAGGGAGAATGTGGCCTCAAACGTGTACTATCTCTGGAAGTGATTGATTTCACCAACCAACATGTTAACAAGCACACTAAAACAAGACATTAAATTTGAGATCAACATGTATGTACCAATACCCATCTATTAATTTCTTTGCAGACATTGAATGAAACTTTTTGCTTAAATAAAAACTTTAAAACTACTCTTTTATACTTCTAAATCAAACACGAGATGTGGCAGATTTCTAAAACCAGAGACTTAAGACTTAGTGTTGAGTGAGACTCCTCCCTACTGAATTACAGTGAAAAATTCCTAAGTGACTTTTACCCAATTAAGCAATCCTTTTTCTGCTTTATAACGTTAAGATTTATCTAGCATGGGGAACCAATAGTGATCAACCACCAAAGGCTGCCACAACCTGAGGGATAGTAGAGAAAGGAGGCGACCCTAACACCCTTGACTTTTTCAGATTCTTCATGTAAAAGGGAGTAGAACTTGGTTGGTGGGAAGGGGAAAGAGACAGTTTCGTTCCTTGGGTGTATGTTTTTCTTTTTCTTTCTTCCTTTTCTTCTTTTTTATTCTTTTGCCTGCAATTTCACAATTCTAGGCCATATCTGAAGACTGAGGTTGCAAGCTGGTGGTCTGTAAACATGTTTTGTCCTGATCAGTACTTTTAAAGATTTAAATTTACTTGCCATTATTTGAATAGCAGGAAATTTCACATAAAAAAAGACACTGATGTCTAGTGTCTCATAGAATCAGAAGACCTGGCAACAGCCGGCCTGGACAACAACAAATGGCCAGAGCTAAGTCGTGGCTGCCTCTTTTAGACAGGGCCTGGCACAGTCCCTATGTCTCTCACTTCTCATACTTGGCCACCTTCGTGCATTGACATTACCCATCCAGGTCCTGTAGGTACCTAAGTTCTGGGGCTCCACCCCCATCTCCCTTGTCTACATCCTTCTGTAAACTAGGGAAAACTTCAATACAGAACTCCTAAATTTCCACTGTACTTCTATAAAATTTTGACATACTACAAGGAATCAGGAAGGAGTTCTTTGAAAGGTACACTGGTTTCCCTCCTTATCTTTTTCATTCATTCCATTCTTGATTACTAGATGTTGGGGATGTATGCTGACATTACCATTAAATTAGTTCTAGTTTATAAATTGATATGACAAGATATGCTGATTTGTCTTCAAAGATCATTGTACAGAGTACTTTACCATGGGCAAGCTCTTCCATTAATACACACCCAACCTTTTCCATTTGGAAGCTGACTAAACCGACCTAAGAATAAAATTGTCACTAAAGATGCAGACAATGAATCAATCTGCAAATATGGACACTCAAGATCTTATAGGATAAGTAAAATAGATGGTTTTTGATTAGCAATTATTAGGAGCCAAGGTGGGTTCACCGAGAATAAGACACCAAATAGATGTCACTTCCTATTTAGATAAAATTACTACATTGGTGGATCAGAGGAATGTGTTAGAAATTACATACTGATTTCAAAAAAGCCCTCTGTGAAATCTCCTGTAAGATAATAAGATAAAATATGGACTGGATAATAAAATATTTTTAATTTATAGAATAATCTTTCTCCAAGAATTTTAAACCTGTGTCATTGGGAAAAGGGATCTCCAAGGGAATACTTCAGGGCTTGCTGGCTTTGGCTCCCTCTCTCTCTCCAGTCTCTTGGTATTCAACATTATTTTTATCAATAACTTGAACGATAAAGAAGACATATCTACCAAGTTTGCAAATGACACAATGCCAAGAGAGATATATAATGGGACAAATGACAGAAATAATATTTGAAATGACTGAGCTAGAACAAATGGATCAAAAAGAAGAATATGACATTTAATAGAGATACATATGTATCTGTGTTTAGATTCAAAGAGTCAAGTACACAATTAGAGAGGAGGGGATGCTGCCTTAATAGCACCTCATATAAAAAAAAATCTGATTTCAACGAACCCCAAGATTTATATGTACCAACAGTGGGGTGGGGCTGCTAATGTTACTTCACGCAGCAGACAGGTGCTGTCCTGACTGTGGAACAGGACTTGTCCCATCACACCTGGAGCACTGCTCTCCATTCTCAGTGGCACCTCTTTTAAGAGGAACTCTGAAAACCCAAAGGGCTTTCAGACGAGGACAACCAGGACTGATGAGGTCACTAAACCATCTAATTTAAGAAGAGGCTGAAAGAAATGGGGATGTTCTACCTGGAGAAGAGAAAATTAGGGGAGACATGATGGCCGTCTTCAAATGTCTGAAGGATTGCTAGGTTGAAGAGGGAGTAGAATAGTCGTATGTTGTTCTAAAGGGCAGAACTAAAACTAAAGGAGAGAAAGTTATAGGGAAATCATTTTAGTTAAAAAAGAAAAATAAAGAGCAAAGGCAAAAAGCAAAAACCCTCTCCAAGGAGGAAAGCCATCAGCAGATAAACAGTACTCTCCACAGGAAGGCTTTCAGGAACGCATTCTGATGGGAGGTTAGGCCAGATGAGTTCTGGAATCTCTTCCGACTCTACCATTTCCAACACCGGAGCTCCTGCATGTTGTTTGGTTTGAACTAGCCTTGCATTTTCTCAGACAGTCGTCATGAGAGAATCTGTGTTACTACTTTCTAAGATGCCATTCAGAGGACAGAGGCAGAACTTTACCACCAAATTGGTGTGGCAGTCCCTTCAAAGCAGTCACCTGAGACGGCTGCATTCTTATTCCAGAGCTGCTAGTGCTCAAAATGTCATCAAAACTCTTTTTAGAATGCCTTGAAAATCAGTTTCTGACCCACACTAAATACAGTCTCACTGTTTCATAGCTACATCTACTACTTTTGCTGGTGGACACAAACTATCCCACAGCCAGAGCCTAGCCTCCAGTGAGAGGCCAGCAGTAAGACAAAGAAGGGACCCATTTCTAACCAAAATCTGTTGAGCTTGATCAGCTCCCAATGACAGCTGAATGTCAATTTCAAAGCACTCATTCATGTTTAGATACAAAAGTTTACAGTAGATACAAATTAATAGTACACAGGCTCTTCAATGCTCACAGAATGTAAATCTGAGCAATGGAAGCATGACCAGAATAAGAATATAACCTTCCAAGTTCTTTGCTTTGAGGGGATGTAAATATCCTGTTTGTTTGTTTTTCTTCCCTTTCTAAAAAGCATATGACTTTCTAAACATACTTCATGTTTTGGGCTCAATTATAAAGACCTCAAAAACTAGTACTACAGACCTTTTGTTCTTGCCCATACTCCTTTGAATCCTCAAAGTTGGCTATCATTCTCATTTCCAGAAGCCATGCTCTTTCAAATAAACATCCCAGGTACTTAAAATACAGAGATTTTTCAAACCCAAGATACTGTTCGCATGAGTATGGTTTTAATTAAGTTACATTAGTTGAACGTAAGTGAGTACAGTTTCACATTTGGGATCAATGTGTCTTTTCGTTACTATGAAAGTCCTAATCTATTTCTACAGCTCTCAGCCAAAAGATTTTAATCTCCCTACACATATCATCCTGTCATATAAACGACACTTTAACGATACTTTCCTTCATGAAAAAAGAAATCCAAAATCTTATTTTATAGTCCCCTAAAAACATCATCACCACGGTGAGAATTTTAGTGGAAGTTAGTTGGGCATCGGTTGGCTTGTGGTCTTTGTAGTGAGTATCTGTATCATAAATAGTTATCCACTTTTTTTTCTTTTGTATTTTAACAGAATGCCTGGTACCCAGTAAATAAAGTTAAGAACCTGTTAAGAACTGCAGTGAAGATTTTGTTCTTTACAGATTGCAGCAAGTCTGAGTTGAGGAAGTTCTGACAGATGCAAAATGTACACCTGTTGCAGGTGCACATACAGCGTAACCGGGCATGGCTGCGAAAACACACAGAAGGACAGGAGTTGAGTTCTTACTTACAAATACGGCACAAGTTAGGGTGTGCCAACTTAAAAAAAAAAAAAGATTTAGGCATAAGCAACACTAAGGAAAAGGACAGTGTGGGGCATGCTAAAGTTGTGCAGAATTCCACATTTACCAAAAATACAATAAACAGCAATAGCTCCCTCCTCCCTCCCTAGAGAAAACCTAAGGAAAATTAGCTAACACTCTTGGTTTTTTTGGAGGGGGGATGGAATTACTATCACAAGCGTTTTAGTGGAACAAGTATGCACAGCAATAGATGGCACCCTCATGTAAACTAATAAAAAGAAAAACGAAGTAAGCCACAGCACCCGCCAAAAGGACAAAGTTTGCCAGCATTGAAATAACCATTCCCTCCTCCTCCCCCAGTGTACACACATGCCTGAAAACCAGGAAGGAGAAGAGTGACAAATACACAAAAGGGTCAAAAGACGAGTATATTCAACCCTGAGGAGATATGAACAACATCGTCTTTAATTCATCAAGCACCCTGGCTCCCAAAGGAAATCAAAGTGCTTCATAAATTTCCACTTGAACAAAATAGAGGGTTGATTTCATCTGCTACAAAAACACAGCAGCTAAGTGTGATAGCATGAAACTCTGGGTAAGGATATAAAAATCAACAGTGGGTCCAATTGATATTAGATATGAAATTTAGGGAGGCTTTCTGACTCCTTTCTGGTTGAGTGGAGTTGTACTAGTTGCCACAGGCACATGGGGCAATCTATTTCACCTCCGTCCTAACAACCAGAGCAGGGGGTCTCCAGTGACTGCCCAGTGGCCGGAGCCGCGCAGACACACAAAGCCATCGCAGCACCCTGAAGAGGCCCTGGCGCAGAACCCACCCAGAAGAGCGCCACCTGACGGATCAATACCGGCACTTCCTGTAACACCTGAACTTTATTTTTTTTAAAAGGCTTCTCAGTCAAAGGACTGGCCCAGTCTGACTTGGCTTAGCTTGTGAGATCTGATGAGACCACACTGCGCCGTGGCATGGTTGTGGCGATTAGCAGCATCCCAATAATGCCTAATTCCCAACATGAAGAGAAACGAGAATTAATTTTTAAACTGTCATAGACTCAAGACATTCCTCTTTAAAACCTGACTTGTGATGAGGAACATATCAATGCTACTAAGTCTCTACCAGCTGTCATACTGGAATCCATCTGTTATTTTATCAGTTCAGTCTGACTCTCCAACACACACAGGCTCCGCCCCACAAAGAGGAGAGATGCAAAGTATGCTTAGCAACAGGGAGATGCTTCGTGAGAAGTAGTTTGGGATTAACCATATAAGCAAGTGTCCCTGTATGTACATTTATCATATACACACACACACACACACACAAATTGCAGTAAAACGTTTTGAAGATGCAGATCTGAAAACACACTCACAGTTATCTACAAGATTAAAACAGTGCATTTACATAGTAAAAACTAAAAAAGGAAAAAGAAAAAAAACACCACTGTAATATACAGTTAGGCAGTAAGCCTGACCAAGCAGTGCGTTTCTGGATAATTACTAAGTTAATTACGGCAAGAAAGGAGATCTGGTCATCTATAAGAAAATGTCAACAAAATCCCACAGAAGCCATAAAGAAAAAGTAACTTACAAAGCAGTTTTTAGAAAGACCCAGATTTTTCTCAAATTCTCTATTCTATCAGTGTTGCCCATGTCTCGGGAGAGTCTGTCTCTGTAATGATCCTCTCTGTAGATAACATACACGAGAGTTTTAAAGCAAAGGTAAAACATAAATAAGGTTCTGTTTATCTTATACTAACAGGAATGACTTGTCTTCCAATACAAATAGAATTTCAAGGGCTTGCTGCCTTTTTTTAAAAAGTATTAGTTAACAGGATAGCAGTAAAGTTAACTCTAATTTGAAGAATCTGCGCAAATTAACACCTTTCTGAAAGACTTCAGTTTGAAGCCATGTTTATTACTCTATTTTATACCGTAGTTTTCATAAGAAGAAAAATAATTTAGAGACTAAATTAATAATAAATAGATTAAGCTAAAGTCCTGAGAAACGCACTGCCTGAAAAACTATCTTGTTACAAAACAGAATTTTACACACACAGTACTTGAGGAGAATGCCAGTAAGAACCATGCAATTCTAAGGCAGTTAGTAAGCTATGAAAATGTCCAGTTATGTGCTTATGCATATCCATGTACAGATATACAATAAATGTACATAAAATTCATGGTTCGTAACACTTAATGTAAAACATTTATATAGCAGGAATTCCAATTACAACTACTTTTTACAGCACTTAAAAAAGACATTATATTCTCGAACATATCTATAATTTAAACATAAATTCATAAAATATTTTAGAGTCCTCCACATACTCAAGGTCAATGAGTCAAGAGAAAAATATTAAAATGAACTTTTTGTTCATAGGGAGATGTCTTAAAAGCATAAAGTAACATGATGCCAACCCCATTTGACTGCAGTAAGACTACTTTTTAAATGCTGGGTCGGGGGTTGAGTTTCACTGTACTATCCTATTAAGATAGTTACAGTCTGCTTAAAAATATACAAATCCTGTCAGAAGCACTCTTTGTGTAATTTTATTATGGCACCCAAACCAAAATCGCATTTACTCAAATTTGTTCCTTCTCATTACAAAGTCTCTTTCTGTTGCTGAACAACTTCTATGTGACAAAGGTTCCGCCCTCGTGGCTCATCACGGCATGCGACGTTATTATGAACCATGCAACATGAAAATGACAGCAGAGCAAGTACTTACGGGTACATGGCCATCGTTGTCAGTTTAACAAAGATATCTTTACTGGGTGCTTCAGCAGTATTGCAAGTGAAGGCTTGTGGTGGAGGCATTTTGTGTTTCCTGCAGAAATCAGCAGGTGAAATACTATAGTCTTGTTTAACTTCATGCAGGTCTGACTTTGCAGCTATGATTAAGCAAGGTATTCTGCTGTCCATGAAGTGTTGCTATGGAATAAAAACTAAAATCAAAATCTGATGACAAGTTAAAAAATTACTACATTTAATTAAATGTGTACTAAAAATTATCTCTGGCTAGGCAAAGCATAGCCTCAAAGAGAAAGTAAACTAAGAGGCAGTGACTGGCAGTGGACCAGGGCAGTCTCATGAGACCAGGGCCAATTTTCTAATGCTGGCAACCATACGAACCTATAACAACTCTTCAGATTCACTACCATTTGAAAAAAATCACTATTTTTTATTAAAAAGATACCACATTTTGAAATAAAAAGAAATCCATCTAAATTCCTCTATCCTAGAGCACATTATTTTCATTTTTAAAACTTCTGCTTCACAATTCTATTATTTTGTTCACTCTTTTCACTTTTCATGTCATTTGTCCTTAAGCACGTGCATCTGTACATGTTTCTATAGCTGCAGTCATGCTGGACATAGCCATTTAAAAATATAATACTTAATCTTCCATGTTTTCACAATTCAAAAACCATTATTTTTAATGGCTTCTTAATATTCCACTGTACTATTTTGTCTTTTTATTTTTTTTTTTTAATTTTTAAAAGATTTTATTTATTTTACTCATTTGACAGCGAGAGACACAGCGAGAGAGGGAACACAGCAGGGGGAGTGGGAGAGGGAGAAGCAGGCTTCCCGCGGAGCAGGGAGCCCGATGCGGGGCTCGATCCCAGGACCCCGGGATCATGACCTGAGCAGAAGGCAGATGCTTAATGACTAAGCCACTCAGGCGCCCCCTATTTTGTCCTAATTTAGTAAACCATCCTCCTATTGTTAGGCATCTGGATTATTTCTAGTTTTTTTATTAAAAACAATGCTAGAAAAAATTCCTTTGTACATACAGTTTTTAACTCTTATTGCATTTTGGTGATAATCTCAAAGTGAGGACTTCTCAAGCCTCTGGTTTTTCCCCTTGCTCTATTATTATTGGTGTAACTGGCAATATATGTCATGTGCACTGCTTTTTTTTTTTAAGATTTTATTTTTAAGTAATTTCTACACCCAATGTGGGCTCGAACTCACAACCCCAACATTAAGAGTCACGCGCTCCACTGACTGAACCAGTCAGGTGCCCCTCCAAGTGCATTCGTAATGGCCAAGGAGACCTTTCATTAATATAGAGGTTCTTAACTACGGGTGCCCATCAGAGTTACAAGTGGAAAAAAATGTTTTTAAAATACAGATGTCTAAGACTCTACCACCTCAGAATGAAACCAGAACCTTTAGGGATGGGACAAATATATGTATTTTTTAAAAGCTCTACAAGTGATTTTCTTGCTTCTCCCTGGTTAGAAAACATCACATCATACAATTTCATTTAACTCCACATAAAATTACAGACCAAACCAACAGTTACAGACCAGAAGAACAACAAACCTTAAAAATCCTAGCACAGTATTCAAAGGATTTGGGGTTACTGACGTCATATACCAGGCACACAACATCACAAATGATCTCAGCCTCAGTTAGAAATTCCGATTCAGAGATATCATGCAACTTGTAAAAAGAAAAAGATAAGAAACATTAATACCATAATACTGATGTTTAATTAAAGTCATGATGTGTTATTATTGTTTGACTTCCAAATAAAGTACTAATTAAGCATAACTTTTCAGGCTATTTTTAGAGGTGGGAAGTGTAGATAAACAAGTAGCTTCTTGAAGGGGGGGAAATCCGAGGGGTAGACGAACCATGAGACACGATGGACTCTGAAAAACAAACTGAGGGTTCTAGAGGGGAGGGGGATGGGGGGATGGGTTAGCCTGGTGATGGGTATTAAGGAGGGCACGTTCTGCGTGGAGCACTGGGTGTTATACGCAAACAATGAATCATGGAACACTACATCCAAAACTAATGATGTAATGTATGGTGATTAACATAACATACTAAAAAAAAAAGTAGCTTCTGATTTTGAGGACTGAAAACTGTGATTAAGGTTTTACAGAAGCAAACATTTAGTGACTGACCTGTGCTGGGCAGGCCCATTACGCACATTCTCTACACGGATAAGATGACAGGCTAAAAAGATTAAGTCAACTGCCTAAGATAACACATCTAGCAAGTCATCAGACCAAAATTTGAACTCAAATATGATTTCAAGTCTATTTTCCTTCTACCAGACCACATTTTCTCCTCACCCAACTTAAAAAAACAAAACAAAGAAAAAGACTTTACATTAAAGTCATTTTGTTCTACTTCACTGCCTACTCTTTTTTAATGTTTATTATAAAGCCTCTAAAGAAATAACCCCCCTATGACAATGATCCAGCAAGAGTAAAATTCAGTACTACTGAGTTATATAAAACAGTACAACTATGCTGAGGAGGAAGTACAAGGTCAGAAGTGACTCGATATATTCCAAGTAAAACACTATTACAGCATGGATAGTCAGAGGCATGAAAGATATCAATTTACAAAGAACAGTATAAGAATAAAAACAGGAAAATTCACTCTGAAAAGTCAGCTCTATTTACTGAGTACCCAGTTAAGCAGAACTATACTTACAGGAGAAGAATGGGAGATAAACAAGGTTTAATAAGAAACTGATAAAAAATGTTTATCATAAAGAGGAAAAACTGTATGAAATTCAATGGGATCATCTGTCTGGCAGAATAAACTATTTCCAAAAAGAAAGGAAATGAACTTTTTCTGGTACCTATTATTTGTTAGGAGCTCCTCATATGAGCTAACTTAATAAGAAAGTCAGGCTCAGAGAGAATAAGCCACTTGCCTGAGGTCACACAGCTAATCAATGGTGGATGAGGGTTTGAATCAAACTGACTGGATCCAAGAAGAACATACAATGTCTTTCTACTGCATTTCATAGTGTCTTTTCAGTCATGCACTTCTTTCATCCATTTTTTTAGACTAACACATTTGGTAACTATACTCCTCTCTTACTAAATAGATGAAACTTGATTCAGAGTACAAACTACCAGGCACCTGCAGTAAGGTTTTCATATTAATTTCTAGTCAACAGTAGAGGAAAAAAATTTTTTAAAGAAAAGTGGAAGAGGAAAGAGAAGCAATTTTTTTGTTGTTTTTACTTTCTATTGTGTATAATATACAATTAAGCACACAAATAGATTAACTTTCACTTATACCTACACCCATATGATCACCATACACATCAGGGGAATTAAAATTAATTCCAATGAATAAACCAGGTGAAAGAAAAAAAAAATCACACAAGTTCTACATATAGCCACGATATTAAATGAAATTATGTTTTCAAAGAGTCATATAAAAATATACCTAATAATTAGTAATCTTTATATGCCAGAGAATTTCTTACCAACAAGTATTTCTCTTGTCCATATACATAAACAGTGTTGATCGCATAGTAGGATTTATGATCATCACGAATTTTCTTCTGCCTCTGAAAACAACCAAAAGTCTCAATATTTACAATAAGAAGTTACAGTACCTAGTTTCCATCAACACACACTCTGCATGTATGTGTGGGTGTGTTATAAATAAAAGGGCATTCTTCCCTACACTATGTATTATTTATCAGTACAAAGGGGACATTGATTTTATGTTTCTTAGTTCTTAAGGTCTAAGACAAAAGATGCATTTGTTCTGCATAAAGTAAAAGGAGCAGCTGAAAAGGAAGGAAACTACATTACTGAAAATGTACTACAGAGCTACCTGCTAGCAATTCTCATTGTGCTATAATTTGGTCTGACATGAGACCCATCTGGAAACACCTCCATCTCTTTACTCGGGGCCAGAATTAGATAGAGTATTCAATTTGAAATATTTACTGTACATTTACTTCATGCCAAGCACCATGTCAGGTGCTTTCACATATGCATTCATTTAACCCCCACCTAAATACTGCTGAGGAAAAAAAAGACAAATGACAGCTAACACCAATGAAACGAAGATAAAGGCAGTTCAACAGGATCATCGTTCCCCTTAAGTTGTACTTTACTAATATACACAGGCCACTGAGCTCCAGTAAAAAGAGCTGGTGGCTATGAAAAAAATCATGTAAACTCGTGATGATAAAAATTTGTTGGATAAAGCTCTATTATCTGAGAACTCTCACCATTAAGTTTCTTCCAAGAAGAGCCTGAAGAACTCCACTCTTCCCACAGTTTTTCATCCCAATTACATTACATCTGAACACATTTCTTTGAGTCTGTTTTTTCTGAAGGTCTATCTTTTTATCTCTTGTTACTACGAAGAAGAAAAAAAACTAATTATGTACCATTTGGACTCACTGAGCCTCCACTTCATCTTCTGCAAAATAGGGTGCTGTGATTTCTCATTTTTATGAAGTGTATGATGAATAAACAGACATACTGTGCATCAGCCATGCTGTATGTGAAACCAAGCACTAAATATACGGGAGGGCTTCACTTGGTGGAAAAGACGCATTTCTGAAAGCTGGCTGTAAAGTGAACTTCTGGTAACCAAATGACATTTATTTCAGGATAAAATAAGTAGCACATTTTCATAAGGAAAATTATATCCAAAAAATGAATGAAAACTACAATGAATATAGCCAACATTATATCCCATCTATTTTCTTCTATGATAAATAACTGTCATAACAAATTACAAATTAAAAGATGCTATCTCCAATCTGCACACTCTTAAATTTATAAATGGGAAAGGGATATGCACTGGCTTTCAAATGTAAAATTGTAAAGAGGCAGAACAGAAAAGAATGCTCCAACAGCAGAGCAATGGTGCCTCTCTCCCAGAGGTAAAGAGACCTCTTCAAGCTGTACCCCACAATTCAACTACAATGAAGCTCACCAGAGGCACTATTTATAGTAGCCAAAAACAGAAAATGATAAAAAACACACACAACAATCATGGGATAGTCCAATAACTTACACACATCCATATGACACACTATTTAACATTAAAATCTATAAAACTATACTTACTGATATAGCAAGATGTCCACAATATTTTGTGAGAGTGAGAGAACCTCATGCTAGCTAGGAATTCGTTCCTTGCTCTCTGGTACTGAATTAAATACCGTCTAATTGGTTAACTATTTTAAAGGGTACTTGCTCTGCCAGTTTAAGATTGATTATCTTCGGGGCGCCTGGTGGCTCAGTCGTTAAGCATCTGCCTTCGGCTCAGGTCATGATCCCAGGGTCCTGGGATCGAGCCCCGCATCGGGCTCCCTGCTCAGTGGGGAGTCTGCTTCTCCCTCTCCCTCTGCCTCTCCCCCATGCTCATGCTCTCTCTTGCTCTCTCTCAAATAAACAAAATCTTTAAAAAAAAAAAAAAGGTTGTCTTCTTGTGCCGGGACTTCCTGTAAGATATGGCATTTCCCCCACCAATTAGGATATAAGAAAATCTTGAAACGATCTGTTCCCTAATTTGTTATTTCCATACCTATGGTATTCTTTAAGTGGAGCACACTGCTCAGCAAGAATTATAAAGTCTGGGAAAGATTTCCCAGTGTAGAAAATGGTTACAAAACCAAGAGATACACAGCTCAGTATCGGGATTATGTGTTAGTAGGTATTGTTTTTAATGTCTAAAGAAAATTAAAAGACAAGATAAACTGGCCCATTACACTTACTGCCCACAGCCCTCCCTGATGTTCATCAGTGGAGTGTCCTCAGGGGTAAGCTAGAAGTAAAACCTCTACTCTTTCTTTCCTTTCTTTTTTAAGTATTCTTTTTTTAAGATTGCATTTATTTATTTGAGAGAGTGAGAGAGGGGTGAGGGATGAAGGGAGAAGCAGACCCCCCGCTGAGCAGGGAGCCCGCCGTGGGGCTCGATCCCAGGACCCTGAGATTGACCTGAGCTGAAGGCAGATGCTTAACTGACTGAGCCACCCAGGCGCCCTCTTTCTTTTTTGATAAACAGTAAAATCAAGACTCTGAACTCAAAAGAAATTACCAAATGGCTAGGAGAACAGACTACAGACATGGAAGACTAATGAAGAGGAGTTTATTTTCACTCTTTTCACACATGAACCCGGAATATTAAAAAATATTTCTTAGCATGAACTGAGTACTATCCAGATACTTACCTGTAATGGCTGAAGCTTGAGACTCTTGCTCAGTCAATATAGAATAGCCTAGATAGCCCAAATACTCCAGGCATCGCTGGACGTCTAAGTAGGTCGTGAGCCTAAGAAAGGGAGGAGGTGGAAATGGGAGAAGTTCCTAAAGGACATTTATGGGGGTGGGGAATCCCCAACAGCTCAAATAATCTTACCACCAGACCCAGATAATTTGTCAGACTTCTTTAATTTCCCATGTGCCCAACCATGGGTTTCCCTATACTGCCACTCTTCAGGAAGAGAAGAGAGGGACGGGATGCAAGGCTGGCAGGGGTAGAGTAGGATTCCTATACCTACACTGAGATGAGCAGGGAGATGCTGATAAAATCTAGGTAAGGATATTTTATACTATCTGCTTCCTAAGTTACAAAAGCGTACTGCAAATATTGGCTGGTTGAGGACTTGATAATTAAATCTGAAAAGGTTTGCAAAAGGTGCAAAAATAACCGAAAGGCACTTGAAATTAGTTAACCCTTCTTGTGATGTGAAAAAAAGAATAGGTCCTGGTGTTGAGAAAGTTAGTCTCACCAAGGCTAAAGTAATAATGTCATCATGTGTGACCAGAGGATGTCCTTAGCACCCCAGATACAATGTCAACTATGCTGTAGGTAGACTGTAGAAAAACCCTAAGAAGTGAATTAAAAACAAACAACAACAAAAAAAACCCTCAAATAAGTCTTCAGTGTCAAGTAAAATATGCTCTCCCCATATTCTGGAAGTATAAGAATTGTGTAATAGCAATAAGGTTTTCAATTCCCTTAATCAAAAAAGTATTAAAATCTAGTTCAGTTTTGATGTAAGACTTATTACTGTTTCCCTGTACATCATCCAAAAGCAAACAGGACCTTCCTGATAAATTGATAGAACATCTAAAGTTCATCGTAGACACAGCAGCAGCACTATAAATCCTGCTCACAGGCAGTTATGATTGAAGCAATCTGTAAGACCTGACCAACTTACAAAATGATGAATGTGACACGTTGTAATTTTAAACTGGCTGTAACTCTAAAGGAAACAAGTGAGCTCTGTACTCACGTCCACTGGGAAAGAAATCCCTGGTAAGTTATCCAGCCTCTTTCATTTGTACAAACTGTGTTATTCACATCTGGCCCCCACGGTATGTAAGGGAAAACTTTAAACAAATCTTTGAGCTCATCAGGTGACAAAGCACAGTCTCTATCCTGAGGATACACAAAGAAGTACACAAAATATTTAGATACCTAAGAGAATAATTCCCAAACACAGAGCCCCCAGTCTAATAAAGCTATGCTTCTAAAAATAAATGAAATTTTACATTTTCTCAAGAAAATTCTTCTCATGTATATAAGAAAACCTATATAAGAATCTATCAGAAACCAGACTTTTTCATCTTGAGAAAATAATAAAAGTAAATAAACAAAATTTTTGCTAGTCTAACTTAAGAAGTTTGAGCAATTTTTGGCTATGTGACATGAGCATCCCCTAGCTAAGGGAACAGAGTTAAATCATTTACAGAAAAATATTTTATTACAATCATGGAAAACGACAGCTGAAAGCTTACCAAATCATGCTTGTCAAAGGTGCTCTGGAGAAACAAATACGCATGATGATTTAATTCAGTAGTGCAATCAGGAGGTATTTTTAGCCTATTGACCAAAAAAAAATTTTAACAGTAAAATAAATCATTAACCAAATATTAAAATTTAATTTAAGAAACAGATATAAAACTGCAACAAGTCTTTTTTTGTGGGATGATACCATTTATAAAATACCTTTGCTGAAGCCATGTTGACCTTCCCAGGGGAAAGTCAATGGAGTGGAATAGCAGTCCTCACAAGAGCTGTAGTAACACTCATTCTGAGCTGACATATAAAGTTTTCTTAAATTTCTGAAGGGCAGGTTGAAATAAAAATTTTACAAGTAACACCATTATGCTATAATGGGCCTGTTCTTCTTATAAACAAACTGTAAGTCATAATTATGGCTTATGTCAACATTTAATGAGCTGAAAAGATGTGAAGAGGTTATTTCTGCCTGATTTGACCTTTGACCCATCCTAAGTTCAGTTCGATCAAAGGCACTGAGCTAGGTACTAGGCACACAAAAACAAGACAGGCTCCCTACCCCTAGGGAACCACATTCAAGGAGGAGACAGACCACGGACAGACAACCTCACTATTGCAACAGAATGAGGCAAGTGGTGGATATGGGTAAACCAAGGATGCTATGGTGGCCCACACGAAAGAGGACATCTCTGGCATGGGGGTGGGAAGGTGTCAGTCCTACTGAGAGACACTATCAACTCACTTGGAGAGACTTGAAGGCTAAGAAGCAATAATTAGGTTGGCGGGGGGGAAGTGAGAATCCCTGGGCAAAAGCCGAGCCCGAAACAACTGATGATTGGTAGACTATAAATAGTTTAGTAGCAGTATTTACTTCTAGAATGAAGGCAGGGAATGAAGCATGAGCAGAGCAGATCATGAATGACCTTGTATAACATGTTAAGAAGACTGAGCTTTATGCTGGCTCTAAGGGAAGTGACATGGGCAAATATGTATTTATATATCTACTAATCTAGTAGCAGTATGAAGGACAGAAGGAGACAGTTTAATAACAAGGCTGGAAAGATTCAAGTGGTAGCTCTATGAGGCTATTCTACAGAAAATGAAAGGCAGACAGCATAAAGAAACTGAGAGATATTAGTGTGAGCCACAAAGCCCTAAGCAATGGAGTTCTCTTACTGTCACGCTTAAGAAAGTAAGAAGCAACTTCCTGTAGAATTTACCTACCCATGTTAATGGCACAGAAAAGAAAATGTGACAAAAGGTCCTGGGACAAATTCATTCATTCAATATGTTTTTTTATTGAAAAATCTGGGAAATTACTTGAGCCAAGATTTAGTCACTTCAACAAGAGAAGTTTCAACTTAGACCAGATTAATAGACCAGAAAGAACTCTGCGTTCTCGATGATGATGATAAATGAAAAAACAAGAGTCTTTCTGTACCCTTACATAGATAGCTAGGGGTGCTAAGCTAAAATAAAAAGGGACAATATGAAGACAATGTGCCAAGGAAAAAGTAAAGAAGAAAGGCTGAAAATGTCCACCATAGCCAAACTGTGGAAAGAGCCAAGATGTCCATCGACAGATGAATGGATAAAGAAGATGTGGTATATATACACAATGGAATATTAGGCAGCCCTGAAAAGGAATGAGATCTTGCCATTTGCAACGACGTGGATGGAACTGGAGGGTGTTATGCTGAGTGAAATAAGTCAATCAGAGAAAGACATGTATCACATGACCTCACTGATATGAGGAATTCTTAATCTCAGGAAAGAAACTGAGTGTTACTGGAGTGGATGGGGGTGGGAGGGATGGGGTGGCTGGGTGATAGACATTGGGGAGGGTATGTGCTACGGTGAGCGCTGTGAATTGTGCAAGACTGTTGAATCACAGATCTGTACTTCTGAAACAAATAATGCAACACATTTTAAGAAAAAAGAAAAAGAAGATAACAGGAGAGGAAGAAAAGGGGAGTATGTCAGAGGGGGAGACGAACCATGAGAGATGATGGACTCTGAAAAACAAACTGAGGGTTCTAGAGGGGAGGGGGGTAGGGGGATGGGTTAGCCTGGTGATGGGTATTGAGGAGGGCACGTTCTGCATGGAGCACTGGGTGTTATGAACAAACAATGAATCATGGAACACTGCACCAAAAACTAATGATGTAATATATGGTGATTAACATAACAATAAAAAAATTAAAAAAAAAAAAAAAAGAAGAAAGGCTGAAGACCCAAAAGGCCAGATATTGGGACATCACTTCCCTGAAAAGCCTACCTCCCTGGGGTACAGGAGAGGCAACACACAGCAAGGCAGTCACCTATTTCAGGTGAAACTGGGTCCGTTTTAAACAAACACAACTCACACATAGCATTATCGGAGGAAAATAACCACAAACAGAACCACAAAATTCCTAATCAGGCTATTTAGGAAAAATTAACTTATTTCATCCTGAGCTAAGAAAAGGCCATAAAACTTACAGAGAAGGACTAAGGAAAAGAAGTGAACCAATGTACTCTGACGTCTTGATTCCAAATTCAAGTTTGTCCAGCATCTGTTATCTCCTTCCTCAGTAAGATGAATAAAAAAAGATACTCTTATTCCCCATGAGAAGAAGAAGAAAAATTTATGCCATGCTATAAATCAGGTGCTCTCAACTGGGGATGATTTTGCTCCTGAAAGAACATTTGGCAATTTCTAGAGACATTGGACGTGTTCAGTTGTCAGAGCTGGGGGAGGAGGTGTTATTGGCAACTAAGGATGTGCTGAACAGGGGTGCCTGGGTGGCTCAGTTGTTAAGCGTCTGCCTTTGGCTCAGGTCATGGTCCTGGGGTCCTGGGATCAAGCCCCGAATCGGGCTCCCTGATTGACGGGAAGCCTGCTTCTCCCTCTCCCACTCCCCCTGCTTGTGTTCCCTCTCTCGCTATGTCTCTGTCAAATAAATAAATAAAATCTTAAAAAAAAAAAAAAAAAAAAAGGATGTGCTAAACACCCTATAATACACAGGGCAGACTCTACAACAAAGAATTGTCTGGTCCAAAATGTCAATAGTGCCGAGGTTGACAAATCCTGCTATAAACCTCTCTATAAATCTAAATTAGTTCTGAGTAGCTCAAAGCCTACCTAAACTGTGTGCCAAATAAAACTTAAAAATACTTGGCAAGCAAAATCAATTAGAAAGCCAAAGGTACATACAAGGGGAATAAATACTCGGGTGTCAAATCCAGATCATCATCATAACCAAATCGTCGAAGCACAGTCCAGGTAGTTTCGTGTCTCCCTCTCTGGATAAAAAGTGTGTGTAAAAAAAGAAAACCTGAAATAAAATCAGTAAGTACAGGTGATGTGAATAAGGGTACAAAGTCACAAGGGAGAAAAGCATGTAACACATAACGGCAAGAGCTAGAATCATGAACATATGCATACAGCTTTGCATACCAAAGGTCAAATCAAAACAAAGTTCATAAATCTGTCAATGAAACAGAGCTGACTTCAGAATCATTTCACATATACACCCAAGGCAGCAAGAGATGGCAATGGATAAAAGGGCCAAAAATGCATTCCAAGGAATACACTGACATTCACAAAGTTATATGATAAAAATAAATGAAGTCATTTTATAGATTTTTGAATTTATTTCTATAATGGAAAACAGTGGTTTTCAATTTCATCTCTTATTTCACTGTGGCTCTGTAATACGTTCTACAAGGAACATTTTGTACTTGGTAAATGTGACTGGTAGACAACATGTCTGCCCTGAAAATAATTTATATTTAAAGGATGCTGTTAAGTAGTAAGAATATTAAGATAAATTTGTTTGTCCCAGAAATCTCAGGCCCTCAGATGGACCTCTGCATTCCTAAGATCTGAGCAATTTCCCCACCTCTAATCTTTGCTGACAGTAAGGATAATTATCTCCATCAATGGCCTGTCTCTTCTAACTCTTAATAACCAAGTTAGATCTTAGGTCTATCAGTAAATACTAATATTTCCTTAAAGTATATATAATGCTAGGACCTGCACCTTCTGCCAAAGTTTGAAAATATCAAGTTTAAAAGGGGGGGGAAAACACCATTCACTCACCTTTCAATGTCAATCCACTGTCAGCCACACCATCACTTATATGTTTCCGGACTACATTCTTGACATCTTCCAGAGCTTGGGGAGCTAATGGAGTATTGAAACAAATCCTCTAGCAAAAAACGTAAAAATCAATTTAAAAACAAAACAGCATTAAAACCACAAATAATATAAAACATTAATCTACAAAACAACATTAAACCAGTTGTAACCAAAAAAAAAGCACCAAATCCTAAATTAGAATAGGATCATCTCTGCTTTGCATTATTTATTTAAAACATGTCATATGTAGAAGGAAAGAAATTTTCCCTACTCTCTCCATAGCATTTCTGAAACACAGAGCTCTTTGTATATCCATGTTATACAAAACCAAGAAAGAAAAAATAATTCAGAGTTCAAACTTCAAGTCATCTTTAATACACCCATTGTATACCATGAAATGACACAAAGAGTCCCCTCAATTCCTGTGCATAGGAGAGTTTTATACCCCAGGTGAAGACTTAAATAGCTTGATGGGAAAGACAGTTTTACATGAAAAAGACATGCTTATCAACATAACATTGTTTAAGCTAGTAACATTTTTATAGCTTTTCTCAACAAGAAACCCTCCAAGATACAGAAATGCCTAAAGAAGAAGAGGGCTACCTGAAAGAAGTTGAGTTCAGCATCATTGAGAGTGCCATCATTATCTTGATCAGATATTTTAAATATACGGGTGAGGGCTTTTATACAGGCTGGTTTCATCTATACATCATTGAGAAAAGAAACAATTATGTTAATTAAGATAGTTGGGATTTCAAAATATGACTTTCATAAAGTAATGTTTTCTTTTCATGATCAAATACATAACATCAAATAAAACATGAAAAGTGAACTAAAGCAAAGCCATTTACTTTTATACTCAATGTCTTTTTAAGTAAATGAGGTACTGTTTACTTGAACCAATACACAGAATGGTCAAATTCTGCCCCCGGTGATCAAAAATTCTCCAAGGATAAGCAAAAAAGAAGGTCATCATTAGAGAAAATTTATTCTTCCAGTCATATAGAAAATAAATATTTATTTATGCCCTCCTTCATTCCATAAAAAATTTGAACTGACTATAAAACTACTAAGGGCCTGGGCGCCTGGGTGGCTCAGTTGGTTAAGCGACTGCCTTCGGCTCAGGTCATGATCCTGGAGTCCCGGGATCGAGTCCCGCATCGGGCTCCCTGCTCAGCAGGGAGTCTGCTTCTCCCTGTGACCCTCCCTCCTCTCATGTGCTCTCTCTCATTCTCTCTCTCAAATAAATAAGTAAAATCTTAAAAAAAAAAGACTTAAAAAAAAAAAACTACTAAGGGCCTTCCTTCCCAATTTCTGATTTCCCCCCCAACTTTACTGAGGTATAACCAACTTCTGATTTTTTTTTTAAGATTTTATTTATTTATTTGTAAGAGAGAGAGAGAACACAAGCAGGGGGAGCAGCAGGCAGAGGGAGAAGCAGGCCCCCACTGAGCAAGGAGCCCAATGCGGGACTCAATCCCAGGACCCTGGGATCATGCCCTGAACCAAAAGCAGATGCTTAACTGACTGAGCCACCCAGGTACCCCCCAACATCTGATTTTTGACCAACCTTCTGACAGAAGAATGGGACTGAATGTTTTGCTCTCTCACGTGTGTGTGTGTGTGTGTGTGTGTGTGTGTGTGTGTGTGTGTGTGTGTCAAAGTCGGGAATTAAGTATGCTTAATCACAAAGAGGTAGCAAAAGTATAAAGCCTTTAATTAACTTCCTATTATAAGAATTATTTGCATTTTAAAAAGAATCTTGCCTATTGTGACACTATAAAACTTTTATAAGTAATGCTGCTGGAAATGTATTTTGACAACTTCCTTCATTTTGTTTTAGGATATATAATGGATAGAACAAATATTTTACTATTTAAAAATAAGGCCCACATGCTTCTGATCTGTATAGTTTACTATACGATAACCATTGTTAACTATCTTGAGAAAATAAAACTTTCAGGAAGATCTCTAAACAGTATGTAAATCTGGAAGGAGATCTCCTATGGACAGTCTGAGTCAGAGAAATGAAGACGGCAAGGTGAGGAAATGTGTACTTATGAACCTCAGCCATACCGCTATCTGGAAAAAACAGTATTATTATCTTCTCAAACATATAGACAATCCCTTCTTATGTTGTTTTAAATAGGGTCTCTAGGAGAAAAATTTGATGTAATGAGACAAAGATAAAACCTAAGATATAAAGAGATTATAAAGAACTGAGAAAAGTTAAGTAAAAAAGTTAGAAACCAAATAATATAGCTTCTTCTGGGGTGCCTGGGTGGCTCAGTCAGTTAAGTGTCTGCCTTCAGCTCAGGTCATGATCCCAGGGTCCTGGGATGGAGCCCCACATCAGGCTCCCTGCTCCCTATTTCTCCCTCTGCCTGCCGCTCCCCCTACTTGTTCTCTCTCTCTCTGACAAATAAATAAAATCTTAAAAAAAGAAAAAGCTAAAGTGATCTAAGCTATTGGCTCAATACAGTATATAAATAGTAATTACCTTAAAACATAACACCCAAATATGACTATGTTTAAAAGGTATTAATTATATCTCAATAAGGCTGTAAAAAAATTTTACAGTAATTAAAGATTTCATTTTGCATACGAATAATTAAAACCCTCACACAATAAACATTATTATATAAGTCACATCTTTTTCGGTATTAGGTAAGCAGAGGACTCCATGGGCCATACAGAGTCCATCATCATTGGAATTAATTTTGAATTAATCATCAGGCTTTAATCTTGAATATTATTTTTTGATGATTCCACCTCAAATCTGTGTTAAAAGGTTATTTATTTTTGAGAGAGAGCATGCGTGCCCGTGTGCACCCACAACCTGGGATAGAGGGGCAGAGGGAGAGAGAGAATCATTAAGGAGGCTCTGTGCTGAGCACAGAGCCGGACCAGGGCTGGATCTCACAACCCTGAGCTGAAATCAAGAGTAGGAGGCTCAATCTACTGAAACACCCAGGCACTCCCTGCATTAAAAGTTTATTTTTGGGGCGCCTGCCTGGCTCAGCTGGTAGAGGGCACAGCTCTTGATCTCAGGGTCAGGATTTCCAGCCCCATGTTGGGTGTAGGGCTTACTTAGGGAAAAAAAATTATTATTGTTGTCTATATAGACAAGGTTTAGTTTCTAAAAGTTACATCTTTTATCTCAGGCAGGTCCTCCTAAGAAACAAGTAACAGATGGTGGTAGAAGTTTTAGTCTCTGGGACTGGGGGAAGGGCAGGGGAGATAAGCAGATTAGCAGAACTAATAATAGGCCTAGGAAAAAAGGAGCAATTAAAGCACTGAGAACAAACTAAGAGAGCAGATTTAATGTACCACTAGGCCAAGGCCTCAGGTAAATCTCTATAGTATGAGACTTTCCCAAATTTCCTTGATCATAAGATGCTGTATCTGGCTGAATCAGAATGGGATTGGTGTTTTTAACAAGTGTGCCTAGTGACTATTCTGGGGCAAATTAGGGAAATACTGGACTAAGAGTAAATTAGAAAGAAGCACTCCAATTATGGAACAGTAAACCAGGATTAAGGAAGAGTAAATCAGGGTCAGATTAAGGGATAACTCAGATTAATTACTTATACCAGGGGTCGGCACCTTTTCTGTGAAGCGCCACATAGCGAATATTTTAGGCTTTGGGGGCCAATAGGCAAAATCAAGAATATCATGTAAGTATTTATATATTATATAGCAAGAGAGAATCAAATTTCCATAAAGTTTTTACTGACAGAATTCAAAATGTAATAATAATGGGGTAAAAATTTGCTACACAGGTCTACGAATAAGAAAAATGAAATTTTGGGGGGAGGAATAACGTTTTGTTTAATTAGGGTTCAAAGTTAGTGTTCTCTATCATGAAAACTGAAAATGTTCATCTGTTAATGCCGATCTGCAATGAGATTTTACATATTTCATCTCTGAAAATCATTTTGTAGATTTGTATGGCCAATAGTGACACATATCCATAAACAGAGCATTTTTAATTGAGCACATTAACTGCTTGGAAGGCATTTACAAAATTATATTAGGTTCTTTTCTTGATATTTTCCTGTTAGCATGTCATTACACTACAGATTAATCAGTTCCAATTGAAGGTTAGGTAGAAGCTCTTCAAGTGCACAGTCAAATGAATTATAAAACATGGAACTTTCCTTTGCATTTGCATTAAGGTCCCTAAAAAAATGATGCGAGAACTGGAGTTTGAGCTCAGAAAATCTATCTGCTTTGCCATATATTTCTTTTGTTCTGGAATGCTAGGTAATGCACCGATAATAAAACAGTAAGATGCTCAGGTACCGTGGCACACCTGGTACTCACACTATAAAGTCATAACGGGGTCAGTGCAATCAGCAGTGTGCCAGGCAGCAGGGAGAAGTGAGGGCAGCACATGCGGGCTCTGTTGCAGCTACTCGTGCCTTTGAAGCACGAAAGCAGTCACAGACAAACATAAAGGAACGAGTGTGGCTGTGTTGCAGTAAAATGTTATTTATGAACGATGAAATTTGAAAGTTATATGATTTTCCCATATAACAAAATATTATTTCTTCAGATTTTTTTTTCAATCATTGAGAAACGTGTAATATATAAATTCTGAGTTCACAAACCGTACAAAAACAGGTGGCAGGCCAATTTAGCCCACGGGTCAAAGTCTGCCAGCCACTCACTGATACTATAAATTTTTCCTGGAAAAAATCTGCAACTTTTTATTTCTTAAAAACTCAACAATAAGAAAGCAACTCAATTAAGACATGGGTAAAGACTTAAATAAACATTTCTCCATATACAAATGGCCAATAAGCACATGAAAAGATGTTCAGCATCATTAGGTATCAGGGAAATGCAAATCAAAACCCCCACCACCACTAGGATGGCCATAATAAAGCACACACAAACACACAAAAAGGAAAATCACAAGTACTGGCATGGCAGAGACGTGGAGAAATTGGAACCTGCCATTCAGTTTGGTGATTCCTCAATAAATGAAACCGAACTACCATGTGATCTAGCAACCCACTCCTCAATAGACACTCAAAAGAAATGAAAACAGGTACTCAAACTTCTTCTATTCACAATAATCAAAAAATGGAAACAACCCAAATGTCAATCAACAGATGAATGGATAAACAAACAAATGTGGTATATCCATACATGTCTATGGCAGGAGCGCCCGGGTGGCTCAGTCAGTTGAGCGGCCAACTCTTGGTTTTGGCTCACCTCCCCCAGCTCGTGCGCACGTGCACTCTCTCTCTCTCTTTCAAATAAATAAATAAATCTTAAAAAAAAAAGACTTTGGCAAATAGATGAAGGGGATTAAGGTTCATTCATCAATTCATTTATTTACTTTAAAATATTTTATTTATTTATTTGACAGAAAGATAGAGCCAGAGAGCACAAGCAGGGGGAATGGCAGAGGGAGGGGGAGAAGCAGGCTCCCTGCTGAGCCACCCAGGCACTCCAAGGGTACATTTATCATGATGAGCACTAAGTAACATACAGAATTGCTGAATCACTATATTGTACACTTGAAACTAATACAACACTGTACATTAATTATACTGGAATTAAAAACAAATACATAAATTTTTTTAAAAAAGAAAAAAGTCTATAGCAAATATTGTTAAATTTTAGATACTACTGTGTTTCTTAGCTATGAAACAGAATGGAATATTCAAATTGCGTTACATGCTGTACCTATGTCAAATCATTACACAAGGTTTTCATTTGTGAGTGTTTTTAAGTCTGTGAACTTTATACCAGCAAAGTAAGTAAACCATTAGGTAAGTCTTCAGACTTTACTGTTATTGTTGCCAATTCTTCTGTTTCTTTTAATGGCATTTCCTGAAATACTTTTTGACCTGGAATACCATTCATAGTATTTAACATGAATGTCTTTGAAGTACCTAGAAAATATAATTGATTAATAGACAATAATTTAAATTTCAGTTTAGAAGAATACTTAAGAGTTATTAAAAATCGGGGCACCTGGGTGGCTCAGTCGTTAAGCGTCTGCCTTCAGCTCAGGTCATGGTCCCGGGGTCCTGGGATCAAGCCCCACATCGGGCTCCCTGCTCCGCAGGAAGCCTGCTTCTCCCTCTCCCTCTCCCCCTGCTTGTGTTCCTGCTCGCTATCTCTCGTTCTTTCAAATAAATAAATAAATAATCTTAAAAAAAAAAAAAAAAGAGTTACTAAAAATCACTACTAGAGTTACTACCTACACATTCCAGCCCCTACTAACACAGCCTGGGGGGCAGGGGGTTACCTCTTTCTCTTCTGGGCAGTACAGGGGCCCGGTAGGATGAAGAACAGCTTTCTGTGCGTAATAAAAGAGCTCTGATATGTTCTTGAGGTTTTTTGCTGAACACTGAAAAAAAGTTTAAAATTTTATGTCCTAAAAGCAATTATGGGAGCTAAAAACAATTTTTAAACTATCAATATAAGGTAATAACAAGATTGCTTGAAGAAACTGAAAAAGACATTTTTCTCCATCGAAATCATAATATTAATGTCTGCAAAGAACTCAGAGGCCAATCCCAAGTTCTCTCTTTTATTTGGTTTACATGACTTCACGAACAGCAGGAAAGTTATCCCATCCCACACTTTCACACATCGTATTTCAAACCACAGTTTAGTGAGAATTCACCAGCAGTAAATTTCTAAATGAAATGGTAAGGCATACCTCCACACAGGTTTCTATTTCTGTGTACTGGTTCATAATGGGAAGGATGGTCTCCATACTACTGTATTCCACCAGATCAGATTTGTTCCCAACAAGTATCAAAGGCAGCCTGAAATAAACAGAATATATTGCAATAATAAGGAAGGCAAAAGACCTCAAATATCTATTTTAAAATATATAATAACCCATTCTAATTAGCTTTACTTAATCCCCCCAACATGAACCCTCTACTGTAGTCAGTTCCAGTCCCCTAGCAGCATGTTCATATTCAACAAATATTTACTGAGTACTTATTTTTAAAAACATTTTTTAAAGTTAATTTACTTTCTTTAGTAATCTCTACACCCGACCTGGGGCTTGAACTCACGACGCTGAGATTAAGAGTCGCATGCTCTTCTGACTGAGCCACCAGGAGCCCCTACTGAGTACTTCTTGTAAGCCAGGTACTGTTCTAAGCATTAAAGGATATACGACAGATAAGGTCCCTGCCCATTCTAATAGTGAAAATCAGAAAATGGACAATAAGCAAATAAACAATACACTTTCCAATTCCTAAGTGCAATGAAGAAAGTAAATAGGGAGATATGGGACAGAGTCATGAGAGGGGGCTAATTATACGGTAATCAGGGGAAAATCTCTCTGACAAGGTGGCATCTGAGCCAAGGAGCAAAGGATGAGTTGGAACGGGGCCTGTGAAGATCCAGAAAAGAGCTGTGCAGAAAGAAGGGAGAATGTGTACAAAGGGCTCAAACCGAAAAAAGGTGAATCCAAACAGAAATATGTCAAGAGTGGCCAGAGATTACTAAGCAAAGGGGAAGAGGGGCGTAAAGGGGCGGGAAAGAGGAGTAAAGGCCAGACACGTACGGGGCAGTGAGGAGTGTGCATTTTATTATAAGTGTAAAACAGGAAGCCGGTGAGGAATTAGGAGTAGGGGCACAATAAAATGAGTCATGTTGCCTTTTAGAGATACAGATTGAAATATTGACAGTATGATTTGTTCAAAATGATCCCAATGGGAGGGGTAGTAAATGAAACAAGACCGGTCATGAATTGGTAACTGCTGAAGCCGGTGACAGATACGGAGGGAATCATTCGACGATCCTCTCTACTTTTGTTATGTGTCTGATTTTTTTTTTCAGTAATAAAAAGCTTTTTAAAATTTGGTAGCCTGGATTAGGACAGTGAAGATGGAGAGAAAGTATTCAGATTTGAGATCTATTTTAGAAGCAGAACTAACAGGAACAACTGGTAGATTAGATATGGAGGTTGAGGGCAAGGCAGAAATTAAGAAAAATACATAGGTTTTTGGCTGGACAAATTGAGCAGATGTCCTGAGTCAGAAAAGATTGATTGGGGGGGGGGGGGCAGTGGGATGTAGGCAGGGATGTAAGGATTTTGTTTCAGATAAGTTAAATCTGACAGGCCTGTCAGAAATCTAAATGGGGATTATAAGAGAAAGCTAGACTAACAGGGAACTGTTATTTGTACATCTTGCAAGAGAGCTTGGAGAAAAAGCAAATCATCTTCCTGGAACTCCAGATAGCAAGAGAAATTCTTGCACAATTTACACCCCTAGTATGGTTATGCGTAAAGGGCCTGGTCCACTATATAACCCAAATATAGATTCCTAACAAAGCCAGGAGGGTCTCCAAAAATGTAGTGGTTTGCATTTAACTAAAGGTGTATACAAAATAATTTATGGAGCTTAAACAAATACACATGTCCAAGCCCTACTCCAAACCTACAGATTCTAAAACTCCAGGAGTGGGGCAAAGGCACCTATATTCTTTGAAAGTACCTCAGGTGACAGTGATGGGCACCCCTGATTAAGAACCACTGTGACAACAGTCCATGGAAGTCCTACGGAAAATATATGTGCAACAAATATAAACTTAAGGTATGAGGCTCAGGAAAGAAGTTACTAGGAAAGTGTAAGGTCCATATAATAAAGAAACAGACCCCCTTGGGACAAGTCAAGCACAAGAAAAGTAAGTATGATCATATGATTTGGAGAGGGGGGAAAAACAGCCACACCTGAGAAAGCTCAATTCGATCTTCAAATGTTATAAGCTACTTTCAGAGGATAACAAAAGGGCCACAAAACTAACCACAGAACTGTAGGAAGCTGTCACCGTGAAACTAATTTTTTTAAATTCAGGCGTCCAATCTGGTGCTTGATAGAGCCCAGAAAAACTGCCTTCTCTGAAGAGTCCCTTGTGGAAACAGCTCTCAAGTGTGCAGCAAGAAGAGCAAGTGTCAGGAGCATGTAGCTGTGGATGCCTTGAAGGCAGGCCTATCTGCTACGGCCCTCCGTGTTGATGGAAATGATCTGTATCTGAACTGTCCATTACTGTAACCACCAGCCACAAGTGGCTACCGGGCACCGGAAATGTGGCTATGTGTATCCAAGGAACTGAATTTTTAGTTTTATTTAATTTTACTTAATTTGAAGTTAAATTGCCACAACTGACTAGAGTCTACTACATTGGACAGTGTAGCTCTACGGGGTCACCGTCTCTTTTTTACCTTGTCAGGAAGTCACTTCAAAATTTAAAACTATGACAAAGAGGTGCCATCAGAGCTGCAAGACACAGCATATACAACGCCATCTCAGTCACAAAGTCTCCCTCCGTAAATACATGAGGCAGGCTCAATGACTACGTTCATCTGTTTAGAACCAAATCTTTACAGTTTCAAGGCACAAAAATGTCCAAAAGAGATCTAAAAAAATTAAACAAAGGACCACATGTGTACAATACACAGATATTAGTCTGATTTCCCTAAAGTTTAAAAATACCTCATAAATAACATGTTCCATTAAATAATACTGCCAAGAAAAATTTCTGGTTTCCATTTTGACTGAAAACTGAAAACACTTATACCCAGAACTATCATTCTGCTCAGAAAAATACAGAAGGTGTGTTCTCTTACTTCTTCCCATCACACACGTATCTTCCAAAGAATTTCGAAGGAATCTCCCTCTATGCATTCCTAAATAAAGATCTCTAGCCATCTTTAGAGAACTTATAAAGCAGTACAAGTGCATTATTTCACTGGATTCTCAAAATTCCCACATGCAGCCGAGACAGGCATTAGCCTCGTCTCCACTACGGACAAGGAAGGAAGGCTCAAGTGGATAAGCCCGATCTCAGGGGGCACTCGTTCCCCTCCCAGTCCCATGCTGTCACACACACCAGCCGTAAGCAATCAGGGACGAGGGGAAGCCTTTCCTCACCCAAGAGGCACCTCCACAGGGAAGGCACATACGATACAGATGGAGAGCGATTCTAAAGCAGAGACTTCTTGAGCAGTGGTTTGAGAAAGAGAAATAATGTAAGATCAATGATCAAAATATTTCATGTCAGAAGTTGTAAATCATTATAGTACCAGAACACTGTTTTCTGCTTTGCTCACAAATATATGTGCTGCCTCAAATAATTTTCCTTCCAAAACCAGTGTGTGTGTATAAACAGAGAAAGACCTCTAGGTAAAGCAAATGTGGCAAGTGTTAACTAGTGGATGTAAGTGAAGGGTTTACAGGTGTTCATTGTACTCTTTCTCGCAACTTTTCTCTAAGTTTGAAATTTTTCAATATACAAAGTTTCAGAGGAAAAAAAAATACCTGCTGTCTTTGTCTGTTCTTTCATTTATAAGAGGAATCCATCGACTTGTTACCTAAAAAGAAAATTAACAAGGGCTAAGCCACAATGAGGATCTTCTCTGAAAACTCTAAATTAAGGATCAATTTTAAAAGTGCTCCCGTTGAAATTTAACTAGATATAGTGAAAAAAGTCACACGTTCATACCTTATCAATAGAATGCTTATTGTTAACAGCATAAACTATGCAGATGACATTAGCCTACAAGAGAAAATTAAGAAATTAATGGTATTTTTAAACAATACAAATGTAAACGGTAGCATTTAATTGCCAGCTAGTTAACATATTTGTTAATATGTTAACCTATTCTTCCAAAGGAAGAATAAAATTTGAAACCTAAAAAAAAAACCCCACATTTAGCATGCCTTTAACAGGAAAAAGTTCCTAAGGACTTACTGCAAAAATACATACTCAAAGCCAGAAGTTAACAACAAAGACTTAAGACCTAAGACTCACAAAATCATCACCATGTTCCCACAAAAAACCCTACAGCTGTTTTTTTAACTCACCTGTGATATCTCTTGATGAAGCTGTTCATCACTCTGTTCTGCTTCTACAAATGACAAAGTCAAAAAATGTTCATTATTTTATACATTTTCATAAACACCAATGGCCAAGCTAACATCTACATGGCACGCATCCAACATCCCTCATCCCTCATGTCATTTATGTAGTGTAGTGCCAGATGAGGTGGCAAAGGCAAGGGCAAGCCAGGGAAAGGAAAAAGCTGGACTATGATAAGGAAGCTGGCTGGCACTGAAAGGCAAGTCTACCACAGGATAACTGCACGAAGAGCAGACGGCATTGTGTGATAAATCTAGTCCAGCATCTGATCCAGAGTTGAGAAGGGTCAGGCCAAAGAGATCAGAAACCCAAGCTAGAAGACTAGGTGCTGCAGTCAGAAGCCCAGACAAAGAGTCCATACACACAGGGTCAGAAGGCCAGGTGAGAATCTGGGCAATACAAGCTTAAGAGCTTGTATCTTAAGAGAGCAGGCCACAGAAGCAAAACCGAAGCATGATAGTGAAGAGTCCAGAATTTCCTTTCTAGCACATATCTCTGGCTGGAATGGGTCTCAAATGGTGGATGTGCATATAACCCCACAGTGCAGGAGTTATGCATGATCATAGGTATGATGAAAAAGCATACAAATGAATGGAGTGCCTGGGTGGCAGAGTCAGTTAAGCATCCAACTTTTGATTTCAGCTCAGGTCATGAGGTCATGATCTCAGGGTCAGGAGATCGAGCTCTAAGTCGGGCTCTGCACTCAGCGAGGAGTCTGCTTGAGATTCTCTCCCTCTCCTTCTGCCCCTCTGGCTTGTGCTCTCTCTCTCAAATAAATAAATAAATCTTTTTTTTTTTTTAAAGCATACAAATGAAGAGAAAAGCAATAACTGACATTAATTTAGATCACCTTGTATTAAATATTCTCCTGCTCCAAAATGCCTGTTATTTCTGACATGCAAACTAATACCATAAATGAGTACAATGGTATTTTAATTTATGCTAAATAACTGGCCATATTTTAAATATCTCTTCATATGTTGAGTAATCAATGGGTAATGGCTTCAATTCCAATGCTGAAAAAGAATAATTTTGTAAATGAAGCAGGTTATAAGGCTGAGTGCAGCAGAAAGCATCCAACCCCCTCAGCTTCTGGTATACTGCTGTTTGGCAGCTGGATGAGCAAGCTGTGTATGTCATTTTTAATGTTCCAGCAGTCCCATTAAAAAAGTCAAAAGGATGGGGTGCGTGGGTGGCTCAAGCGTCCGACTCTTGATTTCGGCTCAGGTCATGATCTCAGGGTTGTGGGATCAAGCCCCATGTCAGGTTCTGCACTGGGCATGGAGCCTGCTTAAGATTCTCTCCCCCTGCTTCTCTGTGCCCGTCTCCCCCCCACAAAAGTAAAGAGGAACAGGTAAAAGTACATTTTTATTTAACCCAAGATATCAGAAATATTAAAATTTCAACATGTACTCAACAAGAGAATTATTGAGATTTATATTCTTTTTCTCACACCAAGTCTTCTAATTCCACCTGTATTTTATACTTACAGCACATTTCAGCTTAGACTAGCCAGGTTTTAAGTGTTCAATAGTCATATGTATCGGACTGCACAGTCCTTAGTATTTCACCTTTAGACTATGTGGCATACCAGCTTAGGAAAACAAAGTATTACCAATGTAGTTATGCCATTCTTACAAACAGATTTTATTTTTTAGAGCAGTTTTAAATGCACCACAAAACTGAGTGGAAGGCACAGCGATTTCCCATATACTTCCTGCCCCCACATAGCTTCCCACATTATGAACACACCCCATCAGAGTGGTACATCTGTTACAACTGACTCCCAACATGGGGCTCGAACTCACAACCCCAAGATCAAGAGTCACACTCTACCAACTGAGCCAGCCAGGCACCCCTCCCCCCCCCTTTTTTTTTTAAAGAAGTCCCAGAACAGAGCAAAATAATTTAGTGATTAAAAAGTTAAGTCCTAAGGCACCTGGGTGGCTCAGTTGGTTAAGTGTCTGCCTTCAGCTCAGGTCATGATCCCAGGGTCCTGGGATCGAGTCCCACATCAGGCTCCCTGCTTAGCAGGAAGCCTGTTCCTCCCTCTCCTCCCCACTCATGTTCTCTGTCAATATCTCTGTCTCTCTCAAATAAATAAAATCTTAAAAGAATAAATAAATAAAAATAAAAAGTAAGTCCTAGGGGCGCCTGGGTGGTTCAGTCAGTTAAGCATCTGCCTTTGGCTCAGGTCATGATCCGAGAGTCCTGGGATCAAGCCCGACATTGGGCTCTCTGCTCAGCGGGGAGCCTGCTTCTCCCTCTGCCTGCCACTCTCTCTTTCTCTCTCCCTCTGTCAAATAAATAAATAAAATCTTTGAAAGAAAAAAAAGCAAGTACTAGTGGGTAGAAAAATTTTAAATTATTAAAAGCAATACAAATGTGCTTCTATTATCATATAATGTAAGCAAGCTGATGACTGTTTTAACTATTATTTGGGGGAGGGGACAAAGGCTGATGAATTAAAGAACAAATTTAGAACTCAACAAATTCTCAAATTCAGAATTCCTGAATGCCTGATAACAAAATTAATCGAGAACTTAACTCTGCAAACGTGTCAAGTCAAGGAGGATAATGATTTCTCTACTACTTGTCATTTACCATCACTCCTTCCTTTTCATTATTATGGAACCCAACTTAGTAAATCTGGGACAGAGAACTACAAGACGGAGGCTTTATATGGCATGTGGGGTGGGGGCTGGCAAGGAGATATAAATGAGACAAGAATAGTAAATGATTATTTATTGCCAGAGAAAAAGGAACACTTATCCTGGAACACTTTTTAAAGCTCAGGATGTACACCTTTTTTGAGGACTATTAAATTAACCCTGCAGCTTCACCCACAAGAGGATATTCATTACCTGAGTAATCTACGATGTGTGTTGGAACTCTCTCAGGGGTGACATCAGCTGGAATGGTAATTTCTTCTGCCCGGGGAGGAACCTTCATTTGCAAACAAATATAGAAAAGAAAAGGAAAAAAAAACCTTTGGATATTATCAATCAAACTTGTTAACAGATCATGTAAATTCATCTATATATTAGCCCCTTCCACCCATACCTATCCTTTCAAGATTTATTACACTTTTAAATGCTTATTTTTGTGCTTGAATCCACGACCCTGAGATAAGACCTGAACTGAGATCAAGAGTTGGATGCTCAACCGACTGAGTCATCCAGGTGCCCCAATAAACACTTCTTTTAAAAAAGCATGCACATTTCTACTTGTGTGAGCACAGAACATATTAAGGATACTTCAGATGTAACGCAGCCTAAAACAATACTTAAATTAATTCGGTGTTTCAAACATTTGATTTTTAAAATGCTGTTTCATTCCATTTTGTTGATGCTTAAGACATGCTACAAATGAGGAGCTATGTTAATCGAAAGCAATTCTCAAATAAAACAATAAATTATCAAAATTAATTTCTTCTAGAAGATACTGATTGGCTACATAAGCCTTGTATTTAATGATTCCAGTTTTTAGAAAGACTCTATGATTTTTTTTAAGCCAATTAAAAACCTCTTATCCATACTCAAGAGGACTGTGCTAAAATGACAATTCTAAACTCAGTTAAATGATCACAGAAAGTCTTTAGGTATTATACTCCAAGTGATCATATGATGATACTTTATTTCACAAATTAAGTAATCACTTATTTCAGTATCTTATTTAAGAGGGAAAAAAAGCAAAAGAAACTGAATGATTATGTGGCACTTGTAACTGCTGAAAACACTACCATATAATATACCAAATTCCTATCTGAACAATGAAATTATACACATATTCTTAACAAGAGTAAAGAAAGGGGGAATGCAAACTGGGGGGCTAATACACCAACTATGTGAAGAGAATAAATAATGTTCATCCCATTTGCATCAATCCCATTCCCCAAAACAAAATTCCAACTTTAAATAAGGCCTCAGCCAACAGTCCCTCATTCCGGAACACAAATATATTGCCAGTAATCATAAAACCACCTTACTTTTAGTGGTACTCTACTATTATTAAGCCTACCTCATTTGAGACACATAACAACCCTCTGAGGTAGGCAGAGGTGGTATAAATTAGTTTCATTTGTAAAATGATGCAATGGATAATATTAAAGGTTCTCAAATATGTGTGTCAGAATCCTAGGGGTTCTAATGCCTCAAAGACTGGGGAGTGTCAGATGGAAGGCAGGTGGGGAGCCAGCCAGATGTTTCAAGCCCTTACTTCAACTAAAGGAATACTCACCTGTTTTATATTTTGGGGTTATGAATAACATTTTATTTTTAGGAAAGGATTAACAGCTTAGATGATATCTAATATCCCTTTCAGCTCCCATTTTACAGATGAGACAACTAAGATGACTAATTGTCATCTCTGTAGATGACAAATGTCCTAGCCAAGATCGAAAGGAGGAAAAGCAAAGGACTTAGGTGAACTCAGATCTAGTTTGATTCTTGCTCCTGCACTACGTTTCAGGGATGTCTTGTGTAAACTAATATGCGCCCTTTTAAAGCCACAACTGTCAGAAAGAAAACACATGCCAAAAAAGTGCAGAATTTATTTCACTTTAACTCAATTTTGATAACCTTAAAAGATTTTAAATATAGACAAGACATAAAAATGTTTACCTCTTCTGGGAATTCTTCACTGACCAGAGACATAATCAGTGATGTCTTCCCAACTCTAGCTGTGAAAACAAACATCATTATTTTAATAATAAAGTGTTTAGGTTCTACATAAGCTCAAATACAGCAACCACACAGCAGAGTGTGTTATTCATTAGCCAAAATCAGAGGCATCCAAATCACCCAGTTTTAGTACAATGCTTAAAGTATATCTCTTTTTCTGCTTAGAAAAGTTACGCATGCCCATTGTTTAAAACAAAAAAATTACCAAAATATAATATAAAAGTAACAATCTTCCCCCAATCCCTCTTTACCAGTTTAGCATATGTAGCTTCCCAGATTTTTTCTTTACTTATATTATTATAATAATTCACCACACAGTTTACTAGCAGAATCACAGCATTCGTACTATTTTACAATCTTCCCTTATCATTTAAATTATGTACTTGGGCAGTATTCCATGTCCATACGTAAAAATTTCCTGGGACGGGTGAAGGGACAGTTATTATGTAATCTACACAGTTTTAATTGGGGATGATGAAAGAGTTTTAGAGAGAAAAAGTGCTGATGATTACACAACACTGTGAATGTATTTAATGCCCTTTAACTGTACTCTCAAAAATGGTTAAAATGTTAAATCATACGTCTTATATATTTTATCACAATTTTTAAAAATAGCAACAGGAAATCCATTTTATATTAATGTAAGAAGCCTCTTACATAATTCTTTGACAGTTGTATAAGAATCCATCATAAGACATGTCCTAATTTATTAATGCAGTCTCCTAACAATGAGCACTGTTCAAGTTTCCAGCTTTATAAACAATGCTGCAATGAATATTTCTACAAGATAAATTCCTAGAAGTGAACTCAAGTTAGCATGCATAATCGTCTTTATTTTTAATAAATATTTTTAAATCACCTCTAAAAGAGAATAATTTACATCCTCACCAATAGAAGATCAGTGTGTCTGCTTTGGACATCCTTATATTCTTTCTTTTTTAAGGTATCACATGGAAGAGCTTAGGAAGAACAAAAGTAACTTTCCTGTTATATTTCCTAACCTATCAAGATTTTTAATGCACAAACTTAAAAATCTTCATTTTCATTTGTAAATTTCATTTCTATTCCCATCACTTTCTGATCATATACAGTCAACTGCATCAACTAAATCCTTTTGTGATTCTAGAGGAAAACAATCCACCTTCCTATTAATCTCTGCCATAATAGCAAATTGGTTTCCAAAGGTAAAGCCTAAACAGGAAAGAACTGGAAAATTTTTAAGTGAAGTCACATTCTTTTTTTTAAATGACTAAAAGAAAGGGTGACTAAAAACACAAGTTTCCGGAAAAATAATGAATGGCTGGAAAAAAGAGTACTGGTAAAACAACTTAGAGGGTGTGCTGCAAACAAGTTGCATGTCACTAGTGGAGGCTCAGAGTAGATGGTCTGACAGGTTATCTTCTAGCTCCAATTTCTGAGGATCTTTTCAGTTTACTTGTGTGAGAAGGCTTGGGCCTTTTTCAAGTAGCTGACTATAAGATAACACTTCTCTGAGTTCCAACCATGTCAGTGAATCCAGAGCCCATCATCACAGAACTGCTAGAATCCAGTTATCAATGTCAGCTTATCCAGCCCCCCCGCAAAAATTTTCAGATGAAATACCTGGGACCCAGAAACAGCAATTTCTCAAGGTCTCACTAAAAAATGAGTTGCAGACTTAAGAGAATAACCCATCTTCTGATGGCTAAGCCAGTGTTCTATCTTCTTCCTATGACATACTTTAAAAAAACACTAAGATGTGGGGCGCCTGGGTGGCTCAGTCTGTTAGGTGTCAGCCTTTGGCTCAGGTCATGATCCCAGGGTCCTGGGATCGATCTCGAATTGGGCTCCCTGTTTAGCGGGGAGCCTACTTCTTCTCCCTCTCCCTCTGCCTGCTGCTCCCTCTGCTTGTGCTGTCTCTCCCTCTCTCTCTCACTCACCCTCTCTCTCAAATAAATAAAATCTTATAAAAAGTAAAATAAAAAAATATTAAGACAATAATACAGAGAAGGAATGATAGTCCCTAAAGTCAGCAAGCAGTACATACACAAATACTATATAAATTAATTAAAATATTCACTGATTCACTGGTGACCAATCCAGCAGCTCTAGTTCCACTTTTTTTTAAACTTATTTGAGAAAGTATCAGACTTACAGAAACATTGCAAAAATAGTACAAAGGAGTCATATCTATTCTTTAACCAAATCCCTCAAATGTTAACATTATAGCACACTTGCATTATCATTCCTTTCCTCTCCCTCCCCCTACTCTCTGTATTTTTAAACCATTTAAGAGTAAGTTGTAGACATGATGGCCCTTTATGTAACCCTAAGCACCTTAGTATGATTTCCTAAAAACAAGATCATTCTCTTCCATAACCACGGTGTACCATCAAGATCAGGACATTAACACTAACACAGTGCTATTATCTACTCTGTCAACCTTATTTCACCATTCATCCCATTACCATCTTTTATAGAAAAGAAAAATCTTTTTCTTCCCCCAGGATCAAATGTTGCATTTGGTGGTCATGTCTCCCTAGTCTTTAGTCTGGAAGAGTTCCTCAATCCTTTTTTATCTTTCATGGCCTCAGCATTGAAAAAAACAAAAACAAAAACAAGTTATTTAATTTGTAGACTATCCCTCAATTTGGTTTGTATGCTGTTATCTCGTGATTAATTTCAGGTTTTGCATTCTGGGCAGGAATGCTGCAGAAATGATACTGTATCCCGAACAGGGCATCACAGAAGGGAGATGATGTTAATTTGTCACATTACTGGTGATGTTAACTACCATCACTTGGAGGAGGTGGTGTCTGCAGGTGATTATCATTTCCTTTGTAACTGATAAGTATCTTGTGAGAAGATACATTGAGACTATACAAACATTCTGTTTCTCATCAAACTTTTACCTATTGGTTTTAGCAGCCATTCATGATTCTTGTGTTGTGTTGCTATACTGGTTGCTACATGGTGATGTTTCTATTTCTAGCAATCCTTCTCCACTACTCTGTATTCTACTTTAAGGAAAAACTCCCTTCTGATTCATATCAGCATGGTCTCATGGATTCCTACAATATTCTACATGTTATAATCCACTACCGTCATTATTTGGAGGTTCAGATTGTTCCATTTTACTTTGAAAAATGACATTATGCAGGTATAAATCAGATTATATGACATTTTACAAATAAATACGTATTCACACTGGAAAAAAAAACAGAAGGATCTACACACCAACAGCAGTCATCTCTGAAGTAAATGTAATTATAACTTTGTTTTTGTACTTTTGCATATTTTCCCAATTTTCTATAACAAATATAAACAATTTTTGCTACTAGAAAATGTTAACAAGTACTACTTTATTTTTTTTTAAGATTTATTTATTTATTTGACAGACAGAGAGAGCACAAGTAGGCAGAACGGCAGGCAGAGGCAGAGGGAGAAGCAGGCTCTCCGCTGAGCAGGGAGCCCGACACGGGGCTCGATCCCAAGATCCTGGGATCATAACCTGAGCCGAAGGCAGCTGCTTAACCAACTGAGCCACCCAGGTGTCCCAACAAGTACTACTTTAAAAGTCACTATTTGGTAGTGAAAATTAGCATGTTCTAAATTTATAGATGGCAGGTACGCCGGGGTGGCTCAATTAAGTGTCCAACTCTTGATCTCAGCTCAGGTCTTGATCTCAGGGTTGTGAGTTCAAGCCCCACATGGGGGGCTCCCAGATGGGCATGGAGCCTACTAAAAAAAAAAAATTTTACAGATGGCAACTAAAATTTACCTAAAGATTGGGGCGCCTGGGTGGCTCAGTTGGTTAAGCTCCTGTCTTCAGCTCAGGTCATGATCCCAGGGTCCTGGGATCAAGCCCCACATCAGGTTCCCTGCTCTGCGGGAAGCCTACTTCTCCCTCTCCCACTCCTCCTACTTGTGTTCCCTCTCTCACTGTGTCTCTCTCTGTCAAATAGATAAAATCTTCAAAAAAAATTTAAAAAAATAAATAAAATTTACCTAAAGACTGGCATGTTAAATGCATTCTTTCATCCCTTCAACAAATAATTCTTGAGCACTTCTATATACCAGCCACTATGCCAGGTGCTGGGGATACCCCTGATCATGGCACTAGGTCTTCCCTCTTTTCACATTCATGGAGATTATATTCTAACAGATTTATGATATTTTCACTAATAAAGAACATTCTTTCTACACATCAGGACAAAAAGCAGAAACTCAAAAACTGCCCATCCTTGATTTACCCTTCCTCTGTACTGAGTGTTCGAGCTCTATCAAATTTTCCTTTGAAATTTTTAATATTAACTCCTTCCTCTCTGTTCCCACCTTTCTGTAATTATGGTACTTTTACTGAAACACTTCCCATTCCCAACTTTCTACCCCCTCCTCCAACCTCTCCTCTTATTAAAATCCATCAGCAATACAAATGCCAACACCTCTCTCTTAGACATCTTTTCATTTTCTAACTCATCTGATCAAAAGCCTTGACTCCCAATTACCTACCACATCAAGGTGAAGCATTCTGCTGGCCTTTGAAAATCATGCATAATTGAATCCCACCTCATCTATTTCATCTCATTTCCCACTATTGCCACATACTCGATTTGCTCAAATAAGGCCATTCTGCTCTGCGTAAGCACAAACAGGCTATGATGGATCTTGCCTCCTCACATGGTTTATTCATCTAAAACAGCATTCCCTCTTACTCCTCTGCTTTTCCAAATGTTAACCATCTCTCAAGGACAGCACAAATTCTACCTCATCCCTAAGACGTCCCAGGGCTACTGCAGCCCTCCCTTTCCTTCTTTGAACTCCTTATGTGCCACATAACTTACATCCAAATGTTATGAATAATAAGGTGCATACTTGTATGCGTCTACATTAACATAATAATCAAATATTTGATAATGAACTGAATTTTCTAATTTTATATGAATGGGAGAAAGACCTCTAGCATATCAGCCAGACTGAATTATTTGACTTGCTTTCACCTTGCCCAAGCACAATAGCATTGCTTTTGTTTCAGCCCTGCCATTTAGGAAATTAAGTTCCACCTCGTGGAGCTTCCGGAACTATCCCATTCAAAATTTTTCTTACCAGCAACTGAAGAGCTATGAACAGCAGGGTAACTTCTGAGGGGAAAAATAAATTCTAAAATTACTGTTCAGTTTGTCTTTAGTAGAAAATAATTAATGTAGGAATTTCCAATTATATTAAAGGAGGATGTGATATAATAAAGAATCCATTTGGCCTTCATTCCCACCCAGTTCCTGGAGCAGAGCTTCAAAATCCCTTGGAAGTTCCTGTGTGATAGGAGTGTCTTTTGTTAAAGTCCGTTTCAACATACTTGAGTTTACCCTGATAAGATGACCCATCAGGGAGAAGGGAGGGCCTAGATAGCTTCAGGATGGAGACTGGTTACCAACCATGTGACTAATGGGTTGGAACTTTCAGCCCCACCCCCAAACCTAGCAGCTGGTAAGGGGGGAGGCCAGGAGCCCACAGATTGAGTTCAATCACATCGTCAATGATTTAATCAATCATGCCTACATAACAAAGCTGCATATAAAAACTCTGGACATCAGAGCTCAGGAGAGCTTCCTAGTTGGTGAACCTAATGATGAACCAGGAGGTGGCACACTCTGACTCCACGGGGACAGATGCTCCCGGGCTCAGGGCCCTTCAAGACCTTGCCCTATGTACCTCTTAATCTGGCTGTTCATTTGTGTAACGGGAAGTACAGCACTTTCCTGAGTTCTATGAGTTGTTCTAGTGAATTATCAAACCTAACGGGGTTGTAGGAAGCCCCAAACTTGTAGTCAGCCAGGAGGAAGTGTGGGTAGTCTGGGGACCCCACTTGCAGTTGGTGTCTAAAGTAAGGGCAATCTAGTTGGGGACCTTGCACTTTTTTAAGATTTTATTTATTTGAGAGAGAGGATGAGAGAGAGAGAGTATGAGAGGGGGGAGGGTCAGAGGGAGAAGCAGACTTCCTGCTGAGCAGGGAGCCCGATGCAGGACTCGATCCCGAGACTCCAGGATCATGACCTGAGCCGAAGGCAGTTGCTTAACCAACTGAGCCACCCAGGCGACCGGGACCTTGCACTTTAACATGTAGGATCTGATGCTAATGCAGGGTGGTTAGTGTCAAAACTGAATTGAATTGTAGAACACTCAGAAAATTGTCAGAATGAAGAGGGCACAACAGTTTTGCTTTTATAAAAAGTAGTGATGGCTCAAAAAACTGAGAAACACTGTAACAGACCTTCTATCGAAGAGTACGAGTTCCACTCTGGCATATTAACCCATGTCTGGACCAAACAAGGGAAAAAAACACTTGGAAGATCATACAGAGAGTATTAACTTAATGCTTTTACATGACCCATCTTCTTTGTGCAGACTCCTACTATTAATTAATTTGCTAAGTATTTACCTGTCTTCCAAGTACAAAGTTTGAACTTACATTCTTTGTGGGGATAATATGGAAAATGTATTAAACAAGATAGACAAAATTACTATAAAGAGGTACAGATCAAGTGCTATGTTCAATCACTCTTGAGAAAAGGGAAAGGGGGCAGCAGGTAAGGGTGGGAAGAGAAAGGGATATTTTTTGCTTTAAACATAGCAGAAAATCAAAAAGCTCATAAAAGAAGCTTATAGTTTGGTCTCAAGGAGGAACAACTGAGTAATCAGTTAAGACATGTGTGTTCTTAAAACAGTACTGTGCGTGTGTAACACCTAGGCAAACATCCAGCACATCACCAGTGATCTCCTAAAGGACTTCCTAGACCTCCTTGATGAAAACTTTACTTTCCCTACCAGCTACTGAGTATCTCTGGAAAGACTAAGGAACAAGAATTTCATTATCACCCACGGGAAATTCCACAAGGGCAGAGAATGTGTCTTTCTTGCTCACTATTGAATCTTAGCTCCTAGCAAATGCTCTTAGTAAATGCAGCTTATGGCTTAGTGGTTAAGAGCACAGATTTGAAATTTAGGGAAGTGGTTGGTTACTTGTGAGAGAAAGAAGGAAATGCAAGGGGCTTCAACTGATTGGTAATGTTTTCTTTATTAAGCTAGGTGATGGGTATTTGTTATATAATTCTTTATACCTTTGATATAAATATTTCATACACAAAGAGGGAAAAAAATAATACAGGCTTTGGAATCAGCCAAGATCGGATGGAAATCTTAGTCCCAGGGCTTACTAGCTGTGTTTCCTCAGGCAAGTTGTCAAGCCTGTTTATTCATCTAGATGATGCTGAACAGCTGCGGCCGAATTGGTATGAGGATTAATTACGATGACAGATACGTAATGCTCAGCACAATACCTGGCAAACATTAAATACACAAATGGTAGTTGTCATGAGGATGACGATCACAGTTCAAATTAAAGGAGTTAAGTGAGCACTAGAATGGGCCAGAAAATTTGGATTTGGGAATCAGCTTTCTAATTAGCAGTATAACCTTGAGTTGTCACTGACTCTCTCTGGGCCTCAATTTTCTCACCAGTTAAAAAAAAAAAAGGACTAGATGCTATCAATGTTTATACTCTGTTTATAAAAAAAAGGACTAGATGCTATCAATGATTAATCTACACTATCATGCAGCACACCTTAGAAGACTGGCCTGTAACAGATGAAAAAGTGCACATTACATGTACCTTAGAGTACCCTAGCAATGGCAGACAGATCCCCAAACTGTATCTGTTATCTATTTTAATTGTGTATAGGAAAGTGATTTGTCAGGAACCATCACCTATCTATAAGAACAAAGTGCAACTCACCAAGGCAATAAAAATCTAGAAATTTCTAGAACTTGCTGACTTATAATCAGCATTTCATAACTTTTTTCCTTAAATAACTCCTTTCATCATGGCCTTGTTTAGGGTCCCAGAAATCCCAAACCTTCAGCTAGCTCAAGGTAGTATTCATCTCAAAATCCATAGTAGTCCATTCTAATTCCACATGATATGCACAATGGAGGCAAAATAGTTATCTTAAAATGAACCAAGCCACTGCCTTATTTCAGCATTAGAAAACCTAGAACTTGGACCTCCTGCCTATTTTTTACTCTTGGCAACTGAGGCTACTGCAGAGTAAGAAGAATGCATTTGGGGAAGAGCCCTAACAAAGTTCCTTGCAAAGAGTGGTGATGTCTGACTGAAGACAACACACAGCAGAGCTGCCTGTGGGTCACCTGACAGGAGGATGCCTCTGCTGTGAAGTCCAATCAAGTCCACCAGGCCCTGTACTATATGTTATTTTAGTAAGTAGTAAAACTCCCAGGTACTTAAAACAATAAACCTTTCAGGAGATTCAATGCTTGTACAATTCCTGTGACCTTTGAACTTCTGGGTCTTTCTTACCCGAGTAGAGAGGTCTTTTTCCCTAATGTCTCCAAAACCCCACAACTACCGCCAGCACAGATGTTCCCAAAAACTGTTCCATTTCTTTTTTTTTTAAAGATTTTATTTATTTGACAGAGAATGACACAGTGAGAGAGGGAACACAAGCAGGGGGACTGGGAGAGGGAGAAGCAGGCTTCCCATGGAGCAGGGAGCCCGAGGCGAGGCTCGATCCCAGGACCCAGGGATCATGACCTGAGTCGAAGGCAGACGCTTAACGACTGAGCCATCCAGGTGCCCCACATCTCTACATTCTTATCCTTGATCAGCTATGTTAAGAATGGGAAAAATTAATCAGATGCTCAATAACTCAGATGCTCCCTGGTACCCAAAGGGAAAACAAGTCTCACTCTTGCTTGGTCCTTGAGAAATCTGCCTGCCTTAATACCCTTCAGACCTTGATTCCTCTCACAATCCCGTTTTTAGAATTACCTATTTTTTTTAAGACTTTATTTATTTATTTGACACAGAGAGAGAGAGCACAAGCAGGGGGAGCGGCAGGCAGGCAGAGGGAGAGGGAGAAGCAGGCTCCCCGCTGAGCAAGGAGCCCAATGTGGGGCTCGATCCTAGGACACTGAGATCATGACCTGAGCCGAAGGCAGCTGCTTAACCGACTGAGCCACCCAGGCACGCCTACAATTACTTTTTACTAATTTTAATAAGATTTTATTTATCTGCAGGAGAGAGAGAGAGCACACGAGCAGGGGGAGGGAGAAGCAGGCTCCCCACTGAGCAGGGAGCCCAACTTGGGGCTCAATCCCAGGACCCTGAGATCATGACCTGAGCAGAAGGCAGATGCTTAAACTGAGTCACCCAGGCGCCCCTAGAATTACTTTTTTAAAATTCTGCTTGTATCCCACCACTCCAAAGCCCTCACCAGTTTCAGAAGAAACCTTTTATTTATGTTTTATTTATTTATTTTTTAAAGATTTTATTTATTTATTTGGCAGAGAGATAGAGAGAACAAGTAGGCAGAGAGGCAGGCAGAGGCAGAGGGAGAAGCAGTCTCCCCGCCGAGCAGGGAGCCCGATGCGGGGCTCGATCCCAGGACCCTGGGATTATGACCTGAGCCGAAGGCAGACGCTTAACCGACCGAGCCACCCAGGTGCCCCAAAACCTAACTTTTAATCCACAGCTGGAAACCCTCAATAAAAATGATCAAAATGAAGTAAAACACCAACATTAAAAGGCCTCTTAGTTTCCAAGGAAGCTAAGGACTTACTGCTCCATAATCACAACCACGCAGGCCTTCAACAGGTGGTCCATGTTACCTTTAAAGTCCCCTCCCTCACCACAACCCTTCCACGTCATCCATTCTCCCTCATCTCTCTGCTCAAAACTCATGAGAACAGCCCTTTTCCTGGCCAGTGTCCCTTTCTACTTTTCCCATGGACCCCTTACATTCCCAGGGATATTTTCATAAGGGAAAGACCAACATTCTGAGGAAAGTCCGATTTCTTCACAGCTTGGCTCAACAAGGCAGTTGTGGCCACCATTGCAACAGGCTCCTCCCACCCGAGTACAAACCTGCCACCAGGTCTATTCCAACAGGGCAGGCCTCAGGGACAGAGGACACCCCTTGACAAGAGAAAGGGCACTATAAACACTACAACAATTAAAGAGCTATACTTAGGCTTGATCATACAGACCTACAATCAGTGATACCAAAAGTGGGAATCATTCAATTTATATGGATACTGCCACTTAGAGTGTGGTACCTTTATTTATTTACTCATTCATATTCTGCCATACCTGTTAAAAAATCTGAGGCGGTTTAGTACTCACTGCAATATAACAATTCCATCTAGTTTCTGAAGTAATTGTATAGCAGGCCTTTAAAAAATCAAAGAACAGGAATCTCTTCCACATAAAAATCCAAGAGTGATTTCCTCTTCTAAAAAAAGTTCAGAATTAGAGCAAGAGAGACAGATTACAAGGAACTTGGGAGAAAATGAGCACAGTTTCATTAGAATCATTTTGGGTTTCCTTTTGGAAAAGCAGTAAGGTGATAGCTACTTTAATAAAAGATTGGCAGATGTGATTTAGTTAAGAAATGCTTCAGTGAATCTAAACTAGAGCTTTTTGCTTCCTTTAAGGCCTAACCACCGAACCCTGAGTGAGACTATCAAAGAAATAGGGAAGCAGCAGGTTTAAAGTTATAATAGGCCACTAATTTTAGCCTAATTTTTTTTTTAAGATTTTATTTATTTATTTGACAGAGAGAGACACAGCGAGAGAGGGAACACAAGCAGGGGGAGCAGGAGAGGGAGAAGCAGGTTTCCTGCTGAGCAGGGAGCCCGATGCGGAGTTCAATCCCAGGACCCTGGGATCATGACCTGAGCCGAAGGCAGACACTTAATGACTGAGCCACCCAGGTGCCCTTGGTACTTAGATTTTATATATGTGTATATAGTACTTAGATTTAAGCCATTTAATTTTTTTTTTTAAGATTTTATTTATTTGACAGAGAAAGACACAGCCAGAGAGGGAACACAAGCAGGGGGAGTGGGAGATGGAGAAGCAGGCTTCCCGCTGAGCAGGGAGCCTTGATCCCAGAACCCTGGGATCATGACATGAGCCGAAGGCCGACGCTTAACGACCGAGCCACCCAGGGACCTCAATTTTGGCCTAATTTTAATTGAGAAATAAATGAGTACCTTAAAAACAAGGAAAACATTTTAGAATACTAAATTTTAAAAACTATTTAAATAGGCCTACAATCCAAAAGGCCCCTCGACAATGGCAGATCTGAGTATAAACACTACATATTTTCAACTACTCCAAAAAATAATTTCCATGAAGGAACAAACTTCTCTAATTATTGTACCAATTAAATTTTATATTTAATATAAATATCATATATAATATACTTACATAATTTTATAACAAGTATAAATTTAATAAAATATAATATGTAAAAACATAATTGAAAAATATTTAACATAAATATTAATATGGAGGACAAAAAATGATTGTTAGCCAGCCATCTAATGGTCTCTACTTCCTCTATTTTGCCTGAGAAACACTGAAATAATCTATAAAAACAAAAGGCACGGTCACAATTATCCCCAAAGAGGGAAGGCCTTCTGATCAGTTCAACACAACATGCCACAGTATTGTCTGGACTCCATGCTTCTAAGTAGGTCATCCATGGGAAACATAATTCATCACTATAGAACAAATTATCTGATTTATCCAGGCTAAAAATTTCTTTGTCTTTTCATCACATCTTTTAAACATCTAGTTCTAAGTGACAGCAAATTCCTAATATTCATGAAGCGGAAATAACATTTTTTGGTTCTAATTACCACCCTAACCGCCATATTGGCTATTTTTCTTGATAACAAACACCCCGTGTTTCAAGTGGTAAAGGGACCTACTCCTCATTTTTATCTGCTACTTCTTACGAAGCCTTGTTGGCTCTCCCTAAATTATGTAATTAGAATATACAGGGATGAGGAAGGTGACTATGGAGTTATAATTTTAACTGGGAAACTTTAACATTTGGGGCACTAGCTGAGTACCGTTTCAAAGGAAAATTTCATTGACCCTATGCAGACTATTTGGGCTGCAGAAGAACAAACGTTATGGTCTATCCCTCTCCTTTGAACTAGATCAACCCTAGTGCCCAGCTGGTGCCAGAGGAACAAAAAGACAGGTCGTAATACATATGTGAGAATGATATAGACTCCCTATGAAGAGAAGAGACTCTTTAGACTATGCTTGAACATCCTTAGTCACAAACTATCACCCAGGTACTAAACACAGTATAATTGAAACTGGAGGAGTTTAATCTTCAAATATCATTTAACAAAGATCAGAATGGAAAGCAATACGGCTTTAAAGGGATTGTAGAAAGTTTTTTTTCCTAACATAAATGCTAGCTTATTATTGAAGTTTCTTTGATTCTTATTCCTACCATATGCCTGAGGAATCTCTCCCAATCCTACTAAGATGACCTCTGGTGTTTCAAGGAGAAGCTGACCTCTTGGCAAGAAATGTAACTGTTGGCAGCCAAGACACAGAATAGACATGACACTGTCATTAGAAGTCACTGGTCTACCTTATTGCCAGAACACAGGAATCTCCCAGGCAAAACCAAGCTAAGGACCTGGGACAAGACACTGGACGAACGCTGCCCTCAAATGCTAACAATAACCACACATCAGATTGGATTTAAGAAAGGAGAATGGTCGGGGCGCCTGGGTGGCTCAGTCGTTGAGCGTCTGCCTTCGGCTCAGGTCATGACCCCAGGGTCCTGGGATCGAGCCCCGCATCGGGCTCCCTGCTCGGCGGGAAGTGTGCTTCTCCCTCTCCCACTCCTCCTGCTTATGTTCCCTCTCTCACTGTCTCTCTCTCTGTTAAAAAATAAATGAAATCTTAAAAAAAAAAGAATGGTCAAATGTTTATGACTAAGAGGACTGGTTTGGAAAACAAGTAAAGGCTAAATAAACGGAACTTGAATTCATTCATTCTTTCAAAAACTATGGATAACCTGGGGCACCCGGGTGGCTCAGCAGGTTAAGCGTCCCACTCTTGATTTCGGCTCAGGTCATGATTTCAGGGTCGTGAGACTGAGCCCCGCGTCCAGCTCTGCACTGAGCATGGAGCCTGCTTGGGATTCTCTCTTTCCCTCTCCACCGCCTCCCCTCCCAAGCTCTCTTGTGTGTTCTCTCTCTCAAAAAAACAAAAAACTACAGATGACCTTTGAACAATGCAGAGGTTAGAGGCACCAACCAACTCCGCATATCCCCAGCAGTCCAAAATCCTCAGATAACTTTTCACTCCCCAAAAACTTAACTACTAATAACTACTGTTGACCGGAAGCCTTACTGATGACATAGTCTATTAATACATATTTTGTATGTTATATGTATTATATACGTATTCTTACAATAAAGTAAGCTGGAGAAAAAAAATGTTAAGAAAATCATAAGGAGGGCACCTGGGTGGCTCAGTTGGTTAAGCGACTGCCTTTGGCTCAGATCATGATCCGGGAGTCCGGGGATTGAGTCCCACATCGGGCTCCCTGCTCGGCAGGGAGTCTGCTTCTCCCTCTGACCCTCTTCCCTCTCGTGCTCTCTATGTCTCATTCTCTCTCTCTCAAATAAATAAAATCTTTAAAAAAAAAAAGAAAATCATAAGGAAAATACATTTACAGTACTGTACCATAAAAAATCCCCATATAAATGGACCCACACAGTTCAAACCCATGTTGTTCAGGGTCAACTGTATTTGAGTGCCTACTTTGTGCCAGGACTACTCTAGGCACTGGGGATATAGCAATGAACAAGACAAAGCCTCTGCCCTCATGAAGCTTACTATCCAACCCAAAAAACAAGTGAACAAATATGCAGGGAAGAATCACCTAAGTCAAGGCCTTCTTGTCCAGAAAGCAGTAGAGAGTGAAACAAGGGCCAGATTGTGATAGACTTTGCAGGCCTGCATCAAAAAGTTTGGACTTTACGGGCGCCTGGGTGGCTCAGGTCATGATCCCAGGGTCCTGGGATCGAGCCCTGCATCATCAGGCTCCCTGCTCAGCAGGAAGCCTGCTTCTCCCTCCCCCACTCCCCCTGCTTGTGTTCCCTCTCTCACTGTGTCTCTCTCTGTCAAATAAATAAATAAAATCTTAAAAAAAAAAAGTTTGGACTTTATTCTAAGTCAAAACAGAAATCATCAAAGAATTTTAAAAATGGGTAACAGGATCTGAGATTTTTTTTTTCAAGATGACTCTGCTCGCTACATATAGAATAGACAGAATTAGAAGCAGAGAGACCAGTTAAGGAGAGATATTACAAAAGCCTCGGCCAGAGCCAATCGAAGCCTTAGCTAGTTTGGCTTGAACTAGTTTCGATGATAAGCTAATCAGTTAGACATACTGAGTAAGACCCATCAGATTAATTTAAAATGAGGATAAGAGTTCCACCTTCTCAGTGATTTTGACCAGTAAAGACAAACATTTCAATTTAAAAACAAGACTTCACTAAAACTAGGGGCGCCTGGGTGGCTCAGTCGTTAAGCATCTGCCTTAGGCTCAGGTCATGATGCCAGGGTCCTGGGATCGAGCCCCGCATCGGGCTCTCTGTTCCGCGGGAAGCTGCTTCTCCCTCTCCCACTCCCCCTGCTTGTGTTCCCTCTCTTGCTGTGTCTCTCTCTGTCAAATAAATAAAATCTTAAAAAAAATATTTATAACACTTCACTAAACTAAATCTTGTGTACTTTTAATGTAGCTACATGATTTAGATAAAAAGTCATTAAGGTCCATGCTAATTTTACTGCAACAAGGGCATTTGTTAAGCATAGTAATGCAAATCTAGTTAAATACAAATTCTGGCGACAGAAGCTGACCATGAAAAATCATAACCTGAAGAACTAAGTTTTGCGTGGTCGCATTTTTAAGGATTTAAAAAATTTTGTTTTGTTTAAAGAATGGCAACTGACTTTTAATGTGGCCTGAATGGTCCCCATTATGTTCAATATTATTAAGATAAGGTGCACATGATATTTAAAATACTTTGGCTTTCTCTGCAAATACCTTAAAATTTATAGACAATCTAACTTCTTTGATATGAAAACTAAAGAGACAGTAAGCAATTAGTTCGCATTTAAGCCTGGACGGATCAGAATCCAGATTCTGGATGGGCCAAGAAAAGATCCATTTCACCTCCAGAGTACAGTATAGGTTTAGCCAACAGAATGTTGAAACCATTCACAACTATTTGGGAGCTTCAGTGAATGAAGCTGCTGCCGAGTGGTTCAGGGACAGTAACAGCAGTAAAATGTACTGAAGTGATAGAGAAGGAACAGACTTTACAACAATACCAGAGATGATGCTTTTTTTTTTTGCTTTTCCCATTCCCCTTAACCATCTTAAAATGACAACTAAATTACTATCACTTTTACCTTAAAAAGTGGGTTTCCTGATAAATCCATGTGTTAGACCAATTTATTTTTATTTTTTTATTAAAATAGCCTTGGTCTTATTTATGTTTACCCAGCGTTTAAAGTGGTATAGCTAGGCTAGCAGCTGTCAAATATTTACATTAAATCTTCTAATGCTTCAAACATTTCCCCCCAAAATACCAGCTTTTATTTAACTAATTAAAATTACATATTTCACATTAAGTATAATTCTAATATTTTTAAATATGAAAAAAATATATCTATGGTAACTGGCCTAAAGCTTTTAGGACAAACCTTTTCAAGAAAAATGTCTTCCTTAAAAACTAAGGCTTTCTTTTAGATCAGGTTCTCCCTGTGATCAAAAAGCTCATGCATGCACTTTTCTCAACTCTCCTATTTGCTTTCATATCTGCAGAACATGGCTTTTAATTTTTCTAACAAATTTCGAGTTCTTTTATGTATTTCTAAATAATACTGTTAACATTTTAATTTAAATGCCCTAAGGCTGAACAATGTATCTTAGATATATATAGCATTTCTATTTTGATGTTTTACAGACTAATTATATGTAATTGCTTCCTATATTCAAAAGTAAAACCAAAACATAAGATTTTTACTTTTAGAAAATTAGTATTGCAATTACTGTACTATAAAACTGTTTTATTACACAGTTAACGATCTCCTTTTTAAGTGGCTCATCTACTCACTTTCCCAAATTTATTCCAAATGCATCAGGTATGAATCGTATGTTAAGTAACACCTTCCTGAACTTTGTCAAGGAAATCCATGCAAAATACAGATTAAGATATAGTTAAAAATAAAGACTAAAATTCACAACTGCAAACCAAAAAGTAAACTGTGTCAAGCCAAGCTTACTTCCAAATTCTGATTTTAAAGACTTCTCCAACAGCAGGTGAACAGAGATTTCAATGAATATCAAAGAACACTACAGAAGAGGGTAAAAATGTGTTAGCCTTCTTCCTTGGGAGTGCAACAGAGTGACCTGTAGGGGCTACTCTAGGATGAAATGGGGTTTGAAACAGAATGCTTCAAAACATTAACTAATGTATAAACAAGCAATTCAGTCCTCCCAGCCCACTTTCCTATTTTAGTCCTACCAAATGAGTCATGTAACTAGCCAAGTGATATTAAGAAGTCCCTGTTGTTCTGTCCCCAAGTCAGTGAACAGAAGGCATTTCTCCTTTATTATATCTTCAAAAGGTGAAATCGAAGAATTTCTAGGGGGTCTTATGTGTATGTGTCAGTTTGGATCTCCTGTGTGCCTGTTATTTATAAATTAATTACCAAGTAGCTATACAATAAATAATGCTTAAAAGGGGGGGGTTGGCTTTTGGTGACAATAATTCTCTCAACTAAAGGACCCTCCCCAGATAATTATTCATTCACTGAGCACTTGTATAACTTGAAGTTGAGAGTAAATTTTTGAGGAAATATCGAGGATACCAGGAGTTATTCCAACGCAAAGAGCAAGTAACGCCAAAAACAGGTGAATTGCGAGCACCAAAAAAAAAAAAAGCAGAACCCTGACCTTGCCGGCAAGTCGAACAGTTGGGCACCCCTCCCCCTAGCTTCCCCGGGAGCCGGTTCACGCCATCCCAATTGGTCAGTCGGCCTGTTCCAGCACCTGCCTGGCAGTGACAAGCGAATCTCCACGGAAGACAAGAGGGTCTGAAAAGGAAGCGGCCTCGGAAACGCTTTGAGGCCCAGGAGGAAAGGATTCCAAGCGGAAAAGGAGAAGACCTTCGGAGGGATGAGGCCGGCGGTCAGAGGCTCAGAGAGACAAGGCTTGCGAGGACGACTGGGGGTCAGGGGCCGGAGGTGTTAGCAGGGCCCGGGTGAGGTGAGAGGTTGAGGGCCGCCTGCGCTCCGCGGGAAGGGGACAGCTAGGGGGCTGGGAGGCCCGAGGGAGCGCAGAGGGGCGAGCAGGCCCGGGGCGGCAGGGGCTGCGGTGGCCCCGGCGCGCGGACTCACGTTCTCCCACCAGCAGGATCCGCACGTCTTTCTTCATGTCGGCGGCTCGCAGGGGCCGGGCTCGGCCCGCACGCATGGAGCGGACGCCTCTCGCCGGGAGCGCCTACCCCGCGGAGCCGCACTCCCAGCGCTGCCGGCACCGCCTGCCAGCCTCCCCCGCCGCCCCGCCCGATCCTCGGCCAGGGCCCGCCGCGCCGCCTCCTCGCCTGCTTCCCCGCTCGGGAGCCGGGACAGCTCCAGCTCCGCCTCCTCCGGCTCCGCGGGCGGTGGCGGCGGCGGCGGCGGCAGCAGGGCCGACGGGGCGCCGCGAGGGACAAGTGCTTTCGGAACGCGAACGCTCTCCGGGCCTGAGCGGCGCCCCCCGCGTCCGGCTCGCGGCAGCGCAGGGCCAGGGCGCCTCGCCCACCCTCCTCCCGGCCCCGGGGACCGCGGATACGCCGGGGGCTGGGGATTTGAGTGGCAGATCCGCTAGTCTGAGCCCATTGATTTTGCAGAATTGGGGCAGGAAAAGGTACTTGTCCAAGGTCACATAGCTAGAGCTTGGCAGTGACTCAGGACGGCAATATTCTCACCAGACTATAATCGCCAGGAGGGCAGCGACCTGCCTACCTGGTTTTCAGTAGCATCCATACCTCATTGGACATAGCCCTCAGAAAATGCTTGATTGATGAAAGGGTGACTGGCTCCTGGGACAGAGCCTTTTTCACTACCCAAAGCCACCACCCTAGCTGCTTTTTGTCTGTGATGCTTACAAAATACAGTTCTAAATAATGACATTCTTTTTTACCTTGTCCTTGTAAACAGATTCATTTCTTTGTAGCAAACTAAATGACTTTCCTCTGCTCTCAGCCAAACTTAGTTTCTAAACCAAACTAAGCCACTTTCTGTGGTTTCCTTTGAGCAAGGTCCTCCCATACTAATCTTTAGTTAGGCTTGCTGAACATAATGCTGGACACATAGGTGACACTGGATAATAAACTATTACTGAGTTTTCTAATGTTGCCTTATTTCCTCCTGGCCCTCTCTCTCTGGAGGAATTTGTTGCTATCTGCATAATGTACCTTTTTTTTTCTATCTTAAATATTACATAGTAAGTTTTTAGAGGAAATAAAGTGTGCGTAATACAATCCCCCTTTCTCCTAGAAGAAGCCATAGGGTGTTGGTGTAGCAGTTAAGAGCTGCTGACATAGTGCAGGGGATTGAATCCAGATCCATTACCTAATGAGGTATGTGATCCTGAGTAAGTGCTTTTACATCTCCAACCTGTCCATTCTGTAACGCGGCAATAATGATAACAATACTTACCTCTTCAGGTGGTTTTGAAGAATAAGTAAGATAATAAATGTCAAACATCTGGTACAGTGCCAGACTCCATACTTGGTCTGTTGATCTCAGCTACCATTGTTATAGGGAAGTTGAAAAGTTACAAGCCACAGGCTTTGAGGCAAATACATCGTTACAACAGTATTTTGCCTCTTAGTATAATGATGTCCCTAAGGAGCATAGAAGAGGAAGCCCTTCCAAAAAACACTCTGTGATATAAGGAGGGAGATAAGAGAGATACACTCCTTGCTCGCTGGGAGATAATGAAGTCCTATTCCAGGATGGATGCAAATGTGAAATTCAGGAGTCTTTTTTTTTTTTTTTGTAAGATCTTATTTATTTGAGAGACAGAGCATAAGCAGAGGGAGCTGCAGGCAGAGGAAGAAGGAGGCTCCCCGCTGAGCAAGGAGCCCGATGCAGGACTCGATCCCAGGACCCTGGGATCATGACTTGAGCCCAAGGCAGACACTTAACCGACTGAGCCACCCAGCTGTCCCAAAATTCGGGAGTCTTGATAACCCAATCTTTCAGGGGAAAGGATTCCTCTGAATTTTAGTATTACATGATGATTGAGTTGAAAAGACCCCTACAGAGCACTCCACTCTCATTACTCTATAGGTAAAAGCAAGACCCAGAGAGATACCATGACTTGCCAAAGGCAGGGCAGCTGAGACTGAGCCGGGCTCTACCATCCTTAGTGTGTGACTCTGGGCAAGTCACATCACCTGTTGCCTCCATTTACTCTCTCCCAAATGAAGACTATCATTTCTTCCCAGTCTCCGACCTTATGGAGTTTTTTGGAGGATCCCATGAAATAATTTATGTGAAAAAACTTTTTCTTAAAAAAGTAAGTTACACAAATATTAGACTACAAAGGACAAGGGCCCTTTACAGAGGGGCAAATTCTTCAGGGCACTGCCCACTCCAAGCAACGCTCTGTAAAGAATCTCGATCCCAGGAGTGCTGCAATAGCATTACCAGCTGATGATGGTGTTAGTTCTGAGGGACTTCTCCAGGAGCATGGGAAGAGACAAGGCCTTCATGGTGTTGTACATGTGTACCAGCATGTACAGCTTTGGCATCTCTATTAATTGAAATATTTGGAAGGCAGGGGACTAAGAAGAGTTTATTTGGCAGGGCAATATCACAGAGTTAATACTGGGAACTCCTTTGTCAATAAAACCTACTTAAAAACCCACAGTCGGCGCGCCTGGGTGGCTCAGTTGGTTGAGCGTCTGCCTTTGGCTCAGGTCATGATCTGGGGTCCTGGGATCGAGCCCTGCATCGGGCTCTCGGCTCCGTGGGAAGCCTGCTTCTCCCTCTCCTTCTGCCCCTCCCCTGGCTTGGGTTCTCTCACTCTCTCTCCGTCAAATAAATAAACCTTAAAAAAAAAAATCCAGACTCAAGGGCTGCAGAAAAGAGACAACCAACCACCACTTTCAGTAAGCAACAACGAATGGTTTGTACAAACGGAGACCAACACTCATTAACGTGAGGGAGAGGGTATCTGGGCCTCCTGGGCAATGTAAATTTCTTCTTACAGCTCCTCTCCATCTACCGATCAACTATACTTCTGGAACTTTGGCCCCCTGCCCTCCCTTGATATGCCCTTCTCATAATATTAACAGGCATCCATCAGGGGTCACTGTGAAGTTCTCCAGGAGACAGCACAGTTCAGGGGTTAAGAGCAGGGACTCGAGTCTGCCCGCCTAGGTCTGAAACTCAGCTTTGCCAGTAACTAGTTGTGCATCATCAAGCAAATTGCTTAACTTCTCTGTAACTCATCTGCTAAATGGTAATAACACCTCATGGAATTGTAATGAAGATTAAATGTGTTACTAGTAGGAAAACACTTAGAATAGTGCATGGTACATGGTCAGTGATTTACAAATGTTGAATAAAGTAAATTGTGAAGAAAGTGACTTCCGTACACCTCTCTGAGCCTAAGTATAGAGGCACATGATGACACACTGCAGCAAAACATAAGCCAGGGAATGGAGTTGTTGGCAGTGGGATTTACTGTCGGGATGTTACAGACTGATTACTGTATATTAAGTATGTTGGATAGAGCCAAGAAGACAGATTGGAATCTAGAAAGCACTGATGGAATTTTCCTCCAGAACACTGCTAGGAAGGAGCTCTACCATCACAAAACAAATTTCTTGCCTCCTCAACTGTACAGGGGACATAAGAAGGTCTAACAAAGTACTCTTGCCAGGAGATAACAGGATCCATCTTTTATGTCTGTCAAAGGAGGAGCTTGCCACATAGTCTCTCTCTGCATCCCAGGACAGCAGAACACCCAGAGCCAGTGGGTAGAAGATGACTGACATTGGGTGGGAGAAGAGGCTGGTTTCTGATTGGTGAGTTAGTCACAGTCCTGGGCAGGAGGCCAAGTCAGACTCGGGCTGGCATTGGTCCCACTCCTCAGATCCTTCTATCAAGTTAAACCCAAAGTAGCATTCATCATCCATCATCCACCCATTCTTCACTTTTGTCTCCCATTCCGCCCAGGAAGACTTCCTTTTTCCCTGTCAAGCCTGCTCTGCTGGAGCAGAAAAGTCCAATGCCTTGATACAGAGTAAATACTTTATCTTGCCTTCTAATGCACTTGTTCTTGGCTCATTGTTCAAACATCCATGTCCTCTGCGTAGTCACATGGACGGGTCTCTAGAGGACAGAGATTCTGTTTGCTTGATTAGGCTGGAAGGTACGTCACTCAGCACAATTACTTATTAAAAGGCGTTTGAAAACTAACCATGTTGAAAGGCAATTTTTCCACATAGGACCCTCATCTGTTAACACAGCATAACTTAGAGTTGTGGAATCACTAGGTTGTACACTTGAAACTGATGTAACATTGTGTATCAACTATACTAAAAAAAATCCTCCACTCTACAGCATACAAATGCTTTATTTTACAGGTTCTCTTTAGCTTTTGAAAAATGAAGGGATATTTTAAGTATTGAAGAACTGGATACTTTTTATAACACTCAACAAGATAGTACAGGCTGATTTTTGTCTAAAAAAAAATCCTCATGTATTGATGAGGTTGCATCCAGTTTTCTTCTTAATTTTCTTAAGCTCCTTTCAAATACAGATTGTAAAACAAAAACCCTCAATTAAGAGATAATTGTTACTGAGAAGCCTCTCAGACCCATCCTCCCCACACATGGTCTGAATTCCCTTAGGGAATGGGTAAGTGCATGGGCCCTGGAGCCTACCTTTCATCTCCAACACTTTGCTAGCTGGGCAAACATTGGGCAAGTTACAGAACCTCTCTGAAAAACATAAACCTCATCTGCAAAATGGAGCTATCTCATAGAGCTTTTTTGATAATTAAATAAAGTCCAGATAAAGCATTTATCACATTGTTTAACACATAGATCATGCTCACATATCACTGTTCACTGCATTTTTTAATTTGGAATTCATTTGCTGACATGCGTCATTTTTCCAAGGGCAAATTGATTAGCCTGCCCACTCAAATTGTAAACTCCAAAAGGCAAAAGTGCATTTAATATAACTTTTGATCACTGTAAAGACATTAAAAGTTTTACTGACTTATTATAAATATCAACTGGTGATTCTCAGAACTTTTTAGGCCACAGGCTATTTCTGCAAAACAAAAAATTCCATAAATAGTAAATTTATAATTTCTGTTTATTTCTGCAAAGAAATCACCACAATTAAATATATTCCAAGAAAATAATCAAAAGAAGAAAAAATATATACATATACATATTCCATTTAGAGGAACATTACACAACAGTTAAAAATGGAAAAGCATACAATTATAGGGGAATAAATTAAGTATGGCATAAAATTATTGGAATGTCTGCAGTCATTATGGCACCTGGCTGGCTCAGTCGGTAGAGCATATGACCCTTGATCTCAGGGTCATGAGTTCAAGCCCCACATTGGGTACAGAGATTACTTTAAAATTAAATAAGTACAGGGCACCTGGGTGGCTCAGTCAGCTAAGCGTCTGCCTTCGGCTCAGGTCATGATCCCAGGGTCCTGGGATCGAGTCTCCAGTCGGGCTCCTTGCTGAGCCTGCTTCTCCCTCTCCCTCTGCTGCTCCCCCAACTTGTGCTCACTCTCTGTGTCAAATAAATAAATAAAATCTTTAAATAAATAAATAAATAAATAAATAAGTACATTGGAGAACATTTGCAGTCATTAAAACTAATGACTATTATAGATATGGAGGGGCGCCTGGGTGGCTTAGTCCGTTTAGCGTCTGACTTCAGCTTGGGTCATGATCTCGGGGTCCTGGGATTGAGCCCCATGTCAGGCTCCCTGCTCAGCGGGGAATCTGCTTGTCTCTCTCCCTCTCCCTTGGTCTCCCCCCTTTGCCCCCCCCACTGCTCCCTCTCTTTCAAATAAATAAAATCTTTTAAGAAAAAGATAAGGAATTTACAAAATAAGTGAAAAAATAAAAATATAAAACCACATATATAATTACAGCTGTATAAAAATGAAATATATATTCGTTCGTTTATCCTCTATACTTCTGTAGTTTTGAACTTTTACAAGCATGTACGTGTGTTCATCGGGTAATTAAAAACGAATGGATGTACATAAATATTAGATGAGAGTACAAAGAAAGGAAAAATGTATTAAAGATTATGAATTAATTTTTATACAACCATCTTTGGTAAAATGTCAAAGTTAATTTAATAATTATATCTTTTAAATAAAATTAATAGAAATATTTAGAAGAGGGGTGCCTGGGTGGCTCAGTCGGTTAAGCGTCTGCCTTCAGCTCAGGTCATGATTCCAGGGGCCTAGAATCGAGTCCCGCATCGGGCTCCCTGCCCCCCCCACCCATTCTCTCTCTCTCTCTCTCTCTTGCTCTCTCTCTTAAATAAATAAATAAAATCTTTAAAAAAAATTAAAGAACTATTTAGAAGAATAGCAACGCTTTGAGACACTAATGTAGGATATCATGTTTATTAAGTCATTTAACAAGTATTTACTGTCTCTACCATGTGTGAGGCTCTGGGCTGTGCTCTGTGCTAGGAACACAGTAATGAACAACACCAATATGTTATAGACAAAGCAGCTCGTCTTTAGGCACCCATCCTATCACAAGAATCCTCCAAATCATTCCCTATGTACCCACACCTTTCAAAAACCTTCCACAAAAGGTGGCATCTCATAATCTAAATCTTTACCTCCCCTAGCCAAAACCAGCGGACCCCGTGACCATGTCGCATTCCTCTGGTAGTCTGCTCTTCCGATAGGACTGTGTTAACAGATGACCCCCAGGCAACACCATGCCTTAACCCAGCAAAAATGCAAATATCCCCCAGAGAGCTTCTAGGAAAAAATACCATGGTTTTAGCCCGAGGGGCCTTCCTGATGGCTCCTGGTTTTAGTGGGTCTGCTTTGATCAGATCTAAACGTGTTGTGCACCATTTTCAACAGAGATCTCCCTCTGGACAAGGGGGAGGACACTACAGGCCAAGTAGGCTAGATGCACAAAAGTACATGATGTGACACAAAGCAAGGTGGCTGGGGTGGAGAGTGTGTGGGGGAAGATGACAGGAAATGGGGCTAGAGGTAGGGAAGAGTGAAGGTAGGAAGTGGAACTTTCTGCTGGAGGCACTGGGGAGCCCTAGGGAGTTTAAAGTGGAGGAGCACATCTGATTTGTGTTCAGGGAAGCTCACGTTAGCAGAATGAGAACAGATGGGAAGGGGATTCTAACTAGAGACAGAGGGGCTCGAATTAAAATAATCCAGCAGAGGGGCACCTGGGTGGCTCAGTCAGTTGGGCATCTGCCTTAGGCTCAGGTCATGATCCTGGTGTCCTGCGATCAAGCCCCGAGTTGTGTTCCCTGCTTGGTGGGGAGCCTACTTCTTCCTCTCCTGTTCCCCCTGCTTCTGCTCTCTCTCTCTCTCTCTCTCTCTCTCTCTCTTTAAAAAAAGAAAATAATAATAATAAAATAAAATAATCCGGCAGAGAAGTGATTAGAGTCTGAACCAGAGTAGATGCAGAGGGAGGCGGAGGGGGCCGGGGCTGGGATGATTTGAGAAGGCAGAATCCAGTGTCACAACCTGGTGACTAATTGTGCAGAAGGTGGTGAAGAAAAGATCCTGTGGTAACTCCAAGACACTGTGTCCTGACCAAAGGCAGAAGGCTTTCTCCCCAGAGCATATTAATTTCGAAAAATAAAGGTGAAAAGACTTCACTGAGCAGGGAGGGAAGACACAGTCTTCCATAGAGCACCAGCCCAATCTCTTAGAACTATGTTACCCTAAATCGTGGAACGAGATAATTATAGATGGTGCAGGGACATTTGAAATGATGACCCCTGTGGCCAGAATGTTTTTCCCTTTTCTATTATGTTTCTGTCCTAATTAAGTCAAGGTGAAAGCCTCAGTAAATCTATAATACCTGATAATCTCCACTTGTGAGCGCATGCACGAGAGAGGGGGGGGGGGGAGAGGGAGAGAACGCATGAAAGCCAGCTCCAGAGCAAGCCTCGGGTTCAGAGCCTTATAGGACAGAACCAAGCCACTCACATTGTTTTTGTTTTCCGTGAAACATATATTTAGGGTTACTCCTTTAAGACACAGGATTCTGATTCCCATCTACATAATTATTTTTAAGTTTTCCTTTTGAAATAAGTGTACCTGAGGGGGGTTAGTGAGTTGGTTTAGGAAAAAATATTAAGCAAAAAATGGTGCAGGAGATATGCCAGTGTGACAAGAATCATGGCACATAAAAGACTGAAACTTGGGAAACAGCGTCCTGAGAAAGCCTATGGCTGGTTAGGAAAGTAAACCCCAAATCAGAACAAATCTTTAATTATAATTAAAGAAGACTGCACTCCTCTGGAAGGACACAAAATCATGCAGTGACTAGGGTTTGGGGTTTTTTTTAATATTTTGTTTTATTTATTTATTAAATATTTTATTTATTTATTTGAGAGAGAGAGAGAAGAGCAGGGGGAAAGGGAGAAAGAGGCTCACTGTGGAGCAGAGAGCCCGACGCAGGACTGGATCCCAAGATACTGAGATCATGACCGGAGCCCAACCAACTGAGCCACCCAGGCGCCCCGTAAAAAATATTTTTAAGTAATCTCTACACCCAACATGGGGCTCGAACACACAAACCCCAAATCAAGAGTCACATGCTCCACTGACAGAGCCAGGCAGGCGCCCCTTGCGGTGATTATGCTTTTGAGCAATTACGAACGAGGGTGAATTTGGGTTTGAATAGTGTAGGTTTGGGGCTGAGGGCTTAGGCAGGAGTGGGGAATGATGGAGCTGAGCATATAGGAAGGAAAATTCTCCCTTCCTGTCAAAAGCCCCAAGTGCCCCTGGGGAAGGAATTTTTCCTTCAACCACAGCAAAAGGTACCTGAGGTAACTCCAAAGAGCAGCATTGTTGCATTTTGCCGCTTGTTTCTGCAATCAGCTAGGAAATAAAGTCTTCAAATTAAACTTTTCCAGAAAAAAATGTATTCGAGGGAGGAAAAGTAAGGGACAGATGGATATAATTGTATGAGAGATTGCTGTGAGTCTAAGAAGGTGGTGGCTTCCCGGTGGGTAAGTGGTTCTTCCAGGAACCCAAAGCCCTGGACCCCAGTAATGGGAACAGCCATGCCTTCCAGTAGGTGCCTCCTCCCCAGCGGGTGAAGAGTGTGTGTGAGGCGGAGGGGAAGAGAGAGGGAGAGAGAGACAGAAGTGGCTGTTGTCACTGACATTACTCCCTTCTCCCTGACCCCCAGAAACAAAGCACTTCACAGAGACAAGCCTCCAAGAAAACAAGGGTTTTTGAGAGGAACGTCGGCAGAGGAGGTGAGAAGCTGCCCCAGGAGTCCTCAGTGCTCTCCCCATGAGCGTTTGCCTCTCCATGGGACGTCTTTCCAGCCTGATCCGTGTGGATGATTCCTTCCCCCACATAGTATAGATCCAAGTGAGAGGTCCTTCACCCACTGGCATTCCAGCTTCGTTAGTTCTTTCTCCTTCTTCTTCTTCTTCTTCTTCTTCTTCTTCTTCTTCTTCTTCTTCTTCTTCTTCTTCTTCTTCTTTTTTTAAGATTTATTTATTTGACAGAGAGAGAGACACAGTGAGAGAGGGAACACAAGCAGGGGGAGTGAGAGAGGGAGAAGCAGGCTCCCCGCTGAGCAGGGAGCCCGATGCGGGGCTCGATCCCAGGACCCCCAGACCATGACCTGAGCCGAAGGCAGACGTTTAACAACTGAGCCACCCAGGCACCCCTCAGCTTCGTTATTTCTATTCTGGAGGATTTTTCTTTTGTTCTGTTTGAGGAAGGGTACCACTTTTCACAGTGTCCCAGAAAGCTGATTGCTGACCAAAAACTCAAGACAAAAGCAAAGAAGCAGAGGGCTAACCTTCATTCTCTACCTTTCTGATTCTTATGCTTCCACTCTAGTTTGGGGAAATCATGTGACCAGGCAACAAACTCCGTGCTCAAAGAGGCCCCATTATCCAAACCACCAGACGGGATGGTATTTAACCAAAGCACCGCAAGACGCTAAAAACCCTGGCCTCTGAATTCTCAGTCTTAGTACTTTTAAAGGGCGAACATCAAGGTGACCCTGGGTGAGAAGATAAAAGCTCCACGATGCAGGAAGTGAGAACCAAGAGCCCTTTAACGGTCAACTGGCACAAAGAGAGAGGTCTTGTCCTTACTCAGACAACCCAAGACCACTCTACTAACCGAGGACCGCCACCACCACCAGGCAGAAAAAAACAGTACCTCGTGGTTCTAGGGATAGCTGTGTCCCATCAGAGTGGAAGGCCAGGTCCTGGCTCAGCACAGGACCTTATCAGAGGGTATTAAGGTTAGAGACTCGAGAAGTGGGGGGAAAGTGGGCCTGGTCCCTGCTCTGCCAGCTGACCAGCCCTGGACAAACCGCTAACCCCATCTGGAACCCTGCTTCCTGGTGTGTTACATTATGTACAGTGGTCGTGAGGCTAGAGAGCAAATTAATAGAACATGTGGAAGAATTTGGCTTGGCCCTGTTTTTGAGGACATGTATGTAAATTAGATGTGAGTCTCAAGATGTTAGAGGCCAAGGTGCACTGGAGGCTGACATAACTCTGTCATCGCTATGGTTACAATTGTCCTGGCATTTTCCCAGTTCCCTTACCTATTACTTTAATTCTTTCAGCAACACTTTGAGGAAGGTAAGGAAGGGTAAATAAGGGGCACCTGGGTGGCTCAGTTGCTTAAGCGACTGCCTTCGGCTCAGGTCATGATCCTGGAGTCCCGGGATGGAGTCCTGCATCGGGCTCCCTGCTCGGCAGGGAGTCTGCTTCTCCTTCTGACCCTCCCCCCACTCATGTGCTCTCTCTCGCTCTCTCTCTCTCTCTCTCAAATAAATAAAATCTTTAAAAAAAAGTTAAAAAAAAGGAAGGGCAAATAATAATTATTTCCATCTTACAAGGGAAAGGAGGGCAAAGAGGTAAATGTACTGCTAAGGGTTGTCTGGCTGGTTTGGGCCGCAACGCTTTCTGCTCAACCCAGCCCCACAGCCCAAATGTGAATTTCCACGTCTTCAAAACAGGTGCCAATCCAGCCTGGGGTCCTATGGATGAATTGCAAGCAGAGGAGAGGGAGAGGGAGATGTGTAGATTAGGAGAACTACAAGACACATTGACAGCTAATGGGTATGAGGGATCTTTCTGGGGGTGATGAAAATGTTCTAAAATTAGAATACAGTGAGGGTTTCACAACTCCATACTAAACATTGTTTTGTACACTTCAGTTTTTATGTTTTTAAAGATTGATTTATTTAAGTAATCTCTACGCCCACCGTGGGGCTTGAACTCACGACCCTGAGATCAAGAGTTGCACACTCTACTGACTGAGTCAGCCAGGTGCCCCAATCTGTACACTTACTTTATTTATTTATTTATTTATAAAGATTATTTTTTAAAAGATCATTTATTTATTTATTTGAGAGAGAGAGAGAGCGCACAAGCAGGGGGAATGGCAGGCAGAGGCAGAGGGAGAAGCAGGCTCCCTGCTGGCAGAGAGCCTGAAGCGGGGCTCGATCCCAGGACCCTGGGATCATGACCTGAGCTGAAATCAAGAGTCGCTTGCTCAACCAACTAAGCCTCCCAGGCGTTCACCGATCCGTACACCTTAAATAGGTGAATTTTATAGTATGTACCTTATATCTCAACAAAGCAGTTAAGAAAAAGACATATACTTTTTTTTTTTTTTTTACACGGGTAAGACTCTTGTGGCTAGGGGTGCATATTTGGGTGCTAACACTCTAAAGAGATTCAAGGAAGTGATTACTGTAAAAGTCAGATTCCTTTCAGGTAGAAGCAGGGTCGTGTGATTGAGACAAGGCATATGAAGGAACTTCTGGGGGGGGGGATAGGAAGGTTTTATTTCTTGACCCAAAGGTAGTTAATAAGGGTGTTTATAATAATTCATTATTTATATTCCACATATGTTTTATGGAGTTTTCTGTATCTGTTCTGTCATGTAATAAAATGGTTTTTATTTTTTTTATTTTTTTTTAAATATTTTATTTATTTATTTGACATAGAGAGAGAGAGAGACAGAGTGAGCACAAGCAGGGGGAGTGGCAGTCAGAGGCAGAGGGAGAAGCAGGCTCCCCACAGAGAAGGGGGAGTCCGATGTGGGACTCGATCCCGGGACTCCGGGATCATGACCTGAGCCGAAGGCAGTGGCTTAACCAACTGAGCCACCCAGGCGCCCTAAAATGGTTTTTAAAAACAGGGGAAATCGAGTATGAAATGACACCCAGTGCTGGCCAGACTGTAAGGGGCCCCCATACCCCGCCACCTCCTGGTATTCCTGCTCTTCCCTAATCCCTTCCCATGCAGTAAGCGTGAGCAGGACCTGTGGCATGTTTCTAACCCACAGAATAAGGCAAAGGCCACAGGATGTATGTGATTATGTTTGTGTGATTACATCATATAAGATCTAATGTCCACTTGGCTAGGAAACTGCCTCTTCCTCATTGGCTTTGAGGAAGTAAGCAGCTACGTTCCAGAGGCCCATGGGGTAAGGAACCGAGGGTGGCCCGCAGACAATAGCCAGCAAGAAACCGAGGCCCTCCGTCTGACAACCCACGGGGAACTGAATGCCGCCAACAACCATGTGAGTTTGGAAGATCCTTGCCCAGGTGAGCTTCAGATGCCACCATGGCCCCAGGTCACCCTTTGACTGCAGCTGGTGAGGCTAGTTGTTGAACTGTGCCCTAACGCCTGGTGCACAGAAACTGAGCTAATAACTGAGCGCTGTTTGAAACCACTGCATTCGTGGTGGTATTATTCCACAGCAATGGATAACCTGCCCCCGTGTTGGGGGGGGAGGGTCCCTAAAACCACTCCCAGGATCAGTGATTCACTAAAAGGACCCAGAGAACTCAACAAAGTGATTGTAGTCTTGGTTACAATTTATTACAGTGAAACAATAGATTAAAATCTGCAGAAGAAAAAGGCACATGGGACACAGGCCAAAGAGACACCAACTCTCCTTCCCCATGGAGTCACAAGAACAGTATTAATTCTCCTAGCGACAATGTGTGACAATGTACAAGGAGACTGCCAACCAGGGAAGCTCCCCCAAGGTCTGGTGCCCAGGCTTTTCCTGGGGGTCGGCCACATGGGCAGGCCTTAGTCTCCAGTCCCTCCAGAGGTCAAGCTGATACCTCCTGGCCCAAGACCCTCCGGGAAACAAACACTCTTATCAGGCAGGATACCCCAAGGGCTTAGGGGTTGCCTCCCAAGAACTAGTCAAGGGCCCACGCTCTCTTGGGAATGTGCGGTCTGCCCACCCGAAGCCTGCAGTTAGCCCTTTACAGCGCACCCATTAACTCTGGAAGTGGGACTCTTGTCGAGGTACCACTGGCTTGAAAGCAGAGGGAAAGGACAGGAAACCACTGGGTTTCTGACACCCAGGGAAACTTTACACCCTTATCGGCCTTATAGTCAGAGAGTTTCCAGGATTTAAGCCATAGAGCCAGAAGGCAGGGTGCAGAGGAGAGGAGGCTGAGACTGGGCACTCATACAGAAGCGTCTCCTGATCAGCCACTGAATAGAAGGCAAGGTTCCCCTCCTGCAGGTCCAGCCAGATGCCCACCACCTTCGGTCTGTCAGAGCCAAGGACAGTCTCCTTGACCATGTGCCATGCAGAGAGCTGGCTAGTCCCCTTCCACTCTACACAGTAGGAGTCCTGGGTCCTTCCCAGGATCTGGGTCCGTTTCATCCCCCAGGAAGCCACCCCAACTGCCCAGTGGCTGCAATGCTGAGTGTCCACTTCCCAGTACTGCTGCCCAGAAGAAAAGGCCTGGGAACATAAGGCCTGGCAGGTCACAAACCTCTCATGACCCCCGAGATGGGTCTGTGGATGGCGAGACACAGTCACTGCCCGGCCATCCTTGGACACCTCCAGGCTACAGGAGTGGCTGCGAAGGTCGAAGGTCGGACTGATGGCCCCTGAGGAAAAGAGCAAGGATATGACTGGCTCGCTCTAATAGCAAAAAGCAGCTTTGGGATGTTTTTGTTTTTAAAGATTTTATTTATTTATTTGAGAGAGCGAGCAAGAGTGAGAGCATGAAGGGAGGCAGGGGGAGGGGTAGAGGGAGAAGGGAAGTAGACTCCCTGCTGGGCAGGTAACCCAATGCTCAGGACCCTGGGATCATGACCCAAATGGAAGGTAGACACCTAACTGACTGAGCCACCCAGGCGCCCCGCAAAAAGCAGCTTCGTACCTTTGGGTGTGATAAAGTTTTATTCATACTGGCATTAAAACAGGTACATCAACTTGCAGTTTTCTGTATACACATCCCTAGTATTGTTCTAATCACAATACCCTTTTTCCATCTTAATTTTTACTTCCCCATTGGGCCTCTTTCAGGTAGCTGTCTCTGAATCCCACTCAGCATAGCCTGGAATTTGGGAGTCTTCAATCCCATTTGTCTTTGTAATCAGATCCCCTTGTGAGCCAAGGAGAGACCCAGCAGCCGCAGAAAGGCGGACCCGGCTGGCCAAATCCAAGTGTTCAGCCGCCCTCATACTTACACTGAGCAAACCGGGAGGCGCTCTTGGGGGCTGGGTGGCTCTGGTCAGGCAGTGGACATGAAGAGGAATAGGGAGCTTCTTGGACTTCTGCTAAGGATTTCAGAAAATCGGGAAGGGGAAAAGGTGTCATCAAAAATAAATAAATAAACAAATAAACAAATAAAAGGCAAATACAAGGTATCCAAACATCGTGATCAGGGCACACGGCTTGTCTGCTTCATCACATTTCCTCACACTTTTTTTTAGTGTCAGACTTGGATCAGGCAGAACATCCAACTCAAGTATGCGCAGCCCCATGTTCTCACCGTGGACTTTTTTTTACTGCGTGTTCCCCCCCCTCCACCCGTAAGCTCTAAGCTCCTTGCTGGTAGAGACCTTGTTCATCTTTATGTTCTAAGCACCAAGCGTAGTACCAGCTATATAGGAAGTAAGTGTTATGTGCATATCTAACAAATAAATTATAGGTCTAGGAGATCACAGCACCCCAACACCCAAAATATCCATGACACTACCCCCCATCAGTGCCTTAAACTGTTACTTGCATAAGTAAATTCTGAATGGGCACTTAAGAAACTAATACAAGCGGTTAACAGAGGCAGGGCAATAGGAAAATTGAATGAGGGTGGGAAAGAGACCTTCACTGTACGCTTTTATACTGTTTTGATTTCTGAATTTAAAATTTTAATTTTTTTAATTTCTCACAAGCTTTTCGCATTTTTTTTAAAGATTTTATTTATTTATTTGAGAGAGAGAGAGAGAGAGACAGAAATAGTGACAGAGAGCATGAGTGGGGAGGAGAGGGAGAAGCCGACTCCCTGCTTCTCAGGGAGCTTGACTCGGGGCTCGATCCCAGGACCCAGGGATCACGACCTGAGCCAAAGGCAGACGCCAACTGCCTGAGCCACCCAGGCACCCCTGAATTTCAAATTTCAGGGGTGCCTGGGTGGCTCATTGTTAAGCATCTGCCTTGGGCTCAGGTCATGATCCCGGGGTCCTGGGATCGAGCCCCGAGTCAAGCTTCTCGCTCTCCCACTCCCCCTGCTTGTGTTCCCTCTCTGGCTGTGTCTCTCTCTGTCAAATAACTAAATACAATCTTTTAAAAAAAATAAAATAAAAATTTTAATTTAACCCCAAAATCTTAAAACTGATTTTATTTATTTAAAGATTTTGTTTTTAAATAATTTCTACACCCAATATGGGGCTTGAACTCACAACCCTGAGATCAAGAGTCGCATGCTCCACCAACAGAGCCAGCCAGGAGCCCCTAAATATTGATTTTAAATTTGTTTAAGTAAATAAGATCACTAAGGAACCCAATCTAAATTTAGTGGGACACAGGAGCTAAGGGGGCACTTATTTCTCAGTTTTTGGAACAACTGATAAAGTGTGCTCTAACTTGTTTCCTTGAGTTTTTCCCAAGGGATCAGGTTTCTCCACCTAAATAAGAAATAACTTTTTAAGCAGAGCAAGATCATTTATTTATTTACTTATTTTTAAAGATTTTACTTATTTATTTGACAGAGAGACAGAGACAGCGAAAGAGGGAACACAAGCAGGGGGAGTAGGAGAGGGAGAAGCAGGCTTCCCGCCGAGCAGGGAGCCCGATGTGGGTCTCGATCCCAGGACCCTGGGATCATGACCTGAGCCGAAGGCAGACGCTTAACAACTGAGCCACCCAGGCGCCCCGAGCAAGATCATTTAAACATAAAAAGTTATAAGAGATATGTCTCTAAAGTATATAAAGTTGGCAGTGGTGAGAGCAGGAGGCAGAACGGAGGGAGCCCAGAGCTCACGTCTAAGAGGCAGGTGTGAATTGTTCTTCAGTGGTGACAAGCGTTACAATGGAGAACCTCCAAAGTCAGGACAGAGAGGTTCTTTTCTGCATTGTTATTGTTTACTATTAGCATACTCACCAGAGATGATATTTTAATTAAACTCATTAAGGACAATTTACAAAGTCGCATGCTTTGTTAACAAAGACATTTAATAAACATAAAAAGCAGCCTGTTTCTGAATCTCCTCAGGTGGATAACACAGGTGAGCAGCAAAATGAGATCTAGGTTCTGGATGTAAAGGTCTTAGAAAATGAGTTTCTATCTTTTAAAGGCCTAGGTGACATCATACCTCCAGCCATATCCAAAACACATATCCAGCCACAAAAACACCTCCGCCCACCCCTTCCTCATTTACAACAGCACAGGGATAACACAGCTGGGCTCTGGGACCCTATCCCCAAAAAACAAAGCTATTTGTCACTGTTTTTGTCATTTCCCCCAACTTCCATATTTAATCCTCTTTCACCCAATAAAATCAACTCACCCTGCGGCTGTTCTTCAAAGGCCTCCTTCCACGTGAAGTTTTCCCGTAATTTCTTCTGGATTTCTTCTAGGTCATGCAGAATGTCTCTCGTTTTTCTCTCGGGTGTGTTGGAAGTCACTGGCTTTGAAGAAGCCAAGGAAAGGTCCACCCCACCAGAAGAAGACTATTGATGGATCATCAAAAACAAATTAAATAAGTGAAGTTTCCTAAGGTGTGCAGCAAATAGTATATTCTAATTCTGCCATCTATCATTTTCTACTTGCCTCCTCACAGATTTTTAAAAACATAATTAGGTCCCTCAAACTACATGCCTTGAAAGCAATTTGGAAGAACACACAGTGCAGCAAAAATATTAAAGTGTGGTTATTTCTGGGTGGTAGGGTTACAGACAATGTTCCTTTGTTTTCTTTAAACTGCTATGCATTTTCAGGGCACCTGGATGGCTCAGCTGTGAAGTGTCTGCCTTCAGCTCGGGTCATGATCTCAGGGTCCTGGGATCAAGTCCCGCATCGGGCTCCCTGCTCGGCGGGAAGCCTGCTTCTCCCTCTCCCACTCCCCCTGCTTGTGTTCCCTTTCTCGCTATCTCTCTCTCTGTCAAATACATAATCTTAAAAAAATTTTTTTAAAAAAACCTGCTATGCATTTTCTAGTATTATGTACAATAAATGTGGATTTCTTAGGTAATACCCAAAAAGTAGTAAAATTTGTAAGCCCATCCTCTAGGGGCTTTACAAAATAAATAATACAATAGTGAAATAGTCACCAAGATCAGCCACAGAGGCCATAATAATCTTCCCCGGAAGGCTATCATTCCATCACCTCTGCTCTCAAGAACCAGGGTAGACATGTGGCTGGGCATCCAGGCCCTCCCAGCTCTCTGGGGCCGCCAACACATGCTCCCTGACTTTCTTTAACCTTGGGTCCTGTAATTCCCCAACACAGCCTCTCATCTCCTCCCACCTTGCCACCTTTGGCCTCTGATGTTCCTTCCCAACTTTGCATACTCTTATTTTCCACTCTTCTTACCAACTGTAAAGTAGCAGGCACCACGGACTGAGCACTTCACGTGGCTTACTTCTAATTTGTGTAACAACCTTCCAAGGTAGGTTGGTTATCCCCCTTTTACAAAACAAGTTATAGCTCACGGAGGTGAACTAAATCACCACAGTGAATTTTATCGTCCTGCATTTTCCCACCACTTGAGCGCTTTTTTTTTTTTAATTTAAAAGAATTTTTTTTTGAAGATTTTATTTATTTATGTGAAAGAGAGAGCAAGAGAGAGAGAGAGCACAATGGTGGGGAGGGGCAGAGGGAGAGGGAGAAGCAGGCTCCCCACCAAGCAAGGAGCCCGACACAGGACTCGATCCCAGCACCCTGGGATCACGACCCGAGCCGAAGGCAGACGCCCAACCGACTGAGCCACCCAGGCACCCCTCGAGCACTTATTTAGACCAGAGCTTCTTTAGTCCTTACATCAAACCAATGCAATGTCAAGTGTGCAAGTCAGACTCTCAGGCTTTCCTCCCCCCAACACCTTGCAGCCCTGAAGACCCCTGAGTATTTGCTGAGCACTTACTATGCGGCAAGCACCTTGCTAAGCTTGGGGATACAAGAGTGAACAAAAGCCATCAGGGTCTCTACCCTAATGAAGCTTAGAGTCCAGGGCAGGGGAGGAGGGAAAACAGACATGAATAAATTATGGCACCCATCATTATCAAGATGCAATTTGTGGTATCGTAAAAGCCTCTAACAGGGAGACTTGTTCGAGGAAATCAGTGAAGGTTTCTCCAGGAAAGTGATGATCTAGCCAGGGTCTGAAGGATGAGAGGTGTTATCTAGGTGGCAGGGCGATAGAACATTCCACGGAGTGCAAACCCTGTGGTGGGAAGAAGTATGACACCCTGGGGGACTGATAGGGGCCAGAGTGGCTGAAGCTTGAAGAGCCCGGGGAGTATTGGGGGAGGGGAGCCCGCTGGAAGGAGACAGGACAGGCAGACAGGGAAGGAGTCCTGCAGGGCCCTGTTCGTTCTTTGAGGACAGCCAGGATCTGGGTCTTAATCCCACACAAGCAGATGTCACTGGAGATGTTGTAAATCAGATTTGTGTTTGAGAGGATCACTCTGACAACCATGAGGAGAGCAGACCAGCAGGAATAGAGTGGGGTAAATAATTATTGCAGCAATCCAGGCAAGAAATGATCAGAGGCTTGGGGCGCCTGGGTGGGTCCGTCGCTTGTGTCTGCCTTCGCCTCAGGTCATGATCTCAGGGTCCTGGGATGGAGCCCCGCGTTGGGCTCCCTGCTCAGTAGGGAGTCTGCTTCTCCCTCTGCCACCTCCCACCCCCAGCTTGTGCTCTCTCTCCCATTCACTCTCTCTCTCAAATAAATAAAAAAAAGATTTTATTTATTTATTTGACAGAGAGAGACAGCGAGAGAGGGAACACAAGCAGGGGGAGTGGGAGAGGGAGAAGCAGGCTTCCCACTGAGCAGGGAGCCCGATGCGGGGCTCGATCCCAGGACCCTGGGTTCATGATCCGAGCCGAAGGCAGACACTTAACAACTGAGCCACGCAGGCGCCCCAGATAAAATCTTTAAAAAAAAAAAAAAAAGAAAGAAATGATCAGAGGCTTGGATCAGAGACATCTCCAAGGAGCTGAAGAGTAGTAAATAGGCTCTGGGGATGTTTAGGCCGGTGAGGGAGGGGTGACATGATTCCCAGGTTCCTGGCTTGTGCCCTTAGAAGGATCATAGGGCCAGTCACCGAGATGGGGACTCCCAGAGGAGAAACAGTTTGGGACATTCTAAATGGGATGTGCCTTTGAGATACACGGAGGAAAAGGTAAGAAGGAAGATAGCAGACCACAGCTCAGAGAGGGGTCCAGGCTGGAGCTATGTTTGCGCATAGGGTGGTAATTAAAGCCATGGTGTGGGGAAGACCACTCAGTGGGGAAGAAAAAGGGATGTACCCCTCAGCCTTAAGGCATTTGGGCATTTCGTTGCTGAGGAGAGGAAAAGAGAGTGAGCCTGCAAGACAGCTGGGGAAGGAGCAGCCATAGAGAAACAGGGGAAGGTCAGAAGACCCCTGTCCCAGAAGCTAAGGGAAAAGAAAGCTTCAGGAATGAAGGTGTGGTCAAAGGCTGCTGAAAGGTCAGTGAAGATGGGGACTAGACTGTCTGCAGGATTTGCATAGAGGTCCCTGGAGATCTCAGAGCTGGTTAGGTGCAGAGGTAAGGATGGAATCTAGCCCACCTGAAGCCCCCCACCTCACCTCAAGCTTTGCACACTTCTGGTCATCCATGTGTGACAGTAAGAAAATGGTAAAAGATGAAGACTTATTGCATCCTTCAACTCCCAACATAGTCCCGTGGCTCCAGCTGGAAGCTGTCCCTAGCCCCGCCCCCAGCACACGCTTTCCCCTCCGGGCTGAGCCTACCATGCTCATGCTCGGGGTGCTCCCTTCATTGTCTGGTCCGGATTCGGGGAGGTGCCTCTGACTCTGAAGACTCCTGACAATGTCTACGAGCTGTTCCACCAACTCCGCCAGCTCACGCCCAACTTCTGGGATGCTCTTCTGTGCCGCTGCCTTTAAAAGAACAAAGCAGAACCCAAAGCTGGACCCAGGACCCAGTTCTAGACAGAGGGAGCTGTAAACACTGCACAGGGCGCCTGGGTGGCTCAGTTGGTTAAGCAACTGCCTTCGGCTCAGGTCATGATCCTGGAGTCCCGGGATCAAGTCCCACATCGGGCTCCCTGCTCGGCAGGGAGTCTGCTTCTCCCTCTGACCCTCTTCCCTCTCATGCTCTCTGGCTCTCATTCTCTCTCTCTCAAATAAATAAAGAAAATCTTAAAAAAAAAAAAAAAAAAAAAAAACAGCACAAAGGAAGCAGGCAACAGAGTGACAAAAATGTCCGGAGGACAAGGAGGTAGATGGCCCAGACCTTTTGCATGCCTACTGCTTGTCCAGTGGCCATAACAGGGAACCAGAGCCCATCCCCAGGCTGGGGGGGTGGGGTGTGAGAGTGAAGCCTAAAGGGACTTGCGGGCTCATCATTCTGAACAGAGGTCAGAGCAGGGATGCTGAGAGCCTGGCAGGGTGGGTGCAGCTGGTAAGGTGAGTGGAGCAGTGGATGGCATTCAGCTGGAGAGGTTGAAGATCCACTCTCATCAGAGTCATCCTGTGTCCTCACCACTCCTTTCAAATTGAAAGTGACCCTCCCTCTTTCTCCTCTTCAACAATGCAGACACTCTACCGGTTCACTGTGCAGGGATCTTGGAGACTTTATTCTTTTTTAAGATTTTATTTATTTATTTGCAAGAGAGAGAAAATGAGAGAGAGCGTGAGCAGGGGAAGGGTCAGAGGGAGAGAGAGAACCCCAAGCAGACTCCCCACTGAGTGTGGAGCTCAACGTGGGGCTCGATCGCAGGACCAAGGCAGATGCTCAACCCACTGAGCCACCCAGGCACCCCAGATGTTGGAAATTTTAAAGTGATGCACAGAAACAAGCTCCTTTTATTTGATTATTGACATCCTCCAGATTTAGTTTTTACTTTTTAAAAGACTTTATTTTGGGGATGCCTGGGTGGCTCAGTCAGTTAAGCGGCTGCCTTTGGCTCAGGTCATGATCCCAGGGTAATGGGATCGAGTCCCACATTGGGCTCCTTGCTCAGCGGGGAGCCTGCTTCTCCCTCTGCTGCTTTTCCTGCTTGTGCTCTGTCTCGCTATGTCAAATAAATAAATAAAATCTTTAAAAAAAAAAAAGACTTTATTATTTAAGTAATCTCTACACCCAACATGAGGCTCAAACTCATAACCCTGAGATTAGGAGTTGCGTGGTCTTCCGACTGAGCCAGCCAGGCCCCCTGACATCCTGCCCGTTTAAAGCGACACTCAGATTAGAGGGCGCTAAATAACCCCACTTAAAGACCTTGATCTGCTCAGCTGCCTGGCTGGGAGTGGAAGTTCTGCAGCCAACATTCTGGCAACAACTTCCAGATCTGGTGGCACTCATCAGAAGCAGGCAGGGCCCAGACTTCAATGGTGAACATTGCATTACCTCCAAAAGGGGTCCTATATAGAGTTACAGAAATACAATGTGTTCATTATCCAACTGTCAATAAACCAGTTTTAATAACTTTGTTTTAACATACCACATTTTTTAAATCATGCTAGGACCTCAAAAACTGGAAATGACCCAGGACCTTCTGCAACTCTAAGAAGCCTGATGTCCCTCAAAATAGTATGTGTTTTGGAAGCCATAATCAGACTACTTTAGAGAGGGAGGTAGCCGACCACTGGTAACACCATTTGCTCTTAAATTTCCAGGCCCCACTCCTAAATATTCAGGTGGCTGGAACTGAAAAGAGGAGCCCTTATCTAGGCACTGGAGCAAATTAAAAACTTTAAAATAAAAAGTATATTGTTTTTTCTATTCATAAAAGAAATGCACACTCACTGCAGTGAATTTAGAAAATGCAAAGCATGAGGGGCACCCGGGTGGCTCAGTCGGTTAAGCATCTAATTTCAGCTCAGGTCATGATGTCAGGGTCCTGGGACTGAGCCCCACGCCAGGCTCCCTGCTGAATGGTGGGGGGGGGACCTGCTTGTTCCTCTCCCTCTGCTACTCCACCTGCTTATTCTTTCTCTCTCAAATAAATAAATAAAATCTAAAAAAAAAAATGCAAAGCATGAGAAAGAGGGAATGTTTTAAATCATCCAATATTCTACCATCCAAAAATAATCATTCTTCCTTAACAGCCAATGGTAAGTATATTCAGTTACCATAAGCAACATTAGCAAACAGTTTTAAAGACCTGAGGGATAATGCTGTATTTATAATAAAAAAGAAAACAAATTTTAATCATAATCACACAAAAAAAATGGAAGCAACCAATATGTCCCATCAGAAAGTGAATGGATAGATTGTGGTACATTTATGTAATGGAATATCATTCAGGAATAAAAAGAAGTGAGTTATCAAGCCACAAACCATAATTTTGCTTAGTGAAAGAAGTCTATCCGGAAAGGCCAGAAATTGAATGATTCTAACTATATGACATCCTGGAAAAAGCAAAACTAAAGAGACAGTAAAAAGATCCACAGTTGCCAGGTGTTGGGGTGAAGGTACAAAGAGGTGGAGCACAGGGGATTTTCAGGGCAGTAAAACTGTATGACACCATAACTGTAGCTACGTGATATCATGCATTTGTCAAAACCTATAGAACTGTACAGCACAGAGTGAACCCTAATATCAACTGTGGGTTTTAGTTTCAATTGGCAATAATTACGCCTTGGATAAACCTCATTGGCTATGATACTGCCACCGCGCAAAGCTCAACTCTAGATTCTAGTGAATAACGTATTAATGTTGATTCATCAATTGCAACAAATGTACCACACTAATGCAAATGTTAATAATAGGGCAAACTATGAAGGGCAAATGGGGACTTGCCATACTATCTGCTCAATTTTCTGTAAACTTAGAACTGCTCTAAAATGCTTCTCCCTCTCCTGCTTTTGTTCCCTCTCTCACTGTCTCTGTCAAATAAATAAAAAATCTTTAAAAAAACTGCTCTAAAAAATAAACTCTTATTAATTAATTAAAATTTTAAAAAAGAGGATATAACCTGGTTATACAATGTGGCCTCAACTCTGTTTAAAAATATTATAGGGGGGATGTGTGGGTGGCTCAGTCGGTTAAGCATCTGCCTTTGGCTCAGGTCATGATCTCAGGGTCCTGGGATTGAGTCCTGCATCGGGCTCCCTGCTCAGCGGGGAGCCTGCTTCTCCCTCTGCCTCTGCCGCTCCCCCTGCTTGTGCCCTCTCTCTCTCTCTCTCTCTGATAAATAAATAAATAAATCTTTTAAAAAAAGAAGAAAGATGTCAAGTCAATCACCTAAATTTATACCTCAAGGAACTAGGGAAAAAAGGGCAAACCAAACCCAAAGCTAACAGAAGGAAGGAAATAATAAAGATTATTGGAGATAAATAAAATGGAGAATGTAAAAACAATAGAGAGAATCAATGAAACAAGAGTTGGTTCTTTGAAAAAAATCAACGAACTGATGAATCTTTAGCTAGACTGATAAAGAAAAAGAGAGAGGATGGAAATGCAAGCTGGTGCAGCCACTCTGGAAAACAGTATGGAGGTTCCTCAAAAAGTTGAAAATAGGGGCACCTGGGTGGCTCAGTAGTTAAGCGTCTGCCTTCGGCTCGGGTCATGATCCCAGAGTCCTGAGATCAAGCCCCGCCTCGGTCTCCCTGCTCCGTGGGAAGCCTGCTTCTCCCTCTCCCACTCCCCCTGCTTGTGTTCTCTCTCTCGCTGTCTCTCTCTCTGTCAAATAAATAAATAAAATCTTAAAAAAAAAACAAATAAAAAGATTGAATCAGCAATCAAAATCCCAACAAAGAAAAGTCCAGGACCAGATGGCGTCACTGGTGAATTCTACCAAATACTTAAAGAAGAATTAATACCAATCCTTCTCAAACTCTTCCAAATCATTGAAGATGATGGAACACTTCCTAACTCTTCAGTGAGGGCAGCATTACCCTGATGCCAAAGCTAGATAAACACATCACAAGAAAATTACAGACCAATATCCCTTATGAATATTGATGTAGAAATCCTTAACAAAATACTAGCAAACTAAACCCAACAGCATATTAAAAGGATAACACATCATGACCAAATGGAATTTATCCCAGGAATGCAAGGTGTTCAATTTAAGAAAAACCAATGTGAGGGGCGCCTGGGTAGCTCAGTTGGTTGGGCAACTGCCTTCGGCCCAGGTCATGATCCTGGAGTCCCAGGATCGAGTCCCGCATCAGGCTCCCGGCTCAGCGGGGAGTCTGCTACTGCTTCTGACCCTCTCTCCTCTCGTGTTCTCTCTCTCATTCTCAGATAAATAAATAAAATCTTTAAAAAAAGAAAAAGAAAAACCAACATGATACACCATATTAATAGAAGAAGGAAACACACGCGCGCACACATACAAATTATCTCAATTGATGCAGAAAAGGCATTTGACAAAATCTAACATCTTTCATGATTTAAAAAAACACTAGAAAACCAGGAATAGAAAGGAATTTCCTCAACATAATAAAGAGAATCTACGAAAAGTCCACAACTAACATCATACTCAATGGTGAAAGACGGAAAGCTTTCCCCCCAAGATAGGGAACAAAACAAGCATGCCTGATTTCACTTCTGCTACCCAACATTGTACTGGAAGTTTTAGCCAAATCAATTAGACAAGAAATAAAAGGTATCCCAATTGGAAAAGAAAAAGTAAGATGATCTCTACTCACATAGGACATGACCTTATAAATAAAATCCTAAAGAATCCACAAGAAAGCTATTAGAGCTAGTAAATGAATTTAGCTAAGTTGAAGGGGACAAGATCAGCACCCAAAAAGAAGTGTGTTTTTATACACCTGCAGTGAACTATCCAAAAAGGAAATTAAGGAAGCAATTCCATTTATAACAGCACCTAAAGGAGTAAAATGCCTAGGAATAAATTTAACCAAGGAGATGAAAGGACTTATATTTTTGGAACCTACAGAACATCACTAAAAGAAAGTTAAAAAGACCTAAATAAATGGAAAGACATTTCACATTTTTGGGAAGAAGACTTAATATTGTTAAAGATGTCATACCCTAGCTGACCTACAGATTCAATGCAATCTCTCTCAAAATTCCAACAGCCTTCTTTGCAGAATGGTAACATTAATCTTCAAATTCATATGGAATTGCAGGAGCCCTGAAGAGCCAAAACAATCTTGAAAAAGAAGAACACAGTCAGACGGACTCACACTTTCTGATTTCAAAATTTACTACGAAGCTATAGTAATCACAACAATGTGGTACTGACATAAGGACAGACCAAAAAACCAATGGAATAGAATTAGGAGTCCAGAAATAAACCCATTCATCTATGGCCAACTGATTTTTATAACGGTGCCAAATCCACTCAATGTAGAAAACAGTCTCTTCAACAAACAGCGCTGGGACAGCTAAATTTCCACATGCAAAAGAATAAAGTTGGACCCCTACCTCATGCCATATAGAAACATTAACTCAAAATGGATCAGCAACCTAAATATAAGACCTATTACCATTAAACTCTTAGGAGAAAATATGGGGGTAAATCTTTATGAACTCAGAATTCGGCAATGGATTTAGATATGATGCCAGAAGCAAGAGCAATAAAAGAAGAAATAGATAAATTGGACATCAGCAGAACTTAAAACTTTTATGCATCAAAGGACACCATCAAGAAAGTAAAAAACAACCCATAAGATGGGGGAATATATTTCCAAGTCATATATCTGATAAGGGTTTAATAACCAGAATTTATAAAGATTTCCTAAAACTCAACAAGAAAGGGCGCCTGGGTGGCTCAGTCGGTTAAGGGTCTGCCTTCAGCTCAGGTCGTGATCCCAGCATCCTGGGATCCAGGCCCACATGGTGGGGCGGGGGGGGGGGGGGGGGGGGGGGGGGGTCCCTGCTCCGCAGGGAGTCTGCTTCTCCCTCTGCCCCTCCTCCTACTCATTCTCTCAGTCTCTCTCTGAAATAAATAAAATCTTTTTTTTTTAAGATTTTATTCAGTTATTTGACAGAAAGAGACACAGCGAGAGAGGGAACACAAGCAGGGGGAGTGGGAGAGGGAGAAGCAGGTTTCCCGCTGAGCAGGGAGCCTGATGCAGGGCTCGATCCCAGGACCCCGGGACCATGACCTGAGCCGAAAGCAGACGCCCAACGACTGAGCCACCCAGGCGCCCCTGAAATAAAATCTTAAAAAAAAAAACTCAACAAAAAAAAGACAACCCAATTTTTAAAAACAGTCAAAGGACCTGAATAAACATTTCTCCAATGAAAATATATAAATGAGCAATAAGCACATGAAAAGATGGTCAGTCAATATCATCAATCTCAGGGAAATGCAGACCAAAACGGCAGTGAGAAAGCACTTCACTCCTAATGGAAAAGCTATCCTATAAAAGTGGCAGGAGGGAGGAATCAAAATAAAATGAAAAATAACAAGTATTGGCAAGGATGTGGAAAAATCGGCAACTCCCACTTTGCTGGTGGAAATGTAAAATGTTGTAGCTGTTGTAGAAAATGGTTTGGCTGTGTTCCTCAATAAGTTGAATATAGAACTCCCATATCACTCAGTGAGTCCACGCCTAGGTATTTACCCAAAAGAACTGAAAATAAGTACTTGATTACGTGCACACCAATGTTCCTGCATCGCTACTCACAGTCACCAGAAGGTGGAAACCATCCGAATGGTCCATCAGCGTATGAACAGATAAACAAAACGTGGTACATCCATACAAAGGAATATTATTCAGCCACCATAAGAAATAGAATTCAGGTGCATGCTACAACATGAATGAACCCTGGAAACACGGTAAGTGGAAGAAGCCAGACACAAAGGGACAAATATTATATGATTCCACTTATATGAAATATCTAGAGGAGGCAAATCATGGAGACAGAAAAGATTGGAGGTTACCAGGGGACGAAGGGAGCTGGAATGAGAAGTTATCGCTTTTAAGGGGTGCAGAGTCTCTGTGGTGATGACCTGTGGCAACAGAAACTGGTGATAGCTGCACATCACTGCGAATATAATGCCACTAAATTGTACACATAAAAAACGGCTGAAAGGACTAATTTTATGCTGTATCTTACCCCAATGTAAGAATGTTCAAAGAGACAGCGGAAAGACTGGGAAGAAGTGAAAATGTGCCAAGAAGTAGCTAGAGCAGCCAGGCTGATTGGATGTCAGGAGACTGGGGTTCCCCCCGCAACTTCTTCATACTTAGAAGCGGGAGTGCTCAGAGTGAGAGCAGCCCTGCGACAGCAGGCAGGCCGGGCCGGACCCGGGGAAGAGCGGGTCCCCCTCCCTACCGGCTGCGGGGCGGCGCGACGCGGGGGCGCGGGCGCGGGCGCGGGGCGGGGCCGTCAGTCACCTCGCGCAGCGCGCGGCTGTACTTGTCTACCAGCTCCTGCAGCAGCGTGTTCTTCCGCAGCTGCAGCGGCGCCGGGGCGCTCTCCCGGCAGGTGGGGCAGGAGCGCGGGCGGCTGGCGCTACCCGCGGCCCACAGGCCCTTCAGGCAGTCGCGGCAGAAGCTGTGGCCGCAGGGCAGCGTAGCGGGAGTGGCGAGCAGCCCCTGACAGATGATGCAGCCCAGGTCGTCCTCGACCAGCCACACGGGGATGGCCGGGCCGGGATCCACGCCCGCCATGGTGACCAGGCCACCCCCGCGGGACGCCGGGGCGCGGAAGTCAGGGCCTCGTTGGGGACCGCCCGCTCGCGGCGACGTCTCCTCCGGCTCCTCCCCCGGCCTTCCTCTCCCCGCCTCGGCTCACCCTTTTTTTCCGGTCTCCTGTCCAGCTAAAAGCGGCCTTTGAGCCTCCCCCGCCCGGCGCGGGGCGCCCTAGGTCAGAGGTGGCGGGAGTCACGGCCTCCTGCGCGGGGAGATCAGCTCGCCCCCAAACGCTAGGAACCTGCTGATGTCCCAAAGACCCTTTAGCTTGATGCCCCCCCCCGACCCCCACCACCACCGCACACACCCTGGCGCATTAAAACGCAACCCGACAGTCCATGAAGAGAAGAGAGGGTTCGGTTCAAGAACTTTTTTATGAGAATGCGCCCACTAGATGTCATCCAGCCGCTCCAACAAGTAGTAAAGGATTAAAGAATACCCGGTGCACATAACTGTTTAAAAATACCGATGCTGGGGCTTCACTCCCAGAGAATCTGATTTCATCGTCTGGGGTGGAGCCCGGCGCCGGGCTTCTTAAAAAACCTCCCCGGGATGATGCTAACGCGCAGCCAAAGTTGAGCGACCCCTAGACTTTTCAAACCGCTATTACAACGCAGAACTGTGCCACCGTCTACTTACTGCTCTCTGCTGGCTGAAAGCACGTTACCCAACAGGCATCCGGACAAAATATTAGAAAATCTGTTTTCTTTTTTCTTTAAGATTTTATTTATTTATTTGACAGAGAGAGAGAACACAAGTTGGCAGAGCGGCAGGCAGAGAGAGAGGGAGAAGCAGGCACCCCACTGAACAGGGAGCCCGACGCGGGGCTCGATCCCTCGGATCACCACCCGAGCTGAAGGCAGATGCTTAACCGACTGAGCCACCCAGGTGCCCCAGAAAGTCTGTTTTCTTGAGGTAGCAAGCCTTGGGCTCGCTCGCTTCCTCCTCTCCTCTTATTCCAGTCCCAAGCTCATTACAGCATGAAAACGTTGGAGCTGGAAGAGCATCACATCCTCCCGGAAGCCCCAAAGAGGCAAGGGAACTTTCGGGAATAGTTTGAGAAGCATAGGTATTAACTCTTCTTTAAATGTTTCGTAGAATTCAGGATGCCTGGGTGGTTCAGTCGGTTAACCCTCTGCCTTTGGCTCAGGTCATGATGCCAGGGTCCTGGGATTGAGTCCCACATCGGGCTCCCTGCTCAGCTGGGAGTCCGCTATTCCCTCTGCCTGCCTCTCCCGGTGCTGATGCACTCTCGCTCTTGCTCTCACTCTCTCTCAAATAAAATCTTAAAAAAAAAAAAAAGAGGGGGTGCCTGGGTGGCTCAGTCGGTTAAGTGTCTGCCTTCAGCTCAGGGTCCTGCTTCTCATTCTGCGTCTGCCTATCTCTCCTGAATAAATAAATAAAATCTTAAAAAAAAAATACAAATACTCTTAAAAGAGAGAGAGGGAGCAGGAGCAGGAGGGGCAGAGGGAGAGGGAGAATCTCAAGCATACTCCATGTCTGAGCACAGAGCCTGACTCAGGGCGCGATCTTAGGATCATGAGATCATGACCCGAGCAGAACCCAAGAGTTGGATGCTTAACCAACTGCAGCATCCAGGTGCCCCCCAAAGGAACTTTTATAGGTTAAAGTAGACTTACAGGATCCTGGGGGTTGGGCTAAGATTGCCATTTGCCCTTAACAAAGTACTAACCTCGAGGCAGGTGAATTCCTAGATGAAGGTCACTCTGACTCTTTTTTTTTTTTAATTTTATTTATTTGACAGAGAGACACAGCGAGAGAGGGAACACAAGCAGGCGGAGTGGGAGAGGGAGAAGCAGGCTCCCCGCTGAGCCTGATGCGGGGCTCAATCCCAGGACCCTGGGATCATGACCTGAGCCGAAGGCAGACACTTAACAACTCAGCCACCCAGGTGCCCCGGTCACTCTGCCTCTTTAAAGGTGTTGTCGATGGGCTGTAAATAGTAAGGAAATTTAATTTTTCTTTTGCCTTTGTTTCCCACATCATTGGAGTTTTGTTTGTTGGGAGTTTTTTTAGTACTGATTCAATTTCTTTGCTGGTTATAGGTCTCCTCAAATTTTCTATTTCTTCCTGTTTCAGTTTTGGTAATTTATATATTTCTAGGAATTTATCCATTTATTCTAAGTTTTCTAATTCCACAGAATGATATTCTAAGGCAATCTATTTTATGCATTAAAGTCTTTTATCACTTTGTATCACTTTTATCAACTTGTAATAATTCTCTACAATAAAATATGTATATATGTTGAAATTTTAAATCTGTTTTACTTCCTATAACAAAAAGGTTCTTCTTAAACTTTTCTTCCAGATTGATTTATCATTAAAATTATTATTAGCAGGCAGGGCACCTGGGTGGCACAGTTAGTTAAGCATCCAGCCCTTGGTTTCCACTCAGGTCATGATCTCAGAGTCATGAGATCCAGCCCCGAGTCAGGCTCCGCACTCAGCTCGGAGTTGGCTTGAGTTTCTCTCTCCCTTTCCCTCTGCCCCTCCCTGCTCATGCTCAGTCTCAAATAAATAAATAAATATTAAAAAAACTTATTATTAGCAGTCAGTCAAAACAAGTATAAGTTTATGTAAATAATTGGTAAACAAAAAGTCAAAACTGTATTGGAATTACAGCTCTTCATGAGATGGATGGGTTGGTTTCTTTTAAAAAGAATCTGTGGATGAACATTACTTTTTTCTCCAGCTTTACTGAGATATCTCAATTGACATATAACATTGTCTCTAAGTTTAAGATGTACAATATGATGATTTATTTAATGCACATACAAATGATTACCATAATAAGGTTAGTGAACACCTCCATCATTTCACATAATTACCTTTTTTGGAGGCTGATGAGAACATTTAAGATGTACTCTCTTAGCAACTTTCAAATATATAGAATAGTAAACAATAGTCACCATGCTGTACAAAAGATGCCCAGAATTTATTCATCCTGTAAGTGGAAATTTATACTCTGCCCTACATCTCCCCATTTCCCCCCACTTTCCAGTCCCTGGCAACCACCATTCTACTGTGCGTTTCTGAGTTCAGCTTTTTTAGATTCCACGTGTGAGATCGTACAGTATTTGTTTTTCTCTGATATATTTCGTTTAGCATAATGCCCTCAAGGTGTGTGAGTGTGTGTACATTTTCTTTATCCATCCATCCGTTAACGTAGACATAGGCTGTTTCTGTGTCTTGGCAATTGTGTATTATGCTGCAATGAACATGGGGTGCAGACAGCTCTTTGAGACAGTGATTTCGTTTCCTTCAGATATATACCCAGAAATGAGATTACTGGCTTATATGGTAGTTCTATTATTATTATTATTATGTTATGTTAATCACCATACATTACATCATTAGTTTTTGATGTAGTGTTCCATGATTCATTGTTTGTGCATAACACCCAGTGCTCCATGCAGTACGTGCCCGTCTTAATACCCATCACCAGGCTAACCCATCCCCCCACCCCCCTCCCCTCTAGAACCCTCAGTTTGTTTCTCAGTGTCCATAGTCTCTCATGGTTCGTCTCCCCCTCCAATTTCCCCCGCTTCATTTTTCCCTTCCTGCTATCTTCTTCTTCTTCTTTTTTTTAAACATATAATGTATTATTTGTTTCAGAGGTACAGGTCTGTGATTCAACAGTCTTGCACGATTCACAGTGCTCACCATAGCACATACCCTCCCCAATGTCTATCACCCAGCCACCCCATCCCTCCCACCCCCCACCACTCCAGCAACCCTCCGTTTGTTTCCTGAGATTAAGAATTCCTCATATCAGTGAGATCATATGATACATGTCTTTCTCTGATTGACTTATTTCGCTCAATATATCTATTATTATTTTTTGAGGAACCTCCGTAACCGTTCTCCACAGTGGCTGCACGAATTTACATTCCCACCAGGAGTGCCCAGGAGTTCCCTTTTCTCCTCATCATGGCTAATACTTGTTATCTCTTATCTTTTTGATAGCTATTCTTACAGCAAGGTGATATCTCATGGGTGTTTTGATTTGCATTTCCCTGATGATTATGATGTTGAGCACCTTTTCATGCACCCGTTGGTCATTTGTACATCTTCTTTGGAAAAATATCTATTTAGGTCTTCTGCCCATTTTTAAATTGTATTGTTTGGGTTTTTGCTATTGAGTTATATGAGGGATGAACATTACTTAACAATAGAATTAAAGATCGGTAAATTATATTCCTATTTTTTGTTTTTATAAATGTTAGTGCTGAGGAACCTTGTCCACATATATAAATGACAACAATGTCACACATTTTGTTGAATACTTTGAGATCAAAAAAAAAAATCACAGTGATCCATCATCAGAAATTACTTAGTAATCTTTCAGCTGACCAGATTGATTCGATTTTCCTTCAATTTTTATTGAGTACAAAGAATTTGAAACTACCTGTATTTCAAAAATCATTAGAAGTATTCACTTTCTTGGGATGCCTGGCTGGCTCAGTTGGAAGAGCAAGCGACTCTTGATCTTGGGGTCATGAGTGTGAGCCCCATGTTGGGTGTAGAGATTAAATAAATAAAAACTTAAAGAAAAAAGAAGTATTCACTTTCTCATTTTCTGAGAGGTATGCTAACAAGACTTTGCCAAGGCTTACCAAATTACTATCAATTAAACCACTCTTTTATGAGTCACTTTGTTAAACCTGTTATACTCAAAAAGGGCTAGAAAAATTAGAATATTATTCATTTAAATACACCGTTATCAATCTGATATTTTTTTGGAAAGATACTTTTCTAGGCTTGAAATATATTTTAAAATTTGGGAGCTGCAGATTTAGCTTATCCAATTTATGCAAAATACTTGCCACATAACCTAAGTGGCAAGGCCAGTTCTCAAGTCAAACCAGTCAGGCAAGTCATATCCATTTTCTGTCAGAGAATCTGACATCATTGTTAAGTTCAAATAGATGTGTTAAGGGGTGACTGGGTGGCTCAGTTGGTTAAGCGTCTGACTCAGATGAGTCGGGCTCCGACATGAGTCAGACTCCGTGCTCAGCGGGGAGTCTGCTTGAAATTTCCTCCCTCCCTCTGCCTCGGCCCACCACCCCCCAGCCCATGTGCGCTGTCTCTAAAATAAATAAAATCTTAAACACACACACAAAATAGATGTGTTAATACACATCCCTGTGACACTGGTTCTAATGTTAATTTAGGTGGGAAAGGACAAGATCCTGAATTTGTGCACTGGATGAAATAAGGTACGACCATCATTAACATCTACAAGTGTCTTGCTTTGCTCTTACTGGATTCCTTCCAGTTAGGGGCAGGAGAAGTCATTAAATGAACATCATCCTTATTTCCACTCCACTTTATATGAATTCAAAACATCCAAACATAAGCCCAAACACACCATTTTTTAAAATTTTTATTGTTATGTTAATCACCATACATTACATCATTAGTTTTTGATGTAGTGTTCCATGATTCATTGTTTGTGCATAACACCCAGTGCTCCACGCAGAATGTGCCCTCTTTAATACCCATCACCAGGCTAACCCATCCCTCCACCCTCCCCTAGAACCCTCAGTTTGTTTTTCAGAGTCCATTGTCTCTCATGGTTCGTCTCCCCCTCCGACTTACTCCCCTTCATTCTTCCCCTCCTGCTATCTTCTTCTTCTTTTTTTCTTAACATATATTGCATTATTTGTTTCAGAGGTACAGGTCTGTGATTCAACAGTCTTGCACAATTCACAGCGCTCACCATAGCACATACCCTCCCCAATGTCTATCACCCAGCCACCCCGTCCCTCCCACTCCCCACCACTCCAGCAACCCTCAGTTTGTTTCCTGAGATTAAGAATTCCTCATATCAGTGAGGTCATATGATACATGTCTTTCTCTGATTGACTTATTTCACTCAGCATAACACCCTCCAGTTCCATCCACGTCGTTGCAAATGGTAAGATTTCATTCCTTTTGATGGCTGCATAATATTCCATTGTGTATATATACCACTTCTTCTTTATCCATTCATCTGTCGATGGACATCTTGGCTCTTTCCACAGTTTGGCTATTGTGGACATTGCTGCTATAAACATTGGGGTGCATGTACCCCTTCGGATCCCTACATTTGTATCTTTGTGGTAAGTACCCAGTAGTGCGATTGCTGGATCGTAGGGTAGCTCTATTTCCAACTGTTTGAGGAACCTCCATACTGTTTTCCAGAGGGGTTGCACCAGCTTGCATTCCCACCAACAGTGTAGGAGGGTTCCCCTTTCTCCACATCCCCGCCAACATCTGTCGTTTCCTGACTTGTTAATTTTCGCCATTCTGACTGGTGTGAGGTGGTATCTCATTGAGGTTTTGATTTGGATTTCCCTGATGCCGAGCGATGTTGAGCACTTTTTCATGTGTCTGTTGGCCATTTGGATGACTTCTTTGGAAAAATGTCTGTTCATGTCTTCTGCCCATTTCTTGATTGGATTATTTGTTCTTTGGGTGTTGAGCCAAACACACCATTTTTAATGCCAAACTTTGTCACCAACAAAAATCTGCAAAAAAACAAAGGAAGTCATAAACCCTGACCTCAGGGTTAAGAAGACTTCACTGGCACTGTTAAGAGAATAAAAAGCTACAGATTGGGGGAAAATATTTGCACATCCCATGTCTGTCAAAGGACTGATATCCAGAATGTATAAAGAACTCCCAAATTCAACAATAAAGAAAAGAACCCATATAATTAAAAAATGAGGGGCATCTGGGTAGTTCAGTCAGTTAAGTGTCTAACTTTGGCTCAGGTCATGATCCCAGGTTCCTGGGATCGAGCCCCATGTTAGACTCCCTGCTCAGTGGCAAGTCTGCTTCTCCCTCTCCCTCTGCCCCTCTCCCTGCTTGTGTTCTGTCTCTCTCTCTCAAATGAATAAATAAAATCTTTGTTTAAAAAGTAAATAGGGGCACCTGGGTGGCTCAGTTGTTAAGCGACTGCCTTCGGCTCAGGTCATGATCCCAGGGTCCTGGGATCGAGCCCCGCATCGGGCTCCCTGCTCAGTGGAAAGCCTGCTTCTCCCTCTCCCACTCCCCCTGCTTGTGTTCCCTCCCTCGCTGTCTCTCTCTCTCTGTCAAATAAATAAATAAAATCTTTAAAAAATAAAAAAATAAAAATGTTTAAAAAAAATAAAAAAATTAAAAAATTAAAATGTTTAAAAAAAATAAAAAAATAAAAAGTAAATAAATAAATTCTTAGAAAATGAAACATGGGGGCGCCTGGGTAGCTCAGCTGTTAAGCATCTGCCTTCGGCTCAGGTCATGATCCCAGGGTCCTGGGATCAAGCCCCACATTGATCTCTCTGCTCAGCGGGAAGCCTGCTTCTCCCTCTCCCACTCCCCCTGCTTGTGTTCCCTCTCTCACTGTCTCTCTCTCTCTGTCAAATAAATAAATAAAATCTTTAAAAAACTAAAAAAATAAAAATGTTTAAAAAAATAAAAAGTAAATAAATAAATTCTTAGAAAATGAAACATGGGGGCGCCTGGGTGGCTCAGTTGTTAAGCATCTGCCTTAGGCTCAGGTCATGATCCCAGGGTCCTGGGATCAAGCCCCGCATTGGGCTCCCTGCTCAGCAGGAAGCCTGCTTCTCCCTCTCCCACTCCCCCTGCTTGTGTTGCCCTCTCCCTGTCTCTCTCTCTGTCAAATAAATAAATAAAATCTCAAAAAAAAAAAGGAAAGAAAATGAGACATGGACAAAGTCACTTCTCCAAAGATACAAGGTTGGCAGATAAGCATAGGAAAAGATGTTCAGCATCACCAGCCACTGGAGAAATGCAAATGAAAACCACCGGGATACCACTACACATCTACTAGAACTGTTAAAATTAAGAATACTGACAATGTCAAGTGCTGGTGAAGATGTAGGGATAACTGGAATTCTCTGCCTGGCTCGGTGCCATCATAGGTAGGGCACGGGACTTCTGGGCAGAGTGCCTGGACATTGCTAGTGGGAATGTGAAAGGGTCCAGCCGCTCTGGCAGACAGCTTGACAGGTTGTTATAAAGTTAAACATACACCTACCAAATGACCCAGCCGCTCCACTCCTGGATATTGTTGCGTGGACCAATGATTCATTCATATTTATTGCCGAGTACTATTCCATGGGATAAACAAACCATGGCATATCCATACAATGCACTACGACTCAGCAGTAATAATTGTTGATACATGCAATGACTTGGATGGATCTTGAAGACATTATACTGAGTGAAAGAAGCCAATTTCAAAAATTACATATTGAATGATTCCATTCATAGGACATCATCAAAAATATAAATCTGGGCTGATGAAGGACAGAGTTGTGGTTGGCAGGTGGCAGGGGAAGAGTGTGGCCATGGAGAGGTAGCCCCGGGAGTGTTTGAGGCGATGTAACCATTCTTTATTCTGATTGTGGTGGTAGTTACAGGAATCCATACAGGTATTAACATTTATAAAACAGTACAAAAGTCAATTTTAGTATAGAACAATGTAAAAAATAAAATTTAAAAAGGAGGCTTGTCACTCCTATTTCAAACTATCTCTTTATTTGGCATCCCAGTGATTTTTATTGCCTTGGAGCAATGTAAGGTTTAAGGTGGTAAGAGGTATGGCTTGCTTTTCTGAACAGAAGAAGGATGTTTAAGAAGGAAGCGGTGGGAAGGAGAGCTGGTGTGCTGTCTCAGACACAAGCCCACAATGACACTTTGGGGCTTGTGATTTATGCAGTGTCCTCCCAGGTGGTCTCTCCGCCTCCTTCCCACACTTTCTTTGTTTTCCTAAGTTTCAGATCTGATCATGGACTTTGCTTCTTAATGCCAAGTAGCTTTGACTGCCTATTTACTTCTTTCCCTCTAGACTGAGCTCACGGGTAGTGAAAAAGGCAGATGAGCACACTGACCCTTAATACACAACCCAGCAGGTGCCGAAAGAGACATTTTCAGGGTGCTTCAGGGGCTAGAAGAGGAAGCACCCCCTTCTCCATCAGGGCTGTCAGGAAGCCTCCAGAAAGACACTCCAATAATGCTGTTTGTCCTCTGGGGGATCCGTAGGAAAACCCCATAAAAAGCAGAGACTCTGTTAAACACCCTCCCGACCCTCTCGGTCTCCACCCTCTCGGTCCCCATCGTTCTGCACGTGACTTGAAGGACAAAGAGTCATAGAGCAGGGACCTCGCTGATCTATTTCTCTAACACTTCAGCCACTCCAGATTTCTTTCAGTTCCTCTTTCTCATCTAAGGGCCTTTGAACAATTTCTGCCCTCAGATGAGTGTTTTCCTCACCCTCTTTCTGTTGACTAACCTCCAAATATCTTTAAGGTTTCAACTTCAACATCACTTTCTGGAGGGGATGGAGGCGCCCCTCTTCCCCTCAGGGGAACCCCTATGTTGCAGGCTCCCACAGAGGTCTGTACTTCCCTTTCTGAATACTCATGGCATCGTCCCGCCCCGTGTAAGGGTTGCCTTGCTGCAGTCTGTCATCTGTGAAAGCAGGGACCATCTGGTTCCTGCCCTATTCCCAGGGCTTGGCACAGATCCTGGCACCTGGGAGAGGCTCAAAAATACTTGTCGCTTCCATGGAATTTCAATAGTTAGTACACCTTCCTCATCTGAAAGAGGAAGACCAAGGCACATGGGTGGGAGAATGAGGTTTCTGACCATTTCAAGTTAGTGGCAAAGGCCAGAGCTGGCTCGCAGACTAGAGAACTCTCTGCCCTGGGGTCCAGTGGAGCTGCCTCCTTGGCTTGCTTCTTTGCGTCCGAGTAGGACGGTAATCAACTGGGACGTTGGTTTTTGTGTTTTTGGCGGGTTTTTTTTTTTTTTTTTTTTTTTTTGGTATTCTCTGGGTTTTCACTTCTAAAATGTGCACAAAGACGAGACTTTCCCAAGAACTGTTTTGATTCATGTAGAGAACACACTGCTTTTGAAGAGTGGGAGTGGGTGTTTCTTTAAAAATTTCCTCCAGCTTCCAAGTGTTTAATTTGAACACTTTTGAATCTTTAGAAAATTTGCACCAATAGGACAACAAAGACCCATCTATACTTCGTCTAGATTCTTCGGTCGCTAACATTTTGCTAGTGGCTCGCTTTTTCTCTCTCTCTCCCTGTGTGTGTGTGTGTATACACACTTCCTGTCTTCTATACACACACACACACACACACACACTATATACATGTACACATACACTTATTCTTTGTTGACCCATTTAAGAGTCAGCTGTAGACTAAAAATTATTACATTTTACCCCTGAACACTTTAGCATGTACCCACCAAGAACAATGAGCAATCTTCTACACAAATACAACATAGTTAACAGTCTCACAACATGATTAGCTAATATACATCCATATTCAAACTTCCCCAGGTATGTCAATTATGTCCTTTATAACTGCTTTTTAAAAAATCCAGGATCCAGGGGGGAGCCTGGCTGGCTCAGTCAGTGAAGCATGTGACTCTTGATCTCAGGGTCGTGAGTTTGAGCCCCACATTGGGTATAGAGATTACTTAAAAATTAAAATCTTTAAAAAAAAAAAGCATAAAAATCCAGGATCCAGTCAAGAATCATGAACTGCATTTTGTTGCCTCCTTTGCCTTCTTTAATGTTGAACAGTTTCCTCACTACTTTATCTTTCATGATACTGACACTTTTGAAGAGTCCAGTCCAGCCATTTTATAGAATTTCCCTCACGTGGATTTGTCTGATTACTTCCTCATGGTTAGATCCGGAATCAACTTTTTTTCTCTTTGAGCAAACATGCCACTCGCATGACACAGTGGGTGGCTCTTTGTTGGAGTGTCTTCAATTCAGAGGTCTGGGGCCTTGAGGTCATGGGCTAGATCCCCAAGACCTCCCCGCCCCGCCTCCGCCGGGGCTGGACAGTGGGAACGCCCAGGGAGCCAGCAGGGAAAGGCCAAAGCTTCAGTCTTGGCAGAAGTCATGGCCAGCCATGGCTGCTGACGGCGGGGCACTGCTGCGGGACAACCAAGGCCGAGGTGAGAACTTGCCCTTCCTACCACGAGCTCCACGTGACCAGTGGCCAGCTCCTCAGCCAGGCGGTCACCTGCTGCTGTGGCCAGTCTCCGATGATGCGGCTGCCAGGGGAGCAAGAAGAGAGCTCAGGTGATAATCGTGCCAGTGTAGTCCTACTGGAAAGAAATGACAGCAAGGGGACAGGGGCACAATGACAGAGAACCAGAATTAAAAAACGAACCGACGGGGTGAGAGACAGAGGGGACACACCCCAGAGTAGAGAGTGAGAGACACAGAAACAGAGAGTCAGACACGCAGGCCCGCAGGGACAAAAAAGCACCAGCTGCTGGGCTTCACGAGCAACTTCCAAGTCTGTTTCTCAGGCTCTTCGGCTTTAAGATTTTGGAAAGTGAAAAGCGGGTGGGTTTATACTGGTCTGACTCAAAGGGCACAAGGGCTTCTCCTAAGGGGCCATGTGGGGTCACCTCCTCCGTCTGTCCTTTTCCAAACACAGAACTTCTTCCTGGTGCCCCCAAACCAGGCCCCAGGCCAGAAGTTTCCTACTCCGGCTCAGAATGTCTTCCCATTTTTCACAGGGTTGTCAGCAGACAGAAACCTACTTGTCACACATCTGGGGTGAAGGGGAGGAGGAGAGAAGCAGACAGAAGGGACCACACAGAGAAAAGAAGGGCACCAAAAATAGCCTTCCCTCTGTGAGTGGAGAGCAACCCAAGACCCCAGGGGTTGCCCAGCGGGTGTGACCGTAGCTAATAATAACAGGCCAGGGTTTCTCACGCCGAGAGGGACTGGTGGGGGGCGGGTAGCTCACGAGGTAGAGCTCCCCACAGAAGAACTGTATGTGGACAGGGAGGGCTTCCTGGCGACAATGTGCACCATCTGTACTTTTCTTTGGCAGGAAGAGAAGAAAATGTTAAAAGCACAGTGGGGAGCCACGACCCCGGCTTCAGGGCTCCCAGCTGAACCCTGTGAGGCCCCTGTTCTGCCTTCTGCCCTTGGCCGAAAGAACAAAGCTCAGGCTGTGCATCTTACTGAGGAGGTTGAGGGGCGTCAAGGGGCGGGAGAGGACATCCTGAAAACTCTCCAGCCATTCCCGCTGCTCCTTCTCGCTGGGGCAGGTGAAGATGAATCTCCGCTCAGGGGTGACAATCGTGAGGCCGGCTTTCCAGCGGTTCCCTCGGATACCCTTGGGCAGGTCCTCATAGACTCCGTACCCCTGCTCGTTGCTCCCAAGAAAAACCTGGCCCTGTTCAAAGGCATCCTGAAGATAGAGGACACTTGGTCATCAGAGGCCACACCTGGGGCAGACAGGCACCTGCAGCCCAGACATCCCCCAAGCTCTATTTTAGGAAGAGGTGTTTCATGCGTGTAGTGAGGGTCTCTGCTGGGGATCTCTGCTTGGTGGGACCTGGAATTTGAAAGGCTACAAAACCATAAAAGAAATCACACACGTGATCTGTTAAAATGATACTTACTTAACATCATGGGCAGCTTGCTATGCACCAAGAATTCAAGTTCTTGACCTTAAGTAACTTATATAATCCTCATGGCAACCTCTGAGGAAGGCACTGTTATTAAGCCTATTTTCCAGAGGAGGAAACTGAGGCACAGAGAGCTAAGTGCTCTGCCCAAAGCATACCACTAAGTGGCAGGACTGAAAGTTCTAAAGCCCACAGTCCTAACCACTAGCCTCCCCTTGAGAAGTGAGCCCTGGAGACAGGAAGAGGAAGAACTACATTTTTACATTTATATTTTACATTGTAAAATATAAGTGTTACAATGTTTTACAATGTTTAACTACACTGACAGCATTTTGGATACACAGAGGAAGTCCTGTGCACAGGAGATGACAGAGACGAGCAAAAGTGGAGGTGTGTTCCTCACCAGGTTTCTCCCGCACTGCCACTTCCCCACGGTCCCCGGCTAGCCAGACCCCACCTCTGTCTGCGGGTGTACTGAAAAGGGGCCGGCAGTGGCTCTTACCAGTGGGTTCTTGTAATAGAGCAGCCTCCGCTCCTGGGGATCCAGGGCAAACCACCTTTTTTTGAAAGGTTCTCTCTGCTGCAAAAGAGGGAAGCTCAAACCAGGGCCAGCCAAGCGGGGGAGCACAGAGGTCAGAGAGCTGGCCAGTCCCTTAGCCAGCAGCCACCCCAGCGCTCCTCCCAGAGGCTCTGCCCACCTCCCCCCCTCCTCCCCCCCGCTGGCTGCACCCTGTGCCTCTGGGTGCTGCTGTGGGTAGGAAGAAGGGCTACAGACAAGAAGTCTCAGAAAAAGGAAGTGGAAGTCAGAAGCAGTGATGGCTCAGCGGTGCTGACAGCGCTGGCCTGGGTGGAATTCTAACCGAGGTCAGGGGAAAGAAAGCCCCTGGCGGGAACCCTTGGGGAGTGGCCGTGCCATCAGCGGGTGAAGGCAGAAAACAAAATGTGCAATGCTTTGACTTGTTTTTGAGCTGCCCAGAGGCTTTCTTTTTCACACTGATTGCCTAACACCTTTCCCTGCAGTCTTAACATCCATCCTGTCAAGATAAGACATCTTAAAAAAAAAAGAAAAAGCAAGCATTGGATTGCCGCTGCTTTGGGAGTTTTTTAAGGAGGTTCCCTCTGCTTTCCCTTCTTGTCCTCCCTTCCCCCCTTCCTCCCCTCTCCAGCCAGACTTCTGATTTGGAGCTGCGCCCCTCTAGGCATCCAGGCTGGGCACCCCCCCCCCCCCGCCCCCAGGTGCTCTCACAGCAGGAGCTGTCACCCCTCCGGACCCTCCAAGGGATGCCCAAGAGCAGCCAGCCTTCCCTTCCTTCCTAGGTAAGTGCGAATGAGCAGCACTGGGAGTTGGGGCAGGTTTAGCAAAGGAGGGCAGAGGCTGAGCTGGAGGGAGGGTGTGTGTGCTGGGAAGGGGTGAGACCATGTGTGGGCCTAGGTGTGTGTTTTCAGACCAGTCACTAGCCCCTGTCTCACTTGGACAGTCCTGGTAGGCCCCCAGCACAAAGCACACACGGGTTCTGGAAAGGGCAAAAGCTGTCGCCCCAAAGAGTCCCTTTTCAGCTATGTTTTCCTAGGAGTGGGGTCAGTTAGACGGACTTAAGAGGAAGAAAGAGGAAGGAAGCTGGGGCTCCTGCGTGGCTCAGTCAGTTAAGCTTCTGCCTTTGGATCAGGTCATGATCTCAGGGTCCTGGGATCGAGCTGCATGGGCTCCCTGCTCAGCGGGGAATGTGCTTCTCCCTCTCCCTCTACCCCACCTCTCCCCTCTGCTCACTCACTGTCTCTCAAACAAATAAATAAAATCTTAAAAAAAAAAAAAAAAGGAGGAAAGAAGCTGCTTGTGATGTCGATAAAGAAGGAGGATGCCCACGGATCAGAAGCACCTGTAGCCATCCTGGACCACGCACCAGCTCACCAGTCTCCACTTGGTCTTTTGCCCCAGGAACTGACAAACATTGGGTTATCTTCCCTTCCCTCCCTCTTCCCACCGTCTGGCTCCCCACTTTCCCACTTCCCAAATTCTGCCCTATTGCCCACTGGAACCAGGGCCGTGTAAGTCCCCCAGAGAGCGGTGGAACGTACCTTTGGACCAGTCTTTTCCATGAAGCCTTGTTTGAGGTACTTCCTGGTGATGAGGGGCACGAGCTGGGGGAAGGGAGATATAACACTGATCCCCCGACTCATACGCCAAGGGTTCAAGGTCCCCCACTGAACTTGGCTCCCCAACATAGGGGAAGTTTGGAATGGGGAAGGATGTGGTTCACAGGGTTATATTTGGAATGTGGTATTGGATGCAATATTAACATTTCAACAGTCAGATGACAGCATCTCAGATGTTTGCGGAGCTCACCAGCAGAGCCCAATCGTGGCTTAAGGAGTTAGTCTGAGGATTCCTTCAGCAACCCCAGGAGGTAGACAGAGGCAAGGCTCTGAGGAAACCCTCCTGGTGTCAGGGGGCATATTCTGAGGGTCTACGTGTGTCAAGCTCTGGGTGCAGTTCTCACCCACCCTGTGAGGTGGACATTATTATCTTCATTGGGCCCAGGGCAGGGGAAAAGGGGAAGTGAAGTCTGGGAAGTCGAAAGGAAGAAAACTGTGGGCCGAAAAAGATAAACTCGACCACTCCCCTGGCCCCAAAATACATTCTATAGGCCTTAATTCCTTCATTTGGAAGGAAGACTCCTGAACTGTGCAAGAATCTGAACCCGAGCCAGGGCCATGCTAGTCTCGGCCTAGGGAAGCAACCGGAAGAAGGAAGAGCACATGGATGGAGCGCTGCTCACTGACTGAGTCCTAGAAGCCGAGGCTCTCTCGAGTCTCACAGCAGCCCTGGAAAGGAGGTGTTGTCCCCACAATGACAGATGAGCGAACCAAGGCTCAGAGCAGTGAGGTGACGTGCCCCAGGTAACACATCAGCTTCTCTGACTTCGGAGGCCACCCCTTTCTTAGTCTGGGACTCCCCCCGCCCCCGCCACCCCACTGGAACTCCCCAGGTGTCTAGCCTCTGGATCCCCAAGCTTGAGCCAGGTCCAGGTGGCTGCCCAGAACCTCAGGCCATCCCTAGCCGCAGGGGGAAGAAAGGCAGCAGAGACACGGGAGTGGAGAGGAGAGGAGGCGAGAAGACACTGAGGAGTTGGCCAAAGACCAATGTCCTCTGCAGAGGTCAGCAAAGTTGGAGAGCCAGCCCGGATGACGAAGGCTGGGAGTCTGTCCTGTGACCTCTCTAGTCCGCACTCAGCACACACAGCGCCCTGCCCGCAGACTGTGCATTCGCTCCTGCTGGGTGCTGACTCGGCAGACCAGGAGGGTCCTGAAACAGGCCTGGCTGGAGTCGCTCCCAGAGAGTTGCCAACTCCGTGCACTGCCAGGCCTGGAGAGGACGCCTGTTCCCAAAACTTAGCTCCCTGCAAACCTTGGAATTTAGGAGCATTTAGGCATTCAAGGAGGGTCTAACGGTTTGGAACAAGAAAGTCCTGGGATGAATAGGGTGTCTCCGCCCCCATCATTTACAAAATCCTCCTAGAGCAGGGTGGAAAGCAGACCCCAGACCATAGCACCTCGGAGCTGGAAGGGACCCTGAAGATGACCCAATCACCATCTGACAGATGTGGAAACAGATGCTCTGGGAAGTGATGAGACCCGCAGCGGTCAGTGAGTTAGCGACAGAGCATCGTGAGAGCCCGAGCCTCCTGGCTCAAGGCAGCAGCCTCTGCCCCACACACCTGAGAGATGTAGATGGGTGCCCCACAAATCTGAGGATGACCATAATGAAGTTCTCAGGATCACCATTACCTTGGCCACAGAAGGCAGACTGCTCCTGTTAGAATTGTAATGGAGAAGATCCCATTGCCTTCCCAAGACCAGAACACAAAAGGGCAAAGGGAGCACATCAGAGTGGGAAGAGCACCCTTGAGTATTCACCTGACCTTCTGGGGATTCAGTTTCTCATCAGTAAAATGGGAATAATCACTCCGCCTAACTGTCTACTACAAGGGATTACTAGATAACAGGGAATACAAGATAAAATGGGCTCAAAAGCACTTTGTAAACAGTACATTAGGGATCATCTGCACATTTCAGTGGGAAAAGGGGTGAGAAAGAGATACCCCCCAAAAAAGAGATGTCCAAATCCTGAGCCCCTTGACACTGGGGATGGTGGCTATGCATCCCAAAGGGGACAGTCTGACCTATATTTTGGAGATTGCCTTGCCATGTGTGAGGCCATAATCCCGCAAAGAAAGCCTTTGGTTTCCCTCTGAGGTATCCAACCCCAAATCTCAAGGTCTTGTCCACAAACAAAGCTAGTCTGGCCTCTGAGTATTTTTGAGGTCAGCAGACAAAGAGAGGGGATGGCAGGGAGGAGACTCAGAAGTTGGGGTCCATGGGGCACCTGGGTGGCTCAGTCGGGTTCAGCATCCGATTCTTGGTTTCTGCTCAGGTCATGATTTCAGGGTCATTAGATCAAGTCCCGCAGCATCAGGCTCCGCACTCAGCGGGGAGTCTGCTTTTCTCTCCCTCTCCCCCCACCCTGCTCACGCTCTCTCTCGCTCTCTCTCTCTCAAATAAATAAAATCTTAAAAAAGAAGAAGAAGTTGGGGTCCACGTTTAGCTCACCTCAGACTCCGGGAACTCAGGAAAGGCTGTTTTTAGGTATTGCAGACGGGCAGCACGGAGGGCATTGAACCAGTCCACTATCTCCTGTGGAGAAAAACGAGAACAAACAGCCTGTGAGATGGAGTAGTGGGGGAGCTGAGTTTGGTGGCAGGAAGCTAGCTGGGTCTTCAGGTTCAGCACATGCACATCCCCCCCATCCCAGTTCTGCTCAGGGGCCTGTGCACTGATCACAGGTATCTGTGAGGACGATGCCAGAGCAAGTGGGAAGCCACTGACAGATGTCCAGAGCCATGGGGAAAAGACCAAGGTGAACTGCACCAGAGTTAGGTAATGGCCTTGGGCCTTGCTTGGCCCTTTCCAACGTGTGTAAGAATCACCTGAGCATCTCTTTTTTTAAAATGCAGATTTGGATCCAGTGGGTTTGAGGTAGGTGGGGCCTGAGATCCTGCATTCCTAACAAGCTCTCTGGTGATGAGATGCTGGTCAGTGGGACACAACTGGAGGAGCAAGGGTCTTCAGATGTCAAAGACTGGCTCTCGAGTGCGGGCAGGTACACCTGCAGATTCTCCTCCAATGTGGATGCTCATCACCTGGAGTGCAACTTGGCCCAAAGCTGGCTTGGACTGGCTTGCGTCCTTCTGGGGGGAGTGCATCCTTGGCAGTGTGGGCCACCGTTATCCCTGGTGAACCACTTGTCCAGCTGGCTCTGCTGTGGCTCCGCTGCTCTGCAAAGGGTCCTCCCACAGCAGCCGGAGTGATTTTTTTTTCCCCAGAGTGATTTTCTTTTTCTTTTTCTTTTTTTAATTTATTTTTTAAATTATTTATTTGTCAAAAAAAGACAGGAGGAACGGCAGGCAGAGGGAGAAGCAGGCTCCCCCCTGAGCAAGGAGCCCGATGCGGGGCTTGATCCCAGGACCCTGGGATCATGACCCGAGCTGAAAGCAGTCGCTTAACTGACTGAGCCGCCCAGGCACCCCTTGTCCACTTCACTTGCAAATGAGCTACGTGGCTCCTGCAGGCATGAAAGTTTGCAGCCCCCATTTATGCCTATCTAACAGAGAAGCTGGGGCATTGAGGAAAAGAGAAGGGCCAGACAGTATCAACGATGCCTATTTCCCCATCTTACTCCCTCCCCAGTCTGTGAGATCCTTGAAGCCCACCCGTGGCTCTGCCCTATTTGCTACCACACTCTCTAGAGCCAGGGCAGTACTTTGCACATTGCAGAGGCTCAATAAGGACTAATTGGAAGAGTGAATGAGTGGGGTGCCTGGGTGGTTCAGCTGATGAAGTGTCTGACTTCAGCTCAGGTCATGATCTCGGGGTCCTAGGATTGAGCCCGTGGCGGGCTCCACACTCTACAGATGGAGTCTGCTTGTCCTCTGCCCCTCCCCCCTGCTCTCTCTCTCTCCCAAATAAATAAAATCTTAAAAAAAAGACTGAGTGAGAGATACAGATGTGAAATCGCCCATAAGATTTTACCCTTTACAACTGCTACAATCATGAGCAAATAATTAGCGAGGTTTTTTGTTTTGTTTTTTAAAGATTTTATTTATTTATTTGAGAGGGAGAGATAGTGAGAGAGCATGAGCAGGGGGGAGAGGGAGAAGCAGACTCCCCTGCTCAGCAGGGAGCCCGACATGGGGCTCGATGTCAGGACCCCAGGATCATGACCTGAGCTGAAGACACTTAACCACTGAGCCACCCAGGTGCCCTAATTAGCAGAGATTAATGTTTGAAATGTACTTCACTGTAATGAAATTCGTTCACATTCATGGTTCATGGTCATTCACCCTCTAAACCCCTCTGGGCAGGTGGGTGTTCTGATCCATAAACAAGCAGATGGAGGAGGGGAAGGGACTTGGCCCAGTAACACAGCCCAGAGTGGCAGAACCAGGGCTCCAGTTTCTGACTCCAAACCCCGATTCTTCATAGCCTCCACTGCCAGGAACTCTGCCCAGACTCTGCCAGCATCCCAGTACTGGGGCCCCTTGGGAAAATCTTTGTCTCGGTCTCGGGTTCCTGGCTCCTGCTACCAAGGATTCTCCCTCCAGCAGAGGCACAAACGGGGGTGGGGTAAGATGGTCGTAGGACTCAGGAATCATAGTCTGGGTGACCCTGAGCAAGTTACTTAACATGCCTGTGGCTCAGTAACATAGGGTTAAAACATCTCCAGGACTGTTTTGAGGATTAAGAAATGATATATAGCAGGGCGCCTGGGTGGCTCAGTCAATGAAGGGTCTGCCTCTTGATTTCAGCTCAGGTCATGATCTCAGGGTCATGGGTTCAAGCTCTGCATCGGGCTCCGCGCTCAGTGGGGAGTCTGTTTGTCTCTCTCCCTCTGCTCCTCCCCAACTCGGTGCTCTCTCTCTCTCTCTCTCTCTCTCAAATAAGTAAATAAATAAATAAAATCTTAAAAAAGGAAAGAAAGAAAGAAATGATGTATGGTGGTTACCAAGAACAGTGCCTGGCACAGAATTAATAGGCACTCAAAAATGTCTACCCTCACCTCTACCCCTCTGCACTTCCACTTGGCATCTGTGTCCCTTGCTCAGTCAGGAGACTGCTCATTCTGACCTAGCTTACTCTCTTGGACCTGTACTACTGGCCTGCTCTTCTCTGGCAGAGCTGCAGAGCTGATGTCTTAAACTTTAATGTGCTTAAGGATCCCCTGGAGCTCCTGTGAAAACGCAGTTTCTAATTCAGTAGGTTCCAGTGGGCCTGAGACTGTGTTTCTAACCAGCTCCGAGGTGATGCTAACGCTCTGAGGGAGCCGGACGTGGGGCTCGATCCCAAGACCCCAGGATCATGACCTGGGCCGAAGGCAGCCACTTAACTGCTTAACTCCGAGGACCACGTGGGGAGAAGCAGGGCCCTCGAGTTCAGGGCTGCCGGATCTTCCGTTCATCCCTGTTCCTGCATGCAGAGTCTCTGCCCTACCTGGATTTGTCCCCCTGGGCATAGCCCCTCCTGCTAACTGGACTCCCCGTAGTGGCTATGCGCTGTCCAGACGCACACCCCATGGTGCTTGTCAGGTTTTTCTCCCTGACCTCGCTCTGCGTTGCTCCTACGGCTCTCTGGGACCGGAAAGGGACAAGAGATGAGGCCAACAGCGGCAGCTGAACCAGCTGGCAAGGCAGGCCAGCAGAGTCCTGCGTGTGGGCTGGGGGCCGGGATGGCAACGCCGGTCATCTCACCTTCCCACTCTCGTGGTACACGAACAGGTTCCTGATGTGGCCCTCTCTCCTGTAGGTGATCTGCAGCCCATGGGGGTTCCCTATCTTCTCTGTCTCAAAGGTGGCATTCAAATCCTTGATGCTGATGACAGCTTTGGGGCCTTTACCCTGAAAGAGAGGATGCGGGTGACTTCTCTCCACCTTCACCAGGCCTTAATACACACGGATAACCAATTTGTATCTTTCCGTGGCTTTTAAATGTTCCTGCTCTAATATCGAGATGCACCGATGTTGTACTGCTCTCCTGTGTTTTGGCCATCCCGCCGTTTCCACTTGATCAGATTGGCTTCTCAGAGCTGGGAGGTAGCTTGGAAAGGCCTGAACTTAGGACATTTCAAACTTTTTAGCCACAGAACTTTTTCAGAAGTAAATCATTTATGGAAGCCAAACGAATGAAATAAAGCAGATAAAGGGCGCCTGGGTGGCTCAGCCGTTGAGCGTCTGCCTTCGGCTCGGGTCACGATCCCAGGGTCCTGGGATCGAGCCCCGCCTCGGGCTCCCTGCTCCGCGGGAAGCCTGCTTCTCCCTCTCCCATGCCCCCTGCTTGTGTTCCCTCTCTCGCTGTGTCTCTCTCTATCAAATAAATAAATAAAATCTTTAAAAAAAAAAAGCGTCTGCCTTTGGCTCAGGTCACGATCCCAGGGTCCTGGGATCGAGCCCCGCCTCGGGCTCCCTGCTCCGCGGGAAGCCTGCTTCTCCCCCTCCCACGCCCCCTGCTTGTGTTCCCTCTCTCGCTGTGTCTCTCTCTGTCAGATAAAATAAAATCTTTAAAAAAAAATAAAAAATAAATAAAACAGATAAACAGATAAAAGCAGGTATGGGAGTCTTGGGGAGCTCCCTTCCACGCTCTACTCTGTTGGCAGGGGTCTGGAACAAGGGTTAAGCATTAACTGTATCTATTCCTTGCCTAGATACTAAGCAAGGAAGGGAAAAGAGTGTTTTCCTTTGTAACTGGTAAGAGAGAAAAATGTTACAAACACTCTAGACCTGGGGCAGCCATTAACCACATGTAGCTATTTAAATTAAAATTTAACAAAAATGAAACTTCCGTTCCTTGGGGCATACCTGGCTGGCTCACTCAGTAGAGCGTGCGACGCTTAATCTCAAGGATCATGAGTTCAAGCCCCACAGTGGGCATGGAGCTTAGTTTAAAAAAAATTACAGAAAAATACAAAAATAAAACTTCAGTTCCTTATGCTTAGCCCCATTTCAAGTGCTCAAGTAGCCACTTGGGGCTAGGGTATCGGACAGGGCAGACATAGAACATTCCCATCACTGAACAAAGTTCTATTCGATAGTCTTCTCTAGAGGGAAATTTGGTCATACTTATTAAAATGTTGAATTTTTTTATTTTTATTCATTTGAGACACAGAGATACAGAGAGAGAGAGAGAGAGAGAGAGAGAGAGCATGAGCAGGGGGAGAGGCAGAGGGAGAAGCAGGCTCCCCGCTGAGACAGGAGCCTGACATGGGGCTTGATCCCAGGACCCTGGGATCATGACCCAAGCCGAAGGCAGACACTTAACCTACTGAGCCACCCAGGCACGCCAAAATGTTGAATTTTTAAAAAGATTTTATTTATATATTTATATAAAGATATATTTATATCTTTATATATTTGACAGAGAGATAGGCCGAGTGGCAGGCAGAGGGAGAGGGAGAAGCAGGCTCTCTGCTGAGCAGGGAGCCCGATGCGGGGCTCGATCCCAAGACTCCGGGATCATGACCTGAGCCGAAGGCAGACGCTTAACCGACTGAGCCACCCAGGCGCCCCTAAAATGTTGACTATTTTGCCTTGACTCACAGTTTCACATCTGCAAATCTATCCCAAGGAAGTAACTGCATTACTGTGCAAACATGTATGTCAAAAGATACTTGTTGCTGTGTTTTTTAGAATAATAGTAGTAGTAGCAAAAGGAGGAGGAGGAGGGGGAAGAGAAACTATTATATCTATAATATATAACTATATGATAATATATAATTATATAATATATAACTAATATATATATACATATATATCCATCAGGGATAACGGGTTAAATAAACAATCATGGTATATCCATACAGTGAAATACCACAGAATTTTTATAGGATAATTTAGGTCAATGTTTTTTTTTAAGATTTTATTTATTTATTTGACAGAGAGAGACACAGCGAGAGAGGGAACACAAGCAGGGGGAGCGGGAGAGGGAGAAGCAGGCTTCCCGCAGAGCATCTTAACACTTAAAGACTGAGCCACCCAGGAAAAAAAAAAAAAAAAAGACTGAGCCACCCAGGCGCCACCCAGAATAATTTATTTTAGATTCATCTACATTATTGCATTTATTAGTAGTTTGTCCCTTTTTATTGCTGAGTAATATTCATTCTGTGGATATACTACAATTTGTTCATTCAGCTGTGGATGGACATTTGGGTTCTTTCCACATTTTGGTGGGGTTTTTTTATGAATTAAGCATCTATGAACATTCACATACAAAGATTTTTGTGGACAGATGTTTTTGTTTCTTTTCAGTAAATACCTAGGAGTGGAATGGCTGGGTTATACAGTTAAGTGTATATCTACCTTCAGTAAAAACTACCAAATGGTTTTCCCAAGCGGTTGTATCACTTTACAATCCCACCAAGTAACGTATGGGAGTTCCAGTTTCTCCACGCCCTTTACATGGAGTTGTCAGCCTTTTTAATTCCAGCCATTCTGGTGCAGTATATCCCATATGGCTTCATTTTGCATTTCCCTGACTGCCAGAGAGATTGGGGCAACTCTTCTTATATTTATCTTTATCTTATATTTATCAGGCATTTTGGTTTCCTTTTCTGTGAACTGCCAGTCTATTTTCTTTGCCTATTTCCCCATTGGATTGTCTTTTTCTTTTTGCTTTGTAGAGTTCTTAAGAAAACGTGTTCTGGGTATTACTATTTTATTTTGTTGAGATGAGTCTCACTTTCTTTATACTTACTTTTCTGTATTACCAAAAAAAATTTTTTAAAGATTTTTTTTATTTATTTGACAGAGAGAGACACAGAGAGAGAGGGAACACAAGCAGGGGGAGTGGGAGAGGGAGAAGCAGGCTTCCTGCCCGAGCACGGAGCCCGATGTGGGGCTCGATCCCAGGACCCTGGAACCATGACCTGAACCGAAGGCAGACGCTTAACGACTGAGCAACCCAGGCACCCTGTATTACCAAAAAATTTAACGTAAAAATGAATTACCTTTACAATTTAAAAGAAATTCCCTCTTGGGAAAGAAATTAAAAAATAACAAAAGCCACTCATTCTGATTTTAGACTGTTTTAGACTGAACTGGCTTAGGACTGAGAAACAGATTGACCTTGGCTAACCAAGGATGAGACTCTCCTAGAGGCCAACTCATAGCTGCTGCGGGGGTGCCACGTCCGCTCCTAACTCTGCGGCAGCCCTTTCTCTGCCTGCCTTTTGGACAGAGAAGAAATCCCTAATTCTTACTTGGAGGGGTAATACTCTTCACCCCCCACCATTTTTCACTTGGCCCCAGGCTGCAGTCACACTGGACAGCCCTGATAGCATTGCTGTGGTCTATCTAGGAAAGCAACAGGGGAAATCAATCAATCAATCAGTCAGTCAGTCTACATGTAGGACATGGAGTCAGGCGATGGCTGACGTGCTCAGAGCTTGCCCTTTTCTGACTTTGTTGGCCGCTCCTTCACATTCTCTGCTGGAAACTTCTCTTTTTTTTTTTTTTTTTTTCTGCCCTCGAAATACTGGAATGTCTCAGGGCTCAACGTGGTAAATAACCTCCAAAGATGGTCCTTACCAATTCCCTCCCTCCCAGTATGCACACTCCATGATACCCATAAAGAGGGGGAGTCTATATCCGCTTCCCTTGAATATGGCTGCTTGAGTTGCTTTGATCAACAGAAGGTAGTTCCTGACCTCATGTTGAAGAGGCCGAGCAGCATCTCCCTTTGCTTAGGGGAGGCCAGCTGCCACGCTACAAAGAAGCTCAAGCCAGACTCCTGAATACGGAACAAGCACACGGAGAGCCAGAGCCTCCCTGGAGAACCCAAGGCAGCAGACTTATGAGTGAAGGCTTCCCGGACACTCTCGGCCAGCCCAACCACCATCTCAGTGCAGCAGGGCCAGTGACCTGGCTGATGCCACAGGGAGTACATTGCAGCAGCCAAGGCCTGCCCAAATTCCTGACCCCCAGGATTGAGAGAAATAGTACATTGATGTTTTAAGCCACTAAGTTGTATGGTGGTTTGTCATTGAGCAACAAGTAACAAAAAACCCTCGGTCCTAGGATTTGTGCTTTCACTCCTTTCTGGAGGTGACAACCTCCCCATGACCACATGGATCTCCTGCACCCATCCCCAGAAGAGAAGAGGAAGCACAAGGAGCGGCACCTGGCGCGGAGCCCCAACACCTACTTCATGGACGTGAAGTGCCCAGCGTGCTACAGAATCCCCACGGTCCTTAGCCATGCACAAATGGTCGTTTTGTGTCCTAGCTACTCCACTGTCCTCTGCCAGGCCACGGGAAGAAAAGCAAGAATTATAGAGGGCGGTCCTTCAGACAGGAGCAGCACTAAAAGCACCCTGAATCAAGAGGAGTAGGAAACAGGGGTGCCCGGGGGACTCAGGTCATTAAGCATCTGCCTTCAGCTCAGGTCATGATCCCAGGGTCCTGGGATCGAGCCCCACATCGGGCTCCCTGCTCAGTGGGGAGTCTGCTTCTCCCTCTTCCTCTGTGCACTCTCTCTCTCAAATCAATCAATCAATCAATCAATCAATCTTTAAAAAAAAGATGAGTTGGGAAACTATCCCAATAAACACATTTTGGATACAAAAAAAAAAATAACCCTAAAACAAAACATCTTTTCTCATCTACCCACACTCCCCGCCCAGGTGATCCCAGCCAGTCCCATCGTTAAACCAGCAAGTGTTGGTGAGGATGTGGAGCAATTAGAACCTTCACACATTGCTGGTGGGAACATTAGATGGTACAGGGACTTTGAAAAACAGTGTGGCAGTTCCTCTAAAACAGTGTTACAGTTCCTCTGTAAATACAGAGTTACCATATGACCCAACAATTCCACTCCTAGGTATAGCCCCAAGAAGAGGGGAAACATGTCCACATGAAAACTGGTACACCAATGTTCATAGCAGCATTATTCATACTTGCCCAAAAGTGGAAATAACTCAAATGTCCATCAACTAAGTGAACAGATGAACTATCCACACAGTGGACCAGTACTTGGCAATAAAAAGAAGTACTAATACGTGCTATATGAACGAATCTTAAACACATATGCAAAATGAAAGAGGTCTGTTACAAAGGACCACATGGTCCGTGTATTTGAGGTGTCCATAATAGGCAAACCTACAGAGGCAGACAGTAGATCAGTGGTCTCCTGGGGCTGGGGGGGTATGATGGGTAGAGGATAAGGGCTAACGGGTGTGGGATTTCTTTTGGGGCTTATGAAAATGTTCTAAAATTGGTTGCGGTGACAGTTATGCAACTCTGTGAGTATACTAAAAACCATTAATTGTCTGCTTTAAATGGGTGAATTGTATAATATGTGAATTTACATCTTTTTTTAAGATCTATTTATTTTAGAGAAAGAGAGAGAGAAAGCACAAGCGATGGGGGAGGAGCAGAGGGAGAGGGAGAGAGAGAATCTGGAGCAGACTCCCTGCTGTGCGCAGAGCCCGATGCAATGTGGGCTGGATGCGGGCCTCGATCCCACCACCCTGAGATCAAGACCTGAGCTGAGATCAAGAGTCCCACACTTAACTGACTAAGCCACCCAGGGATCCCTATGAATTTATATCTTGATAAAACTGTTTCAAAAAAAAAAAAATCTTGAGTCTTACTAGGCCCTACAAGATCCTTACCTATGTGAGCTCATCTCCTTCCATCCTTCTCTTTGCTCCTTCTGCACAGATCACTTTGGCTTCCTTGATCCACCACACCACCCTCCCAGCTCAGGCCAGGGCTGTGGCTTATGGCTGAGTAGTTTGTGCACGAAACAAAAAGTCCCTGGATGAGGGTGTAAGTGAGAACTGCAACCTAGGCTTCTGCTTGTCTAGACCTGGGCCCCAGGGCTACACCGTCTCGGAGGGGTCATTTTCTAACTGACATGCAGGACCATGTTCACGTTCCCTCTACTTCTTGTACTCTGCCCCCACATAAGCACATGCTTGCTCACTTTTTCTTTTTAAGATTTTATTTATTTTAGGAGGGGAGGGGCAGATGGAGAAGGGAGAGAGAGAGAAACCCAAGCAGACTCCACACTGAGTCCGGACCCCGACACAGGGCTCGATCCCACGACCCCAAGATCATGACCTGAGCCAAAACTAAGCACCAGATGCTTAACCGACTGAGCAATCCAGGCATCCCTGACTTGCTCACTTTTATTCATTTCCCTGCTCCAATGTCATCAGAGGGGCCTTCCCTGACCCCTGTGTGATATCAGCCCCACCATCCTCTAACTCTTCACCCGCTTTTATTTCTCTTCACAGAACCTACTATACCTCGTCTATCATATATTGATGTACGTTTTGGTTACCACCTGTCTCTTTCCACTAGAATGAAAGCCCCATGAAAACAGGAGCTTAATTTCATTTACTGCTGTAGCCCCAGTGTCTATAGGAATGTCTAGTATATAGTAGGTGCTCAATAAATAATTTCTTGTGGGGCGCCTGGGTGCCTCAGTCAGTTAAGCGTCTGCCTTCGGCTCAGGTCATAATCCTGGAGTCCCAGGATCGAACCCCACGCTGGACTCCCTGCTCAGCAGAGAGTCTGCTTCTCCTTCTCCTGCTGCCCTTCCCCCTGCTTCTTCTCTCTCTCTCTCTCGCTCGCTCGCTCAAATAAATAAATAAATAATTTCTTGAGTGCATGAATAAATGCAGTAAACTCAAGTGGTCATCCAGGGCTTATTTGGGGACCAGTCTAAGCCGATTCTACGTGAAGAGAAGGTATGTTTTTGATTGCCTGGATTGATTGCCTAACTGTGGAAAAGTAACCATGCGGTGCTAAACACTCAGTGGCTGAGATTAACCAGAAGACACGGCACCATTGATTCCAATGTGACCTCAGTGGGGTACAGTCCAGCGCTCAAGGAGGGACCCCTTGCTGGTCTGGTCTCTTACCTCCTCTTTAGTGTAGTACTTCAGGAGGCCTTCTTTTGACAGGAGGACAAACTTTCTTCTCAGGAACTGGGCATTGTCCCTTCCCCGCTTCCACAGGAACCCTTCTCGGGTACCTTAGCCACCAAGGAAGAGAAAGAGGGAACACCCACATCCTTAAGATAAACAAGCAGTTTGCAAACCTCGTAGGGTCTCGAGGGTAGAGTGAACGCTCCACCCAGTGCTAAAATATCTTAAATCTAACTTAGCTATGTCAGCTGCAGCATGTAGGGTTCTGTCTGGGGCCAAATTTGCAAAGTCTCATGATTTCAGTTGGGCTCTCCCTAACTTCCTTCTTTGGCTATTTCATAAGAAGACCAACTAAACCCTTAGGAGGCTAAGTCCTGAGAAACTGCATGATTCTGAAAGACGCCGCTATGGTGCTGCCCAATGTCACGTCGACATCGACCTAATGAAACCCCTCAGAGGGCGGAAATGATGAGTGGCCTCTAGGAACCTGCTAGTTGAAGAGCACCGTGTGCTCCCCATAGCTAGGGGCGCTAAGCTCTGGCCGTCACCGGTCCTCACAGTGGTTCTGGACGCTTTGCCCTCCAGGTCAGTGTGAGCTTGGACTCAGAGCAGCTGGGCAGACACTACCACGGGTCGAGGGCCAGCCATGGGGTTGTGCCCCACACAAAGGTAGGAAGGGAGGCAGAAATCCCTCCCATGTTCCTTACCAAGCCGTTTGTCACACGAGGGGCCACACTCACCAAGAGCAGGGGTGCCTTTTTCTAACTGTTCAGCCTGGCGGGTGAGTCTTCCTGCAACTTTATACTAAGACTCTGTACACACGTGTGGCCCTGTGGGGACCAGAGATAAAAATACTTCTTGACCACTCAGACCATAAAACTCCACCAGCTGACACGTTGCTGTTTCAGAGGCAGAGGAACCCACACCTTGGCCTCTGTGGCCACAGTGAGGCCAGCAGATACCTCCTGCCTGGGCCCTCTTCCTAATACTCAGGCACTTTATTGTCTAGAATTCATTAGAATATAGACCTCAAAAGATGATGGAAATAACCTTACCTGGGAGTGAGATGGATTTCCCATCGGCCATAAATTCCTGTCTTTCATACTTAGCTCGAATCCACTGTTCCTTTAACACCCTAAAAAGAGGGAAACTTTGGTCAACTGTGTCTGAGGCGTCCCCTTCCCACAGGGTGGGGATGTCACAGCAACTACCTGCTCACACCACCCAGCGCTGCTCAGCCTCGGAACCGTTACATTTGGAGCTAATTCTCTGTTGGGGGAAGGGGAAGAATCCTGTGTTCTGTAGGATGCTTAGCAGCATCTCTGGCCTCTATCCTCTAGACGCCAGTAGTACCCCCTCCCTAATTATGACACCCCAAAATGTCTTCAGATATTGCCAGTGTCTCCTGGGGAAAAATACCCCCCCCAAGGGGGATATGGAAACCACTGGGCTATTCCAACCCCAGCCCAGCCCTCTAGGTCAATCAGGTCCCCTGGACCATCTACACTACACGTCCCACTGCATGCTCATGAGCTGAAGCCAGGAGAGTCCATGAGCCTCTTCCTTTGGCTTGCCCATAAAATCTGGGCCTGCTACACTGGACAGAGCAGTGATCTTGGGGACCTGGTCATCCTCCCCAATTTATCCACTGTGTGACCAGCAGCAAGTTACTTAACTCTTCTGAACTTGGGGAACACGTCAATAATATTATACCTACCTTCCCTTCAGGGTTGTTGAGGGGTTTAAATATATATAAAAGGGCCTAATACCATGATCAGCCCGTAGTAGGAGTTTAATATTAGCCTAATCAGATATTGTCACATGACCCGTGCAGAAAACTTATTTCAATTGTTTGGTTCCCTCTTGCCTTTTCCAGGTAAATGTTCCAAGGTTTATGTGACCTTACCCCAAAGCCACAAGGAATGACCCAGAAGTGGGCACCTGACCTGAACTGGCTAAGCAGAGCTCTGCCCTGAGCTATCAGAGCAAAAGGAGCAAAACTGAGAGGGGGATGGATTGGAAGCCCTCTCACCGCCAAGCTGGGAGCTGGAGCCCAGGATCTGGAGCCAGGGACCCCAAGTGGCCTTGCTCCCAGCTACATGAAAGAAGGCTGGCCCACAGGAAGGGGCAGGAATGAGAACCAGACAGAGAGTGTAGGAGGCCCAATAGTGTTTGTGCCCCTGGCTTGCCCTTCCTGAGAGTAGCTCCACCTCTGTCCCTCCTACGGTCTGATCCCCAGAACCCACAAAATCCGCTCGGGCCTAAGCTGGGTTAAACTGCATTTCTATCGTCAGGAGTCCTAACTAATGCACAAGCCCTCACCCCAGGCACACTGAGGAGAGTCACCAAGCCCACCGTGGAACCCCGAACCACAGGATCAGAGCTGGGAGAGGGAGTGGAGACTGAGGCCCCAGTCCTGGTCCCGGAGGTGGGGAATTTAAAGGTCTTTTAGAATTACAGGGAGGAGGCCATTAGTGTTCCACTACAAGGGGGGAAGGTGCGAGCCTGTGGTTGGAGTCTTGCAAGTAGTGTCTGGAATGCCGGCAGAAAGCCTACCACATAGTAGGTGTTCACCAAATGCCTGTTCCTTTTCCCTTGCAGCAAAGGGCCGAGGAGCAGCAACAGTGAGGCAAGGGGAGCCAGACCCTCTCGAGTTAAGGCTGGCACCTCCCTCAGCCGGGCCAGGGACAAGGCAGCATTCTGAAGGTGACACTGAGAAGTGGACTAAAACATTTTACATAAAATTATCTCATTTAATCTCTACCACCATGCCATGATGTAGGCAGCATTAAGTACATTTCGGAGATGAGGAAGCCACGGTTCAGACAAGTTTGGTAACTTGTCCACCTTCTCATAGCCAGAGAGTGGTAGAGTCAGGAAACCATACTGGGGTCCTCTGAGTAGAAAGCTGTGCCCCCCACCCTGCCACTCCATGCTGCATTAGCAGCCCCTGAGTTGTTTAACTACTGGGAAATGGCAGGGTACTAGGTACAGTTGTATAGTTTGTGTGCTGTCCAAAAGCTTTCTGCTGAGGCTAGAGGACAATGGGGGCTGAAATGCAGCCTGCTTCCTGAAAGCCATAACCTGCCCAGAGGGTGTACCTTCTTTCCATTTGTATCAGAGTGGTGGCTGGGGGGGGGGGGGGGGGGCGCTGTCTAGCAGCCCTGGCAGTGAGGCTGAGTCCCTGGAAGGAAGGCTAAGCCTCAGGCAGTCAGTCCTGCAGAGGCTGGGGTCACTAGGTACCAGGGCCACACTGATCCCTCACATCTAGGGGACCTGAAAGCTCCTGTTGCTTCACAGCTTCCCCCGACTTTTATTAGATTTCCCCAGGGCCCTGGTGTCAGATGGGCTAGTCAGTCCCAGTTCTGTCTCTTTGAGCCTCAGGTATGTCATCTATATCGTGGGGACCGTGGCAGTGTTATCTCAGAGTTGTTGAGAGAATTAAACACATTAATTGCACACAAGCATATAGCACAGGGCGTGGTACATAGGTAAAGTTCCATAAATGTTAGTAGCTGCTATTATTTTTATGGTGATTAAATTTTATGGTGATTATTTTTACGGTGATTATCTGGGGCCAGACAGCTGCTTTGGAGCTACGCTGAGTTCAAGTGGGACAGCCCTGGGCACAACACTCCCTAGGAAGTAGCTGAAACACATCTTTTCTACTAAAATACCAGGGTTCCTCTTCTCTATCGAGTTAGCCACCACAAGTAGGCTATGAGAACATCAGAGGCAAAGGGGCGGATCATAAAGAAAATGCCCTGTGTCACAGCAGTGGAAACTGAGTCCCAGAGAGGGGAAGTGACAATCCAAGCAATAAAGGTAGAGGGGGGAACGAGGCCAGGTCTAAGTGTTCTCCATGACAGTACCAAACGTCTTTCCGGGTCCACCAGGTGCATGTAAAAGACCACCAGAGACGGGCGCCTGGGTGGCTCAGTTGGTTAAGCGACTGCCTTCGGCTCAGGTCATGATCCTGGAGTCCCAGAATCGAGTCCCACATCGGGCTTCCTGCTCGGCAGGGAGTCTGCCTCTCCCTCTGACCCTCTTCCCTCTCGTGCTTTCTATCTATCATTCTCTCTCTCTCTCTCAAATAAATAAATAAAATCTTTAAAAAAAAAAAAAAAAGACCACCAGAGACAAAGGCACCAGAGATGGAGTAGGGGTGGGGGAGATGAGACCAAGAAATGACCCACTCACAGGCAGTCGTTGGCCTGGGGGACATAGTAGAAAGCAGGGACTCTGGCTTCGTACTTGGCCTTCCCACGGAGGTTTCCATTGTGGGTCATAAACTGCAAGACAACAGCAACTTGGGGTATTATTAGAACTTGAAAAAACGTGAAATGAAACCATGTGTCTACCCAGAAGGCCACTCTTCCCAGTGGCTCCTAGGCTGAGTCAGGAGACACTTCTACTGGAGTTTGACATGTCCCATTGGGCTTGGTTATCCATGCTGCTGGGAAGCTCCAGCCTGGGACAATGAGGTGCTACAGCAACCATAACTCATGTAGGCAGAGCACTTTACAGTCCTTACCCATTAGCTCATTCTATCCCCTCGAAAATTTTAATATCACCATCCCCATTTTAGAGGTGAGAAAACAGGCTCAGAGAGGTTAGGTGACTTACCCAAGGTGACACAGCTAGAGAGTGAGGAGCTGGGACTTGAACCCAGACCTGTCTAACTCCAAAACTCATGTTCTTTCTCCCACCCCCTCCGCAGATGGCCAGGACCACCAGCAGCTACGTGCAGGAAGCAGACATAGCTGGAGGATGGAAGAAGTTGGAACTGGCCCCCTTGAGTAGGTCGGTCAGGATGATCACTGGGGCCCTATGAACACCTGACAGACCCAGAGGCAGATACGCCAAGAGTGGCCCTGGCCAACAGTTAGCACTCAGGAACAGAGGTGGCCTATCTGGGGTGAGGGCACACGTGGGAAGAAATATCAGGTTTTTAATTTACATCCCCTGAGCAGAGTGAACCCCATTCTCCCCCACCCCCAGGACTCTAGACTATGACTCAGGATTTGCATGGGCTTTGGATCCCAAAAGAGCATGTTTCACATCCCAGCTGTACTACTGATTCACTGAGTGACCCTTGGGCAGTACTGAACCCCCCCGAGCTTCAGGGATTTCAACTGCAAAAATGAAGAAAGTACAATGGGTGTGTCATAAGAGACAAAGAAACAACCTTCAGGTCTATGTGCTGGTTTACTGGCTTCCTGTCTTTCTCCTACACTAGAATATATGCTCCACATGGGCCGAGACTCTATCCTATTCACTGCTCTTTCCTAATACCTAGCACATAGTAGGCTTACAGTAACTATGTGTCCAACGAATAAAGCATCTAGCACAGTGTCTGACATAGAGTGGGCACTCAGTGAACACGGGCCTGCTTCTCCAGTAGTCCTTGAAATCCTCAGCCAACCAGCACAATTTAGAACAGTTTGCTCTCTGAAGCTTTTCTCGCCAAAATGGTATTATCATCCAGGCTGAAGGTGTCCTCCATCTCTATAGATCAGGAGAGCAAAACGGTGCCCTTCCTGGCTGGGAGGTGGGGGGTGGGGTAGGAGGGGTGGGGTGGGGTGGGTGCTGGAAGGGGGACCCAAACCATGAATTAGTATATTTCGGTTCCAGTCCAGGACTTCAGCTAACGATAACAGCAGCGTTACTTGACTACTTACTTTGTACTGGCACTGAGCCTACATTTAATCCTTACAGCAGCCACTCCAAGGGGTAGTGGGATCCTTATACAGAAGTGGAAACTGAGGGAAATAACAAGTTCTCAGGGCCTTGCAACCAGCAAGGGCCTTGCACTCAGGGTCTCTGTCTAAGCAGGGACTCTAATAGGCTGTGCTTTCTCTTGCTCTTTACTGCTCGGCTCTGGAACTCGGTTTCCTCCCCTACAGAAGAATGGGGCCACCGGCCCACCGCCTCCACCCTGGCTCTGCTGTTTCGAGGCTCTCCAGTGCCCCCCCTCACTACCTCCACAGTACTGTCGTCCCAGAAGTCAAGTCTCACGGATTTAATTTTGCTGATGTCTGGGAAGTTGCGGTGCACACCGGAGCAGTTCAGACAGATGAAAATGCCCAGCTTGTAGGAGGCCCAGTCAGGATCTAGGGGCGAGAGGGCAGAAGCGGAGTTGGATGGAGAGCTAGACACCGAGACCAGGGCTGGGGGTGCTGGAGAGGCAGGGCTCGGCCGTTGGGATTCCTGGCGCCCAGCTCTGCCGTGTTAGGAAGCCCTTTTCTCTCTGTCCCCCCACCTTGGGTGAGCTAAGATACCAGCATGCAACCTTCTAGTCAGCCCACGGCCAAGGCACGGAGGCTACCAGGATGATCTTGGAGGGAGTCTAGAGATGGGGCGAGGGGCTGAGGCGAGTGCAAAGTGGAAGTGACAAGACTCCGGGGAACTGAGAGGAGAGCGCGGAGGAAGGCGCCGGCACCGCTGCGCCCGGCTGAGGAGTTGCAGGTGGGGAAGTCGGCGCGCTACGGAGCAGGAACTTGGGAGGACCCCAGGGGCCTCCGGGAGCTGGGAAGGGAGCACCGGACCTTCAGGGGCCCGGGGGTCTGGGACCCCTCGGTGGGGGGGGATGTTTGGGTCCATGGGCGTGGGAGGTTGCTGGGTCCAGAGTGAAGATGTCCGGGACCGGGGTCCGGGTAGGTGGGGTGTCTGGCGGGGCGGGCGAACAAGATGGTCAAGGCATCCGGGTCCGGGGTCTAGCGTCGGGGTCCAAGGATATGGAAGGGTCCGGGTCCAGAGTGGGGAGGTCAGGGGGCCTGGGTTCGGGTGGGCGCGGCAGCCGCTGCGGAGAGCTCGGCCGAGGGCGCTAGACCGACGTTCGCTGTCTGGGTGGGCGGGGGCCTGGGTGCGAAGGTGTCAGAAGGGTCACGCCCGGGTCCCGCGGGGGCCCGGGACCGGTCCCGGTCTGGAAGGAGGAGAGGAGGTCGGCGGGCAGGGTTCCTGCTCCCGGCCGCCGCACCCTTACCCGCCGCCCCGCAGTCGGCGCAGTGCGCGTTGCCGGTGCCCGCCGCCTGCAGCAGCTCCAGCAGCCGCTTCTTGTTGCGCTCGCGGTCGCCCATGGCCCGCCCGGCGGGCTCACTGGGGCTCAGCCCAGGCGCCCCCTAGCCCGGCGGCCCCTCGCGGCGCTGAGCTCGAGCGGGCAGGTGGAGAGCGACGCAGCTCCGCCGCCTCCCGCGCGCCAGCCCCGCCCCTCGGCCCTTCCGCCCCGCCCCCGGCGCGTGCCAGTCGCCCCCGCTCCCGCCGCTGGGTCCCCGGCTGAGGCCGGCCCCGAGAGGAGGGACCCGAGCTGACTGGGAGTCCCTGGCGCTGGCCCCAGAGCGGACCCCAGGCGGCCGCTTGCTAGTTGCGGGACTGTAGTCAACCCAGTCAGCTTCTCCGGCCTCAGTTTCCACTTCTGCAAAAGGCGAATAAGGACAGGTCTGCGTCTCTGGGCTCCTTGGAAAATTAGACGGGATCTAACCTCCGCGAAAGCATTCTACTGATGTAGCGCTTACGTCTACTTAGAGACATTTCGATGCTACCTCCCCAGGAAACCCTCCTTAATACCCACCCTCGATCAATCTCTCCAGCTTCTGGTCCTGCTAGAACCCTGTTACAGGATCCGTCCCTTTCTTTGGTCCGGAGCACCTTTTATCTACGTTGCATCACAGTTATTTATATATTTATGTTAATCCCTCTCCCACCTCCAACACACACAGGGCCACGCTAGATAGTTCGATGTCAGTAGCTTTATTTCCGTATCCCACATAACTCCTAGAAACAGCACCTGCACATTTTTTGAAGCCAAATAAATAGTTGCATGACTGTGTTCACCAGGAAGTTTGGTTTCACCACCGTGGACTCCACTAGGCACTTTTATCTGTTAAGTTCCATCACTGTCAGGTGTGGGCAGGGCTTAGGTGGTCCTGAAGCTGGCTGGGGTCCCTTCACCATCCCTGTCCCTCCTCAATCCCTTTCTCTGTGGTCCCTGGGTGCCTGGTAAGGCACTCACTGCACACACTTGCCTTTCCCGCTGTAGGTAAACAGCTGTCTGTCCTATGCATATAGCTTTATGCACAAGGATGTTAGATTTCCATCCTGATAATTGCAGCTGAAGTTCTAGCCCACCTGCCTGTATCCCCAGTTCCACATACATGCATGCATACATGTGAATACATAGGGCAGCATGGTATAATGGAATGAATCCAAGAATACAGGGTTTGAATCTTGGCTCCACCACTTACTAGCTACTTGGCCTTGGGCAAATTCCTTCATTTCTCCGAGCCTTGTACTGCTCACCTGTAAAAATGCGATGTGGGAAGATCCACTGAATAGGGTCATTGAGATGTGCCGGTACGTGCGTGGCACACAAAATCCTCAGAACACAGTGGCTCCCTTGCTTTCCCTGCCCCTCTGGTCAGCTCATGGGATCATCATTTGGAATGCTGTGTATCATTTCCCATCTTCCACAGGGTGGAGGAGGTCAAGCTTCCGGGCCTGGGAGGAGGGGGACGTTAGTTACCAAAAATAACCGGCCAGGAGCGTCTGGACTGAAGCGGGTGAGACCTAGCCCAGCGGCAGCTCCAGAGGAACCAGAGAGAGCCCAGAGGAGGTCAGAGGGCATGGGGCTGGTGACCAAACAGAATGAAAGATGATTCATTTCCTCTGCTTTAGATGAAAAAAAGAGACAGAAATAAATCTCCCAGGAGACACATGGGAAAGGCGAAGGGGGAGGCAAAGAGGGGACAGGGCAAGGATGTCATTTCTCTGCTGCCCACTGCCAAGACCCCCAGCCTTCCTGGCTCATGCACCTTTGTCCTGCCCTCCTCTGGCACGTCAGAGGTCCCACAAAAGCCAGAGGTTGAGAGACTCCTTTAGTTTGCCCTCTTCCTGTCCTTATTTCTGGAGGTTTCCATTTACAGAATTCCAAGCCTTAAGGTGGAATTTCAGACATCCTCAGAGACTAAATAAATACAAAAATATTTAAGAATAAAAGGTACTATAGTATTTTGTTTGTAACGGGTTTCTTTCTTTCTCTGGGGCGAGGCCAGGGTGATAATGCTAATTAACAATTATTGACTATTTTACAGAGAGTTTCACATCATTTGATCACATCTGAGTTCCCTAACTGCCCTCTGAGGGCAGCATGCTATCCTCAGAGGAGTGAAGTTACCCAAGGTCAAGGAGCCAAAATGCGCGGAACAGGGGTCTAAATCCAGGTCTCCTGGTGTCCACCAGCCCCAGGTTGTATCACCAAATCCCACAGGACAAGCTTGCCCTCCCTTCCGTCCCTCCATTCCTGGATTTTTTTCTCACTTCTTAAAAACTGTGGTAAAAGCTCTATAACGTAAAATTGGCCCTTTTAACCATTTTATTTATTTATTTATTTATTTATTTATTTATTTATTTATTTATTCATTTATTCATTTGAGAGAGAGAGCGAACACAAGCAGGGAGAGAGGGAGAAGCAGAGTTCCTGCTGAGCAGGGAGCCCGAGGTGCGGCTTGATTCCAGGACCTAGAGGTCATGATCCCAGCTGAAGGCAGACACCCAACCCTCGGAGCCATCCAGGCCCCCCTCTTTTAATCATTTTTAAGTATACAATTCAGTGGCATTAATTACATTCACGATGTCATGCAACCATCACCACTATCTGTTTCCACAACTTTTTCATCACCACAAACAGAAACTCTCCAGCCCAGTCGTGGGTATTGGACATGATCGGCATTCAGCTCAGGTCTGTGTTCGGTAACCAGAAGCCACTCCTGAGGGAAGAAGAGCCCTGGGCCAAAGGCTGTCATGACTGGGATCAGGGGCCAGGCTATGAGGGGCAGGGTGGGCCGAGGCAGCCTTCTTCATGGACTTAGTCCGTACAGCAGCTGCAGGGGTGAGGGGGCAGTTCAGGCCCTGGGACAGAGTGTCCTCTGTAAATAAAGCTCCCAGGGTCCCTCCAAGCACAAACATCCAGCCCTGCTCTCAGGGTCACTGTCTGTTGAGCTGAGCCCAGCCACCACAGGGCTGGAAGAAAGCTTTCAACCACATTCCCAGCGCTGGACTTGGCTCAAGATCCCTGGAGAATAGATCACAATCCCTTTTAAAATTTAAATAATTATGTTTACTAGATTGGTTTTTTAAACTATAATTACAGGAAATTTGGAAAATACAATAAAGAAGGAAGAAAACACCACCCACAATTATGATCATCATTTATTCAGGGATTGCTGTATTTCAGGCATTATTCCATTTTATCTTAAATACAACCCTGAAGTATAAACTAACTTTATGCCCATTTTACAGTTGAGGCAACTGAGACCCTGGGAGAGAATTTAAGTACATTTGTCCCAGGTTACACAACTGAGATGATGCATCCTGGATGATACGTAGTCTGGAGCTGGGATTCAAAGTTTGCCTTGGGCCCCTTTCATCAATATATTAGGTTGATAGTATGAAGTTGACTTACCAAAATAGTAATGTCATGCAGTTCAACCTAGTATTATTCTTTTAATAGCTCTACCACCAGGTTTTTTTTTTTTAAGATTTATTTATTTATTTTTGAAAGAGAGCACATGTGCAAGCAGGAGGAGGGGCAGAGGGAGGAGAGAGAAAGAATCCTTAAGCAGACTCCCCCATGAGTGCGGAGCCTGATGCGGGGCTCGATCCCAGGACCCTGAGATCATGAGCTGAGCCGAAATCAAGAGTCAGCACTTAACCCCCTGAGCCACCTAAGTGCCCCTCTACTACCGGTCTTTATTAACTTTTTCCTAAATTTTCTTCTGGCCATTTTTATATATATTTTATATCACTGGGATCATATTTTACAATTTTATATCCTTTTTTCTTTTACTTTCTTTACATAATGCCTCTTATTGTATTGTTATAGGCGCTTCATAACATCATTTTAATAGCTACATGATAGTCCATGAGATATGTATATTTCCTTGTTGTCGGACATAGATTGTGACTGATTTTTTGCTGTTATACATAATGCTGTAATGAGTATCTTTGTGCCCAAAGTCGTTCCCCTCTTTAACGCTAGTATTTTCAAGTGCCTGCACCTCCTATAATTGCTCACTGGTTTCCTGGTCTCCCTTACTCACCTAAGCTTCATGAGGGGCAAGGTCAGGTCAGTTGTATCCTCTGTTGTATCCAAGTATCTGTCTGCTGCGTAGCAGGGATTTGAAAAATATTTGCAAGATAAACAAAGAAATGAATATGGGTAAAAAAATAATAAACAATAAAGCGAGAGGACTTGGGATCACGAAAGTGTTTTCCTTTTGAAGGGAAATAACAGGCAGGCATGTGAAACAGCGGAAAATCAAGTGGCCAGGCAAAAGAATCTGATCGAGTTTACCTATTTCTTTGTATATTCAATATTACTTTGTCTTTGATAGAAAGCAGCTAAGAGCCCAGAGGGACTGCCCACTGCAATGCTACCAAAGTGTTTGCTCCTTCACTCATTAAATATTTATGGGGGATACACTATGTGTCAGACACTGTTACGGGTACTAGGGATATATAGCTATAAACAAAGCAAAAGGGTCCTGCTTTTGTGCAGCTTACCTTCAAGTGGGAAAGACAGCAAATGAACAGAGAAACAAATATACCTATATACAATATAGTACCAGAGTGATAAATGCTGTAAAGAAACACAGAGTAAGGGGATAGAGAGGGATAGAAGATGCTATTTGGACAGAGAGGTCAAGGAGACGCTCTCTGAGGAGGTGATATTGAAGCAAAGATCTGAAGGAAGGGGTTGAGCCAATGAGGCACCTATCTGAAAAGAAGAGTGTCCTAGGAAAATGGGCCAGCAAGTGCAAAGGCCCTGGGGTGGTAACATGCTTGGGGGGTGCTTTGTCCATCTCCTTTGAGCACAGAGCTGTCCAACTCCATGCTGTTGTGCCTTGCTCAAGCTGCTTCCTCTCCTACTGCAGCCCCCTCCTCCTCTACCCCACCCTCTTGCCCAGCCCCCACTGTTCTAGCAAACTCCTGCCTCTATGCCCAAATTCAAATCTTACTTCTTACTTCTTACAGTTTGCCCTATCTCCTTTACCTATTTTCTCACAATGTTCATAATCATCACATGGTACTATGATTTTTTAAATCTATTTTGTCCCAGTTACCAGTGATTTTGTTAAAAGCAGATTGTCCTATCCGTCTTTATATTCTTGGTGACTAGCAAGTGCTGGGCTGAAAAAATGTTGATCTATTTATGTGAAATGTCCAGGACAGGCAAACCCATAAAGACAGGAAGCAGATTCCTGGTTGCCAGAGGCTGAAGGGGGGAGGGGAGGGCCAGAGAGTGACTGCTAAATGGGTACAAGGTTTCCTTTTAGGGTGTTGGAAATGTTCTGGAACTAGATAGTGGTGATGGTTGCACAACACTGTGAATGTACTAAATACCACTGAATCGTACACTTTAAAATGGTTAAAATGGGCCGCCTGGGTGGCTCAGTCAGTTGAGCATCTGACTATTGATCTCAACTCAGGTCTCAATCGCAGGGGAATAAAATGGTTAAAATGGTGATTTTTTTGTTGTTGTTATGTAAACTTTGCCACACATACCCCTAAAAAATGTTGGTTGAATTGGGTGGAGTTGAGAGCCCCTTTATTACAGCTAATCTGGCGTGTGGGGTTTGCATTCTGAATAAAATATAAGGAGTTGAAGCATCCAGTTGTGACATCTGAAGAACCAGAAAATAAGTCCCGAAGTAACACATGATAATTAGGTGTTTACATTTTATAACATTACCTGGAGCACTGTGTGACAAGTTAGCCACAGTTTACTCACAGCTACAATTGAAGGGATTAGGGTGACATCTGTTGGAAATGTGGTTTGAACGTTGGCGTGCTAACACTGTTTTAAAATTGGGCTCAAGGGCGCCTGGGTGGCTCAGTCGGTTAAGCGACTGCCTTCGGCTCAGGTCATGATCCTGGACTCCCAGGATCGAGTCCCGCATCAGGCTCCCTGCTCAGCAGGGAGTCTGCTTCTCCCTCTGACCTTCTTCCCTCTCATGCTTTCTCTCTACCATTCTCTCTCTCTCTCTCCATAAATAAATAAAAATTTTTTTTAAGATTTTATTTATTTATTTGAGAGAGAGAGAGAGAGAGCATGAGAGGGGGGAGGGTCAGAGGGAGAAGCAGACTCCCTGCCGAGCAGGGAGCCCGATGCGGGACTCGATCCCGGGACTCCAGGATCATGACCTGAGCCGAAGGCAGTCGCTTAACCAACTGAGCCACCCAGGCGCCCCTAAATAAAAATCTTTAAAAAAAAAATAAATAAAAATAAAAAAATAAAATTGGGCTCAAAAATCTAAAACTTCAATTTCCTTTAGTTATACCTAAATTAACCACATAGAGGAGTATTTTATTTTTTAAAGTTTATTTTTTTAAAGAAATCTCTACATCACACGTGAGGCTTGAACTCACCATTCTGAGATCAAGAGTCAGCAGTCTCTTCTGACTGAGCCAGTCAGGCGCCCCAAGGATTATTTTGGAAAACACGTAGGTATTATCCTCTTGAGGAAAAAAAATAGCTTCCATTGTATAACATTTTCTATTTTCCCAATGATTTATATAATTTCATTTTTTTAAATATTTTATTTATCTATTTGACAGAGAGGATGACAGTGAGAGAGGGAACACAAGCAGGGGGAGTGGGAGAGGGAGAAGCAGGCTTCCCGCTGAGCGGGGAGCCCGATGCGGGGCTCGATCCCAAGACCCTAAAATCATGACCTGAGCCGAAGGCAGACGCTTAATGACTGAGCCATCCAGGCGCCCCTAATTTCATTTTCACAACAACCTTGTAAGAGTGGTAGTTTGAACTTTATTTTGCAAAAGAGAAAACTGTTCTTACAGAAGTAAACTGAGGGCTGCCTATTTGTGGGAATCCTGGCTGTTTGAGGAGGTGATTGACTTTGACGAAAAATAAAGTAGATGATATCACTAAATAAACATTTAAACCTTATAGGATGCGGGGCGCCTGGGTGGCTCAGTTGGTTAAGCGACTGCCTTCGGCTGGGGTCATGATCCTGGAGTCCTGGGATCGAGTCCCGCATCGGGTTCCCTGCTCAGCGGGGAGTCTGCTTCTCCCTCTGACCCTCCCCCCTCTCATGCTCTCTCTCTCTCTCACATTCTCTCTCTCAAATAAATAAATAAAATCTTTTAAAAAAATCTTATATGATGCATATCTAATTCAAATGACTTGGAGAATTACTCTTCTTCTAAAGATTTTATTTATTTATTTGAGAGAGAAAACGGTGGGGGGAGGGGCAGAGAGGGAGGGAGAAGCAGGCTCCCTGCATGAATCACTAATTTTTAATGTCTTTTCCCAAACAAAATGAACTTTTTAGATGTAATGTATGTGACATTCATTAATTTTTTTTTCAACAAACACTTAATGAACCCTCAGAGTGCCAGGCAATGTGCTGGGTATTACAGGGGATATGATTATGGCCTATTTCCTCATGCGCTCTAGAGGGACTTTGGAGAGGTGCCTTGTCCTAGTTCATGCTTTTAGTATGGTGGGAATGGAACACAGGGTTAAAACACAGGATTGACTGATTCCAGAGTCTGAGCATAACCACTGGGCTCCTCTATCTCTAGGAGGGATGTTGAGACCTGAAGGATGGATTTTTGATATAATCTGGTTGGTTAGCTTCCAGATCCCGTTGGGTAAAGGTATAGGGAGTCAAATAAGGGGGAAAAGACATGTAGTCAAAAGCCAAACCAAAACAAAATGCCCTATAGTTCAAGACAGTATGTATTTTGAGAGAGAGAAGTCAAGTGCTTGGCAAAAAGGAAGATGCTCTGGTTTGGCAGACAGGGAGGCTTCACAGGGCAGGGGGCACACTTGTTGGTCCTTGTGAGGTGAGAATTCAGACCATTTTTTTGCAGAGGGGGGTGGGAATCTTAGGAACTGGCAGGCACAAAGGTACAGAGGTGAGACAGCGTGAGACGTGTGTGGGGAACTTCATGTCGCCCTGTTTTTCTCCTGAGTGGGTGTATTAAGCAGGAAGTTATCAGCTTCAAGTAACAGAATACTGATCTACAAGTGGCTGAAACAATTAGGTCAGTCTTTCTCTCACTGAACCAAAAGTCTGCAGATGGATGGTTTTAGGGATGATCCAGCAGCTGAACAATGTCGTCGAGGCCTAGGAGGTCCCCCTCTTTCTGTTCTTCACGCTCTTGGCAGCATTGCCCGTCCTGCAGCAGGAGACTGCTCCTCTCAGCCCATCAGAGCCTCAGGAAGAAAGGGGAGGGGGCCGCTTCTCTGCCCACTCTTTATCACGATATAAAATCTTTCCCTGATATGCCCCCAAACTGAATCACACCCACTCTTAATCTTAATCCTTAGCAAGGGAAATGGGATTACCATAACAGGTTCACCTTCCCTGAAGACACAGCCACTCGCCTTCAGTTAGGGACCTATCAGGAGAGGAGCGCTGTGGGTGGGGGGTGCTACAGCAGGTGCCTGGTGGAGAGCAGAGACAGGGCTAGAAGATGTAGGTGAGGCCCCACCTCAGGGCGGGAATTGGGAGATTTGGTCAGGCCTGGGGCTGTTGGCCAGGACAGGTAGGATGTGTATGAAGGGCAGGGAAGGGGTTAGGTTGATAGGCAGCTGGGAAATTGATGGGGGGAGGGGGGAGTATTTCAAGAGCCCGAGTGAGAGACATGAGACCCTCATTGGGGTAGCCACAGCAAGGGAGAGTTAAAAAAAGACATTTTGCAGTAAAGGTTGATAGAACTTCTTGTGTTTTTATTTTTTTATTTTTATTATTTTTTAAGATTTTATCTATTTATTTGACAGAGAGAGACACAGCGAGAGAGGGAACACAAGCAGGAGGAGTGGGAGAGGGAGAGGCAGGCTTCCCGCTGAGCAGGGAGCCCGATGCGGGGCTCGATCCCAGGACCCCGGGATCAGGACCTGAGCCGAAGACAGACGCTTAACAACTGAGCCACCCAGGCGCCCCTAACTTCTTGTTTTTAGGGTGGCTCAGTTGGTTGGGCGACTGCCTTCGGCTCAGGTCGTGATCCTGGAGTCCCAGGATCGAGTCCCGCATCGGGCTCCCTGCTCAGTGGGGAGTCTGCTTCTCCCTCTGACCCTCTCCCCTCTCATGCTCTCTCTCTATCTCATTCTCTCTCTCAAATAAATAAATAAAATCTTTAAAAAAAAAAAAGAATGTATGCATTGCCATGCAGTAGTGAGTCATGAAATTAATATTGACTTCGTGGTTCCAACTAACCCAGCTTTCAAAAAAAAGAAAATCTCTTAACTCCTCAAAATCCTTTCTGTCTTGGGCGCCTGGGTGGCTCAGTTGGTTAAGCAACTGCCTTCGGCTCAGGTCGTGATCCTGGAGTCCCGGGATCGAGTCCCACATTGGGCTCCCTGCTCGGCGAGGAGCCTGCTTTTCCCTCTGGCCCTCACCCCTCTCACGTACTCTCTCTCTCATTCTCACTCTCTCAAATAAATAAATAAATCTTTAAAAAAAAAATCCTTTATGTCTTTAATCTCTTTAACTTGACTTTGTCCTGTTTCCTTTTAAATCTTTCTAAACATTGCCTCTTCGTCCTTTTGGGAATCTGAATTCTCTACTCAACCCCAGTACGGGTGCTCCCAGAGTCTTCTCCTTGACTTGGTGTGGTTTTCTCACACTATCCTCTCCCTGGCTCATCCCATGCACTCTCATGGGATACAACGCCATCTCTCTACGCTGACAGCCTCCAAATCTATACCCCAGCTCAGTCCTCTCCCTTGGCTTCAGACTTACATATCTAACATCTCCACCTGATGTCCTGCAGGTTTAAAAATGGATCAGTGGGGTTTTTTTAATGAAATAAAATAGAAAATATCAAGATGCCTTATATGTAATAATGCAAGTATTTTTTAACGAAGCTTTTGTTTCACACCATACATCTATGCGTCCTGTGTCATGGCCAAAAATGTTTTAAAAACATAGAAACCAGGGGTGCCGGGGTGGCTCAGTCGGTTAAGCATCTGCCTTCAGCTCAGGTCATGATCCCAGGACCCTGGGATCGAGCCCCACATCGGGCTCCCTGCTCAGCTGCTTCTCCCTCTCCCTCTGCCCTTCCCCCTGCTCTTTCTCTCTCTTTCTCAAATGAATAGATAAAATCTTAAAACACACACACACACACATACAGAAACCAGGTAACGGGCTAGACATAATGATGAAAGGAGTGGGAGGAGCCAGGGATTTCTGCAATACAGACAAGGAAATGAGAAGGACCTGGTGTCTGGGGAAAGTTACAACTTTCATTTTGAACAGAGTCTGGTTTCCAGTAAATCATGCACCTACCGTAGCTGCCTCTTTCCTTACCATTTCCAGCTTCAGATCAAAGGATATTGAATGAATGCTCTGAGAAATGCGGGAGTTTCCCCTGAAGGTCATCAGTAATTAGCTATCAGGAAGAGGGAATGCTTTCAAGGGGGAACTAACATTTACTGAACCCTTAGTATGTGCCTGGCTCTCAGCATCCAGTTTTTAATGAGAAATCCTCTTAGCAGCTGTGTGAGGTAAGTACCATTATCTTCACTTTACAAATGAGGAAGCTGAGGTTCAGAGAGGATGAGACTGTCTAAGGTTGTGCAGTTAGCGAGTGATTTGTTGCATCTGGTGCCAGGGAACGTCATCATCTCTGAAAGCGTCAATCACCAGGGCTCCTTATGGCTCCATGTCTTAGTTTTCTAGGGCTCCTGTAACGAATTACTCTGAACTGGGCGGCTTAAAACAATAGAAATTTATTTTTCCACTGTTCTGGAGGCTAGAAGCATGAAATCACGATGTAAGCAGGGCTGGTTCCTTCTGAAGGTGAATCTGTTTCATGCCTCCCTCCTAGATCGTGATGACCCCCTGGTGATCCTTGCCTTCCTTGGCTGGTAGATGCATCACTCCCACCTCTGCCTCCATTCTCACATGGCGTTCGTATGGTCCTCTTCTTTTAAGGGCACCAGTCATATTGAGTTAGTCACCTGCCCCTACTCCAGGATGACGTCTTTTTAACTAATTACCTCTGCAATAACCCTATATCTGAATAAGATCACATTCTGAGGAACTGATGGCTAGGACTTCAACATCTTTTTTTTTTTTAAGATTTTATTTATTTATTTATTTATTTATTTATTTATTTATTTATTTATTTGACACAGAGAGAAAGAGCACAAGCAGGGGGGTAGGGACAAGTAGACTCCCCACGGAGCGGGTAGCCTGATGCTGGGCTCGATTCCAGGACCCTGGGATCATGACCTGAGCCGAAGACAGACGCCTAACCAACTGAGCCAGCCAGGTGCCCCATCCCATGAGTAATTCTTATGAACACTCAGGACTCCATACATCTCCACTGCCTCCTGGACAATATCTACAAAGACACTGCCACCTCATAAAAACACAGGCCCACCACCTTTCCCTTCAAAAGCCACCTCCCTCCTGACTTCCTTATTTTTCCACAAAACTAGCTAAAATCTCCCCACCTTCCAGAAAGAATCCTTTCCACTCTCCTTGCATCTTCCAGGTTCAATTCCTTACGGTTGCCTATCCCTTGGAAAGATACACTAGTTTCCTGACTCTCCTTGCTTCCCTGGCTCTTCACCTCCAATCCAGCCTCACACTTTTTTTTAATAAAAGTTTTTATTTATTTATTTATTTATTTATTTATTTGAGAGAGAGAGAGCCCAAGAGGGGGTAGGGTCAGAGGGAGAAGCAGACCCCCCGCTGAGCAGGGAGCCCGATGTGGGACTCGATCCCTGCACTCCGGGATCATGACCTGAGCCGAAGGCAGTCGCTTAACCAACTGAGCCACCCAGGCACCCCCAGCCTCACACTTTTATATATGGACAATTTTCTAGTAACAAACCTCTGGTCTGACCCTATTCAACTAACCTCATTATGCATTCGGGGCCCAACCAAATGTTGTGCCAGCCTCATCTCCTCCCCACCCCCCGCCACCCCCGACCCCTATCCCTTCCAAATGGAATGCTGCTCCGACTTTCCAGGCTCAGTGGCAAAGCCACCTCCTCCTACTTCGCCCTCCCCTGAACCCCTGCCTCTCCCGGTTACCTCATTCGCCTAGTAATAGGGTTATTTGTGTACCCGTCTATGCTCCCCACCAGACTCCGCTCCTTGCCCCCCAGGCAGGGCCACAACAGGACCTTATCAGTCCATGGGCCTGGAATAAACCCAGGGAGGCTCCCTGAAGGAGGAGCCTTGCACCTACAGTCCACCCAGGGGCTCGGGATCCGGGGACACCGCCTGGGCGGAAGTCCGCCCGGAGGCCGGCAGCGCAGGAGTGGCTCACGCACTGCTTAGCGGGACACACCTCCGGCCGGCCCCGGAACGCCACTCGGCCGGAACCTTTCCGCCGCCAGGCGGGGCACTTTGAGGCGAAGCACGTCCGGGCCGGAAGTGGAGGAAGATTGGACTGTGGGAACCAAGTCCTTTGCGTGGGACAATGAGCGCCTGTAGTCTCCTCGTGGCGGGAGGTAGGGTACCTGGAATACTGGGTTAATTTCCCACTTGTCCTTAGCCTCTGGTCCTGGAGTACTTTCTCCCGCAGGTCCCATGTCTAGCTGTCCGTCTTGGAGTCCCAGCTGAGCTGACGGGGCGCCTCGGAGCGACTGTGCTTCCCGGGCGAGGGGTCCGCGAGCGGCCCCTTCCCCGACAGTGTGGCGGGCGGAGGGTTGAGATGCTAACAGCCGTTTGCTCACCTCTGGCTGTGGTATTTTCCTGTGGCTGCAGTGTCCGAGTGACTTCCCATTGGTTTTGCAGAATTGTTTCTTACGTGGTGTTTTGTTTTTCTGCTTGCGGAAACAGTCATAGTAGAAATCTGGAAAAGTGTACCGGTGAAAATAAAAACCGCCCCTTACATCTACCACTCAGCCAAAACATGTCTTATAAATGTATACAATTTAATTTTATTTGGTTCCACCGCGTAAGACACAGCGAGAGAGGGAACACAAGCAGGGGCAGAGGGAGAGGGAGAAGCAGGCTCCCAGCTGAGCAGGGCTCGATTCCAGGACCCTGGGATCATGACCTTGAGCCGAAGGCAACGCTTAACCATTTGAGCCACCCAGGCGCCCCTAGTGAAAATATTCTTAACAAGAGCTATTAATTACAGAAAGATCCCTCTAAAGTTAAAAATGTCAAAAACATTAAGCAGTTGAAATCATTGTTTTAAATACATGTTTTCTTATGGGCATAAAATATCTAGGTAGTAAAACTTAGGACTTATCCACAAAAAATAGAAGACATCTCTTGTGAGTATGGTATACTAGTTCTAAGATTATGGGAAAGTCTCTGTCCTTTTGCGAAGGCTCTGGTCCAGCCACAACTAATACTAAAAAGAAGTAGGACATTCCAGCTTACATTTTGCTAAATTTTCCTTTTAGGAAGGTGGCGATGTTTCCCTGTTCCATTAAGGTCATCCTTGTTCCAGGTGCTACATAATTCCTGCTGTCGGAAAAAATCCACTGCACCTAAGAAGATTATTCCCAATACTGCTATTTGTGATGAAAATACAAAGGAGCCTGGAAACGCACTTGACAAGCTCTTCTCTTCAGAGCAGCAGGCTTCCATCTTGCATGTGTTGAATACGGCGTCTAATAAAGAACTTGAAACCTTCAGATTGCTTCGTGGAAGAAAATCTGTCAATATTATAGAGCACAGAGAGAAGTTTGGGCCATTTCAGAATTTGGAGAGTTTAATGAATGTGCCCTTGTTCCAGTACAAAACTACCATTCAAATTTGTAACTCCATCCTTTGTCCAGAGACTGGAGGGAAAAAAAGAAAGTTCCAGGACAACCGGCTCTTGAGAAAGCTCATCAAACCGGAAATAGAAAGAGGGAGACTGAAGGTATACTGTTTTTCTTAATGTCCGTTATACTACTCCCTACATATTGAGAACCCACTTTGCAAAGCACTATTTTGGGCAGCAGGACAGCTTATAGTTTAGCTGGTATGTGATCAGCACGGAAGAGTGAGATGGAGAGAGAGGAAGTGGGTAGGGAACCGTGGGCTGTACCTGTGGCGCAAAAGTTGACCAAAACCTGGATCTCAGAGAGGGAGAATGAGGCTCGTTGGAGGAGGCGGGCTTTCTAGGAAGAAAGAACAGTTGTAGAGAAATAGGTCTGTGCGAGGTTTATATAAGAGGAATTGAGGAGCTATCTGACCGTGTTTTGAGGGGTTATATTGAGAGTAATGAGAAATTAAGATGCAGAGAGGGTTATGGCCTCTCTGCATCTTAGGGAGTGACTTCAGAACGTTATGTTGGTCTTTTCAGTAGGATTTAAAGTTATTTTCTGTCCCTCCCCTTTACCCCCTTTTAAAAGGCATTCTATAAGCAAATCCTTTTCAGTGTTGTCTTAAAAAACAAATATTAGAATTACTTGGCACATCAAACGTTAAACCTTGGAGTAGGCGCTTAGGTCCTTTGTAGCAATACATGATAAAATATTCTCATTGAGTACCAATAGTAAGCACACTTTCTGGACCAGTAGTTCTCAGTTTTGGGAGAATTATGGATACTTTCTGAAAACCTGATGACAGCTAAGGACCCTCTTTTCAAGAAAAACAACCAAAAAAAAAAGCGCATTTACATAGAATATTGCATACACTTTCAGAGGACTTGTAAGTTTCATGAAGTCCATTCAGGGACTATGGACAGAACTCCTGCAGTTGATCTGGAAAATATTTGAACCAAAGTTTTCAAGGTTTGGATTTCCCTTCAGAGTTTTGGCTACAAATACTATTTATACTCTTATAGTGGAATTGCAATCTTATTTAGAGGGATAGGTTCTAAAGTCATTTTGTATGGGATGAGAAAAATTGTACTGACTTCCAAATACAGTATTATTTTTTTTTCCTCAAAAGAAAAAAAAATCATTTTGTATGGAGAAAATCATGCAGTAGTCCTTGAAAAAAATCTGTTGCCCAGGAAGTACTGTGTGCAACCTGGCTCAGTAATTCTTATGTACACTAAAGCTTGAGAATCGTTGAGCTTAAGAATCAAAAGGAGGTCTGTATTTGGGGCGCCTGGGTGGCTCAGTCATTAAGCGTCTGCCTTCGGTTCAGGTCATGATCCCAGGGTCCTGGGATCAAGTCCCACATCGGGCTCCTTGCTCAGTGAAGAGCCTGCTTCTCCCTTTCCCTCTGCTGCTCCCCCTGCTTGTGTTCTCTCTCTCTCTCTGACAAATAAATAAAAATCTTAAAAAAAAAAAGTGCTTTCTCTATAACCTGACTGCTACTGGTTATCTTTTAATAATTATTCCTGAGGGGGGCGCCTGGGTGGCTCAGTCAGTTGTGACTGCCTTCGGCTGTCATGATCCCAGAGTCCTGGGATCAGGCCCCACATCAGGCTCCTTGCTCAGCGGGGAGCCTGCTTCTTCCTCTCCCTCTGCCCCCCACTCATGCTATTTCAAATAAATAAATAATCTTTAGGGCGCCTGGGTGGCTCAGTTGGTTGAGCAACTGCCTTCGGCTCAGGTCATGATCCTGGAGTCCCGGGACTGAGTCCCGCGTCGGGCTCCCTGCTCAGCAGGGAGTCTGCTTCGCCTTCTGACCGTCTTCCCTCTCGTGCTCTCTATCTCTCATTCTCTCTCAATAAATAAAATCTTAAAAAAAAATAAGTAATCTTTAAAAAAATAATTACGGGGCACCTGGGTGGCTCAGTCGTTAAGCGTCTGCCTTTGGCTCAGGTCGTGATCCCAGGGTCCTGGGATTGAGCCCTGCATTGGGCTCCCTGCTCAGTGGGAAGCCTGCTTCTCCCTCTCCCACTCCCCCTGCTTGTGTTCCTGCTCTCGCTGTGTCTCTCCCTGTCAAATAAATAAATAAAATCTAAAAAATAAAAATAAAAATTATTCCTGCATTTCTTTAACAATTCTCAGTTCATAAAATGGAAGTGTATTTCTTTGTTTTATTTTTATTATTTTTTAAAGATTTTATTTATATGAGAGAGAGCGAGCATGAGAGGGGGGAGGGTCAGAGGGAGAAGCAGACTCCCCGCTGAGCAGGGAGCCCGATGCAGGACTCGATCCCAGGACTCCAGGATCATGACCTGAGCCAAAGGCAGTCGCTTAACCAACTCAGCCACCCAGGTGCCCCTATTTCTTTGTTTTAAAGATTTATTTATTTTTGAGAGAAAGAGCTCGGGGTAGGGGCAGAAGGAGAGAAAGTTTTAAGTAGACTCCACAGTGAGCTCCACAGGGAGCCCAACATGGGGCTTGATCTCATGACTCCGAGATCACGACGTGAGCTGAAACCAGGATGCTCAACCAACTGAACCACCCAGGCACCCCAGTATATTTCTATCACATAAACTGATTTGGCATTCTGAGTTTATAGCTTAAATTTTGTATCTGTTAAAATGTTTATACTTGTAATTAAACCAGCCTTTTTGTTGTAGGCAGTTAATAGTATCGTATCCATCGTTTTTGGAACTCGAAGAATTGCCTGGGCTCACATGGATCGTAAATTGGCGGTGCTGGACTGGCAGCAGAATGAGTGTTGCCAGTTGATGAAAGGAACATACTTATCATCTGTCTATTTACAAGAGGTAAAGCAACTGCACCTCCAAATTCCTACCTGCTAGAACTCCTTGTGTTGTTTAATCTTCTAGTCCTAAAGGGAATGTAATACAATACTACAGATGGATTTTCTTTGGGTGCTTATTACTCACACATTCCTTTTTTTTTTTTTTTTAAGATTTTATTTATTTGAGAGAGAATGAGAGAGAACATGAGAGGGGGGAGGGTCAGAGGGAGAAGCAGACTCCCCGCTGAGCAGGGAGCCCGATGTGGGACTCGATCTCGGGACTCCAGGATCATGACCTGCGCCGAAGACAGGACACGAGAGAGCACAAGCAGAGGGAGTGGCAGCAGAGGGAGAAGCAGCTCCCCTCCGAGCAGCGAGCCCAATGTGGGGCTTGATCCCAGGCCCCTGGGTTCATGACTGAGCTGAAGGCAGGTGCTTAACTGACTGAGCCACCCAGGTGCCCCTACTCACCCATTCCTATCATGTTTTCCATCACCTATGATTTTTAAAAATTGAATCTTTCTTCACTTATTTATTTTTTAAAAGATTTATTTTGAGAGAGTGAGAATGAGAGAGAGAGAGTACATGAGATGGGGGAGGGTTAGAGGGAGAAGCAGGCTCCTCGCCGAGCAGGGAGCCCGATGCGGGACTCAGTCCCGGGACTCCAGGATCATGACCTGAGCCGAAGGCAGTTGCTTAACCAACTGAGCCACCCAGGCACCCTGAATCTTTCTTCATTTAGTTCATGAAATACCTTAACGTATCAAAGGCAGATACTGAGAAAATTGGTGGTAAAGGACATTATTCTAAATGTTACAGAACTTCATCACTATATTTATAAAGCTTATTTTTCATTTTTTTGTAGAAGTTTTTATTTATTTATTTATTCATTTGAGAGAGAAAGCATGAGCAGTGGGGGAGAGGCAGAGAGGGAAGCAGGCTCCCCGCTGAGAAGGGAGTCCGATACGGGGCTCGAGCCCAGGACCCTGGGATCAAGACTTGAGCTGAAGGCAGATGCTCAACCATCTGAGCTATCCCAGTGCCCCTTATTTATTTGAGAGAGAGCGAGTGAACATAGGGGGAGAGGGAGAGAATCCTCAAGCAGACTCCCTGCTGAGCACAGAGCCGGACATGGGGCTTGATTCCAGGATCCTGAGATCATGACATGAGCTGAAGTCAAGAGTCAGGCATTTAACTGATTGAGCCACCCCCAGGTACCCCTAAGCTTATTTTTCAAAATGCTTCACTTACTGTCTCATTTGAGTCTTCAAAACCTTGTGAGATGGGTAATAATTACCATCCTGATTACACATACAAAAACTGGTATAATCAAGCATCTGACAGGATTAGTCAGTTGCAGATTGTAGGCTAGGTATTCTTTTTTTTTTTAAAGTAGCCATTGTGGAGCCCAACACAGGGCTTGAACTCAAAACTGAGGTCAAGACTTGAGCTGAGATGGAGTTAGGCACTCAACCAACTGAGCTATAGGCGCCCCTGACTGTAGGCTGGGTGTTCTAACCCTTATGCTCTACCCTAGATATTTTTAAAAGGTTAACGAACGTTTTAAGTTGTCTAATCTTAAAGTCAGTATAGATTTTAGAGATTATGAAGCCCATTTTCGAGATGAAGAAACTAGTACTTGGGGGGACTAAATGATCTGCCTTAGCTCAGCTTATTCCTGATAGAACCATGAGCAGAACTTGGCTCCTGACTCCTCTGTAAAATGCTGATTTTTCAGTTACTTCAAAACTGTCAGTAGCAGTATAAGGTAAGTTATATATTTTAAAAAAATAAAAATGGGAGAGGGGACCCAAACAAAACTTAATGAATTATTTTTGTTCACTTATTTTTTCTTTCTGTTTTTTAAAGATTTCTTCAGTCATTTCAAAGATGCCTAAAGCTGACTTCTATGTTCTGGAAAAAATTGGGCTTTCGATTCAGAACTCATCTCGGTTTCCTGTAGTGTTACATTTTCATATCATGGAAGCCATGCTGTATGCCTTATTAAACACCACCTTTGCCCAGGATGGCCAGCATCGGGTGCTGAGCATGAATCGAAATGGAGTGGGGAAGCACTTTGAACTGATGATTGGGGACACGCGGACTAGTGGAAAAGAACTGGTGAAGCAGTTCCTCTCAGAGTCTGTTCTGAAGGAAGAGCCTCGGGTAGTCTTCCCCACAGAGAAGGTCGTCCATTACAGACAGATGTTTTCATCTACTGAACAACAGAGAGCAGAAGAGTTATATGATTCATTATTACAAGCTGTTGCCTTCTATGAATTAGCAGTTTTTGACACTGAACCTTAAAATGCTTAGGTTAATATAAAGAGCTCTAAGGTTATATTAATTTATATTTATTAGCCCTAAAGCTGTAAAGCCAACTGTTTTTAACATCCATGTTTATGGAGAAGAAAACATGTTTGTATTTAAAGTCAGACTTTCCGCTGTTGAATCGTTCACACAGTAATAAGCGAAATCAATAAATATCTTAGGAGATTCTGTGCCTTTTGGGTTTAAGTGTTAAACAGTAAGATGCCCCCTAAACAGCCAAAACAAGAAACAAAGTTAGCTTCCCTGAAAAGCAAATTCCATCCTATACTAATGATTTGCATCCTTCTAATAGAGAGTAATGATTTTTCTCGGTGGTACTCATCATGGGAATAATGCTAAATATAACTGAAAACACAACTTATGAAACCCTCTTAATTCTGTAAGTAGCATGTGGTTTGATGTATTGCTCCCAAAAGGGGACTATCATCAACTTAGTCTATCAGCCCAGAACAAAGAAGCTTTCATTTCTTTTTTCACTTTGAAATATTTTACTTGGACAGATCATCTTTTTTAAAAAAGATTTATTTGAGAGAGAGAATAAGTATGCGGGGGGGGAGGGACAGAGGGAGAGGGGAGAATCCCGAGCAGACTCCACTGTGAGTACAGAGTCCGATGCAGGGCTTCACCCCAGGACCCTGAGATCATGACCTGAGAGCCAAAACCAAGAGTCAGGCCCTTAACCGACTACACCACCCTGATGCCCCTAGACAGACCATCTTTTGAGAAAAGTAGCACATAATTTTTTCACATCTCACATTTTCCAGTATTACATTTGCATTAGTTCAGGCCCTCATCATATCTTACCAGTGCTGAACCCAAAACTTTGATGTCAAAGCATTACGTCTTTCCTTTAGAGTGAAATATGCTTGTTGGAAAAACATTCAAATATGTAAAATAAGTAGAAGTCCTCTCTTCCAGAACCTCCCAACTCCCTAGGGAATCTGGGATGCAGGCTAGACTTACTGCCATTCACTTGTAAATCTCTACATTTACATATATGATTGTACACAAACATCTCCACCTTCCATATGTTGTAGGTATCCCAAACTATCCATCTCAAATAATCTTTCCTTCAAATCACCTCCTTTGTCATTGTTCTATACTTTGGTAAATAGCTTCACCAACCATCCAGTTGTTCATGCCAGATATGTGCATTATACCTCCCACATATTTCTGGAAATAGCTTTCAGTGAAAACGTGTTCATTTTAGACATTTATAGGATAAGATGCTAAGTACTGAGAAGGCCATCAGAATTTGCTTACTTTATGTCAAAAGTGAATCTAAATCTTACAGGAATTTATCACCTTTAAGAATTCATAATTTTGGGGTGCCTGGGTGGTGCACTCAGTTAAACATCTGACTCTTGGTTTCAGCTCATGATCTTGTGATCTCAGGGTCGTGAGATTGAGCCCCACTTTGGGCTCTGCACTCTGGCTCAGGGTGGAGTCTAGGTCCTTGAGATTCTCTCTCCCTCTCCTTGCCCTTCCTGCTTGTGCTCGCTCTCTCTCTCTCTAAAATAAATCTTTGGGGCACCTGGGTGGCTCAGGTGGTTAAGCGTCTGCCTTTGGCTCAAGTCATGATCCTGGGATGGAGTCCCACTTGGGCTCCCTACTCAGCTGGGAGCCTGCTTCTCCCTCTCCCTCTGCTGATGCCCCTGCTCATGTTCTCTTTCTGTCAAATAAATCTTAAAAAAAAAAAAAAATTATTTCCCCCCCCAATAATGCTAAGCCTAAAAGAAAATCTGAAATATGTCCCTATTAGGGAAGAAAATATCCCCATTGTTTCTTGATTTTTGATCTTACTAAATAAAATCCTAAAGTTATTTTTTTATTTTAAAGATTTTATTTATTTATTTGAGAGATACAGCGAGAGAGGGAGAAGCGGGCCTCCGCTGAGCAGGGGAGCCCGATGCGGGGCTCGATCCCAGGACCCTGGGATCATGACCCGAGCTGAAGGCAGACGCTTGACAACTGAGCCACCCAGGCACCCCAATTCTAAAGTTATTTTACTTTGATTATTACCAGAATTTTCTAATAAGACCAAATTAACAGGTAAGTGCTCTACAAATAGTGAACGCTAGGTATGCAATAGAAGAAAATCCATATACTTAAAAAAAAAAAAAAACCCACAGAACTTCAGATCTATTCTTTTGTACAAGGATGAAACCTGTAAGATAGAGCCTATATCCAAACCTATAAAATATCCATATTTACCCAGATGGTTACATCTGGACCACCTATTTTAAACATTGCATTAAGTCTTTTAGCTTTAACCTTTAATTAAGTCAATATACTATCAACGAAAAAGCAGACTGAACAAATAAGAGGTAAAAACATATCTTCATACATATTTGTAAAGAGGTATACATCAATATTTTCCATCTCTACAAAATTAGGATCCTTACCTTTGAGGTAAATATATAATTCACCAGATAATGTAACTGAATTCTAGGCTAATACATAATATAAACACTTGAAATAGGAAACTATTTTCAGATATTCCTGATTATATGGTTGCAAAAATGATTTTAAGTGAAATGTAGGATTTTAAAATCTTGTAATTAAAAATACATACTTTCTCCAAAAACAACCTTAAGTGGAAATGACTATGATGTAGGAAGTCCATAGTAGAATCCTCTGTTACAATTTTAATGAATAGCAGTTTGTCCAAAATAGATATATTAACATCATTAATATCTTTATGAAATAAAACATCGCTGATATAAAAATACAAGAAAAATGTACAAGGCAAATGATGTGAGTTGGCAAAATATACAAGCAGTCACATATGAATGGTTGCTAAAAAAGATTTATGAAAAAGAATTCATAATTTTGTTTTCACTTTGTCAACATTTCAATGATTCAATGGCAATATACGCTGGAGGAATACACTAAAAATAAATTTATCGGGAAGATGGTACTTTTTGTAAAATGAAATATAATTTCTTCCCTAGGAAGTTCTTCTGTATTACATAATTTTGTATTGTGTTAACTAGATTACCACCTAGATGATTCATAAATACAACTTGACAGAGTACGGATGGTTGGGTTGGAGAGAGGTGGATTAAAGGTAACAGGAAAGAGAAAAATTATGGATTAATTTAACAGTGAAACATCTTTAGAAATATAGTGAATTCTACCTTCTAGAAACAGCTTGCTCACATGCAATAATACAACAAAGCTAAGTCAAATAATACAAAAAAATTCAGAAAAAAAAATACCACATCATAAATACAGTAACTCAATTTTTTTCATTTTAAATATTTGCACACTATTAAAAAAATACAAAGTCTCTTTTAAATGTACATTAAGAGAAAAAAATTCTTCCATGAAAATCAGTATAAAAATGTATCTTGAGGAACACATAATAATCTGTACAAGGCATTGTTAATGTGAAATATTAAGGGAAGCCAGCTGCCAAAGTGTTCACAGTCTCTTTCGAAATGTTAAGATGAATACCTTCAAGATAGTGTAGGAACCTGTCAAAATTACAAGGAAAAATTCAGTTTAACCATCAGATGAGGATATTTATTAATCTTGAAATAGCTATCTACAATGTTATAGAGGCTTTACCTTCTTTTACTTTTTCCTTGTTCTTTTAGCTTCTCAGTCCTACAAATGTTCCGAAGAGTTGGCAAGTACTCAATTATACTAGCTTGTTTGTTCCCCAGGTTCAGAAGGGCTCGGCTAGAAAATACACTTTTAATGACTGCTATCCTCTTCCAGGCACTGCTGTAAATGAAAAGTAATGCATTACTTTTGATTTTTACTGCCCAAGAAAAATGCAACAATCCCCAACACAACCAGCTTCTGGTTTCTGCTTCTCCTTGCTTCTGGTCTAGACTAGATTAACTGGATTCCAGGTTGACTTCCTGTATTACTTTCAACACATCACTCCCATCTAGAAAAAATCTTTAATGGCTACCCGCTATCTGCCCCAGCAAACCCAAACCCCATTCCCTGTCATTCAAGTCTCCTAATCTCTCTCATTTTTCTTCCCAGCAATCAGGCTGGTCTCCCTGGTCTTATTAGAAGCTACATTATTAATATTGAGGGTTTACCATGATCAATAAAGCCCAGCATTTCAAATTTAGTAAAAAGAAACTAATCATTTCTTTTATCATTTATTACTGAAAAATCAAAAGTAAAAGGAAGACTTACTCTAAATTAGTTGCTGACTGACTAAAGTATATATTGCTGCGCTTCTGTGAAACATAAAGAGTAAGCTCTTTCGTTGGATCTCTTCCCAATTTCTTGCAAGAATTCAAGGTTTCCAGTGCCTTTGAAATAGTAGACGAACATTTAGTAAAGCTGAGAGCTTCTACAGCTGCCTTTAATTCTCCAGAGCTCTGAGAAGTCCATCCATCACTGGCCTCCAGACTAAACTCATCACAAAGTCCGCTTTTCACATTTGTCCAACTGAAGTCATTTTGACCAAATTCCTTTTGTTCTCCTACGTCAGTTAAAAGTGCATCTAAGAAGGACATGTTATCCATGAACTCAGTGAGAGAATTTAAACAGTGAGAAACAAGGGCAGAACATTTCTTTTCTGCTGGTGTTTTAGGAGGACAAGGAATAGATTCCATGTTAGACTCTAAACATTTGTTCAGTTTCTTTGTCTCTGGATTCCTTTCTTTGTCTCTGGCTTTGCTTTCTTCTGAATTTGAGGAGGAAGATGCAGGGGAAAGGCTAAGAAATTCATTAGAGAAGTCCAATTCAGTGTCAAATAAGTCACTATCATCTAGAGTTACCATCTTTTTCTTTTGTTTCTTTTTTTGTGGCTTTTTCAATGGCTTCTCTCCTTCAGAATGTTTCCTAGCAAGACATTTCATATTTTTTGTTGCTGCACCGGTGTCCACACTTACTGATGCACCACAAAAGTTTTCTGTTTCTGGAATGATCCTAACAGGTAGTGGTAGAATGAACTCAAGATTACTATATAAGAAATCTACATTCTGCATTCGGAATTCTGTAAGAAGCTGGATGAACTGATGCCATTCTTCCTTTGTTCTGACTTTGTGCTGAAAAACAATTTTGAGTGAAGTGTTAGAACACAGTCTGAACACTTTTCTACCTATATGAATACAGTGCCATCCTTAGTCTATCTGAAAAGTAATGAGTCACTACCCTCTCATAATTTTATTAATCTGTACTCCCTAAATTCATCAAAATGGTTCTGAGTCTGAAAAATAAACTTAGACTATTAATATTTGAAGAATTAAATTTTCTAATAGTTTATACCCCAATTCAATAGTGAGAAGCTCATTTGTTTAAAAACTACTTTTCTGAAATTGTCTTTTTGATCTGAAATCTTTCTAAATTCTAGTCTAAATCCTATAATATATGTTTATTTGTTTGCACCATTTGTCAAAGTAGTACAGTATGCTAAAATCAGAAATCTAAAGCCTATAAAAATTACAGGCAAATTTAAGTTAACCTTAAGATTCAAAAGATGGGAGTGTTAGGAATTGAAAAGGAATATGTATTTGATATCCCACACTAGATACTGAAAATACCTTTAGAAATGAAAATAAATCTTCAGATGGGGAAAAAATGTTCTTAAGGCCAAACAAGGTCTCAACACAGCCAGTGTCACATTTGGGAAGGTCTATAGGACTCCTTTTAGTATTTTTAGGTTTATTTTTGGAATCAGGGCCATCTTCAGAGCAAACAAGTTGAATGTTTCTGCTATTTCCTCCTACAAAATTAATAAAAGAAAATCTTAGCCATCTATATTTTTAATAAACTGTAGCAAACAATTATTTAAAATCTAAGATCCTTTGGCATCTTTTGGACCTATACTCCCATTTTGTTCTTCTCCACATATGTATTTAACTCATAAAAATTACAATACAAACATTATTTTTAGCATACAGGGGGTAAGAGGGTTGGTGGTGGGCTTATAAAACAATCCAAAAGAAAAAAGTGCAAAGGACTATGAACAGACAAGTCACAGAAGAAAAGCAAATATCTAATAAACTCATAAAAAGATGTGCGATTTCACTAGTGATCATGGAAATGAAAATTAAAAGAAGATACCATTCGCTTTTCACCTTTTAAATTGGCAAAAGTAAAACAACTGGTAACCTAGTTTTCTCAGAGGCATACATTTAAAAAGCCATCATACACTATTCATGGGAACATAAATCAGAACAATCATCTTTGGGAAAGAAGCCTGACAATACCTATCGGAATGTAATGTATTCTCTAGCCTTTGGCCAGCAACAATACTAGAATTCTTTCCAGCAGCAGTACTCACAGATATGCTCAATGATATGTGTATTGATATTCAATGCATAGTTTAATGACAAAATGAAGAAAACCTCAATTTCCTCTAATAAGTAATGGTTAATTATGTTACATTCATTCCCTATTATGGAATAGCATGCAGCTGTGAAAAATAGAGGGCTAGAATTGCACGTACTAACAATACATTCTCAAGTAAAAAAGAGCAAATTGATTAACAATATATATAGTATTGGTTAATTTTGCTAAATAAGTAGGTAGCAATATTTGTATATGCATAGATAAAGCTCTCACAGTGGCTAACTTTAAGAAGTGCTGAAAATCTTTTACTTTTTATTTTATATACTTCTGCAGTGTTTGAATTTCCAATGAATACGTATCTGTGTTTTTTAAGAAAGAAAGAAAATGCATATAAAATCTTCAAGAAAAGAAATAATGCTATACTTATTATCTTTTAAAGTTTCTGGTGTAGCATTTTATATCCAATAGTATGGCAATAGTTACTAATTTGTTTTTTATAAAAGGCTATTTTCCATGTCATATTTATCATATTTACTTCTAAGAAACAGTTAAAGATATAAGCTCACAATGAATTAAATATATATGTTTGCTACTTTGAAAAAGAAAAATATATTAAAATTTTGAATGATCAAAGAAAAAAAAACTTGACAGGGGATTAATATTACAGAACTTCACCTTGGTTTTATTTAAATATTTGTGTATTTCCCAGAGCAGGATCTGTAACTACAGAACTGTGACTATGGAGCATGAAAACCACAAACTATGAACTTCTTCAGGGAAGGAACCATGTCTTATTCATGTAAACACAGGACCTGGCATGGAGAAAGTCCTCAATAAATGTCTGTGACTTCAATTAGGTAACAATGACTGAAGATCAATAAGAAATAAAACATTTCTGAAATGATAAAGCTCTTATGAAAAATAGAATTATAGACTATTGAAGAAGCTAAAAGAGAACTTACAGTCATATAAAAATAATTTATATATATATGGAAAAATCACCAGTGTTTTTTAATAGGTAAAAAAAGGAAGCTAGTTGCTAAATAATATCATCCTATTTGTTTATAAGAAACTATGATTACAGGGCAACTGTGTGGCTCAGTCAGTTAAGCATCCGACTCTTGATGGTTAGAGTCGAGCCCCGTGTCGGGCTCCAGGCTCAGCACAGAGTCTGCTTGAGATTCTCTCTCCCTCTCCCTCTGCCCCTCCCGCTTGTACACATGCTCATTCTCTAAAATAAATAAAATCTTAAAAAATAAAAAAGAAACTATGCTAATAAATTTATAAGTAACAATTTGTTCTGTGTGCAGTTTAACTCTATTTACCCACATTTAATATTTATAAAATTTTCACCAACACAGTTGACATATGTATGTTTATACATATGTTTATGCTCAAAATTTTTAAAATCTTTCAGACATTTTGGTATAGCATGTACTTTAACAAAGGGTCCCACTGTAGAAATTTCTTTTATAACAGATCAACTTACGACAAAGGGATAATGGCCTTTCTTCTAAAAATCCACCTCCACTTCTAATCCAGAATTGTAAGTAAAGGATACTTTTTCTGATATCACAAGTATTTGCAGTTAACAATGTTACAAAGTCTTTCACATCAGTTCTAAAGTTCTCAGCCAAGCAGATCATCTGTAGGTAGCTGGCAACATTTAGCTGAGAAAAAGAGAAAGAGAGAAAGAAAAAAGAAACATGGTGAATTGCAGAGTTAACAGAAATACATCAGTAGTACACATCTAAAAGTAGGACAAATTTCACTAAAATTCACACTATCTTAGCTCTTGAGAATGAAACTGATCTAGAAAAATATAATAAAGGAATATACTTCCAAATTAAAAATATTTTACATATATTTATTTTAGTAACTGTATACAATCTAAAACAGCAATGAAACTTTTATGGGAGATTTTCCATGAACCCTGAAGGCAATTTTATTAAACCTTGAGACATTCCCTTAAGATTAAATAATGGTATAACTTGATGGGATACTTCACAGCCGTTAAAACTATAAATATGAATACTATAATACTGATAGTTTTTAAATATCAAGAGCTAGAAAATTGTATCAATGCATGCACAAATGCATAAATGTAAACAAACAAGAAACATTAGGGAAAAAAATGAAAAACAAAAAAAACCCATGTGATTTTTTTTTTTTAAAGACTATTTATTTGAGAGAAAGAGAGTAGAGCACACACGAGCAGGGGGGAGGGGTAGGGAGAGAGAGGGAGAAGCAGACTCTCCGCTGAGCAGGGAGCGCATTGAGGGACTTGATCCTAGGGTCGTGGGATCATGACCTGAGCCAAAGGCAGACACTTAACCGACTGAACCACCCAGGCGATCCCAGATTTTTCATTTTATTTAGTGTTCCATCAATATTGCTATAATATTTTTTGTAAAACAACAAAACATATATTATTCTCTTCCCACTGTTTATGGAAAGCTTTTTACCTTGAAAAGCTAAAACAAATAAAATTGTATTTGCATCTTGCAGATTTTACAAGACCACTAGCATTTTTACCTTAAACAAGACAATTAAAAAAAAGATTTCTCCTATTAAATCTTTGACCTCTGGGGTGCCTGGGTGGCTAAGATGGTTGAGCGTCTGCCTTCGGCCCAGTCATGATCTCAGGGTCCTGGGATCGAGCCCCGCATCAGGCTACCTGCTTGGCAGGGAGCCTGCTTCTCCCTCTCCCTCTACTGTTCCCCCTGCTTGTGCTCTCTTGATCTCTCTGTCAAATAAATAAATAAAATCTTTAAAAAAATAAAAAATAAATCTTTGACCTCATTCTATGCACATACATTACTCCTGCATACTTCTGGGACTTCTGCTTCCCATGAACTAAGAATTCTGCTTTCAATAATGAAGTACCTACTATCAGACAAATCTTGCCATCAGTAATAACGATAAACTCAATAAATCAGCTAAAATATAAAAAACAAACTATTTGATAAGAATAAACTATAAAAAAAAAAAACACTATTTGAAGGCATAAGAGAGTAACCAAAAGCAGAAGATAACTGAAGGGAAAATCAACACTTAGAAGAAAATGGCCCTGGGTGAATTCCCACCTGCCCCCCACCTCTAAATTGATTTCTGACTTAGGACAGGATGCCGCAGTGGTGGCTAAACTCAGACAGAAACTCAAAGTGTTACTGGCTTGAACAAGAGGACAGAGTTTGGGATGCTGGCAATAGCTGGAAAGTGAGAGGGGAAGTCTATGAAAGTAGGGAAAAAAATTCTTTTTTTTTTTTAGGATTTTATTTATTCATTTGAAAGAGAGAGAGTGAGGAGACAGAGAGCAAGCAGAAGCAGGGGGAATGGCAGGCAGGGGAGAAGCAGGCTCCTTGTTGAGCAGAGAGCCCAACATGGGACTCGATCCCAGGACCCTGAGATCATGACCCGAGCTGAAGGCATCTAGCTCCCCAACCGACTGAGCCACCCAGGCGTCCAGGAAACAAATTCTAGCTAAAGAAGAATGCAAACCCCTGGTTGATGCCTGAACTTCACATGTGTGGGTCTGTCTCAAAGCTGCCCAGCTAAAACTAAAAGAACTGAACAGAAACTTTAGCTGCTACATACTACAGGAGGATATTTATTCAGAGGAACAGAACCAAATCCAGAGTATCTACAACATAATAGCAAAGTACAGGATAAAACTCTAAAACTACTACACACACAAAGAAACAGAAAAAAATCACATGAAAATGGGAGACAAATCATAAGAGACTTTTTTTTTTTTTTAACCATAAGAGACTCAATCTCAGGAAACAAACTGAGGGTTGCTGGAGTGGTGGGGGTGGGAGGGATGGGGTGGATGGGTGATAGACACTGGGGAGGGTGTGTGCTATGGTGAGTGCTGTGTATTGTGTAAGACTGATATATCACAGACTTGTACCCCTGAAAAATAATACGTTATATGTTAATTAAAAAAAAGTGACGAAGATATTCGAATTAGCAGAATTTTTTTTTTAAGATTTTATTTATTTATTTGACAGAGAGAGAGAGACAGCGAGAGAGGGAATATAAGCAGGGGGAGTGGGAGAGGGAGAAGCAGGCCTCCCGCGGAGCAGGGAGCCCGATGCAGGGCTCAATCCCAGGACCCTGAGATCATGGCCTGAGCCGAAGGCAGACGCTTAACAACTGAGTCACGCAGGTGACCCAGAATTAGCAGAATTTTAAAACAGCTAGTAAAACTATGCTTAAAGAACACATGCTCATAATGAACAAATAAGAAAGCCCAGCAGAAAAACAGAAGCCATAAAAAGCAAACAGAAATTATAAAACTAAAAACCATAATATCAGAATAAAAATTTTACTAGATGGGCCTCATAGAAGAATGGAGGTGGCAGAAAAAAAGTGGCAGTAAATTTGATGATTAATCAATACAAATGATCAAATCAAAAGTATAAACAGAAAAGTTAGGGGGGAGGAGAACAGCATGCCTCAGCGACATGGGAAACAATGTAAAATGTCTAACATACTTATAAATTCCCAAAAGGTAAAGAGAAAATGGGCATAAAATAAATTTGAAAAAATAAGTTTAAAAGTGTCCCTCATTGGAGGAATGACATATATTTATGTAGATATCCAACAACCAGAAGCAGGACAGATGTGAAGAAAAATAACACCTAGGCATACCACAGGCAATTACTGAAAACTAAAGTTAGGGACGCCTTGGTGGCTCAGCTGGTTAGCGCCTGCCTTCGGCTCACGTCATGATCCCAGGGTCCTGGGATTGAGCCCTGCATCGGGCTCCCTGCTCAGTGGGATGACCGCTTCTTCCTCTACCCCTCCCCCCCACTTGTGCTCTGTCTCTCATGCTATCTCAAATAAATAAAATCTTTTAAAAAAAATGAAAGAAAAGAAAACTAAAGTTAAAGAGAATATCTTGAAGGTATCGGGAAAATAATGACATACTACACAGAAGGCAAAAAAAGAAAAGGTGACTTATAATCAGAAATACCAGGGCCCAAAAGAAAATGGAATGACATCTTTAAAGTACTGATACAGGGGCGCCTGGCTGGTTCAGTTGGTAGAGCATGCGACTTTTGATCTCTGGGTGGTGAGTTCAAACCCCATGCTGGGTGTGGAGCCTACTTACAAAAAGAAGTACTGATGGAAAAACTGAGAACCCAGATTTCTATGCTAAGGGAAAAGACTCTTTGAGAATGAAGTAAAAATAAAGACACTTTCTTTTTTTTTTTTTTTAAAGATTTTATTTATTTATTTGAGAGAGAGAGAATGAGAGATAGAAAGCACAAGAGGGAAGAGGGTCAGAGGGAGAAGCAGACTCCCCGCTGAGCAGGGAGCCCAATGTGGGACTCGATCCCGGGACTCCAGGATCATGACCTGAGCCGAAGGCAGTCGCTTAACCAACTGAGCCACCCAGGCGCCCCAAAATAAAGACATTTTCAAGTAAACGAAACCTAATATAATCCACTGCCAGCAAACTAGCTCTATAAAAATTGTTAATGAAATTCTTCAGGCTGAAGAGAAACAAAATCAAAGAAAAAGTCACATCTTCAGGAAGGAATGAAGTATATTAGAAATTATAAGTATATAGGTAAACATAAAAGTCAACTTTTTATTTTCCTAATTTCTTTCAAAGATACATGGCTGGCTAAAGCAAAAAAGCAGAGCATTATATTGGGGAGTTTATAATGTGTAAATGTAAAACATTTGAAAACTAAAGCATACAAGAGAGAGGGATGGTAAATGGACTGATATCTTCGCAAGGTTCTTAGATTCTCTATAAATTAGTATAATACTAACACTAAATACACTATGAAAAACTGGGGCGCCTGGATGGCTCAGTTGGTTGGGCTTCTACCTTTGGCTTGGGTCATGATTTTGGGGGCTTGGGATCGAGGGCTCCCTGCTCAGCAGGGAGTCTGCTTCTACCTCTGCCTCCCACCCCCCGCACTTGTGTGCACTCTCTCTCTCTCTCTCTCAAATAAAATCTTAAAAAAATATACACTATGAAAAACTAAGAATGCGTATTATTTCTAAAGAAACTACTAAAATCTATGTCCTAATCCATTTCAAACGGCCTGGAAACCACCCACTAACATCCTTCATAAACGCAGACACGAAAGTCCATAACAGTATATGAGCAAATCAAATCCAGAACTACAAAAAGACATAACACATCATGACCATATTATCTTAAGAATGCAAGACTGAGGGGCGCCTGGGTGGCTCAGTCGTTAAATGCTGCCTTTGGCTCAGGCCATGATCCCAGGGTTCTGGGATCGAGCCCCGCATCGGGCTCCCTGCTCGGCAGGAAGCCTGCTTCTCCCTCTCCCACTCACCCTGCTTGTGTTCCCTCTCTCGCTGTGTTTCTATTATCTGTTAAATAAATAAATAAAATCTTAAAAAAAAAAAAGAATGCAAGACTGATCTGATATTAAAAAAACAACTAACATCATTCGCCATATTAATAGAATTAAAAGGATAAACCATATGATTGCCTCAAAAGATTGAAAGTATCTGACAAAACTTAACACTATTCACAATAAAAACACAGCTGATGAAGAGCATCTGTGAAAATATATGGCTAATATCACACTTAATGGTAAAAGAATGCCTACTTTAGCCCCAAATTCAGAAACAAGGCAGAGATATTCACTCTTAACTCCCATTCAACAGTGTACGGAAGATACACTGGCACTATCACAAGATACCACCTTTTATAGAACTGTGACATGATTTATGAACAAAATGAAAACTTACAAGCGAAGGAGTACTGAAATTAATTTCTTCAAAGCAGCCATCAAACATTAAACTAAATGTTGGATCTATAGGAAAAAAAGCATTTTAAAAAACCATTAAGACCACTAAATTAATTTTTCCAGTTACTTTTTCTATGAAAATATTCTATATTTCATTGGTAATGAAAATATCATTTAAATTATAAATCACTAAGGAACTGAATTTCTGTCTTGACCTAAAGTAACTTTTGATCTTTTAATTAAACTATCATGTAACCTTGACTAATATGATTTATTTCAATATTTTTAGAGTATAATCATTAACAGTCAAATGAGCTGTTAATTGTGAGTCTAGTATAAATACTTTTTCCTATAGAAATCCATAGCAGAGATATGCTACTGAATATGTGCAATGAAAAATATTAGAAAACAATGTTATAATTCAGTGTTTATAATAAACAAAACAAAACAAAACTACGTGACTCTTAAAATTGAACACCGAATGCAAATTATTAGGAAGGTGGACCAATTCCAGGGTCCATCGGTGGAGTGTGTGACTCTTGATCTCAGGGTTGTGGGTTCAAGCCCACATTGGGTGTACAGATTACTTAAAAATAAAATCTTAAGAAAAAAAAAAGGAAGGTGGACCAATTCCATTAGGCTGGCTATGGCTTACTTTAACTAAAATATGCAATAATCCACATGGAAGTGTTCTCAGGCGATAAGGAATGGCTAAGTTCAATATTAAGGCCCTCCAGAAAGGTTGAGCTCCATAAAAAATTCTGACAAGTAATATTTGGTGATCTAATTATAAGTATGAGGAAGAGGCAAAGAGAAGGCTCTGTTACCACCCCTACCAAAACCCCTTTCCTGGATAGTTCATAAATCTCTTTCCCTGCATTCTAGGCTGTTGTAAGCACCCTAAGTATCTAATACTCAACACAATGATTCAAAGTAGTATCCAATATCCACACCACAGCTATTCGCAGGGTAATATAGTAATTTTATAATTACTCAAGGTTGTGAATCGATAGCAAATTTAAATAATTCTTCATTTAAAAATGATCTAGGAGCCTCCAAATTTTAGAAAAAAAGACTTAATTTACTAGCAGACTTTTAAAGGAACGTTTCTAACTAAAATGAGAAGCTTTCTCAAAATATTTTAACCAAAAGTAATTACTTGTAATATCACTGTTACTTACCACTAGTAGTAAGGATCACAGGTCTTTTAGTTGTTGCCATGAATGTTTTGATTGCATTCAAAAACCCAGCATCTTCTTCAAAAATAACATCAACCTAAGAGCCATTTATGAGAATAATACTGTATTGAGTAACAAAACATTTACTGGATAGGTTCTGTATATATACTAGATACACTATATGTCTGTTAGAGACAAAATTTATGAATTTATGAAAAAAAATTTTTTAAAGATTTTATTTATTTGACAGAGCGAGACACCGAGAGAGGGAACACAAGCAGGGAGAGTGGGAAAGGGAGAAGCAGGTTTCCCGCTGAGCAGGGAGCCCGATGCAGGGCTCGATCCCAGGACCCTGGGATCATGACCTGAGCTGAAGGCAGACGCTTAAACGACTGAGCCACCCAGGCGCCCCAATCTTTTTACTTTTAATAGTGTGAAACATTTTAGGCTTTCAGTGTGGGCTGAATTCATACTTTTCATAAATTTCATAAATTCCGGGGTACTTGGGTGGCTCAGTTGTTAAGCATCTGCCTTCAGCTCAGGTCATGATCCAAAGGTCCTGGGATCGAGCCCCGCATCAGGCTCCCTGCTCAGTGGGGAGTTTGCCTCTCCCTCTCCATCTGCCTTTCCCCGAGCTCATGCTCCCTCTCGCACACTCTCTCCCAAAAAGTCCATTTGAGATTCTCTCTCTCCCTCTGCCCCTCCCCCCACTCATGCATATACATACACACATGCTCTTTCTCTAAATAAAATCTTTTAAAAATTTTTAAAAAACTCAGATACAAGTATTCTTTTTTTTTTTCAAGATTTTATTTATTCATTCATGAGAGACAGAGGGGGAGAGAGAGAGAGAGAGAGAAGCAGAGGAAGAAGCAGGCTCCCAAGGAGCAGGAAGCCTGATGCGGGACTCAATCCCAGGACCCTGGGATCATGACCTGAGCCGAAGGCAGACGCTTAACCATCTGAGCCACCCAGGCGCCCCAGATACAAGTATTCCTGACTTTCTTGGCTATTTTATTTTATTTTATTTTTTTAAAGATTTTATTTATTTACTTGAGAGAATGAGAGAGAGAGAGCACATGAGAGGGGGGAGGGTCAGAGGGAGAAAGAGACTCCCTGCTGAGCAGGGAGCCCGAGGCAGGACTTCGATCCCGGGACTCCAGGATCATGACCTGAGCTGAAGACAGTCGCTTAACCTACTGAGCCACCCAGGCGCCCTCTTGGCTATTTTAGAATACTTTATAGTAACACATACAGAAACCTTTTGAATAAGTTCTTATTATGAGATAACATGAACATACGCCCATAAGCCTACCTCCTCAAAAAGAATGAGAGATGTTGCATTTTTCCTGTTGGGTTCCTCAGCTCCAAATTCTTTGACATTTGACTTAGTTGTGTTTGTAGATTTAGTCTGAATAATTGGTTTTTGTTCACAAGAGTTTTTTATTCCTGCATAAATAAAATATTAGTATTTTAGATAAAATCAACTTTTAATAGAACACTGGATGTTTCTGCAGGATAAACTCAAATGGAAACCCTCTATCAAAACTAAACAAGAGGTGGGGGAAAAAACTGAAACAAAATATCAAAACTCCTCTATGTAGGACCTTAAGTGTAGTTGAGGTTTAATAAAGGGCAATAGAAACTGAGGAAATATGATCATATTTTTATGTATCAGGGTCATTAGTATTAAAAACTGTCACATATATTTTGTCCGTTTAATGTCTTACCTTTATTATTTTCCGGAAGTACTACTTCTTCATTATTTTTTGGCTTGGAAGACACTTTAAAATAATTTGCCAAAGTTTTAGGTGGAAGTGTTCGCTTTGGTACGCTAGTTTGTGGTGACGGTGGAGGAAGTTTCCTTGGTGATGTAACAACTTTCTTAGGGGAGCTTAATTTTTCTGCCAAAAACAAATTTACTTAACGATAAGTATTCTAAAAGTTAAATGGATGGTAAGATTGAGTTCTCCACAGTCTACATTTCTACTCTTACCAGTTAAAAATTGATATAGAAATTTTCTTTCATTCTTACATTCAAATACTGTGTACAAATAGTACTGTATTATTACAGTTATTCATTCTATCATCAGAGAAGGTAAAACCAGTCATTTGAAAAAGATATTCTTTTCCAATGAAACATACATCCTTGAGGCAAAGAATGTTCAGAATCCCTCCATTCACTTTCTCTCCATCTGCTTGAGTTCAGAAGAGATTGGAGGAAAAGTGATAATGGTACATACTGAGCACATTATGGAATACTGTTATCCAACTTCAGTTTAGCCCTGTAGTAAATGGAAACTGCAAGCAGAAAATACGTTTTTCTAGAGATGCTGTGGAGGATAGATACAAAGTTTAAAAACAAATGGTTGATCTCTACCCTCCAGAAGTCCTATGGGCCAAGCATTTATTCCAGAGCATGTCCTTTTCTCCCCTGTAAGTGCTCTGATCCAGTCCTCAGATGTCTAAATTATTTTTTTATACCCCATTTTGACAGATCTTATCATATCCTTTGCATATTATGGGTGTTTGAAAACTTACTGAAAACTTTCAATTTGCCATTTGCAACGACATGGACAGAGCTAGAATGTATTATGCTAAGTGAAGTAAGTCAGAGAAACACAGATACCATATGATCTCACTCGTGGAATTTAAGAAACAAAACAGATGAACTATATGAGAAGGGGGAAAAGAAAAAAAGGGGAAGGAAAAAAGCCATAGGAGACTCTTAACGATAGCAAACTGAGGGTTGATGGAGGGATGTGGGTGGGGAATGGGCTAGATGGGTGATGGGGAGTAAGGAGGACACCTGAGATGAGCACGGGGTGTTGTATGTAAGTAATGAATCACTGAATTCTACTCCAGAAACCAATATTGCACTGTTATGTTAACTACCTAAAATTTAAGTGAAAAAAAAAAAAAAAGAAAATTTTGAGTTGGAAAAATTATCCTAGACATGACTATTACCTCATAAAAATAGGGACTTTTTAACACAAGGTAAAAAGCACAAAATCTTAAAAAATATTTCTTTATATTGAATAGATTTCAATTTATAAAAAACTCAACATTTTGTCCTTATTTTTCTAATTTTGACATAGTACAAGGATTGCTTGATCATGGATTGGCATCAGCCCAAAGACTGGTTTTAGAAAATATGTGCCAATTTTTACTTTTGATACTTAGTTAAGTACTTGGCTAAATTTTATTGATATATTCTTTTTAAAGGATTTTCAACAAAAGCAATCAGCTCCATGGAGAGAGAGCTACCTTCTAGGTCTGAGACATCGTAACAAGCCAGAAAGCAAAAACAAGTATCAAAGATCACTGTGGCTACATCAAAAGGACACAAGCCAATTTTAGTCGGGTTCCCACTAGTCAAAGAGCAGACGATATGAGCACAAAAAGAAAAAAGGGTTCTGCTTCTGGCCAAGACATACATTGGATTTACCCATATATCTGAAATAACACCAAAAAACTAAACATAATAGATGAAACAATGCTTTCAAGACTTCGGACACCATGCAAAAAAGAAGAGTGATAGAGAGACAAGAAACAAACAAGGTGAACCCCAGAAATTGCCTAGCTTCCTGCCTTGTGAGAGAATGTCTAGGCCACAGTGAGGAAGGGGAAGCCAGTCCAGAGGTTTCCTGAGCTGCGGAGACTGAAGAGGAGCCTGGAGATGCCAAGGCAGATAGCATTCATGGGGCAGAATAGTGAAGAGAAGAGAGCTCCATGGAGTGCTCCAGAAATCTACAGACGGTCCCTCTCAAGTCTTCAACTGAGTAGTGATCAGTAAAAGATTAGGAAAAATAATCCCTGAGGCTCACAGAGAGCTGGGAATACTTCCTCTTCCACTAGACAGAACAGCAGACTTCAGAATTCATGGGGCATTGGATAGAGTACTCAGAAGGATTTTGCCTAAGTAACAGGGCAAAATTAGTCCTAAACTAGATGCTTCTATGGCCTCGCCTAATACAAGCATAAAAGATCCAAAACAATCAAACTTACAGAAAAAATTGGGCATGGTAACACAGAAGATATAAAAAGGACCCAAGTCCAGCTTCTAGAAATGAAAACTACAATGTGTGAAATACAAAATACATGGATGGCACAGACAGCATACTGCGTATTGCAGAAAATAAGATTTGTGAATTTGAGTAGTTAGAAACTATCCAAGATGAAACACAGAGAGGAACAAGAAGATTGCAAACCTGAACAATCATCAAGCTGAGACAACTTAGCATTATCCACAACAGAATGTGGTATGGAAACAACCTGAGTGCCCATTCATGAATAGATCCAGGTGTGGTATCTATACACAATGGAATACTACTCAGCCCTAAGAAAGGACATCCTGCCATTTGTAACAGCAAGGATTGACCCGGAGCGCATTAGACTAAGTGAGGTAAGTCAGAGAAAAGCAAGTACTGCATAACCTTACTTATACGTGGAATCTAAAAGAGCCAAACTCATAAAAACAGAGAGTAGAATGGTAGTTACCAGAGGATGAGGTCGGGGGGTAGGACAGATGTTGTTTAAGGGTACAGACTTGCAATGAGAAATAAATCCTGGAGACCTAATACATACTATAGTAAATACAGACAATATTCTCTTGTAATCACCAAACTTCCTGAGACTATACCTTAATTATTCCAACCACTACAAATAAATAATTATGTAATGTGATAGAGGTGCTAATATAAACACAATTGCAAACATATTACAATACATAAATCTATAAAATTAACATTTATAAATATATACAATGTTAAGGTCAAATATATTTTAGTTAAGAGGAAAAAAAACTGGGGCGCCTGGGGGGCTTAGTCATTAAGCGTCTGCCTTCAGCTCAGGTCATGATCCCAGGGTCCTGGGCTTGAGCCCCGTATTGGGCTCCCTGCTCAGTGGGAGGCCTGCCTCTCCCTCTCCCACTCCCCCTGCTTGTGTTCCCTCTCTCACTGTCTCTCTGTGTCAAATAAATAAATAAAATCTTAAAAAAAGAGAGAGAAAAAAACTGCTTGGAATTTTCCAAATTTGATGAAAATATAAACCCATCTGTACAAGAAGCTCAACAAACCCAACCACATGAAACATGAAGAAAACTACACCAACGCACATCAAAGTCACAGTTGCTCACAACTAATGACAAAGAGAAAATTTTAAAAGCAGCAAAGAATAATGAACACAAGGGACTAAACACATATATACACAAATCCATGAGTTCATCATAATACTAAAAAAAAAGTAAACTACCCCAAAACTCATTGGACAACCTCGGAGATTACTAGGGCACCATTACTCTATGAACTGAAAAATAAATAGAAAGAATGAAGCATTTCTCGTGCCTTTCCTGTACAAACTATATGTCAAAGTATCCAGACACTTGATGAGGAGAACTGCTTGTGAGAATTTTAACTAATAAATTCAGAAAGGCTAAGTGAATTACAAAATCCCCATTTTTTTTTAACCCTTAATGAAATAATCTACTAGATAAAGATCATTCATGGCTACGAAATACTGTTAGTTCAAAGAGTGATGGGGGAACTTTATAATGGATGGATCAGCCTGGAAACAACTGAACTCACCAATCCATGTTAATATCATAAACGTATCTTCGGCTCTGACACCATACAAAGTACACAGCCTTGCCTATGCATGTATGACAGCCCCGAAACAGAACCTGAATCTAACTGCCCGTTTACAAGTAAATAGGGAAGAGGAATATATTAACTGATACCATAAAGATACAATCAGCCAAATCCAAAATGTGAGAAATTTTATGAAAAATGACCCAAACAAATGGGTCAACAAATAAATGATATGAAAAGGATGAGGGAATTATTAGGGAGACTGAAAGAAATTCAAGACATTAATCAAATGTAAGATGTAAACCTTGTTTGGATCCGAATTTGCACAAAGCATTTGAAACAACAGAAAGCCAAAAGAGGAGTATGTATTAGATGAAATTAAGGTTAATTTCATTAGGCATAATTATGATACTGTGGTTATGCTTGTTAAAAAGTCCGATTATCCAGGGTCGCCTGGGTGGCTCAGTCTTGGTTAAGCATCTGCCTTTGGCTCAGGTCATGATCCCAGGGTCCTGGGATCGAGCCCCGCATCGGGGTCCCCGCTCAGCTGAGGAGTCTGCTTCTCCCTCTCCCTCTCCTCGTGTGCTCTCTCACTCACTCTCTCTCAAATAAATAAATCTTTTTTTTTTTTTTAAGATTTTATTTATTTATTTGACAGAGAGACACAGCGAGAGAGGGAACACAAGCAGGGGGAGTGGGAGAGGGAGAAGCAGGCTTCCCGCTGAGCAGGGAGCCCGATGCGGGGCTCGATCCCAGGACCCTGGGATCATACCTGAGCCGAAGGCAGACGCTTAACGACTGAGCCACCCAGGTGCCCGATAAATAAAATCTTTAAAAAAAACTAAAAAAGTCCTTATCAAGAGTGCCCGGCTAGCTCAGTCAGAGGAGTGTGTGACTTCTGATCATGGGGTTGTGAATTTGAGCCCCATGTTCAGTGTAGCGATTACTTAAAAATAAAATCTTAATACACGAATAAGTAAATAAATAAAGTCCTTATCAGTTAGAGATACCTATGAAGTACATATGGGTAAAATTATATGATGGTCTTGAGATTTGTTTTAAAACTGTACAGGAAAAAATTAAAAAGGCGTGTGTGTGTATAGGAAAAGATAAAAAAATGAATGGCAAAATGCTGATTATTATAATTCTTTTTGTAGATTTTTTTTCAATGATGTTATGACCTAAGGAAAATAATTTACTTACTTGGTGACTTGCCTAGGTTGTAACTATTAAAAAAACAAGGTTTTTGAGAGTTTACACCTTGCTTGTCCACTTGATGGGACTGAGTAGCTTCCTTCAGTTGAGATAGAATTTGTCTACCACTGCGCTGAGAAGACGCATTGACTTCAAATATCTAAAAGAAGAATATATGAAAGCAAGGCAGAACAGTTGGTTTTCCTTTAATTCAAGTGTAACTACTACATTAACATTCTCCCACTGTAGCTCTTACTAACCTTGAATCCAAGCTCCTGAGCACAAGCATACACTGCCGCCGTTTTTCCCACTCCTGTTGGCCCTGTTATAAGAACAGTATTGCAAAGGCGAGTCTCTTCTTCATCGTCTGAACTGCCTTTAAAATCTATGCTGTCCGACAGACCTGAAAAATTATTCAAATGCACATTACCATTTGCTAATTGCTCAGGCAGCAATTCTACCTCACGAAACCCAATGATCAAACCTTACAAACCTCTTGCAAGTAAATGCTGGAAATTTAATTTACAGAAACTAGAAAATCAAATATAAAATACCAGTTAAGAAATTTTATATAGGGGCGCCTGGGTGGCTCAGTCGTTAAGCGTCTGCCTTCGGCTCAGATCATGATCCCAGGGTCCTGGGATCAAGTCCCGCATCGGGCTCCCTGCTCGGCGGGAAGCCTGCTTCTCCCTCTCCCACTCCCCCTGCTTGTGTTCCCTCTCTCACTGTGTCTCTCTCTGTCAAATAAATAAATAAAGTATTTAAAATAAAAAAAAAAGAAATTTTATATAACTATTTAGCTAATCTAACTCAAAACGTCCAGTGAAATGGAGAAAATAACTCAAAATACCTTCCTGCTTCTCATCTTTTTTTCCCTTCAAGTTTTGTCTTTCTTCCAATTCAGCTCTCCTCTTCCAGTCTTTCAACCAACTGCCATAAGAAAATGTATGTTAATGAAAATAATTCACAGAATAGAGATATATCACTTTGAATCAACTAAATAGTAAACTGTATTTACATGGGCATGAATATTTTTAAATGAAGTAACTTTTACCAAAACACACAAGAGCAACGTTATTCACTGCAACACTATTCATATTAGCTTCCAAATGGAAAAACCTAAAAGTACCTCAGTAGGAGAAAAGATACACACAGTACAGTGACCTAAGAAACCAGTACGGAGCAACTACAAAGAACTGAGGAGGGGCGCCTGCGTGGCTCAGTCATTAAGCGACTGCCTTCAGCTCAGGTCATGATCCCAGGGTCCTGGGATCGAGCCCCGCATCGGGCTCCCTGCTCAGCGGGAAGCCTGCTTCTCCCTCTCCCACTCCCCCTGCTTGTGTTCCCTCTCTCGCTGTGTCTCTCTCTCTGTCAATTAAATAAAATCTTAAAAAAAAGAACCAAGGAGACCCCATGATGAAAGATGTCTAATACACAGTGCTAAGTGTAAGTAGAAAGATGAAGTCCTAGTTTGGAGCTAGACTGCCCAAGCTGGAGTTCTAGCTCCCCGGCTTTAGAGCTGTGTGACTCTGGACAAATAATTCAACCTCTTAGGCCCATTCCTCATCTGTAAGATAAGGACAAGAGTATATTATAGTTTTGAGGATTAAATGAGCTAAGAACAATGCAAATACTTAGAACAGTGCTAGGCTCAAAGTGTTAACTATTATCATGGGTCCCTATTTCTTTGTGAAATCCTTTGGACCAGATGAGTTTAGAATTCAAAAATTTTCAGATATTAGAAAAGTAATTTGGTACATATACCACATATAACACAACACCTCTAATGGGGTCTGTGGCGTTACATCCACAATCACTTAATATTTCTATTTTTAAAAAATGTATATACTCCTAAGTGGGACCCATAAATTTGTAATATATAATAAAGTTAATAACTTTCGGTTTTCAGAACTTCTTGGATGTGGGAATCATAGACAAGGGATTATGGACCTGAATTAGTAGTAATATGATCCTATTTGTTAGGCAGAAGGGAGCTAATATATGTATAAAATTTTTTCTGTAAGGTTTTACAAGAAACCTTTAATAGTTGTTACCTCTGGAAAGTAGAAATGGGAGAAAAGAGGGATATTTACTTTTCACATTTTTCTTTTTTTAAGATTTTACCATGTATTACTTTATAATTTCTAGATTTTTAGTATAAATAAAACAAAGCAGTAAAACTAGATCCATAAACAATTTCTCAATTTTTTTTACAAGTTTTACCAACCTATGTAACTTTTTTATAGCTAGCTCATTGCCTATGAGTTCACTGGAGTTCTGAGGTTGATACTTTTCTGTCCAAAGCATGTCTTCAGTTCCAGAATCTAAAGCAAAAAATTTATATTAAAACATTTGTCCGTGACATAAGAATATATTCTGAGACATCTATAGTATTGTTCCATGTAAACAATGAGTATTTATACAAGTATTTATATCTACAAAATGCCAAAGGGTCAATTTCAAAACTTTACTTTTAAAATTCTTTTTAATTTTTAGTATTTTTAATTGAGAGAGGGAGCCGGGGGAGAGAGAGCATGAGTCGGGGGAGGGGCAGAGGAACAAGCAGACTCCCTGCTGACTGAGGAGCCCAACCCTGGACTTGATCCCAGGACCCTGACTGAGATCATGACCTGAGCTGAAGTCAGACGCTTAACTGCCTGAGCCACCCAGGTGGCCCACATTTAGTATTTTTCATATCAAAAACCTTTCCCCTTAAAAGCTAACCACCACTACAGTGCCTGGGTGACTTAGGTAAGCGTCCAATTCTTGATCTCAGTTCAGGTGTTGATCTCAGGGTTTGAGTTCAAGCCTTGTTGGGCTCCACGCTGGGCATGGAGCCTACTTTAAAAAGGGGGGGAGGGGTGCCTGGGTGGCTCAGTCGTTAAGCGTCTGCCTTCGGCTTGGGTCATGATCTCGGGGCCCTGGTATTGGGCCCCACGTTGGGCTCCCTGCTCTGCAGGAAGCCTGCGTCTGCCTCTCCCATTCCTCCTGCTTGTGTTCCCTCTCTCGCTGTGTCTCTCTCTGTCAAATAAATAAATAAAATCTAAGGGGAAAATAAATTAATTAATTAAAAAAGGGGGGCGCCTGGGTGGCTCAGGTGGTTAAGGAACCAACTCTTGATTTTGGCTCAGGTCATGATATCAGGGTCATGAATTCAGGGTAGCAAGATCAAGCCCCATGTCTGGCTCCACACTTAGGAGTCTGCTCCTCTCCCTCTCCTTCTGTCACCCCCCCACCCCCGCACCCCGGCATGCTTTCTCTCTCAAATAAATAAATAAATCTTAAAAATAAATAAATAAATAAAAGGCTAACCACCATAAAGTCTCATGACAGTAAGGTTTAAAAATACACATTTAGGGACGCCTGGTGGCTCAGTCGGTGTCTCCCTTCAGCTCAGGTAATGATCCCAGGGTCTTGGGATCGAGCCCGGCAGCAGGCTCCCTGCTCAGCGGGGAGCCTGCTTCTCTCTCTGCCTGCTGCTCCCCCTGCTCGTGCTCTCGAGCACACGCACTCTCTCTCTGTGACAAATAAGTAGATAAATAAATAAATATCTTAAAAAAAAAGTACACATTTAGAGGTGCTTGGCTGGCTCAATTGGTACAGCATGCGACTCTTGATCTTGGGGTCGTGAGTTCAAACTCCACACTGGGGTAGAGATTACTTAAAAAAAATTTAAGTATATTAAAAAATAAATAAAAGTACACATTTAAAATTTTAATAATCACTAAAAAAATGAAATATGAAAAATGATTTATACTATAACAAATAATCTAAAGAGCAAAGGCAGCATAATTTTAGTGCAACTTCCTTTGATCCCCTGAAATAAAACATTAAACTGTCCTATTAAGTCAGCCTGGGTAAACGGACATATGCTACACTCCCATTTGAGAAGGCTGAATGTTGTAAAGATGCCAGTTCACTCCAAATTAATCTATACATTAATGCAAAATCAAAACCCCAATGGGATTTGTGGTAGGAGGATCTACAGTTCATTCAGCAGTGTAGCTACATGAACATAGTTTAAAAAAACAATAGAAGACTTGCTGTAGAGTATCAAAACATACTCTAAAGCTATGAATTAATTAATTCAACAGAATACTTTGAAAAAGCTAGATAACCCAAATAGGAACATGTCAGAGACATGTGAAACAGATATAAAATAAATTGTATAATTCCAGGTTTTTACAAAAGCACACGTATTTACAGAAGCACAGTAAAATCAAAGACCAAACACCAATCTGTTAAATGTGGTATTCTTTAAGGCTGTAATTAGTAAGGCTTCCACTTGTTTTACACACATATATTGCTTGAATGTTGCGATGAGCGATGAACATATATTAAAGAGAAGAGAAAATGAGAGGTTAAATAAACAAGTGTTCTAGGACCAGAAGAAGAAGATCTAATTTACCAGGAAAAGGAGATCTTTCTGAGGGAGACTCTTTGTCATCATCTATTATGAGAACATCAGGATCTTCAACTGCTTCTGTTTCTACTTTACATGTTGTACTCAAGGCAGTTTGTTTCTTCCTGGATGTTTTAGAAAGAAGGCCTTTACAAGAGTCTAGCTTTATCCCAGTGGAGTTGTTTCTTTTGTCAAGCTCTTCTGGTTTCCCACTTATCTTTTTTGGACTTTGTGAATACTCGTTTGGTTTCTTTCTTTTTGACTTAGGAATTTCCGTTTCCACTCGTTTCCTTTTGCTTTCTTTTTGGTTGACACTGGGCTCTCGTTGTGGACTTTCTATTTCAGAAATTACAGAAATGCATGTGCTTACTAATCAACGAAAACCAAATTTTAATATCCAACCATCTTAATGTCACTTCAAAATATCCAATACTCTTACTACTACAAAATGAAGAAGAATCAAATGTGGCACACTGAAAGCAAGCAGGCTACCTTGTTATTTAGATTGCCTTTTATACAAGCTATGTAAATTCAAATGATCTCATCTAAGGCTTTCCTTAAATGAACTATTAATATTTTAACATAGTTAAAGCTGTCTTTGGGCTCGCATCTGTGGAAAACGGCAGGGGCCAACACTGCACTGAACAAGATGCTTTACTTCAGTTGAACAAATTTCCCTGCCAACCATAAGCAATATTCTCTGTGGACTTGCAAGAGTCAATGACCAAGACTTAATGCTTTCAAAAGCAAAATGTTAATGTAAATGATAATACTTATCACTAGCCTTGTTTATGATGACACTCAGAAAGCACCTGGTGCTCACTTCGTTTTTTTAGAAGCAAAGAAAAATATTTCCTCAAAGAAAATTCAGGATTTGACCACCTAATTTCCTCCAGCAAAAGATTTCTTACTTCTTCAGTCAAATCTTTCCTTCTTTCCACAAACTGCAATAAAGAATAAAATGCTCAGTAACAGACATTGTCTATTTTTTTAAAGATTTTTATTTTTTTTAAAGTAATCTCAGGCGCCTGGGTGGCTCAGTCAGTTAAGTGTCTGCCTTTAGCTCAGGTCAAGATCTCAGGGTCCTGGGATCGAGTCCTGCATCGGACTCCCTGCTCAGCGGGAAGCCTGCTTCTCCCTCTCCCACTTCCCCTGCTTCTGTTCCGTCTCTTGTGTCTCTCTGTCAAATAAATAAAATCGTTAAAAAAAAAAAAAAGATCTCAGGGTCCTGGAATTGAGCCTGGCATCGGGCTCCCTGCTCAGGGGAGGCGTCTGCTTCTCCCTCTGCCCCTCCCCCCACTTGCTCTCTGTCTGTCTCAAATAAATAAAATATTAATAAGTAAATAAATAATAATCTCTGCACCCAATATGGGGCTCAAACTCATAACCCTGAGATCAAGAGTCTCTTGCTCCACTGACTGAGCCAGGTAGGTGCCCCCTACACTGTCTATTAATATTAGTCACAACTACTTTCTGACTATAATAAGTCAGTATTAATGCAGGAGAAGCTTTAGTGACTAAATACAACCTTGACAATGAAGCTGCATTTGCATACTTTTGAAGGACTTAGTTCATATTTTTTTTGTTCCATCTTTCAACTTACACATTTATTACATTAGAATGCTAACTTATACAATATCTAAATGTGCTATTAATCTAGTGTTCTTTTGAAATTGGCTACCATTAATTTTTTGGGGGGCTACCATTAATTCTTAAAGCATTTCTAAAGCTCTAGGAATATTTAAGAGATGTCTACCCCAATTGGGATTTATTTTTTAAAACTGGATTCTAGGGAAAAAAATGAACTTCAGACCATAATAGATTTCCATATGTTTTTCCCTTTTGAAAGAGGTGAAGGAAACACCCTGCAATGGATGAGCTCTACAGTACTTACCCCAACAGCAGACTTAGTACTTTTAGAATTTGAATTCAATGTTGAAAATTCACCAAGAGCAAGAACACATTTTGAGAGATCTAGTACTTTAGTATTCAGTTCTTTAAGTTTGGTTAAGAGAGAGCAAGTAGGTGGTTTCAAATGCCACAAACGGGATCCTAAAGAAAAATAGAAAACAAGTATCTTAATTACTTGCGTTCACATACATCAAATGCCAAATATGCAAACATGAAAAGACTTGACAACTACATAGTTAAACACAAAGATTCCAGAACTCAGTGAGCACACAGCAAACCCATTCTTCCTGCAAACAAATACAATAAAAATTACTGAGCCTTCTGTTCCAACTGTTTAAAATAACCAAGCAACAGCAAACTTTCTTTTCTTTTTCTTTCTTTCTTTTTTAAAAGATTTTATTTATTTATTTGACAGAAAGAGAGCACAAGCAGGGGGAGCAGCAGACTCCCCGCTAAGCAGGGAGCCTGACATGGGGCTCAATCCCAGGACCCTGAGATCACGACCTGAGCCGAAGGCAGACGCTTAACTGACTGAGCCACCCAGGTGCCCTCTTTTCTTTTTAAATCAACCTTGCTACTCAGGGTAAAAATTTCAGGGGCAGTTGGCATCCTGCTTTAAAATTTAAACTTTGAAGTCAGACCTGGGTTCAAATCCAGACTGTGCCACTTGCTAGCTAGGTGAGCATGGGCAAGGTCCTAAACCTTAGTTTCTTCTTCTCTACAATGGGGCTGGCAACAGTCAAGATCCTAGAGTTGTTATGGAGATTAAATTAGTCACGTATACAGTGCTCAGCAGAATGCCAGATACTAGTAAACCAATGTGCAGTAACTCTTTTAAGGTTCTAAAACAGATTCCCTCTGTGCTTGCCTCATCTCCTCATCTACAAATACATATGCTAAGTTTTACAGTAGCACTCTGGTGAAAAAGTGTTTATTAATATCAGGGAAGAAAAACAGAACTAATTTCTATAGTTGAATATACTATTAAAAAATGCTGTAGGGGCGCCTGGGTGGCTCAGTCGTTGAGCGTCTGCCTTCGGCTCAGGTCATGATCCCAGAGTTCTGGGATTGAGCCCTGCATCGGGTTCCCTGCTCTGTGGGAGGCCTGCTTCTCCCTCTCCCACTCCCCCTGCTTGTGTTCCCTCTCTCGCTGTGTCTCTGTCAAATAAATAAATAAAAATCTTTAAAAAAAGTTGCTGTATAAAACTAAACTGGTGAAAATAACAAGAAAGATTTCATCAACTGACTGGCCAATGGCTGAGTTAGGGAAAAAAGGGAAAGTAAAATATCATTAGAAAGACTGGCTAGGAATTTGCCTGTATAAATGGGAGTATGAGAGGCATCTGGGTGGCTCAGTCGGTTGAGCATCTGATTTCAGCTCAGGTCATGATCTCGGGATCTTGGGATCGAGCCCTGTGTCGGGCCCCCCATTCAGCGGGGAGTCTGCTTGTCCCTCTTCCCCTGCTCATGCTCTTTCTTTCTCTCTCATAAATAAATAAATAAACCTAAATGGGAGGCTGAAGAAAACTCAAAAACTACCAAGGTCAGGGGCACCTGGGTGACTCAGTTGTAAAGCGTTAAGCGTCTGCCTTCAGCTTGGGTCATGGTCCCAGGATCCTGGGATCAAGCCCTGCAACGGGCTCCCTGCTTGGTGGGGGGCCTGCTTCTCCCTCTCCCACTCCCCCTGCTTGTGTTCCCTCTCTCGCTGTGTCTCTGTCAAATAAATAAATAAAAATCTTTAAAAAAAGATGCTGTATAAAACTAAACTGGTGAAAATAACAAGAAAGATTTCATCAACTGACTGGCCAATGGCTGAGTTAGGGAAAAAAGGGAAAGTAAAATATCATTAGAAAGACTGGCTAGGAATTTGCCTGTATAAATGGGAGTATGAGAGGCATCTGGGTGGCTCAGTCGGTTGAGCATCTGATTTCAGCTCAGGTCATGATCTCGGGATCTTGGGATCGAGCCCTGTGTCGGGCCCCCCATTCAGCGGGGAGTCTGCTTGTCCCTCTTCCCCTGCTCATGCTCTTTCTTTCTCTCTCATAAATAAATAAATAAATAAACCTAAATGGGAGGCTGAAGAAAACTCAAAAACTACCAAGGTCAGGGGCACCTGGGTGACTCAGTTGTAAAGCGTTAAGCGTCTGCCTTCAGCTCGGGTCATGGTCCCAGGATCCTGGGATCAAGCCCTGCAACGGGCTCCCTGCTTGGTGGGGGGCCTGCTTCTCCCTCTCCCACTCCCCCTGCTTGTGTTCCCTCTCTCGCTGTGTCTCTGTCAAATAAATAAATAAAATCTTCAAAAACAACAAACAAAAAACTACCAAGGTCAGAAACACAAAATGAAAAGAGAACACAGAATATATTTCGTGAGTAGAGGGAGTGCATTAAACCAAACCACAACGCCAGCTAAGAAGAATACAAGGGCTTTTGTGCTGGCCAAAAAAACAAAACAAAACAAAACCAAAAACAGACACCTCTAGGCAGGGACAATGATGAGAAAGATATAAAGCTTTATACACTTTTGGTAATTAAAAACTAGATAAGTAAAATAAGATTGTGGTTGCTACAGCATTTGAATCCAAATAGAAGCATATTCTGATCAAGCTAAGACCACTGTGCAAGCAGCTCACCCTTGTGCCTGGTGCATGTGAGGAAAGGGTGAAGTGGAGCGTGCAGCACTGCGACTTGTTACCTATTCCAGCAGATATTTATATGGTTTGAGAGAGGAAAAGCTGTTCTGGAAAGGAGGCAAACAGATTGCTCTTGAACATTCAACAGCCCATTGGAAAGAACAGAGCTGCAGCTCCTCTGAGAAAGTCTTAGCGATGATCTGTTCACACACAGGCTACGTGTGTGAAGAGCACTGCCTTCCATTTAGAACACAGTGCCTCTCTGGAGAACAACATCCACTGGGGTCCCCCCCACGTGCCTGTTCTCCACCAGCACAAGGGGTGCACAGCAGCTGAGGGCTGAGGATGCTGCTGGCTCTCTTGCCCCGACCCCCCCCATTCGGGAAAGTGGGTCCAAGAATGAAACACATCCTTCGAATTCCCACTTAAATCCCCTTAAGAATTATCTTTAAACCTTAGCCTCATTTTAAGTCAACTTACGGTTTCACGTTACTTCCAACATTTAAAAATATTTCATTATGACAAACGCACCATCATCTTTTTGTCGTACGTGGACGACTCTCTGGAAACCAGCACTCACTGCACTGTACGCATCTAACGCAGCAGCTTTCTTTGCAATCTGTCGTTTCAGCAAATCCGGCAACCCACTCATTAGAAAGTCACGCTTTGCTTTAAACTGCACATCATAATCCTGAGACTTTTCGGATGTATCTTGACTTTCAAGAAAATGATGTGAAAGAAGAAAGCTAAGGTTATACACACTTAAAAAAAATAAACTATAAAACACTTCTAATTGAATTTGAAAAAAATCAGCTACCTGAGATGTTAGCTGGTCAAATTCATTTTTTGCTTATCATAAAAACAAGTCTATCAGTTGTAAGAAATTAAGTAAAAATAAGTATATATAGAAAAATGATTTGAAGGACATCCACCAAAGTGTTAACAGAGACTATCTTTGAGTGGTGAGTTTTTGCCCTTATGTCTTTTGTCTTCTTTAAGAAACAAGCATTTATATTATAATCAGAAAACAAAGTAAGTGTTGTATTTCAAAAAGTTAATGCAAGAATTTCTAATGTGATACTGTTTCCCAAATAATAGCAAGAACATTACGGCCCTTACTACTGATGCCTCAGTTTTACCTGGCTTATCTTCATATTGCTAATCATAAGAGTCTTGACTTCAGTGGGAGGGAGGTGAGGGGGTAGGGGAGGATGGGATGCTGGAGTAGTGGAGGGGGGAAGAGTGTGGTCTCACAGCTTATTTGCCCCTCCTAGCCTGTCATATACACAGTGAGGATTGTCATATTCTCTACAAACAGAAATTTGGGTTGGTAATTAAAAAGAGGCTACAAAAACTTCCATTTCTTGTTTCCTTTTCTATTTGAGAGAAATGAGGGAAAGATGAGATCTAAAGCCCGAGTGAAGGAATTAATCTTAGAAAAGAGGTGGTGTACCTTTTTTACTGTTAATTGGAAGGAAGGAGGAAAAGATGGGTGAAGCTGTAGCTAAACGAGTATGTGCCTGGGGTGCCCGGCTGGCTCAGTTGGTAGAGCATGTAACTCTTGATCTTGGGGTTGTAAGTTTGAGCCCCATGTTGGCTGTAGAGATTACTTAAAAATAAAATCTTAGAAAAAAAACAGTATGTGCCTATAGCAGAAGGTAAACTTTAGGGTAGTAATGTAAAATATATACATATTATATATATGTTATACAATATATGTTATATACAATTATAAATAGTTTGGGAGCATGTGTGCGCGCGTGTGTGTGTATGTGTGTATTTCCTAGCTTTATCCGCTAAGAAGGCCTAGAAGCATTGATACCTCAGGAGCAATGAGTAAAATAAGCACCTAGATCTTGTTTTCTAAATACCATCCTCCACTAAAAGGAACCAGGGCTCTGTGGAGAAAAGGCTATTTTACAAAGCTGGGACAGGGCAAATCAAAGATGAACCTGGAACATCTTCCTGTTTCAGAAAGTAAGGAATGCTGAATAAATGACGGGGATGTGTCAAAGGGGCACAGAAACCAAGCTTTTTAGCCAGAAAGCCTCCCACTGGCTAAATGAGAAACAATCTGAGTATCAAAATAAAAATTAATGGATTAAAATTCCATAAAAAATAGGAAATAATGAATAAATGAATAAATAAGTAAATGAGATATGTAGAAGCACTTTCTCATAGCAGCCAACAAATAGAAAAAGAACAGATAATCAGCAACAGCTAATCACCATTTGACAATGATCATAGTGTGGTTAATCCAGGTGTAAGCCATCAATGTTAATGCTAATAACTGGAAGTCTGCTGAAGAACAAGATATTGGCATTATCTTAGAATGCCTTCCCCCAAATATGAATCAGTTTCAAAGAGAAAGGGTGAATCTAAGGTGGAGAAATACAGCAGATGTCAACAGTCCAGCTGCTCAAGGTCGGCATCACTAGTGATGAGAGGGGTTAAGGTCACATACACCACTTTATGTGATGTACTGAGAAGAGCAGAGCACTGTTTCTGTGGTAATCCTGACAAGAATGTAGAACCATAGTCTCATAATGAGGAAACATCAGACAGACCCAGGTTGAGAGTCATCCTACAACACACACAGTCTGCACACGTCAATAAAAATGGTCAAGGAAATGGGAAATCTTGGTGAAGGGGATACGGAGTTCTTTGTAGTATTCTGGCAACTTTTCTTAAAGTTACTTCAACATAAATTATTTTTTAAATTCTTTCATTGCACACCAATTTAGGAACATAAGAATAATTCTAAGAAACTTAAGTAGTCCAAAACCAGCAAATTTCTTCCTTCAAACAATTCTACTGGCTAAAGCAAATGCATATAAGATGAAATGCTAGACTGTGGGATCTATAGGTTAAAAAAAGAAATCAATTGTATTTCTATATACTAGAAATCAACAATTAGAAAATAATACCATTTACAATAATATTAAATACATGAAATACTTAGAGATAAATTTAACACAACATGTATAAAACCTCTACATTGAGAACCACAGAAATTAAAAACTCAAATAGAAATATATACCATGTTCTTGGATCAGAAGACTTAATATTATTAAGATATCAATTCTCTCACAATTTAATACAATCATTAGCAAAATCCCAGCAGAATTCTACATGAAGTTCCTAACATCTTTATTCACAATAGCTTAAAACTGGAAACAACCCAAATGTCCACCAACAGGAGAAGAGACGGACAAAGGTGGTGTATCCATACAGTGGAATACTACTCAGCAAAAATATAACAATGAACTACCGATATATAGTTGACCCTTGAACGTGGGAGTTATGGGTGCCGACCCCCTGTGCAGTCAAAGATGCATGTATAATGTTTGACTCCCCCAAAATTTACCTACTAATAATAGCTTACTGTGGACCAGAAGCCTTCCTGACTCACATTAACCACTGATTAACACATAGTCTATGTTGTGTGTATTATATGCTATATTCTTTACAATAAAGTAAGCTAGTGACAAAAATAGTAAAAAAGTCCTAAAGAAAATATATTTTTACAGCACCATAATGTAAAACATACATGTAAGGGGGCCTGTGCCATTCAAGCCATGTGGTTCGTTCAAGAGTCGACTGTATTTGAGGATGAATAAATCTCAAAATCAGCACGCTGAATGAAAGAGGCCAGGTTAAAAAAAGGGTACATATGATTTCACCAATAAAGAATTCTAGAAAATGCAAATTAACATAAAGAAAAAGAGATTGGCACTTGTCTGGGCCGGGACTAGGAGGAGGACTGCTGGAGGGCATGAGGAGTCTTTCGGAGGGCAAAGGAAATAAATCCGTATCTGTATGGTGGGGTGGTGCGTTCACTACATATCCAACTGACAAAGCTCATCAAGCTACGTGCTTTCAATGAAGGTGACTATATGTAAATTATACCTCAATGAGGTTTAAAAATTTAACTAATCGATTAAAAATAATAATAAAAGGTAGGGGCGCCTGGGTGGCTCAGTCGTTAAGCGTCTGCCTTCGGCTCAGGTCATGAACCCAGGGTCCTGGGATTGAGCCCCACATCGGGGTCCCTCCTCGGCGGGAGCCTGCTTCTCCCTCTCCCACTCCCCCTGCTTGTGTTCCTGCTCTCGCTATCTCTCTCTGTCAAATAAATAAATAAAATCTTTAAAAATAATAATAAAGGGGGCGCCTGGGTGGCTCAGTCGTTAAGTGTCTGCCTTTGGCTCAGGTCATGATCCCAGGGTCCTGGGATCGAGCCCCGTATCAGGCTCCCTGCTCTGCGGGAGGTCTGCTTCTCCCTCTCCCACTCCCCCTGCTTGTGTTCCCTCTCTCGCTGTGTCTCTCTCTCTGTCAAATAAATAAATAAAATCTTTAAAAAAAATAAATAAAAATAAAAAATAAAATAAAAATAATAGTAAGGTGAAAGAATAAAAAATATACCACTGTAAACCTATACAGAATGGCTAAAATTAAAAAGTCTGATAATGCCAAATGTTAGAGACTGGAACTCTCATACACTGCCCGTGGGAATGTAAAATGGAACACCACTTGGGAAAACAGCTCGGCAGATTCTTATAACGTTAAACATACACCCACCCAGTGACAGAGCAATTCCATTTCTAGGTATTTACTCAAGAGAAATGAGAACACTGTTTACACAAGTGTATGCAATGTTCACAGCAGCCTAATTAATAATAGCCAAATACTGGAAACAACCCAAATGACCATCAATAAAAGAATGGATAAACGAACTGTGGTATATTCATATAAGGAATATTATTCAGCAATAAAAAAGAACCGACTACTGATACATTACCCTGACTGAAAGAAGCCAGAGACAAAAGTGTATCTCCTGTATGATTTCATTTCTATGAAATTCTAGGAAAGGTGAACCAATCTATATCAACAGAAAACAGATCAGAAATTGCATGGGAGTTGGAGGCAGGGATTAACTGCAAAGAGGCACAAAGGAACTTTTTTGAGTGTGATGAAAATGCTTTCTCTTTATTGTTGTGGCGATTACACAGATGTGTGCATTTGTTAAACCTCAAACTGTTTACTTGACATTGTATGAATATGATTGTATGTACATTAACCTGAATAAAGGTGATTTTTTAAAAAAGTGTGTGTCCTGAACAAAAGCAATTAGATATAAAAGAATACATATATAAAGTTTACACGAAGTTCTGAAACAGACAAAACTAATCCATGGTGACAGAAATCAAACTAATCAATGACGATGAAATCAGGATAGTGGTAACCTTTTGTTGTGGTAGGATGGGAATAACAGAAAAAGAGTAACCTTTCAGGAGTAAAATAAATAGGTTAAATCTTGATTTAATGTACTTTTGAAAACCGTTATGCTGAAGAATGATGCATTTAACAAAGCCAATGAACAAACAAAACAGAAACGGACTGATGACACAGGAAACAAAGTGTTGGCTACCAGAGTGGGGAAGGGGAGGGGGCAGACAAAATAGGGGAAGGGGATTAACAGGTACAAACTTTGAGTCATAAACCAGTTAAGTCACGGGGATGAAATGTACAGCACAGGAAGTACAGTCATCGACTGCAGCAACTTTCTGTACAGTGACAGATGGTAACTTATGGGGATCTTTTTGTAACATATAAAAGTATTGAATCACTATTACGTATGTCTCAAACTAACAGGATATTGTATGTCAATTATACTTCAATACAAAAAAGATTTGTGCATTTAACAGTATGTAATTATACCTCAATAAAAGTGGAAGAGGAAAAAATAACCTGAACCATGAGGTCCCTAAACCTGGTCTTCTGCCATCATGCCATCCACTTGCACAGGGATACCAGAACTTGAGTGTCATCCTCACACCTTCCTCTCTCCTACCCCCAGCCCCCAGATCTAATTAATCATTATGGATTTTGATCTAGCAAACTGATCCAGCAGTCAGAATAAACTTTCCAAAATTCCAAATGTTTATGTCCATACCTGTGTTTAAAACCCTCTGACTGCTTCTTATTGCCCTTAGCATAATGACAAAATTCTTGCACATGGTCCAAAGGTGCTACGTGGGCTGGCATCCACCTCTCCAGCTTAATCCTACATTTCTCTCGCCTCTGCTCTCTGTGCTCAAGTCACACTGGCATTCTTTCAACTTTCTCTATTTGCCATGCTCCTTCCAGCTACAGGGACAATGCAGACTGTTCCCTCTGGTTAGAACACTGTTCCACCCCAATGAACTCCTGCTCATCCTTCAGTTGAGGTGACATTTCCTCAGCAAAGCCTTGTTTGACCAGACCAAATCCACTTAATATAAACTTTAGTAGAACTTGGTACCTCTCCTTAATACAACTGCAATTTTTCATTTGTTGGCCCAGTTAATGTTTAATCATAGATTATCTTTCCTCTAGAGTATAAGCCTCATGAGGACAGGGAATGTGTCTTGTTTTGTTCCCATAATATTCCCAGTGCCAAATACATTGCCTGGTACATAGTAGGTATTTAAAGATTTTATTTTATTCATTTTTTTTTTAATGTAATCTCCACCCCCAGTGTGGGGCTCAAACTCATGACCTCGAGATCAAGAGTTGCACGCTCCTCCAACTGAGCCAGCCAGGTGCTCCATAGCAAGTATTTAAATATTTACTGAATAAGTTCATAATCAGTTCTTCAGTGATTTTGGTTTATTTCTCCACGGTTTCATCTAGAGATGGGCCACAAAGTGTCTGATCTTCAAATTGCAGTTGTAGCACTGTCAATATTGTCATCTTTAAAAGTGCATTTATTAAAGCCTCAAATGATAACGTACATGCTTTCTCATCAAAGTAAAGGAAAAAATACAAAAAACATTCTGTAAGATACTTCGGCATTTAAAAATTTGTATTGGACTGACCTGCTTTCATCAAAACCAAGAATAGGATCAGCTGTTTTTTGAGCCTTTCTGGTAAGAAATAAAGGAGCAACTTTCATTTTCCCTTAGAAAAATAAATACTTAGGTTAGTGTCAATGTTTATAATCTCTACTTACCTCCGGTTACTTTCAAATTATATCTCTACCTTCTTAAACTTAAAAAAAATTAACCCTTTTAATTTTTTTAACCTTTAAAAAAACTAACTTTTTAATTCAAAAAATTTCTATATAATGATCTGGTCTCCTAATGTCATTATCAGAATCTCCTGGCAACTTTTTTTTTAAACTATAGATTCTCACAACCCACCTCCAGAGATTCTTAGTCAATATGCCTAGGGAAGGGCCTAAAGATTTAAGAAATTTTTTAATTTACTCTGGTGATTTTGATGATCCATCAGGTTTGGGAACCTCTAAACTTAACAGGCTAAATAGATAGGTAGAAACGAAATAACCTGAATGTACTCAATTACCTTTATAAAACTCTTCACTACCTTTTAACTTTACTTATTAAAATAGAAATACTTAATATAATTAAAAGTGTACACTGTAGAAGACAAGGAATTAAAATGACAGCATTCAGAGCAATATAATCCCTCTAAAACATTCTAATGTTCATCATAAACATTATCAAATTTGATTACCAGGTACATTTTTAGGAGTCTTGTTTAGTTTTTTTCCTAGCACATCATTCAGACACTGAAGTTTCTTCTGATTTTTCTCAGGATGCTTTGAAGAAGTACGATTTGAATCGATTATTAGTACAGAGTCCTAAGACAGAACAATAAAAATATTTTAAAAATATGTCATGCAATTGATGTTTTAAAATAGCAAAAGGATTATGATGCTAGAAGCCACAAGTAAGATGACACTAGCAGGTCCAAAGCTCTCTCCATCAGACACCACCTCACCAATACAGAAAACATATAGTGACAATAGCCTACACTACATCATACAAGTTCACATATCAAAGAGTGGATTTATTATGACCATGGGTCTTCTTCTTTTTTTTTTTTACGATTTTATTTATTTATTCAAGAGAGAGAGAATGAGAGATAGAGAGCACGAGAGGGAAGAGGGTCAGAGGGAGAAGCAGACTCCCTGCCAAGCAGGGAGCCCGATGTGGGACTCGATCCCGGGACTCCAGGATCATGACCTGAGCTGAAGGCAGTCGCTTAACCAACTGAGCCACCCAGGCGCCCCATGGGTCTTCTTTTTTAAAGAAGCAACTAACAGACTTTATTCCAGACAAAAGAATCAATATGACCAAACTATAAAAATTTTAGCTATACTCTTTGAAAGCTATACATCCTATAAATGTATTAGATGAAGTCTGATACGTTTCCATGTGGTCAGCATACATTTACTGAGCATCTCTTATATGCCAGGCAATATAGCAGGCACTGAAAGTACACAGTCAGATGAAACAAGAGTTGGCTTCAAGGTTACACCAAGGCTTAGGGGACAGAAGGAGAGCTAGTCTATAAGTAGGTAGTTCTGAAACAGTATGGTGAGAGCAGTATTGACCAAAATACAAAAAACTGTATAAGTCTACTTGCCTTGAAGGCATCAGTAAAGCTTTCAAGTGGAGGCATTATTCCTAATAGCCAAAAAGCAGAAACAACCCAAATGTCCATCAAGAGGTAATGGGTCAATAAAATGTGATATATATCCATACAATGGGGTATTATTTGGCAATAAAAAGAAATGAAATATTGATGCTACAACATGGGATGAAGCTTGAGAACATTATGATGGGTGAAGCCAGACACAAAGGACCATATCTTGTATGTATGATACCATTTATATGAAATGTTCAGAATAGGCAAATCTATAGAGACAGGAAGTAGATTAGTGGTTGGCTACGGCTGGGGGAGGAGAGATTAGGAAGTGACAGCCAAGGGGAATGGGGGTTCTTTTTGGGGTAATGAAATGTTCTAAAATTGTGGTGATGGATGCACAACTCTGTGACTATATTAAAAGCCATGAATTGTACACTTTAAATAGTGAATTGTATGGTATGTGACTTGTATCTCTATAATAAAGCTGGTTTTAAAAAAAGAGGAATTGTTAGCATTTAGCAGGACTTAATGTTTGAGTAGGAATTCTTCAGGTAAAAGAGAGTACTTGGAATATGCATTTCAAGCTGAGACTACAAACTGGAAAAAGTAAAAACTGCACCACTTGGGGAGAAATAAATAATTTAGTGTGACTAGAGCAAATAGTGTATGAGGAAGGTGGTTGTTTTGAGGAAAGGGAAGAGCTAATTCGGCCTATAAAGGATCTCAGATGACTTAATAAGGATTCAGACTGTATTATTCTACAGGCAAAAGAACCAAAAGATTCTAAAACAGAACTGAAAACATTCTTTCTACCACCTCAAGGGTATCTTACAGTTCTACCCTATAACTTTATAATGGTTTCCTTCTCCCACTCCAAGCACCAGAATAGGACAGAACTCATACCAATAAATATTTCTAATACTTACTTCTGTTTCTGACAATTGCTTCCTTTCAGGAGGTGTCTGATGTCTAGATGAACGTCTCAAGGGTGTCACTATTTCTTCAGTAGCTTTTGACCTACTAATGTGTAAAGCTTTTGCTTTTTCAATCAATTGTTTTGCTTTAGATACATTTTTGGAAGCACTGCTTGCCTAAACAAAAAAATATGAAATATTAATTTAGGTCAGTGGCAAACATTTTATATTTAATAATAAAAAAATTAGAAAAGGTAAAACTTTGGAGACAGTAAAAAAGGTCAGTGGTTGCCAGGAGTTAAGTGGGGAGGAAGGGATGAACAGGCACAGCATAGAGCATTTTTAAGGCAGTGATATCGTACTATATGGATGATACTATAATGGTGGATACATGCCATGATACATCTAAACCCACAGAATATACAAGACCAAGAGTGAACCCTAATGTAAACAATAGACTCTGGGTGATAATGATCTGCCAATGCAGGTTCATCAATTGTAACAAATGTATTACTCTGGTATTGATAATGTGGGAGGCTACGCAGTGTGGGGGCAGGAGGTATATGGGAAATCTTGGTATCTCCCACTTAGTTTTGCTGTGAAGCTAAAACTGTTTTTTTTTTTTAAAGATTTTCTTTATTTGACAGAGAGAGACACAGCGAGAGAGGGAACACAAGCAGGGGGAGTGGGAGAGGGAGAAGCAGGCTTCCCGCCAGCAGGGAGCCCGATGTAGGGCTCGATCCCAGGACCCTGGGATCATGACCTGAGCCGAAGGCAGATGCTTAACGACTAAGCCACCCAGGCGCCCCAAGCTAAAACTGTTCTAAAAAATAAAGTTCAGGGGCGCCTGGGTGGCTCAGTAGGTTAAGCGTCTGACTCTTGATTTCAGCTCAGGTCATGATCTCAGGGTCGAGATAGAGCCCCAAGTCAGGCTTTGCATTCAGCTCAGTCTGCTTGTCCCTCTCCCTCTGCCCTTCCTCCTGCTCAAGCTCGCTCACTCTCTCTCAAATACATAAATAAAATCTTTAAAAAAAAAATAAAGTGGGTTACCTCTAGAGAGTAGAAGATGAAAAGTTTTCACTTTTAATTTTATGCATTTCTGGTTTTTTTAACCAATGTTTGCTGTTTTTTAAAAAGCACTGAAAAGCATAGGCCTGGGTATCCAAAATATGTGTAAGGGGTTAGGAAAACAAAGATTTGCTTCTGTACAGTAGAGCAACAGATGTGTTGTTCTGCTAGCAAACTTTTGGGCAGGTTAATGAAATCTTATAAATTCTTACAAAATAATTGACCTAAATTTAAATTAACAACTCAATTATTGAAAGAAACTGTTACACAAAAAGATATGTTTTAGTGAAGGTGTGGGAAAAAAACATACACATACACATTTTGGCAAGTAATTCTGCTGTTACTTGAAAACCATTTTTTTCTAATAGTGGTTTGTTTAAAAAGATTTTATTTATTTATTTATTTGAGAGAGTGGAAGTGAGGCGGGTGGGGGAGAGGGAGATGGAGAGAGAATTTCGAGCAGACTTCATGTTTAGCACAGAGCCCCACCAGGGCTTAATCTCTCAACCCTATGATCGTGACCTGAGCTAAAACCAAGAGTTGGACGCTTAACTGACTGAGCCACCCAGGTGCCCTAGTTATTTTTTCCTGATAAAAATTTTAAAAAGTTCATGTTTATAAAAAAACAAAACAGAAAAATAAACTAAAACCAACCATAATCCTATCACCTTGAAAACAGTCATTTCCAACACCCTACTTTCTGACCTAGTCACCCATCCTCCTAGCCTTACTTGATTACTCCTGACTACATCAGAAACCTCTCTTGATAGCACTCTTTACTTTCTCCCTGTTTATCAGCCTCTACTCCACCCCACGCAGCTTGGATCCCACTGTACACCACTTCAACTACTCTTAAAAATGTTCTCACCTCCTTTGGCTCCACTGTTCCTTCAAAACAGGGTTAAATATTTATGAGATTAATGGTAAGTATCAAGCATAGTACCTGGAATGTGATATGCAGTCAAAAAACAGGATAGCTGTTAAATAACAACAAAAGAGATGCCAATCTTCTGTCACAGTGGTACTCACCCAAGGATTATGTCACAGCCACGTTGGGAGCTTTTCAACATACACATACCTGTACCTACTCACCCTGGAGAGAATTCAATTCCCTCACAGTGGAGAAAAGCAGATTAGTTTGTAAAAGCAGCTAAATTATTCTTACATATCATCCTACCTCTCCCTTTAGGGTAGTGGTTTTCAATAGTGCAGGGTGAGGGGGTGGATTTCTTTCCCTCCCAGGGATATTTGTTATATGTGGAGACATTTTTGGTTATCATAACCAGGGGAGCTGGAGAGCTACTGGCATTTCCATGGGTAGAGGCCCAGGTTATTGCTAAACATCCTACAATACACAATCAGTTCCCTATAACAAAGAATTATCCAGCCCAAAATGTCAACAGTACCAGGGTTTTTAGACCTGTACCAGAGTTACACACCCCACTTTTTAGCCTCTGATCTACAGAAATAAACCAAAAATTCAATCATGACCTATAAGCAGCCTTAAGGAAAATGATTAGAATGTAACTCTTACCAAAAAAACTTTTTTTTCCCTCTTTTAAAGATTTTGTTTATTTTAGAGAGAGAGAGGGCGCATATGTGCAAGCACGGGGAGGTGCAAAGGGAAAGGGACAAGCGGACTCAGGGCTAAGAGTGGAGCCTGACACAGGGCTCAATCTCACAATACTGAGATCATGACCTGAGCTGAAACCAAGGGTCGAACACTTAACTGACTGAGCCACCCAGGTGTCCCCAAGAAAACTTTTTCTAAGTGAATTATGCTGTCCTTATCAATTGCTTCCATCTCACTGTAAGGTATGTTGACTGCTTAATAAACTAATCAGAGGAATAGAATAATAGTAACAGTATATGGCTGTAGTTAACATAACCAATCTATAAAATATGTGTATCTTCTTTTGGCATACTACTTCTTAAAGTAGTTGTTGTTTTAGGAAACAGAATACCACTTACACAACACCCTAATATTTCAATTACCTTTCTAGTCTGAGAAGTAAAATCTCCATCAGTTGCTTCAGATTTCTCACATCTTTTCTTAGATTTTTTCTTAGATTTCTTAGGAGTACTAATTCTGGTGAATTTCATTCTGAAAAAAAGACATTCAGAAGCATTTCCATGATTATGTGTAAGAATTTCAATTAAATATAGAAAAGAATCAACTAGGGCTCCAATTTCTGGACAGTTCTTTTTTTAAAGATTTTATTTATTTATTTGACAGAGACAGCGAGAGCAGGAACACAAGCAGGGGGAGTGGGAGAGGGAGAAGCAGGCCTCCCGCCGAGCAGGGAGCCCCACGTGGGACTCGATCCCAGAACTCTGGGATCATGACCTGAGCCGAAGGCAGCCGCTTAAAGACTGAGCCACCCAGGCGCCTTGGACAGTTCTTAAAAAAAAAGTACTCCCAGTTAGATTCAAACTACTGATCCAAAGTAAGCCAAACTCAAAGCTAAACTCTCAGAAAATATAAAATGTTTCCTTTTAGAAATCATAAGCTTTACAGAAAATTACCTCCTAAGATCACTCTTCCATTGGCCAAAACCAGCATGCAAGTATATACCTCATATATATAGCTCCATTTACCCAAGAAATAAAACTCTTACTTATTTTTAATCTGTTTGTTAGATGAACAGAATTCATTTTTTTTTTTTAAGATTTTATTTATTTGACAGAGAGAGAGCACAAGCAGGGGGAGCGGCAGAGGAAGAGGGAGAAGCAGACTCCCCACTGAGTGGGAAGCCCGATGTGGGGCTTGATCCCAGGACCCCAGGATCTCGACCAGAGCCGAAGGCAGAGGCTTAACCCACTGAGCCACCCAAGCGCCCCTAAAATTCATATTTGAAAAATATTTCTCCAGGGAATTAATAACCCTGGTAAGAGTTTGAACTCATCTAAAATACATCTAGAATTCTTCTAAAATCATGCCTGGCTTTAAATTAAACGTGGGAAATAAACAGCATTTTGAAACTGTTTTTTTATAAATCAGCTGTGTTCTAGAAAAAATAACACTCTCCAATGCTTGAACTATTTTCCTTCCCAGCTAATAATATACGCAGAATACTCAGAGCTTCAGAACAAAAACAAAACCTTACCTAATAGGGCTCTCTGAATCAGAAGGTACTGTTATTAATTCTGCTGTATATAAACTGTGCTTTTCTAGTAAGTTGGCTGCTTTTGGAGTGGAAGCCTTTGCTGGACTACCATCTTCAGAATCAGTACCGTTAAGGACTATTGTAGTAGGTGTGTTGCTGGTTCTTACAGATCTTCTGGTTGGCTTGGGTGTGGAAACATTTATCAAACTGTATTCAGTTTCAGCTTTAGAATGTATAACCTTATCCTTAACTGGTATGCTGGTCTTTCTTGAAGACTTTTTGTTACACCGAGAGGAAATCTTTAGAAGGTCATCATTTGCTAAATCTTTACAAATAAGACTTTCACTGTAAAATAATGTGTTTTTGAAAACTTCTGTTTTCTTTTGTCTTAAACTCATTCTAAGTCTATTTTGATTCTGTTTATCTCCAAAGGAAAAAGTTGCTGCTTTCTTTTGAATATTTCCCCGTCTATTTTCACCTGGAGTAATACCAGTACCTAACATTTTCTTATCCTTTTTCTTCAGCTTTTTACTTTTCTCGTTAGGAAAACTTCCTTTCTCAGTGTGTGACGGTGAACTGCCATCATTTGAAACCACCTGAATGTTAGGATTTTCCATGATTTTTTTAGAATTATTGTGTCTTCCTTCCTCGTTTAAAGATTTTTCATTGAGCTCTTTCTGCTTCTCAGAAAACTTTCTGACTCCATTTTTAAGTGCATCGGATGCCGGCTGCCTAAATGCTTTCATAAACTGCTGTCTTTCTTCTAGGGTGCATTTCGGTTTCACGGCCTCAGCATTTCCAGCTTCCAGCACTGCCAATTCTAACTCTTCCTCCTGTATGACAACGTTAGATTTTCTTTTCTGAACAGTCTGCTCATTCTCAGGATCAGACAGACTATTTTCCATTTCCAACTGCTTCTGTTTCAAGAAAATGGAGGGTATTTTCCTTGTCTTTCTGGGGGGAATAGGGTGAACTTGCGCAAGAACAGTAACTGTCTTATAGCGTACATGTTGGGAAATTTCACAGGTTCCTGGGTCACTTATACAACCACTTTTGACCATATCTTCAACAGTTTCAGAGGGAATACAAATTGACATTGTAGAGTCTGGTATGTGTTCTGCTTTATTTTCCTTGTGACTTTTTAAAAATTCCTCATAGGAGACTGTAATTGTACTATCATTTAAGTGGGCTGTTTTAGTTATATCACCTCTGGAATCATTTGCAGTACTCTCGATCTCATTAGTTAGGGAAGGCGTTATCTGTTTCCTATCTTTACCATCTTTCTGATGGAGATTTAGCTCCTCAGCCCATGGTATGCTTTCAGATAGATCTATTATATCCCTGTGCTTCCTTTTTCTCATTTTTCTGCAATCATTTTTTGTGATCCTTTGTTTAGGATTCACTTTCTTAGAGCTTTTTATGGAGGTCATAGTGCTTGAGTGTTTTTTATCTTGAATACTTTCTGCAAGTACCTCCACATGTTTCTTGCAGAGTAACAAAGAAGTACTACTTTCTATAAAATCATTATTTAGACTAGTGTCTTCTTTGCTACCAACACTACTAATTTTAATTAGAGATTCATTTTCAGTTTTAACACTATTTAGTCGATGAGATAAATTAACTCTCTTTCCTCTCTTCTTAAACTCTAGATTTGAGAACACTTCCAAAGGTGTTTTACAGTCTTTGCCACCGTCAGCAGGCAATGGTGCAGATGACTTTATCTTGCACTCTTTTGCTGACTGTGTCTTTTCATTTGTGGGGGAAGTCTTTCTAAAATAATCCAGAATATTACTGGATTTTGGTGGAGAGAAAACAGTGTCTCCAGTTTTCCCTATTGGTGATAAATATTTTGTAATTGTTTTGCAGGAAGATCTGTCATCATCTTTCCTTCGCCTTTTGCATGCCTATCAATTTAAGAAAAAAAAAAGCAGTTATTTCAAACAAAATGATCCAAAACATAAATTGTAAACACAGATCTAATATTTTACCTAACTGGATAAAAAAAGGAAGGCTCCCTTAGGTAATGAACCTGATATATTAGAAAAAAGAGCTTTTTTTGCTTTTTTAAAAAATTTGTCAGAGAGAGAGCACAAGCAGGGGGAGCGGCAGGCAGAGAGAGACTCCCCGCTGAGCAAGAAGCCCAACAAGGGGCTCCATCCCAGGAACCTGGGATCATGACCTGAGCCAAAGGCAGACGCTTAACCGACTAAGCCACCCAGGCACCCTGAAGAAAGAGCTTTAAAATTAAATCTACATTCAAATCTCAACATCACATCAGGCCATACACTTATAATTTGTGTATTTTACTTTATATATACTTAAATAAAAAGTTTCAAGGCCACTATACTTATGTACAAATCGTGTTCATTTCTGTTGGCCTCTGTTTACTCTATAACCTTTGAATAGTACCACCCACCCCACAAAATTTGTAACGAACACATTGCATAAAAATATGTGAAGTCAAATGCATGGTGGGGACTCTACAAATATTAATTCCATTCCCTTTTTCCTTTTTTAGTTAAAAACAAATTATTCTTGGGGCGCCTGGGTGGCTCAGTCAGGTAAGCATCCATCTCTTGATTTCAGCTCAGGTCATGATTTCAGGGTCATGGGATCAAGCCCCTGGTCGTTGGGTTCTGTGCTTTTTTTGCTTTTTTAAAAAAGCAGAGATTCTCTCTCTCCTTCTCCTTCAGTCCTTCCCCCTCCTGAACTCTCTCCTTCTCTCTAAAATAAACAAATAAATCTTTAAAAAAAATCGTTCTATTTCTAAGAAACAGACACATAGTGAACAAACCTATGATCCTCAAATTCACTAATCAAGTAAAAATTATGGTGAAGGACACTTACCACAAATTAAAAAAAAAAACTTACCAGTGTTTTGTTATTAAAAGTTACTGCCTGCCTCCTATGTTATTACCCTCACATATCAAGTTGACTATAATACTATAAAGTTATATTTCTGTTGGTCATAAATTAGTAACTTACATAATAGAAAAAATTATTAGCTACAAAAAGCTCCATCAATCTTTTCTGTCATTTTAACTTCCCTTGGTTCATTTGTTAAAATAAACTTTCCAGAATGACAAGGAAATTTTTAGAAAAAGGTAAGTAATGAGGGGTGTCTGGTTGGCTCAGTCAGTAAAGCATGCGACTCTTGGTCTCAGGGTTGTGGGTTCCAGCCCCAAGTTGAGTGTAGAGCTTACTTAAAAATAAAATCTCAAAAAAAAAAAAGATAAGTAATGAATGGGGGAAATATGCTTCTAGAAAATTAAAAGGATCACAAAGCTATCATCATTAAAAACAAAGTACGGGGGGGGGAGAAGATAGCAGGAGGGGAAGAATGAAGGGGAGTAAGTCGGAGGGGGAGATGAACCATTAAGAGACGATGGATTCTGAAGAAAAAAGAAAAAGAAGAAGATAGCAGGAGAGGAAGAATGAAGGGGAGTAAGTTAGAGGGGGAGACGAACCAGGAGAGATGATGGACTCTGAAAAACAAACTGAGGTTTCTAGAGGGGAGGAGGGTAGGGGCATGGGTTAGCCTGGTGATGGGTATTAAAGAGGGCACATTCTGCACGGAGCACTGGGTGTTATGGACAAACAATGAATCATGGAGCACTACACCAAAACAAATGATGTAATATATGGTGATTAACATAACAATAAAAAATTAAAAACAAAAAACAAAAACAAAAAAAAGAGACGATGGATTCTGAAAAACAAACTAAGGGTTCTAGAGGGGATGGAGGTGGGAGGATGGGTTAGCCTGGTGATGGGTACTAAAGAGGGCACGTTCTGCATGGAGCACTGGGTGTTATGTGCAAACAATGAATCATGGAACACTACATCAAAAATTAATGATGTAATACATGGTGATTAACATAACAATAAAAATTTAAAAAACATATATATATAAAAACAAAACAAAGTACTGGGGGCACCTGGCTGGCTCAGTCAGTGGAGCTTGTGACTCTTGATCTTGGGGTTGTGAGTTCGAGCCCCACACTGGGTGTAGAGATTACTTAAAAAAAAAAAAAAGCATAGTACTGATACATGAATAAGGTAGCCAACGTAATGGAATGGATTAGAAAACCAGAAAAAGAAATAAGTAAATATTTAAGAACTTGGTATATGAGGGGCGCCTGGGTGGCTCAGTTGGTTAAGCGACTGCCTTCGGCTCGGGTCATGATCCTGGAGTCCCAGGATCGAGTCCCACGTCGGGCTCCCTGCTCGGCGGGGAGTCTGCTTCTCCCTCTGACTCTCCTCCCTTTCATGCTGTCTCTCATTCTCTCTCTCTCAAATAAATAAATAAAATCTTTAAAAAAAAAAAAGAACTTGGTATATGAGAACAGTAGCATTCAAGTTAGTGAGCAAATAAGTAATTAATAAATGGTATTGGGACAAATTTCTAACCAGTTGGATAAATATGAGGCAAAATTAATTACAAATTAAAATTTTATATGTTAAAATGAAACAGTAAAAGCATTAGAAGAAAATGCTAATGAGCTGTTAGTATTATCATTACCCTGAGATGGTATCAAAAGTATGATACTATGGGCTCTGGAGTCAGGCAGATTTAAGTTCAAGTGCTGGCTCTGACATCTACTAGTACGGCGCCCTAAGCATATTACTTTTAACTTTAAAAAAATTGTTTTTTAAAGTAGGCTCCACACTGTGGAGCCCAATGCAGGGCTTAAACTCACAACCCTGAGATCAAGACCTGACATGAGATCTAGAGCCGGGCGCTTAACCAACTAAGCCACCCAGGTGCCCACTTTTAACTTTCTAATTTACTTTTTCTTTTCTTTTTAAAGATCTTATTTATTTATTTGACACAGAGAGTCTAAGGAGGGGGAGCAGCAGGCAGAGGGAGAGGGAGAAGCTGGCTCTCCAATGAGCAGGGAGCCCGATGTGGGTCCTGATTCCGGGACCCTGAGATCATGACCTGACCCGAAGGCAGATGCTTACCCGACTGAGCCACCCAGGCACCCTTCTAATTTACTTTTTCTAACTTAATTTACTTTTAATTACTTTTTTTTTAAAAGATTTTATTTGAGAGAGAGAGAGAGAGAGAAAATGAGTGCGGGGGAGGGTGCAGGGAGAAGTAGAGGCAGAGGGAGAAGCAGGCTCCCCACTGAGCAGGGAGCCCGATGTGGGGCTCTATCCCAGGACCCCAGGATCATGACCTGAGCTGAGGACAGACACCTAACAGACTGAGCCACCCAGGCACCCCACTTTAATTATTTTTTTACTTTCTTCTGTCATCCGTATGGATACAGATAATGATACCTCAGCACAGGGTTGATATTAAGCAAAATAATGTATACAAGGCCCTTACCCTTGCAATACTAAAAGGAAAGTATCATTACTATGAAATAAGGTAAGCAGAGCACCAAAAGCAGAAACTCTAAGGTAAAGCTTGATAAACTGACTGTACAAAAATCAAGAACTGTCTAATTCAACTACCAAAAGTCCTTCTTCACACCCAAGAAAGCTGAGCAACTGCCTTGATTTAGAAAACAAATATCAGCATAACAACTATTAGCAAGTAGACAAAAGTTATTCAATTCTAAAAAATAAGAGAGAGTCCCAGTTCTATAAGTGAACGTACATCTTGGCTCACTTCAAGGACACGAGTATGTGTATTTCAGTTAGAACGCTAGCTTGAGATGAAAAGGTGTAAAAATATAGCAACCATCACTTTTGAGATGCTACTCCATTAGTTCAGGGCATTAAAGTATCTTTGTAAGGACTGCTCAGTGCATTTCACTGAAACTTGGTGAATACATAAGAATAACAGCATTCCGGGGCGCCTGGGTGGCTCAGTTGGTTAAGCGACTGCCTTCGGCTCAGGTCATGATCCTGGAGTCCTGGGATCGAGTCCCGCATCGGGCTCCCTGCTCAGCAGGGAGTCTGCTTCTCCTTCTGACCCTCTCCCCTCTCGTGCTCTCTATCTCTCATTCTCTCTCTCTCAAATAAATAAATAAAATCTTTAAAAAAAAAAAAAAAAAAGAATAACAGCATTCCATGCTACTAACTGCAGTATCTTAAGCCCTAGAGCCATGAGAAACAGATTTTTTTTTAAGATTTTATTTATTTATTTGACACACAGAGAGAGACAGCGAGAGCAGGAACACAAGCAGGGGGAGTGGGAGAGAGAGGAGCAGGCTTCCCGCCGAGGAGGGAGCCTGATATGGGGGCTCGATCCCAGGACCCTGGGATCATGACCTGAGCCGAAGGCAGACGCTTAACGAATGAGCCACCCAGGCGCCCTGAGAAACTGATTTTTTAAATAAAATTACTTTGTTTCATTCCTGTAGTGACAATCTAAGCGGTAGTCCTAGAACAGGTAGGTGGACAGAGTAGTTGAACTTAAAGTCTTTTCAAGCTAAAGTTCTGACTCCTTACGATGAACCCACACTTGATCCTGGGATCCTCTGTGACACTTCACAAGTCCAAAACATCAGGTTCCACCAACATTTGTATCTGGGAACTGGTCGAGGTATCTTTTCAATCCTGACTTTCCTGGCCCGCAAACATCTCACAATCTCAATGTTTGTTAGTACCTATCACGACTTTAGGAAGCGACACACTCCAGCAATTGTTGCACACAATGTCACAGGCGGGGCCTCAGGAGGTCCCTCCTTTCCCCTCCTAGAGCCAAAATCGGAATTACCTTTTACCCACCTCGTACAGAGATACACTAGCTTACCTCAATCTCGTAGTCCTTCACCGGAGGGGGAGCAGCTGCCGCCGCCATGGCCAGGACCCCCACCATGCTCCCGGCTTCCCGGAATACCGGCTCCTAGGGCGTTGTGCGGCCGGGCCCCGCCGGCCTGGAGGCCATGGAGGCGGCCGGCTCCCGCCGAAGGAGCAGCCGGGCCGCGGGGTCCGTCTCCGACTCCCCCGCGCCCACCGGGACGGAACGGTTGCGGACGCTGGGCCCAGCTCAGCCGAGTCGGACGCGGGAAGAGGCGGTAAGAAAGCGCGGGCAGTGAGGACTCTGGGACGCGGCCGGCGAGCGCGGGGTGCCCTCGATGCGGGCGCCCCAGGCTGAGCGCCGGGGACTGCTACCCCGGCCGGGAAAGCAGGCCCAACGCAGATCGGACCCGCGGGCTTCGGAGAGAGTTCTTGTCAATTGGGTTTTCGCGCCGTCCGGAGCGCAGGGGGCGGAGCTTACGATTGCTTCGGGACGCTGCGCGGACGGTGAACAGAGAGGGTCAAAATAATTCTCGGGCGAAACTGAAGGAGGCGGGATTGGTCTCGCCGTGGGATTTCAAACTAGCGGGAATTTTGGAGATTCGAACGTCTCACGCCCAGTTTCACGGATGAGGACATGACTAAAGCCGGTTGGTCGCAGAATTAAAACTCTAGATTTTGATGCCCCAGGCTAACCCTTTTTCAAAACTGGAAATTTGAAAAATACAGGAAAGGAAGTAATTGATTACATTTCTCCCAGACGGAATGTTATTTTGGCAAGCGTCCTACCTTGAAATACGCTCTGCCGGGATCCGAGATTGCGACTTTTAACCCTTAATTGAGCTAAAGAGGCATTTCTTCCCATGGACTTCGTCCTCGCGGGCAACTAGGAGCCCATCATGGCCTCAGCTGGTTGGAGTGCTCAGCTGTCGCAGGGTACCAGTATTTTGCTGGTTTGTAGTGATGATAATCTCATACGTCATTTGCATTGCTTTCGTGGATTGGTTTGGCTTTGACTTTTTTTTTTACATCAGTTGCAGTGACATATAGAGTATGTTTATTTTGTTTGAGTGCATAGTTTTGACTGCATGGTATTAAGTGCAAAGTAGGGCAAGTAAAAGGATATATCAAATAATAAGGGAAGCCACCTTGTTACGTCGGGTTATGCATACTCTTTTCAACTACTGACGTAATTGTGTCCATCTTTATACCATAAAGATGGTATTGCTGTTGTTTTGACAGCATAAAGGGTACAAATTTCTCCGATGAAACTGGAGGTAATTATTTTTTCTTTTAAAATTATTAGCCCCGGATAAGATTTTTCAGGGAGACTGCACTACCTTCAGTCTTCTATATATTGTTTTGTTGTTCTGTTTTTTTATTATTATTACTCACCGTAGAGTAAGAACATTGCCCAAGGAGATGGATGAGGAAGAGGACAAGGCAGAGAAATAAAAGAGAAAATTACAGAGAAAACTGAAAGTCCCCTTGACTTTGACCCCCAAATTCAGTGTCTTCCTCTTGGCCCCAGTAGTGGCCATTATTACTTATTTGGTGGGTAGCACTGCAAACATATATACTTTTTTTTTTTTTTTTAAAGATTTTATTTATTTATTTGAGAGAGAGAGAGAGCACGAAAGGGAAGAGGGTCAGAGGGAGAAGCAGACTCCCCGCTGAGCAGGGAGCCCGATGCGGGACTCGATCCCGGGACTCCAGGATCATGACCTGAGCCGAAGGCAGTCGCTTAACCAACTGAGCCACCCAGGCGCCCAAACATATATACTTTTATATGGATACATATATGTATCCATAGAAAAATCTTTAATGTTTTTAATTATAGAAAAGGTAACACTGTAAATATCACTCAGCCTCCTGCTTTTTTCATTCATTATTGTTTTCAAGAGCTATCCATGATACACGTAGATCTGATTCATTCCTCTTCATTCCTCAGCATTCCATCCACCTAGACACATTTTATTTATCCATTTCCTTCATGTTGTCTCCAATTTTCTGTTTCAGTGCATAGGTGAACACTTTTCTATGTCTCCTTGAACATGTGTAATGTTTCTCCAGAAGACACACCTAGAAGTGGAATTGCTGGGTTATCAGGGTATGTATCTCTAGTGCTTTTTATTCTTCTCAGTTACTAAGCATTTAAACTGCACTGGTTTGTTAAGCATTTGCACTGAGTTCATTTTTAAATATGTAGTTAGTATTTTACACAACTCTTCTTTAGGAGTTAATGACATTTATAAGTTTTAAATTAAATGAGCTCTCACATTTGTATAGCAATTTAGCATTTATGATGTGTCCATGGGGTGTTTTATTATCTTCCCCATCTGGCTAACCCCTACTTTTATTGATTGATTGATTGATTGATTGATTGATTCCTTTTTAAAAAAGGGGGTTGGGGGAGAGGAGCAGAGGGAGAGGGATAAGCAGACTCCATACTGAGTGCGGAGCCCATCGGGCTCAATCCCAGGACTCTGAGATCATGATCTGAGGTGAAATCAAGAATCTGAGGCTTAACTGACTGAGCCACCCAGGCGCCCCACCCCTTTTCAAAAATTAACTTTTATATTTATCAAAGTAATGCCTGTATTTGGTTAATAAATATCAAAGAGCATTACAAAACTTACTATCAGAAAAGAGCTAGAGCACCTGGGTGGCTCAGTCAGTGAAGCATCCGACATGATCTCAGCTCAGGTCATGATCTTAGGGTTGTGAGACTGAGCCCCATATCAAGCTCCACATTCAGTGGGGAGTCTGCTTGATATTCTCACCCTCTCCTTCTGCCTCTGCCCTGCCCCCTGTTTGTGCTTGCTCGCTCTCTCTCTCCCTAAAATAAATCAATAAATCTTAAAAAAAAAAAAAAGAGCTGATTTCTTTTTTTTCTTTTTAAGTAGGCTTGGGATGCCTGGGTGGCTCAGTCAGTTAAGTGTCTGCCTTCGGCTCAGGTCATGATCCCAGGATCCTCGGATCAAGCCCTGAAGTGGGCTCCTTGCTCGGCAGGGACCTGCTTCTCCCTCTGCCTGCCACTCCCCCTGCTTGTGCTGTCTCTCCGACAAATTTTCAAAAAAATTAAAAATAAAAATAAATTAAGTAGGCTCTATGCTCAGTGTGGGGCTGGAACTCACCATCCTGAGGTCGAGAGTTACACAATCTTGGGACACCTGGGTGGCTCAGTTGGTTAAGCGTCTGCCTTTGGCTCAGGTCATGATCCCAGGGTCCTGGGATCGAGCCCCGAATCGGGCTCCTTCCTCAGCAGAGAGCCTGCTTCTCCCTCTCTCTCTGCCTGCCACTCCCTCTGCTTGTACCCTCTCTCTCTCTCTCAAATAAATAAATTTTTTAAAAAAGGAAAAAAAAAGAGTCACATGATCTACTGACTAAGCCAGTCAGGTGCCCCAAAAAAGAGCAGATTTCTATGTCATACCCTAGTATAATTTCCCAGAGGCAGCCACTTTCAAAACTCTTCTAGCGCTATAAATATCTCCTTATTTTTTTAAAGGATTTTTTTTAAAGATTTTATTTATTTATTTGACACAGAGAGACAGCTAGAGAGGGAACACAAGCAGGGGGAGCAGGAGAGGGAAAAGCAGGCTTCCCGCTGAGCAGGGAGCCCAATGCGGGGCTCGATCCCAGGACCCTGGGATCATGACCTGAGCCGAAGGCAGATGCTTAACGACTGAGCCACCCAGGTGCCCCTAAAGGATTTTTATTTATTTATTTGAGAAAGAGAGAGAGAGAGAGTGCTCACGCACAAGCAGGGGGAGAGGCAGAATGAAAGAAAGAGAAACTGGAGCAGACTCCACGATGAGAGTGGAGCCTGATGTGGGGTTTGATCCCAGGACCCTGACATCATGACCAGAGCTGAAATCAAGAGCCAGCTGCTTAATCAACTGAGCCACCCAGGCGCCCATCTCCTTATTTTTAAATAGAGCAATATGTTTATACAGCTATTTCTTGATTTAACAATTTTAAACAGTATTCATTAATGTCCTTTTATGTTGGTTAAGGACTTATTTTTAAATAGAGCAATAAGTTTATACAGCTATTTCTTGATTTAACAATTTTAAACAGTTATTCATTAATGTCCTTTTATGTTGGTTAAGGACTTCATTCTCTTATAACACCACCCTCCACGCTTTCTCTCTTCCCACCTTCCCAGTATAGTTATATTATAAAGAATTGTATACCTGTACACAAATGTTCATAGCAGCTTTATTTGTAATAGTAAAAAACTGGGAACAGCCCATCAGAAAGCAAATGAATAGACACATTGTGATACATCCATATTATGGAATACTACTCAGCAATAAAAAAGAAATGAACTATTAATACATGAAACATGGATGAATCTCAAAATCCTTATACTGAGTAAAATAAGCCAGATGAAAAAAAGAGTACACATTGTATGATTAAATTTATTTAAAATTAGAGAAAATGAATCTCTAAAGACAGAAAGCAGATCAGTCCTTACTTGAATTCAGGGGTTGAAGGAGGGGTGGATTATATGGAAACTCTGGGAAGTGAGGGAAATGTTTATCTTGGTGAGGGTTCCACAGGTATCTACTTAGGAAAAAGTTCATCAAACTGTATACTTGGCAGTTTATTGCAAATCAGTTACACTCAATAAAGCTGTTTTTAAAGATTGTTAAAGCTAATTGAAGGTTTTCAGCATGGGTAACTCATTAGTGGGATGCTGTCCCTACTATAGGTATGATCAGATGAGCTGGCTTTTTTTTTTTTTTAAGATTTTATTTATTTATTTGAGAGAGAGGGAGAGAGAGAGAGAGAACAAGAGAGCACAAGAGCACAAGCAGAGGGGAGGGGCAGAGGGAGAAGCAGACTCCCTGTGGAGGAGGGAGCCTGACGCAGGACTTGATTCCAGGACCCTGGGATCATGACCTGAGCCAAAGGTCGACACTTAACCAACTGAGCCACCCAGGCGCCCCTAAATTCCTGTTTTTGATGGTGCATTGTGGGTTCATAGAAAAATGTACTAAAGGAATCTGGCAACTTACTCTCAAATGGTTTATTGAGGGGAAAATTTTTTTTGCATTTTATTTGCGATTTTTCTGTTGACATCTGAGATTTCTGTAAAATTGAGTTCTCAAAATTAAAAATATATGGCATTAATTAAAATGTTACAAGTTACAGTCAAGATTAGAATTATCTCCTAATTGGGGCGCCTGGGTGGCTCAGTTGGTTAAGCATCTGCCTTTGGCTCAGGTCATGATCCCAGGGTCCTGGGATGGAGTCCAGCACTGAACTCCCTGCTCAGTGGGGAGCCTGCTTCTCCCTCTGCCTGCCCTTCCCCCTGCTTGTGCTCACTCTCTCTCTCTGAAAAATAAATAAAATCTTTTAAAAATGTTTATTAGAATTATCTCTTAATTATTTTTGATTGGACAGTAGTATTTCTTTGTATGAGTCCCTATTCAAAAACGAGGTACTAAGACTTACTTAGTTGTAGCCAGTTGATTCTAAAGAATGTGTTAATGGCTTTAAGTGTACAAACAGGGGAGTGAAGAAACTAAAGAAAATAAATTGTCTGTATGTGCCTAATACAGTTAGGAGCTTTCTGAGAAGAAGCTGGAGAGAGGGGAGAGGAAGCCTTGGCTGACCAGATAACCAAAGTATTCTGGACTGAATCCATGTTTGCCAAACAACTCTGGTTATGACCTAATTTTCCAGCTGTTGTAATCTTCGGAGCAATTATATTCTTATTGTAAATAAATAACTTAGCAAGTTGCTTTATTTGTTTCTTGTCTTATTAGCACGAGGAGTCTGACCCTGAATCTGCTCACCTCTGGGTAAACTCGAAAAGTCAATCCTAGACCAGTGTGACGCGAAGGAGATAAAAATGTGTAAAGCTCTGCCTGCTGGCCTGCTGGCTTCTATCACTGCCACCTCTAGATCAATCATCCGGTTACTGACCAGAGTATTTACTTTGCTCTAAAGCTGAAAATAAAACATCCCAAAATTTTAAGCCTGGGAGGGGTGGTTTCACAAGATCTTCTTCAGTTTTCTTTGTATTATTTTTCTGTATAATGTGACTATATTAAATACATTATTTCCTGCCTCCCATCAGGTCAAGGAAATAAAGCTGAATGAAACCAAAATTAGTGTCTTGGCCTTGTGGACATTTTCCTTTTAATTTTTTTTCTAAGTTTATTTATTATTATTTTTTATTTTATTTATTTATTTTTTTAAAGATTTTATTCATTTGACAGAGAGAGAGAGACAGCTAGAGAGGGAACACAAGCAGGGAGAGCGGGAGAGGGAGAAGCAGGCTTCCCGTGGAGCAGGGAGCCCGATGCGGGGCTCAATCCCAGGACCCTGGGATCATGACCTGAGCCGAAGGCAGACGCTTAACGACTGAGCCACCCAGGCGCCCCTATTATTATTTTTTAAAGATTTTATTTATTTATTTGACACAGAGAGAGACACAGCGAGAGAGGGAACACAAGCAGGGGGAGTGGGAGAGGGAGAGGCAGGCTTCCCCCAGAGCAGGGAGCCCAATGCGGGGCTCGATCCCAGGACCCTGAGATCATGGCCTGAGACAAAATCAGGAGCGGGAGGCTTAACCAACTGAACCACTCAGGCACCCCAGTTTGTTTGTTTGTTTGTTTAACTAATCTCTACACCCAACATGGGGCTCCAACTCATGACCCTGAGATCAAGTATCACAGGCTCCTCTGACTGAGCCAGCCAGGCGCCTCCAATTTTTCTTTCTTTCTTTTTCATATAGTAAAGTTTTCCAGGGTGGGATCCAATTCTATTCAATTAGCTTTAGAAAGCACACAGAACATACTGTGTTCAAGATCATTTAGTATATTCAGGGGCGCCTGGGTGGCCCAGTTGGTTAAAGGACCGCCTTCGACTCAGGTCATGATCCTGGAGCCCTGGGATCAAGGTCGGGCTCCCTGCTCAGCGGGGAGTCTGCTTCTCCCTCTGACCCTCCCCCCTCCCGTGTGCTCTCTCTCTCTCTCATTCTCTCTCAAATAAATAAATAAAATCTTAAAAGAACATTTAGTAAATCATTTTTTCACTGACTCAATCTGTGCCTAAACCCTCCTATTTCCTTGCACCATTTGACTATCTTTTCCTCTGCTTTACTGTAAAAACCTCTGTAAAGGTCAACATCCTAATTCAAGCCTCTATCATATCATAGCCGGACTCATGCCCATGGTCGTTCCTTATTTACCACTCCATCCAGCTATCCTATGTATTTTCATTTCACTGAACAAATATTTATTGAGAATTTACTATTGCCAACCCCTACTTTATTTTTAAGATTTTATTTATTTATTTGAGAGAGAGAGTGTGTGTGTGTGGGTAGTGGGAGGAGCAGAGGGAGAGGGACAAGCAGACTCCGTGCTGGGCATGGAGCCCATGTGGGGCTTGATCACACCTGAGATCATGACCTGAGTGGAAACCAAGAGTCGGATGCTTAATTGACTGAGCCACCCAGGCACCCGTTCCCCTACTTTATCTTTAGACACACCAAAGTGTCATGCCTATCATTTGTCTTCCTAAAACATTGCTTTGCAAATGTCACTGCACTTGCAAAAACCTTTAATGTCTACTCATTAAAGTCAAAACTTCTTAACCTCAACTCCATGGCCCTTATTCTTCCTCAACTTCATCTCTCAGAATATTATTCAGTTCCACCATTCCTATTTCCAAGACCTATCCGTTTCCTTAGTTTTGGCCTACCTAGGGTGCATTTCCACAGCCCTTTTGTTTAGTTAATACCTAGATTTATTCTAGAGGTATTTGTTGAGTATTTACTAAGTGCCCAGCTACCTTACCTTCAAGATAAAGCTAATTTCCCATTTTCTCCAGTTGGGCTTCCCTTTTCTAAATTTCTCCAGGTCCAAGTGTCATTTACTTAGCACAAAACAGGGTGGTCGAGAGAGCTTTATTCTGGCCCAGGAAAACTGCAATCTAGCTTTTATTACAGACTGGTTGTGTAACCTTTAGCAAAACATGTTTCATCTGTTTCCTGGCAGAGGCTACTTTCAGCTCTAACATCCTTGGCCAGGGGTCAGGAAATTACCACCCAAGCCAAATCTGACCCACTACCTATTTTTTTTTTTAAGATTTTATTTATTATAGAGAGAGAGAGAGCAAGAGAGACAGCACAAGTAGCGGGAGGGACAGAGGAAGTGAGAGAGGGAATCTCAAACGGACTCCCACCGAGCGCCCCTTGCAGGGCTCCATCTAATGATCATTACCTGAGCTGAAATCAAGAGTCTGGCGCTTGCTTAGCCAACAAAGCCACCCAGGCGCCCCAGACGCACTACCTATTTTTGAATGGCCCTTCAGGGAAGAACGATTTTTATTTTCACTTATTTATTTCTTTTAGAGAAGGAGAGAGCGCGCGCGCGCAGAGGAGGAAAGAGGCAGAGGAAAAGGGAGAGAGAAAATCTTAAGCAGGCTCCACGCTCAGCCCAAGGCGGACACCGGCCTGGATCTCACCTCCTTGAGATCGTGACCTGAGCGAAATCAAGAGTCAACCGCTTAACTGACTGGGCCATCCAGGCACCCAGATTTTTTATTTTTAAATAGCTTTAAAAGGATGCAAAGACATTTTGTAACAGGTGAAAATTATCTGTAAACATAAGGTTTTATTTGCACACGGTCACGCCCATTTACCTCCGACTTTGCAACTGAGACTTGATGGCCCACCAACCTCCCAAGTTTTACTACTTGCCCCTTACAGAGAAAGCTTGCTAACACCCATCTTGGACTTCTGCCTAGATTGCTGTACCTACCGCAGGTCATTGTCCTGGCTCCCTCATTAGACTGCGAGCTTCTGAGTGGTGTACTCTCGTCTGACCCTCTGAGCGCGGTGCCTGCTTCACAGTAACCTTTTAAAACGCCTGCCGCAGCGGGGACGCTCCTTTGCTAGGGAGGTGGGACAGTGACGATTTAAGAGCCATCTGGGTTGAAATACCGACAACTTGAGAAAGTTGATTCCCCTCTCTGCCCGTTTCCTCCTCCGTGAAATGGAGGCGCAAGGGAGGCTGGTAGTGAGGCCCAAATGAGCCAAGATGGGGGAAGCACTCCGCAAGGGGAAGTTACTAATCTTTCCCCGACCCCACGCGTCTCTGAAAGAAGCACTGAGGTCAGGCGCTGCTTGGGAACCGGGACACGGCCGCGTGGACATGGGGGCGGCCGGCGCTGGGATCGGGAGGCGGGTCGTGCCGGGAGCCGGTGCGGCTGTCAATCAAGTCGGCCGTGGGGGCGGGGCGGGGCGGTGCTTCCGCCTGCGCGTGGTCGAGCCGGGCCGCTCGCCGGCGCCCGGGACTGTGGGGAAACCGCGCCCGCAGCCGCCGGCCGCGCGGCCGGACGAGGGGGCGATGGAGCTGGAGCCCGAGCTGCTGCTGCAGGAGGCCCGGGAGAACGTGGAGGCGGCGCAGAGCTACCGGCGGGAGCTGGGCCAGAGGCTGCAGGGTTTGCGGGAGGCGCGGAGGCAGGTCGGAGGGCCGCTCCCGGAGGGGCGCTGAGGGCCCCGTGGAGGGCGCGGGGTGCCCGGCGGGTGGGTGGAGGGCTCCGAGGGCTGCGAGGGGCGGGAGAAGGGAGGAGGCTCTGAAGGTGCAGGGAGACCCAGCAGGGTCTGGGAACTAAGGTGGGTGCTGGCTGGCGGGGGTGGAGGGGTCTTAAGGCGAAGAGACAAGTTTGGGGGATCGAGGGAGAGTGTGAGGGGGCGTTCCCTAAACTGTGTGGGGCGGTGATGGGGATAGGGGTGGAGGTCGGGGAGAGCGAGCGAGCAGAGCAAAAACCCGAGGGCGTCGTCACAGAGGGTACTGAGGACTGGGGAGAGTTGGGGGAGGTGGAGATTCTTTGGGAAAACCTGCCTTGGGGATGGAGACTGATTTTAGAGAGCCTGAATGGGATATTGGAAGGGGGGGACTAAAGAGACAGAGACAGGGTAATTGAGAAGCAGTAGAGTTAACACTAAATGAATGGGATTAATGCCTGAGAGTAGTATTTAATATCTCATGTAATCTTGAATGCATTAAAAAATACCATTTAACATAACCCTATTCTAGATGGTTTAGAATTTTTAAAGTGGAGTTGTGTTGGAAGGGCAAAAGAAGGAAATTGAAATACTTGAGGGATAGAATACAAAAGTGTAAGGAAATGGAAAAAGATTTAAAGAAAGGAGTGCTGAAAGGAAAAGCTAACTATACTTTCAAGTGACAGCATTATCTGTTCTATGGGGACATGGTTATCAAAGATATAGGAACACCCTGGAACATATACAGAAAAAAGATATAACCCACTGCCAATGTGTAGTGGGACAGATAATCCTCAAGCAACTATTAACACAGGATCTTCATAAATGCTTTTGGAGTGAGTTTGCTTCCATCTGAGTGGAATCATTTGAGTGAGTGGGATTTTTCTATATCACACTTAATCTATTTTTTTTTTTTTAGATTTTATTTTTATGTAATCTCTATACCCAGTGTAGGGTTGGAACTCACAACACCGAGATCAAGAGTTGCAGGCTCTTCCAACTGAGCCAGCCAAGCACCCACACTTGATAGTAATCTATGTTGTCATTCTAGTAACTCCCATGCTGCACAGAATCTGAAAATGTACAACTGGTAGAATAGTGCTGTGAAAACGGTACCTTTGGATATTTTCATCATTAAGGATACTTGGCACGCTCTGGGTTTTCTATATTTTGAAAACCTTGTAGAGCTCCTGTAGGCCAGGCATTATTCTGTAGTCTAGTAGCAAAACTGGGAGCAAAATCTAGATATGGTTATCCAGTTTGATGAATGCTTTTCATGGCCTTCCAATGCATTCATCTTGATTTCCATTTGAAAACCTCTGCATTATTCCTTCTGTTTTGAAATAGAGGTTCTAAATCTAGGACATTGTTTCGAAAGAGATTAAACTATCTCTTATTATATGATTAATGTTTCAGCCAGTTAAGATATCTTCCATATGAGCAGGTTTATTTAACTGCATCTGCAACTAAGAAACAATAAAGTTGACACTAAATGAATGAGTTTAGCACCTGAGAGTAGTACTTACTAATTTCTTGTGTTAATTTTGAATTCACTTAACAAATTTAGTATGATCGCATTCTGAATGGCTTAGAATTCAGTTTCCAGACCTGTATTTTAAATTTTATATCCAATAATGTAAATACAGGACATACTTTCCTATAAGTTAGTGTAGTTCATTATGGGTTTTTGTTTTGCTTTTGAGGCCCATTGTCTCAGGCTTGAGACAGAAAACACCAAGAGAACATCCATCACAGTTAGGTCCCTGATGACATTGCCTTCTGATTAGACTAATAGTGTAGTTCTCTTTTGTGAACTGGATTGTGTTTTGTGCCAGTTACAAGGCATCTCTCCTCAAAGCTAATTCTAGTGGATTTTGTACATTTGGGTTTGTAGAATAAGTCCTCTGTCAGCTTGGATTCGAAGGAAGGTCCATGTTACAAGAATGTTATCAAAATAAGCAGCTGCTTTTGTTTGGTGGTTAGGATATTTTTAGGGTTCCAGTCATTTTCAGAATAACTACTATTTGGCTTTTCAGTCAAAGATTTTGCATGGGGGAAGGATGAGCAGAGAGGAGAGATGCTCCCCTTTGTGTATATTTTTTACTTGCTGATTTTATTTCCTTTTGGCATATGATTTTTTTATTGATACATAATTTAGATACCATAAAATTCATGCCTTAAAATGTGCAATTCAGCATTTTTTAGTATGTTCTTTTTTTAAAGATTTTATTTATTTATTTGACAGAGAGAGACACAGTGAGAGAGGGGACACAGCAGGGGGAGTGGGAGAGGGAGAAGCAGGCTTCCCCTGAGCAGGGAGTCCGATGCAGGGCTCGATCCCAGGACTCTGGGGTTATGACCTGAGCCGAAGGCAGACGCTTAACTAACAACTGAGCCACCCCGGCGCCCCATTTTTTAGTATATTCACAAAGTTGTGCAACCATCACTACTACCTAATTCCAGAACATTTTCATCACTCCAAAAAGAAATCCCATACTGACAACCACTAAACTACTTTCTCTATTTGGATTTGCCTATTCTGGACATTTTGTATAAATAGAATCATACAATATGTGGTCCCTTGTGACTGGCTTCTTCAACTTAGCATGTTTTCAAGGTTCATCCATGTGGTAGCATGTATCAGTACTTTAATTCTTTTTGTGGCTGAATAGTATTTGTTGCATGGATATACCACATTTAATTTATACATTCATCAGTTGATAGATACTTGGATTACTTTCACTTTTTGGCTCTTATGAATAATGTTGCTGTGAACATTCATTTACAAGTTTTTATGTGGCTATGTTGTCAGTTCTTTTAGTGTATACTTAGGAATTGCTGGGTTGTATGGAAACTCTATTTAACTCTTTCGAGCACTTGGCATCCTTTTAGTCTTTGCTTTTGTTTCTTACGCTTTAAAAGTCTCTCACGAAATTTGTCTCATGTTAAGAAACCATGCCTATGAAAGAAGAGTAAAAATACTTTGTTATTCTGTCAAAAACAACTGCCATCGTGTGGCAGTTTCTCTTCTTGTGGTTAAGTTTAGGCCCTACCCTCTGTCTTTACAGAAAAGGAAGTGCTGTGCAGGAATGCATGGGTAGTCTTTAACTCTTACTGTTTAAGTAAGTTAAAGGCTAGAGAGATATGTTCATTGTCTTCAGGAAATCAGATCATGTTTACAGCCAGCCTGGCCTAAATGTTGTTGAAATCATTAAGAATACCTCTCTCTAGTTCCCTGGAATCCTTGGTACTAAGATGTAAATACCAAAGAAATTAACACCCACTCTCCTTAAATACTCATTTGTTCATTCACCTAGTAAATATTTATTGGGTGGGTCAGAGATGCTTCTAGGTCTTAGAAATACCATGGTGAGGGAAATAGACTAGTGCTCTCATGGATTTACTCTTCCCTTTGTTGGTGGGTCATTGGACTATTGCTCTTAAAAACAAAACAAATAGGAAAAACCTAAATTCTTGTGTCCTCATTTTTAGATTTCACTTCCATTGTGTTTTCATTACTTGTTTATTTGTACGGGGTTGGCTTTCCTGTTCGTTGTAAGTAGAGATAGCTGATCGAGATGTCACATGGTGATGTCAGCTAGCCAGTCAGGTGCGCCTCACAGGGTGATATTGCCTGGGTGATATTGCCATTGTCTGGGGCCTAATCCTTAAGTTTTGCAGGTCCAGAAACTGCATCTTTGTACATTATCAAAGGGGGATTAGTTTGAGGCACTGGAGGTGCCTACAATGAGAAATACCAATGTTCTACAATGAGAAATACCAACTGTTCTGTATACGGTTACAATTCATGCTAGAAAATGAACGTGTTGGCCTTCATGTGCCTTTTAAATGTGATTCGGTGTCTCTCAGGGCATTGATGAGAGCAAGCAAGTCTCTGCTCTTTCAGAGTAAAGGGCCAGATCCTGTTACCTAATTAAGATACTATTTGGTGAGGAGCCTGCCTAGCTCTGGCCAGTGGTATCCCTTTGATCCTCGCTACCACAAATGTGATCCATCACCTGAGAGCTTGTGAAGAATGCAAGAATCAGACCAGACCTACTAAATCATAATCTGCACTTGAACAGGATTGTCAGGTGTGCTGTGTATGCACATTGAAAATTGAGGCACACTGTCTTAGAGTATACCATTACCAATTTGTCAGTTCTCTACTGATTTCTGTAGTTTAATCTAACCATAAGTGTGTTGTTATAAATTGCCATTGTTTATCCTCAAGATTGAAACCTGGCTGGCTCAGTTGGTAGAGCTTGCGATCTTAATGTTGGGGTCATGAGTTTAAGCCCTGCATTGGGCATAGAGCCTCCTTTATTTATTTATTTTTTTCAGAGCCTCCTTTAAACAAAACAAAATGTCATTTGAAATATCATAGGTTTGTTACGTAATTATACAGTGATATACAAGTGAATAATTGACATAAGCTAGCACTTGTTCTAGCATGTCTTAACATCTGTAATATGACCCTTTGTCTTTATAATATTTTTTTCAATTTTTAATAGTTGATTTCAGACAATTTTTTGAAGATTCAACTAGCAGTCTTGATATTCTTTTTTTTTTTTTTAGATTTTATTTATTTATTTGACAGAGAGAGACACAGTGAGAGAGGGAACACAAGCAGGGGGAGTGGGAGAGGGAGAAGCAGGCTTCCTGTGGAGCGGGGAGCCCGATGCAGGGCTCGACCCCAGGACCCTGAGATCATGACCTGAGCCGAAGGCAGACGCTTAACGACTGAGCCACCCAGGCGCCCCAGCAGTCTTGATATTCTTAATATACAATACCATGTCTTCTATAGATCATTATTCCCACGGGGTTTGAAAACACATAGCATACTAGTTAAAGACTGGGACAGATCTAGAATTCAGCAGGGGAAAAAAATTATTTCAGAAAACCAGGGCAGGAAGTCTTAGTAGCTCAGCAAAGAAAAGAATGCTATTATTGCTTCTTTTATCTCCCACTTCCCCTTCTGTTACCCATTTTCAAAACAGTCCAAAAATCTGTCTGAAAATGATGTTACTGTAGTAGTACTTATCATAGTGTACTAAGGAAAGGTTAAATCTAGAGCTGGGAAAAACCAAGAACAGATGAAATAATTTTAAAATAACCTATAATTCTACTACTTACTGACAACCACTGTTAACATTTTGGTGTATCCTTCTAGACATATTATTTTGCAAAATTCAGGGACTACTATATATGCAACTTCATATCCATTTTTTTTCTTTTGGTTAGTATTATATGGAGCATTTAGCAACTGATGGAGCATTTGTTGGTGGTAAGCTGAGATGTATTGACTTAGGTATGCCGAAATACTAGAAGCAATGCTGTAGAAGCAAAACTAGATAATCAACAGCCAAGGGTGGGGAGAAAAAGCTGAACACATATTTGTGTGCAGAAGACCACATGTTTACATTGGCTTTTGAGCCATCTTTTCTCAAATAAGTCTTTTCACGAACATCTTTAAACATGGCACTCTGAAAGCTGCTTATTGAGTCCAACACTCACTTGAAATAGAAAAGGATATAGATGAGAATTAAAACATGTATTCTGAATCAATAATGTTAAAATCCATGATGTTAGTTAAAAAGTGTGTGAATGTCACAGAGGTGCCCAGGTTTTCTCTGTGTAGGTATTTTTTTCAATGTAATTGTAGTATAGGTATGATTCTGATAGAGAAAGGGGCGCCTGGGTGGCTCTCTCGGTTAAGCCTCCAACTCTTGGTTTCCGCTCAGGTCATGATCTCAGGACTGTGAGGTCCAGCCCCGTGTAGGGCTCTGTGCTCGGCATGGAGTCTGATAGAGATTCTCTCCCTCTCCTTCCCCCTTGCTCCCCCCCCTCTAGTTCTCTCTAATAAAAATAAATCTTAAAAAAATTTTGATGGAGAAAAACTATTATCACTATAAATCTCATAAATAATGTGGCTAATTTATGATCTAAAAAGCCAAACGGACCACTTATGTTTTCTGTTATTTTACTTTGTTAGCATTTGCTCCTATTAGCCATGAGATCTTGAGAAACTTCCCTTTTTTTGATCCTCACTTGCCTTATCTGTACAGAGAGGATAAGGGTAGTACCTGCTTTGCTTGGCCAATGTGGGAATTAAGATGAGGAATATATGTAAAATCCTTAGCGCCATGCCTGGGACATACAAAGTGCTGAATAAATATTACCCATAATAATAATACCAATAAATATTGTTACTCAGGGTGACATCTCCTCGCCTGCTTCTCCAAATGGTAACTTATTCTTTAAATGTCTTTCCCAGCAGAATGCCCTTTTTGAGCTCAGATGGCAATTTGTGGCTGTCCCACTTATGTAAGAACTTAATATATTTTATTATAGTTATGTGTGCATTCAACTAGCTCCTTTACCAGAATGACAGTTTTTTTTTTAGGTCAGGCCCATGCTTTATTCATCTTTATAACCCCAGCTCCTGGCACATACTAGATCTCAATAAATACTGAATAAGTGCCTTTATGAATGTTGTGGGTGTAATTTTGCAGACATTCTTTTTAGATTGTCCATGGTCTTGATTATATGTACCCTATTCATTAATGCAGATAATCAAGAATTAAACTTTTGTTTTATCATATGGTTTGGTTATTTGTTGCTACATAATAAACTGTACCAAAGTGTAACGGCTTAAAAAGCAATCTTATTTGCTTACTATGCTAGGGATCGACTGGGACTTGGTTGGGCAGTTCTTCAGATTTTGCTGGCAACACTCATGTAATTGCAGTCAGATGGCAGCCAAGGCTGGCATGTTCAAGAAAGAACGTTCACTTACCTGTTTGGAGACTTAGTGGCTGCAGGACTCCATTGGAATGCTGGCATGGCTGGACCTGGATGCCAGTCTTCTTCCCTTCCTCCCACCCTTCCCACTCATCTACCCCTTCCACTCTCCAGAAAGGTAGCCAGATGTCTTACATGGTGGATCAGGACCCTCAAAAGTGCAAGAGCGGCGGTTGCCAGGCTGCTAGACCTGGAGCTGGCACAACCTCCATTCCACTCTGAGCGATGCACTTAAGCCTGCAAGTGCTCATCACAGCCCCACTGTTTTCTCGGGGAGAGGACTGCACAATGATAGAGTATTGGGATGTGTGCTTCGTGGTTCACTGGGGGCCACTAATGTAACAGACTGCCAAATCATAGAAAAAGGATTTTCTTTCTGAATGTTTTCAAATAGGCATTAAAAAAAAAAAGGCAAGGCAAGATGGAAATGTGGCAGCACTTATGAGTCCATAAGAAGAGTCATACAATTCAAATTCTCTGTCACTTTACTAGCTTTCTGATGTGGGCATGTTTATCTCTCTGACTCCAGCATGTTACTCATCTACAGATGCTTTCTTCATAGGGTTGTGGTAGCATTTAAATGAGACCATGCGTGTAAGTAGCTGGCACACAGTAGGTGTTCAGTAGATGATAGCTGTTGCTGTATTATTGCCATCATCATCATCATCTTATTTTTAGTGACTAATGTCTTCGTGTCAGGGTGAAGACAAGTACCTAATGTAGTATATGTCACATGAACTGAGAAGAAATATTTTGGTTAGCTTTTTCAAGTTCACTTGACTATTTTTTATATTTACTTTGTCTTTTATTTTTGATTATTATGTTCTTGTTAGCTAAGTGTTTAAAAGGCGAAAGATTTTTGTGATCTGAAGAGAAACCAGAGTGTAGCTAAGTGTTTAAAGCCAATGTCTAATTTTAAAATAGTTCTGGGGTGCCTGGCTGGCTCAGGGGGTGGAACATATGACTCTTGATCTCAGGATTGTGAATTTGAGCCCCAAATGTTGGGTGTTGGGTGTAGAGATTACTTAAAAATAAAATTGTGAAAATAAAATGAAATCGTTTTAGTTTCCTGTTACCAAATGGGAAAATAAATTCTTAAACTTGGAGAATAAAAATTATTTTCTTCTATGAAATCATAAAAATGCATGTTTTAGAGGAGATAGAGGAGATTCTGGTTACTTAATTTTCTAAAATACGCTGTTATATTTATTGTATTATATTGATATAGCAACTGTATATTGCCACTGAAGACCACAGATGTTTTAAGTCAAATTCTACATAGGTTTTTATGAGTTTGTTAGTAGCTAAACTCCGGAGGAAAGTATGTCAGTCAATGTTGTCTTGGAGGGTTATGAAGTATATATTTACTAGGCTTTTGCAAGCCTTAGTCTTGATGTGTAAACTTGATGACTTTTTGCCATTTTGTGAACTCATCCTCATGTTAAAACTTCAAAATACAGTTGCTTAGGGATTAGATTAAATTGCAGTAAAGGTAACTTGTTTTTTTTTAAAGATTTATTTATTAGAGAGAGCGGGCATGCATGCGAGCGAGTGTGCATGCATGCATGTGCTCAGGGGGAGGGGCCAAGGGAGAGGGAGAGAGAGTCCCAAACAGACAGCACAAAATGGGGAGCCTGATGTAGGACTCGATCCCATCACCCTGAGATCATGACCTGAGCCTAAATAAGAGTCAGATGCTCAACCGACTGTGCCACCTAGGTGCCCCAGTAAATAAGTTTTAATGGTCCATTACAGTAGAGGCTTTAGTGGAAAATTGGTTTGAATATTATTAATCAGCATAAACAGTGTATATGACGGTTTCCTTTTTAAAAGACCTTGAGTTGTGTATCATTTGTATTCTACTTAAATCTACTGTTACTATATGTAGCAGTTGTTTTGCCCTAGAATGGCTAGATAGCATTTGGGGCTGTGTGGTTGTCTACCACATGATTCTTGATGCAAGGATAAGAAATACAAGTTACAGCAGGAAGTGTTTGCAGTCAGTACATAATTTCTAGGTTTTCCTGGGAACTCCTGAAAATGGGAAAAGTGGAAAGGCCATGGTCTTTGGAGTCAGACTGTTTCTGGCACTGTGAAGCCTTGGGAAAGTTATTTGACTTCTTCAAGCTTCACCCTCTTCAATGTAGACAGTAGAGACCCACCTCTCAGAGTCACTGTGAAGTTAATGAGCTGACAGGGCACACATGGACCATGGTACCACATCAAATAAGAAGAAACCACTCAGCAGTGAAGTCCGCCCGAGGTTTAGTTTCATCAAGCAAAGCAAATGAAACAGCAGTGGTTGGTATTCTATGAACGAAAGGGACTACGTTTATAATGGAAGTGTAGGAGGTGCATTTGGAAATGGAGTCTCCCCTGCCCAGTCCTCTCACTGCTTTATGTTCACATACTTCCTCTTTTTCTTTCCTCTGAGGTTCTGAAACAAAAACAAAACATAGTTGAGCTCTGAAACTGTTGGAGCTTTTGAATTCTTTCTAAAGAGGAAATTGACTTTACCTAACCAATGCACTTCCTGTATGTGCCGTATCCGTTAAAGAGTGAGACAGGACTTCATTGGTATACTTCTCAACTGCAGAATTTCCTCTTGGTGGTGGGGGTGTGAACTGTATTACAGTGCCTCAACATGTCTTCATTTATTTTGGTATCTGTAAGGTCTATCGTAGTTCACCTGGGGATCTTGTTTAAAATGTAGGTTCTGATTCGGTAGTTCTGGGTGGGGCCTAACAGTCTGCATTTCTAACAATATCCCAGGTGATGTATCAAAATCATAAAGCATGTAGGGGCGCCTGGGTGGCTCAGTTGTTAAGCGTCTGCCTTCAGCTCAGGTCATGATCCCAGGGTTCTAGGATCGAGCCCCGCATTGGGCTCCCTGCTCAGCGGGAAGCCTGCTTCCCCCCACTCCCACTCCCCCTGCTTGTGTTCCCTCTCTTGCTGTGTCTGTCTCTGTCAAATAAATAAATAAAATCTTTAAAAAAAATCATAAGGCATGCTCTCCCTGGTTCTTTAAAAAGGTCTTAAACATGTACATGATTAACTTCATTTTTCTTCAACAACATTTATTTGCCAGGTGCTATATGTATGTTAGGGCCTGAGTCTTAAGGACCCCACAGGTAAGTAACGAGCCTGAAAGTTTTGAGTATGGCCCCCTCCCTTTTCTTTTTGAATTTTGGTTTTGGTTTATTTCATAGAAGCTCCCTAGTACAGAGACTACTTAACAATTAAACTTATATTAGGGTCTCTCTGTTTCTTTTTTTTTTTTTAAGATTTTATTTATTTATTTGACAGAGAGAGACACAGTGAGAGAAGGAACACAAGCAGGGGGAGTGGGAGAGGGAGAAGCAGGCTTTCCGTGGAGCAGCGAGCCCAATGCGGGGCTCGATCCTAGTACCCCAGGATCATGACCTGAGCGAAAGGCAGATGCCCAACGACTGAGCCACCCAGACGCCCCGAGTCTCTCTGTTTCTTTCTGATTTAAGGTATTCCTCCATTTACTGCACACACACTATTGTAAGTTACATTACTGTCAAAAGGAGAAAAAATTATTTCCATAATCCATTTCAGCCAATTAAACTGTTCCCTTTTTTTTCCCTGTATTTTTTTGTACTCCTTGAGCATTGACATCTTTTGTTTTTACATGGTTGTGAACATTTCTGGATTCTGCTTTTTAAATTTAGTATTAGAGAATAGATGGAAAACTTTCTAAATTTCTCTGTTAACTGTGGAAATCCTGTGCTTTGTGTATTTTCTTGGACTTCAAACACTCTTGGAAAGATAAAGTTAGCAAAAGGGTTAGAGTAGTAAATGTAATAATGTCATTATGAAACTAATTTAATATCTGCAAAGTAAAGTATGTGTTTGCTTTGATTCAGCTATTTGGCTTTTAGAATTTTCCTGTTAAGTGAGAGTGAATTGTGTGTTGTATCTTTAAAAAAAAAAAAAGAAAAGAAAAGAAAGAGTTGTATCTGTGTAGACAACTGGTTTGTTTTCAAAATAAGTGTGAGCTGTAAAGATTTCCCTGTCCTATCTCCCAGAACAGCAGCTCTTAATCTGAGCTCTGTGGACCTGACGGCAGTGTTTCTCAAAGTGTGGGCTGCAGAATCACGGGTGTGCTTTTGAAACTTGAGAACTCCATCCATACACTCCAGCCCTCCTTGAAGGTTCTGGATCAGTATGTCTGGGATGGAGCCCTGCAATCTAAATTATATCAGGCAGCCTACATGATTCTTCTGCAAACCAAGTTTCAGAATTACTGCTGCAGGCAAGCCATGGTTGAGATTTGAGGGAACTTGTAAGCTCTGAAATTGAATTAATTTCTTTAGGGTATGGATTATTCATTTTATTGGAAAGAGAGGGTCTGTGAACCTTTCATTGAGATTTGCAAAGAGGAACATAACTCAAAAAAGATTATTGTCCCAGAGGTGTGTTTTCATGAACATTTCTCTGCCTTCTATGAGCCTCTTTGAATTTTAAATAAATTCTTAGCTTTCTCCTAGTATAATGAGGGCATTTTATCCATTCGGTGATATATTTTTCTTTTTTTTTAGTATCATGGCTTTCTTTTATTTATAATTTATTTATTTATTTTAGAGGGAACCGTGGAGGAGTGGAGGGAGGAGGGGCGGGGGAGAGGGAGGAGGAGAGACTCCACACTGAGCGTGAGTATGACATGGGGATCCATCTCACAACCCTGAGATCATGACCGGATCTGAAACCAAGAGTCAGACGCTCAACTGACTGAGCCACCCAGGCGCCCCTATACTATGGCTTTCTGATTTACCATTTATTTACTACTTTTCAGTAAAATGAATTTTAATCCCCTCCTAATTTAAATTTTTTTGTGCTGAAACATACTGTTTCCAAGAACAACTTTGTGCAGATAATGATACTAATATTTTTTTATTGGGAGCTACAATGTGCCAGTTATTTTACCAAGCGTAATACACATTATTTAATCCTATTAACAGCAACTCCATGAAGTAAGCATGATATTCATTTGACATATAAGGAAATTGAGGTGTGGAGTGCTTAATTAACATGATCAAATTGACTTAGTTTGTGAATGGTGGAACCAGGGTTTGAGCCCATTCTGTCTTACCTGAAGGCCAGTACTATGCATTTCTGCAAGTTTGTGCAAATGAATCACGTTCAATTTGTCAACAAATGGAAGATGATCATTGTGTAGTGCCTTGGGATTATGGGTCATGCCTGTGGATTAGCCTTTTCTAAAGATTCTGATTCTGTGTTTTTATGTTCTTCCTTTTCAGATCAAAGAGAGTGCATCACAGACAAGAGATGTTCTCAAACAGCATTTTAATGATTTAAAGGGAACCCTTGGGAAGCTCCTGGATGAGCGATTGGTGACCCTTTTGCAAGAGGTGGACACGATTGAACAGGAAACCATTAAACCTCTAGATGACTGCCAGAAGCTCATAGAGCATGGAGTTAATACTGCAGAGGACTTAGTCCAAGAAGGTGGGAGTCCAGGGCGCTGTGAAGTGGGGCACATTCAGATTGGCCCTTTGCTGATTTCTCAGGGTGCCAGCAGGCTTCTTGCCATCTGTGGGGTGCTTAGACTGTTCCTGCTTCAGGATAGTTTGTAATATAGGATGACAGATACACAGTGAGGTATCCCACGGTGAGTGAGTGCAGTTGAAGTGTTAATTATGATCATTTACAAAATGAGGCGTAAGTGGTTTTTCTCAAATGGTTTTATGATAGTATCTTATTTACTGTTAACACTGTGACTTTAAAGTCCTTTTGAGTCTGTTCAGATATTTTTCAGTGTTCGTAGAATTTAATTCCATTGCTAGTTTTAGAAGGTTAAAAATTATGATTGGTGTTTACTCCTGAAATCATAGCGATTATATACCTATCTGCAGCCAATTACTGTGCTTAAAGCATGCCCACATCTTGGCTTGCTATCTTCCTGTCTTCATGTCCACCTTCCTTCTTTCACATAGATCGTTGTCAAGAACACTAAATCAAAAGGTAATGGTTCTGCCCTTTGGGGTTCACAGCGCAGAGAGAGGCATATGTGCCGAGAGAGAGCTAAGACTTCAGAGAAGGGAAAGCGCTTAGCTGTGGGAGAGTGTAGGATAGCTTTCTGTGGGAGGAGTTCCACGGAGGCTCAAAAGAATTCATTAAGCGGACAAAGGAAGAAAAGAAGTAACAGCACGATTGGAAGCAGAAGTAACATCATGAGTGAAGTGAATGGCATATCAGGGGTCTATTGAAGTATTTTAGGCAGTGGAGTTACACAGTCAGATTTGCATTTGAAAAAAAATGATGCTGGGGCGCCTGGGTGGCTCAGGTCATGATCCCAGAGTCCTGGGATCGAGCCCCATATTGGGCTCTCTTCTCAGCGGGAAGCCTGCTTCTCCCTCTCCCACGCCCCCTGCTTGTGTTCCCTCTCTCGCTGTGTGTCTCTCTCTGTCAAATAAATAAATAAATAAATCTTGAAAAAAAAAAAAAAGACTTTTCAGAGAGAAAAGTATTGACGATTTTACCTATCAATGAGTGTTGATTATTGGTGATTGCCTGGAGATAGGTTGGAGAATAAAGGGAAGGATTTAGGATGACCAAAACCAGCCAGATTTTGGATGACCAGGTTGGAATGTGCTGTTTACTGGCGTAGGAAATAAAGGAGAAGGGTGGGCTTCAGTGGGCAGTCAGGCATTCAGTTTGGGGCATTTGAGTTCGAGGTGCTGTGGATGCCCAGAAGGTAGTTGGGCATGTGGCATGTGGCTTAGGAGAGAGATCAGTGTGGCAAGATGGCAAGTGATGGTGTGTACATCAAGTCTGAATCCATGGGAGTAAGTAAATCTTCCAAAGCTAGTGTATAATATGAGAAGAGAGGGTGGCAGAGGATGCCAGCATTGAAAGGACAACTGAAAAAGGAGCCAGAGACTGAATACCATCCATCCTGTACTGAGTGCTGTGAGTGGCATGGGATGAAGAGGGTGCATGGCTTACAAGGCTGTCACTCTAACTGGAAATTCATCCCCTTTTAGTCCCATTTAGAATGTGGCACTGCTGTTATCTTTGCATGCTAATGACATTTTGTCTCATCTTCAGGGAGAACTGCTTATTTGTCACTGACCGTAACAGTGCCTTTGAGAGAATTATTTTTAGGGGGGCCACAGGGTGTTTTCCCCGAGAGACTTTGCATTTGGAAACAAACCCAGAAGCAGTTCACAGGGCAGGAGTGTACACCCATCACCCTAAGGACTGAGAAATGTTTTTATTTTAGAAAATAAATCCTTTGAGGCACAAACTTGTTTGTTACAGCATCTGATGCTTAAATGTTTTTATACTTCAGAGATATTTTGAATTTCAGTCTCTTTCCTCCCTCCCAAGGGATAAAAACTCATTTATGGAATTTTGAGGACTTGGAGGCAGTGTTCCATATGTCCTGTTTTCCTTTTGGTGATGGAGAATGTCATGTGGTCCCAAAAAATTTAAGTCACTCCAGGGCACATTCAGATGGAAAAGAGTTCTGGTAGTGTTTCTTTGGGGGTGTGGAAGGACATAGAAGTTGGTCTTTTTTTTTTTTTTTAATGTCTTTAGGTACCTTTTCCTTTTTCTGTGGAATAATTTCTAATATGTGATACTCTTTTAGGAAAACAGCTGTATCATTTGACTTTATAAGACCCCTTGCCCATGGGGTGCCTGGGTGGCTCAGTCAATAAAAGCGTCTGCCTTAGGCTCAAGTCATGATCCCAGGGTCCTGGGATCGAGCCCCGCATTGGGCTCCCTGCTCAGCGGGGAGTCTGCCTCTGCCTCTCCCCTTCCCCCCTATTTTCTGTCTGTCTCAAAGAAATTAAAAAAAAAAAAGACCCTGTGCCCTATTTTTCTATCAGGGTAACTCCTGTTGGAGTTTTATAAATAAAGATTCTGTAGGAGCGATGGAAAAAAGGACCCGGATCTTCTCCTTTGTATAAAATTGGTCGACAAACCAGATTTCTTTGTGTAGAGCAGAATCTTTCATCTCTGGTAAAATGTTACCATTATGTACCCCTTTTTTTTTGTGAGCTTCACCTTAGAGTCACTTCTAAAGTAGTTTCTACCTTTACTTTTTGGGAACTTGACTGTGGAATCACTTAAGAATTATTTGCGAGAAAACCAGAGACTCACCTAGACATGGACTATAGTGATTACTTTATAATGTGACTGTTTTTTGCTGTATTTATTCTCTCATTCTTGATTGTAGGGGAGATTGCCATTCTTGGTGGCGTAGGAGAACAGAATGAAAAACTGTGGAACTTTACCAAAAAGGCCTCACACATTCAGTTGGACAGGTAAAGGAGTTAGTGCCGTTCAGGCTTAGTTTTACACATTTAAACTGCCTGCTTTTTTTCCCCCCCTTATTAAAGATTCTGAGTAAATGAGATAGAGAATATATATTTCAAGATTCACTGCTCAATACCAGTATTAGTGGTATGAAACAGTAACGATTGTAATTTTTGGCATAGTATTACTGTAGATTTTCTTCAATTCTAATGTGTAAGAGAATTACTAAATTTTAGAAATCTGAACATACTGAAACTGATTTTTTGGTATAAACTTGACAGTGGTGATCCTAGCAATTTTCTCTTTTCTTGCTTATATTTATTTGGGAAGAGAATCTGTCTTCCAAAGCCCCTACTGCCATTAGCATTATTTCCTGAGGGCTTCAGCATCTTTATGTCGTATGTGACTGATCTAAACTATGATTCATAATTTTAATCCTCAGTTAAGAGCCTCATAAACACATAAGCTTTGTTTCCTCAGCTTACCAGAAGTGCCTTTACTGGTTGATGTGCCTTGTTTGTCTGCTCAGTTGGATGACTCAATTCTGAACATAGTGAAAGACCACATTTTCAAGCATGGAATGGTAGCATCTCGCCCACCAGTTCAGATCGAAGAGCTAATAGAGAAACCGGGAGGCATCATTGTTCGATGGTGTAAGGTGCGTAATTAAGACTTGTAGACGTGGGCGCCTGGGTGGCTCAGTTGGTTAAGCGACTGCCTTCGGCTCAGGTCGTGATCCCAGGGTCCTGGGATCGAGCCCCGCATCGGGCTCCCTGCTCAGTGGGGAGCCTGCTTCTCCCTCTCCCTCTGTTCCTCCACCTGCTTGTGCTCTCTCTCTCTCACTCTCTCACTCTCTCAAATAAATAAAAATCTTAAAAAAAAAATCCTAAAATGGTGGTTTTGTCACATTCTCAGCATGCTGGGAATTTTCTGTATTAAATCATGTTATGTATATGAGTTACCATATTGTAGATAGAAACCATGTCCAAATGAATCATAAGTGTCTTGGCTGTTGACAAATACATCATTCAGAATGGGTGCTCAGCTTCTGGAAATGATTGATTTTTCTTAAATGGATTTTTTTTTAAGATTGTATTTATTTATTTGAGAGAGAGCATGAGCAGGGGGAGGCGCAGAGGGAGAAAGACAAGCACTCCCCACTGAGCAGAGAGCCCAACACAACTCTTGATCCCAGGACCCTGAGATCATGACCTGAGCCTAAGGCAGACATTTAACCAACTGAGCCACCCAGGTGCCCCTAAATGGATTTCTTTTTAAAGATTTATTTATTTACTTGAGAGAGAGAAGAGGGGAGAGGGGCAGAAGGAGAGGGAGAGAGAAACTCAAGCAGACTCCCTGCCAAGCGTGGAACCCAACATGGGGCTGGATCTCACCACCTTGAGATCAGACCTGAGCTGAAATCGAGAGTCGGAATGGAAGCTTAACCAACTGAGCCACCCAGGTACCCCTTAAGTGGATTTTTTTTGCTGAGGCCTTCTTACAGAAGAAAAAAGTAGGGATTTTTTTGTTGGTTCAAAACAAAGACTCTTATTCCATTTTTATTCTTTTCCCTGTCAGTGGATCTAGAGTTTCCATTTTTTTTTGCTATAAACATTAGTATTCATGTTCCTTGGTGTACATGTGTAAGAATTTTTCCTCAAGTATATACCCAGTAAAATTATAAGGTCCTAGAGTATTGGATCTATACTCTAATAGAAATACCAAATTTTGGGGGCGCCTGGGTGGCTCAGTCGTTAAGCGTCTGCCTTCGGCTCAGGTCATGATCCCAGGGTCCTGGGATCGAGCCCCACATCGGGGTCCCTGCTTGGCGGGAAGCCTGCTTCTCCCTCTCCCACTCCCCCTGCTTGTGTTCCCTCTCTCGCTGTGTCTCTCTCTATCAAATAAATAAATAAAATCTTAAAAAAAAAATTCTCCACTCAAAAAAAGAAATACCAAATTATTTTCAGTGTGATTGTACCAGCGTTTCCTTCTACGAGCAGTGTTCCCGGTACTCTGCATCCTGACCAAAACTTGGTATTGTCACACATTACATTTTTGCCAGTATGGTATCTCATTCTGGTTTCAAATTGCATTGTCTATATTACAAATTTGGTTAAATACTTTTATGTATTTTTGGTTACGTATATTTCTAATTCCATGCTTATTTGTGCCTTTTGTTCATTCTCTTATTGGGTGGTTTCTCCCCTATTAAGTTTTAAAGGAGTCCTTTATATATTCTGGATATTAATTATCTTGGTTTTGTGAATGATGTAGTTGTGGGATTCTTTTTTTTGTTTTTTAAAGATTTTACATATTTATTTGGCAGGGAGAGAGCAAGAGAGGGAACACAAGCAGGGGGGAGTGGGAGAGGGAGAAGCAGGCTTCCCGCTGAGCAGGGAGCCCGATGTGGGGCTCGATCCCAGGACCCTGGGATCGTGACCTGAGCCGAAGGCAGACACTTAACAGCTGAGCCATGCAGGCACCCCAGTTGTGGGATTCTTATCTTTGAATTTCCAATATTTTATCTTTGGCATTATGGTATAGAAAACATGCCATTTCAGAATGCTTGGGTGGCTCAGTCAGTTGAGTGGCCAGCTCTTGATTTTGGCTTAGGTTGTGATCTCAGGGTCCTGGGATCGTGCCCCACATCAGGCTCCACACTCAGCGGGGACTCTTTTTGGGGATTTTCTCTCTGTCCCTCTCCCTCCTCCCCTCCCTGCTTGTGCTCGCTCCTCTCTTTTAGAATGAATAAATAAATCTTTTAAAAAAAAAGAAAGAAAAAGAGAACATGCCATTTCTTCAAAGGAAGCAGAGTTCTGCAAATCAGACTGGGAGGTATATAACACATGGTTCAATAAAGGGCAGTAATGATGACATATTTCCTATGACCTTCCTGAGAGTAGCCCAAATTCAGCACGTGGGCTTCTGTGCTCGGCCCCAGAATTCTTAAGCCATGATGCTGAGAGAAACTGTTCCCTGATTTTTTTTTTTTTAAGATTTTATTTTTTGATAGAGAGCGAGACAGCAAGAGAGCGAACACAAGCAGGGGGAGTTGTTCCCTGATTTTTATCTAACACAAAGCCTTTCTCCTTAGGTGGATGATGACTTTACAGCCCAGGATTACAGGCTCCAGTTCCGCAAATGCACTTCAAATCATTTTGAGGACGTATACGTAGGCTCTGAAACTGAGTTCATAGTGTTGCACATAGACCCCAATGTTGATTATCAGTTCAGAGTCTGCGCCCGAGGAGATGGCCGACAGGAGTGGAGTCCTTGGAGCGTCCCCCAAATGGGTCACTCCACGTTGGTGCCTCATGGTATGCTGTTGCCTTCTCACTCCCGAAGCATAACGATGTCTCAGGACGCTGGTGCCTGTGCTCAAGATCACACACTGACAGCCAGGTTTTCTGTTGGTAAAACCTGCGTTGGTGAGAACAACATGGAACATGTTCTGTTCAAATTACTTTGCGTGAATTTTGAGACATTTTCATCGGTTCTTATCTCGAGTCCAAAAATAGTGCTAGGCTGGGTTATTAGCATCCCCTAAATCCAAAGATTTTAAGTGTTGCGACAAGATACTGATTTTCAAAAAAAAAATGGGTACTGATTTTCCAAACCTTCAATTACTTTCTGGATGGAGGTCTTATGATTTGAAATTGGTCTGTCCTATATTACTATTTTAAAATATTCAGACTCATTTGTTAATTAGTTGTTAATCAGGTTGGAATAAGCTCAATTATGCTTCACCCTGATTTCATTAGATAGGAGATAACACTCATTGATCTTCCGTCTATTCCTGCCAGAATTCTGCAGGAATAGACTAACACATTTTTTGTGATTTTTTAGGATTAACCAGGATACCTGTCACTGAATCTCTTCTTTTATGGGGCTTGTCCGTGACCCCTAAGAGTAGCTGCTTCTGCTTCCAAGTTTTATTTAATGTATCTGTGTTGAAGATATACCTCAAAAGGTTTTAATAATTTTCGGTATCTTTGCTTTCTAAAAAGAGTGGACAGCTGGCTTTGAGGGGTACAGCCTGAGTAGTCGAAGAAATATAGCCCTCCGGAATGATTCTGAATCCTCGGGTGTGCTCTACTCCAGTGCTCCAACTTATTTCTGTGGGCAGACATTGACATTCAGGCAAGTAGATCTTACAGTATGTTTGTCATGCCTTAGGCAGTAAAGTGACGTGCATAGAACATATATGAGCTTTGGATTGAAAGTAGACCTGAGTTTATTTCATCATTTATAAGCGTTACTTTGGGGAGAGGTCCTCATTTCTTTTTGCTTTGGTTTTCTCAGATGTGTTCATAGAGCTAATATGAAAATGAACTGAGATAAAGTATATAAGATGTCTTGCTTATGCCTGATACATAGCACGTACTTATGTTTATGTCTCTTTTCTTCTCGGGAGATAGAGGTAAGTAGACTACCTCTCAAAAGTCAGTCATAAAAAATCAGAGGCCAATAATTTTTTTCCTTTGTGAATCAATATGAGCAGGTGTCTGTGAGAGAGAACCTGTCAGTGTAAACGTACTGAGAATTACATATATAATGTATATAATTCTCTATGAAATATATGTGTACATACATATATATATGTATGTAATTCTCTGTAAAATAAAACTGAAAGCAAGCTCTCCTACCACCAATCAGTTTTCTATTTCTTTATCCATTTCTTCCTGTATTAGAATAATTTCCTTGTTTTCATGTTCTGAGATGGTCCTATTTCTGAATAGCTCTTCCTAGAAAGCAAAGCCCAGTTTTGTTTTTTTTCTGTTTTGTTTTGTTTTAAAGATTTTATTTATTTGAGAGAGAGAGAGGAAGAGCACAGAGGGAGAGTGAGAGGGAGAAGCAGACTCCCCACGGAGCAGGGAGCCTGATGTGGGACTCAATCCCAGGACCCCGAGATCATGACCTGAGCTGAAGGCAGACGCTTACCCTACTGAGCCACTCAGGCGCCCACAAAGCCCAGTTTTGATGTGGAAAATCAGGGAAACAAACTCTCCTCTAATTTTCAGGTTTTGAGATCATGAGGTTTTATGGTGAATGCTTGCTCCAAGTTCCTGTTGTTGTTCTCATCTCAGTCCCTTGTCATATGAAGCATGAGAGTAACTGAAAGCTTTATGTAAGCTAACGTGACCGTGTTCTCCACCAGCCAAGTCATTTGAACTGTCAACAATTCTCAGAATGCACTAGTTTACACTTTGTCTCATTTTTGACATCTCCTCTCACCCCTTACGTTATGAAGAATGACTCAATGACCAGAAAAATACCAACAAAGAAAGGGAGAAATAAAGAGTCTAGTTACCTGAAGTCCACTTAGTTATTCCCCAAAGGGGAATTCATGAGTTCTGTATGCTAACAAATGCTTTTTCTGCTTATGTCCTTTGTTTATATACTGTCGTTAGTGAATCTCCTGAGAACAGTGTGCTCCCGTGTAATGATAGGGCTTCCTGAGTTGATATATTCAGGTCAGATATCTCAGACAGTAAGAATAGTAATCATAGTAATAATAATTGCAGTTAATAATTAAATAGCATTTACTATGCAGGAGGTACTGTTTTAAGCACTTATATCAACACATTTGATTCTTACAATAGCCCAATGAAATAGGTGTAATTACCCATTTTAGGGATGAGGATACTGAGGCGCACAGAAGTTAAGTCACTTACCCAAAGTCACATAACTGGTAAATGGCAAAGCTAGTCTGTATCTTTTCATTTTGTCTTCTTCATGGGAGCGTAAATGTGATTCTAGTTAGTGTTGGAATCTACAGTTTCTCTACATCAGTATCCTTAGCTCTTTTCCTTTTCCCTCCTCTATGACCTGCCCCCCCCACCGGTTATGGTGACCCGATGCTGTCCTGCTTTTAAATCCTTCCTCTGTGAACATGGGAAGGTCTGATGGATGGCATACTTAGGTTTGTTTTTTTTTATGTTATTCAACAAATATTTAAGACATTGGAAATTACCCAAATTGATGTAAATCCACTTACTATCCGTGGACTGTGGCCTGACATTTAGTAGGCCTCAGTAAACCTTTAGTTCTTCCTCCTCTCCCAGAGATGTCTGGCTGGGCCCCACTTGGCGGGGCGATTAACAGAAACTTCATTCGACTCACTATTATTGTAGCCAGACCTTTGCATTTTTGTCATTTTTCTTTTGAACGTGGAATGAAAATGTCTTCTCTCCCTGTTGGAAGTAATTGCAGGCATCAGCAATGAATTCAGAAGGTTGGGGGGTGGGGGGCGGCCTGTATGGGGGAGGGGGCAGATGGGTCTACTTGAGTAAATGTAAACTTTATTCAGTTTTTGGGGATGTCTGAAGGCCTCACACTTAGAAGGAAGATTATGCTCCTGAAGGCAGTGCCCAGTCTATTCCTGCTGAAGTTGCTGGAATGGGTAGAGCTGTGGAAATCAAGTAACCTGTTACTGGCAGGCTCTATCAGTCTCTAGAGCCCAGTCTCATTTGGTAGCCAGATCTGTTAAGCAACCCCCTCCTGCTAGGCCTCTCCTTGATTTTCTGTCTGAACATTCCTACTTTCCCTTTCCTTGCTTCCAAGATTTCCTGATTTTACCATTTTTTTTAACCATACTTCTATTTTCTCTTCTCTACCACCTCCTTTCTTTAAAACAGCATCCTTTCAAACAGCCTGCTTTAATCCTCATAGCCTAGGAGGTTATTGTCTTCCTTTTACAGAGGAAGAAAAAGAAGCACAGGGACCATGGGACCTGCCAGTATTCGAATCCTGCCAGCCTAGCTCTGAAAGTCTGTGCTCTTAACCCTGTGCTGCCTGCCTCCCACAGGTCACCCGCGGTGGTAAATCAAAGGCCAACAGGCTATTTTTTATTAATAAACTTTTTCTTTAAAAGAATATAAAAAATTAATGTTACAGTTAAACAGTTATTGATTGCTGTGTAACAAACCACCCCAAAACTTAGATGTTTAAAACAATAGTCATTTATTTGGCTCGGGAAACTGCAGTTTGGGGTGCCTGGGTGGCTCAGTCATTAAGCGTCTGCCTTCGGCTGAGGGCATGGTCCCAGGGTCCTGGGATCGAGCCCCACATCAGGCTCCCTGCTCTGCGGGAAGCCTGCTTCTCCCTCTCCCACTCCCCCTGCTTGTGTTCCTGCTCTCGCTGTCTCTCTCTCTCTGTCAAATAAATAAATAAATAAATAAAATCTTTAAGGAAAAAAAAAAGAAACTGTAGTTTGCAGAGCTTGGCAAGGACAGCTCATCTCTGCTTCTGTGTTAGTAGCTGGAGTGGATCTACTTTCAAGATGGCCCACTTACATGGCTGGCAAATGGATTCTGGTTCTGGGTGTCTCTCGGTGGAGGCATCTCTATGGGTTGCTTGGGCTTCCTCACAGCGTGGTGGCTGGGTTCCAAAATTGAGCATCCGAAGAGATAGGAAGTGGAAGCTGCAGAAGCTGCCAGTTTTTTAAGGCTTGGGCCTAGAAAATGACATAATATCACTTCTACCACATTCTACCCTTCATTCAGAGCCTAGATCCCAGAGAAAGGACATAGACCCCACTTTTTGATGGCAGAAGTGTCAAAGAATTGGGGGGTTTTATTTTAGAAATGCTATGGTTGATAGCTGTTAGAAAGGGGTCACTTGGTTTAATGCTCACCTTTGTTAAGTGTTAGCATGACCTTTTCTGAATATGTTTAAGCTTGAGGAGATCTTTCTTTTTCTGTACAAGACTGGTCTCTGTCATTACCAGGTATATCTTCAATTCTGTTAGCTCCTCATATTAAAAAAAAATCTTACTAATTAATTATTCCTGGGAAGATTAGGAATAGTGCATAGTCCCTACTAGGATTAAGAAGTTAATTTGTTTTGGGATACCTGTCTTGCTCAGTCAAAGGAGCATGCAATTCTTGATCCCAGGGTCATGAGTTCGAGCCCCACTTTCGGTATAGAGATTACATCAATAAATAAACTTAAAAAAAAAAGTTAACTCAGGGTCTTTGAAATCTTGTTGGTTTCTCCTTACATTAAGACAGAATGCATTGTCCTGGGGAGAATCCAGCTTTGCTGGGTTTTACTTTTTGCCGAAGTGGGCCCCTCTAGAAATAGGATATGTAGTCCTTTAGGTTAGAGTTTGGCTCTTGTGACAGACCTAGGGAATGCCAGACAGAAGAGTTTTCCCCACAGACTCTTGATTATATAGACTTGGGTGAGGTAAGACAGCTGGTTTCCTAAGTAGATCTCCTTTCAGATTCTATACCCTAGCTTTTAGTTGGTCTGTGGATGGAGGGTTCCATGGTATCGTGAAGGTGTATCTGCTTTGAAGTGGTCACATATAACAGTTCTTCCAAATAATCTAAGGAATGTTTCTTAGGCCTTTTTCCCATCCATACTCTATCTGTCTTAAACTACTTTTTTTTAAATGTAAGTACAGATCTGATCAACTCCAGTCTCATTACGCTAATCATTTCATTCAACCTTTACTCCATTCAGATGGTATCTATAGTATTTGTTACTGCCAGGAATGTGAAGTTTAAGAAAAAGAAAAAAAAAACAAAAACAGAATTTTTGACTCAATATAGAGTAGGACATTTATAAATTAGTATAAGAAAGATCCAGGGACAGCGCGTGGGTGGCTCAGTGGATTGACTGTAGATTTCAGCTCAGGTCATGATCTCAGGGTCATGAGATGGAGCCCCGAGTCAGGCTCGGAGCTCAGCGTAGAATCTGCTTGTCCCTCTCCCTCTGTTCCTTAGCCCACTCGCCTGTTCTCTCTCTCTCTCACACACAAATAAGTGAATAAATAAAATCGTAAAAAAAAAAGAAACATCCAGATGCTCTGTGATATGGAGGAAGGAAAAGTTACTTCTATTTTATTATTATTTTTAAAAGATTTTATTTGAGAGAGAGAGAGCATGAGAGAGGGGGGTAAAGGGAGAAGTAGACCCCCTGCTGAGCAGGGAGCCCGATGCGGGGCTTGATCCCAGGACCCTGGGATCATGGCCTGAGCCGAAGGCAGACGCTTAACCAACTGAGCCACCCAGGCATCTCTGAATCTGGATATATTTTAAAGGACGGACTGACAGGATTTACTGGTGGATTTTTTGTGGCAAGTCAAGTATGACTGCAGGGTTTTTGGTGTAAGTAACAGTTGGAACAGAATGGTCATTTACTGAGGTCTGTAAGACTGTAGGAGGAGCATATTTCTGGGTGAATAAGCTGTTTGTTCTTTCACAAATTAAATTTGAGTCCCTTGTTAGACCTACAAATGAAGATGTGGAGTAGACTTGCATACACAAATCTGGAGTTCAGTGGAGAGAGCCAAGCTGGAGATATTAATTTGAGAGTTTTTAGATGGAAACATTTAGATTAAATGAATATCTAGGATTGTGATTTCTGGGTCATACTGTGTTTGTTTATCTGTCTAAGGAACTGTCAAACTGTGTTCCAGAGTGGCTGTGCCATTTTACATTCCCCCCAGCATGTATGAGATTTTCAGCTGTTCTTCATTCCTGCTCACATCTAGTATTGTCAGTTGTTTAGTTTTCGCTTTTTTAAAAATTTATTTTATTTTTAAAAGTAGTCTTTGCACCCAACGTGGGGCTTGAACTCACGACCCTCAGATTAAGAGTCACATGCTCCACCAACGGAGCCAGCCAGGCCCCCTTGTTTTTGCTTTTATTTTTTATTTATTTATTTTTTAAAGATTTTATTTATTTATTTGACAGAGAGAGACACAGTGAGAGAGGGAACACAAGCAGGGGGAGTGGGAGAGGGAGAAGCAGGCTTCCTGCTGAGCAGGGAGCCTGATGCGGGGCTCGATCCCAGGACCCTGGGATCATGACCTGAGCTGAAGGCGGATGCCTAACGACTGATCCACCCAGGCGCCCCTTGTTTTTGCTTTGAATTTCAGCTATTCTATATACGTGTAGTTGTACCTTACCGTGGTTTTAATTTTCTTTTTAATAGCCAAAGATAGTATCTTTTTCTGGGCTCACTTATGGGCCATTTGTATGTCTTCGTTGGTGAAGTGTCTTTTCAAATCTATTGCCTATTTAAAGCAATTTTTTTATTATTGAAATTTAATTAATATAAGTCTGTTGTTAAGTGTGTGTTTTGAGGGCGCCTGGGTGGCTCAGATGGTTAAGCAGACGCTTAACCTTCAGCTCAGGTCATGATCCCAGGGTCCTGGGATCAAGTCCCGCATCGGGCTCCCTGCTCCTTGGGAGCCTGCTTCTCCCTCTGCCTCTCTCTCTCTCTCTCTCTCTCTTTCTCTCTCTGTCTCTCATGAATAAATAAATAAAATCTTTAAAAAAAAAAAAAAAGTATGTGTTTTGAAAGTGTTTTGTTTTTTTACCAGGGCTTGTCTTTTCATTTTCTTAGCAGTGTTTTTTGTAGAGTTGTTAATTTTGATGAAATACAATTTATCCATTCATCCAGTGCTTTTGGTGTTGTATCTAAGAAATCTTTGCCCTAATGCAAGGTCACGAGATTTTTTCCTATGTTTTCTTCTAGATGCTTTATGTTTTTAAATTTTACATTCAGATCTATAAGCCATTTTGAGTTTTTATTTTATTTATTTATTTTTTTAAAGATTTTATTTATTTATTTAACTGACAGAGGGAGACAGACAGCTAGAGAAAGAACACAAGCAGGGGGAGTGGGAGAGGGAGAAGCAGGCTTCCCCCGGAGCAGGAAGCCCAATGTGGGGCTTGATCCCAGGACCCTGGGATCATGACCTGAGCTGAAGGCAGACGCTTAACGACTGAGCCACCCAGGCGCCCCTTGAGTTACTTTTAGTATAACATGTGAAGTATGGGTTAAATAGGGTTTCGTTTAGGATCTGGTCCAATAGGCCTGCACTATTTGTTGAAAAGACTGTCCTCTCTCCATTGAATTGCCTTTTCACCTTTGTCAAAAATCAATTGACCGTATCTGTGGGGATCTGTTTCTGGACTCTATTTCATTGCTCTGTGTGTTTCTCCTTTCCCAGAACTGTAATCTTGACTGTAGCTTTATAGTAAATCTTGATATCAAGTAGTAGGATTCTTCCCACTTACTCTCTTTTTGTTTTAGTTATCCTAGTTCCTCTTTCTTTCTATTTAACTTTAGATTCAGCTTGTCCATTTCTAAGAAAAGTTTTTTTACTGGGATTTTGACTGAGATTGACTTGAAGCTATAGATCAATTTGGGAATAATTGGTATTTTAATATTTTGATTGTTCCAATCTGTGGATGTAGTATATTTCTTAATTTAGTTTTTAAAAAAATGTCTCTCGTCATTGTTTTGTCATTTCTCTTTCTCTTGTCTCATTACACTAGCTAAGAAGTATGATTCTGAATAACAGTGTTGAAAGCTGACATGCTTATTCCACATCTTAGCAGGAAAGCATTCAGTCTTTCACATTAAGTATGATGCTAGCTGTAGGTTTTGTTTGTTTGTTTGTTTTATTTTCTTAAGGGTTTTACTTTTAAGTAATCTCTGCACCCAGTGTGGGCCTTGAACTTATAATCCTGAGATCAAACATCACATTCTCTACTGACTGAGCCAACCAGGCGCCCTAGCTGTAGGTTTTTTGTAGATACCTTCTATCAGGTTAGGAAAGTGCCCTTCTAGGGGCGCTTGGGTGGCTCAGTGGTTCAGCATCTGCCTTCGGCTCAGGTCATGATCCCGGAGTCCCTGGATCAAGCCCCACATCGGGCTCCCTGCTCAACGGGGAGTCTGTTTCTCCCTCTCCCTCTGCTCCTCCCCCGACTTGTGCACTCTCTCACTCTCTCTCTCAAATAAAATTTAAAAAGAAAGAAGGGACGTTCCCTTCTAATTGTGCTTTGCTGAGAGTTTTATCCATAAGTGAATGTTTAATTTTGTCTCATTATTTTTATACATCTGTTAACATAATCATACTGTTTTTCTTCTGTTAATATGGTGAATTACAGTGATAGATTTTTGAACACTGAACCAGCTTTGCATTCCCCAGAGAACCTCCACTTTGTCGTATATTATCTTTATATATATTGCTAAATTTGGTTTTTAATATTTTGTGGGGGATTTTTATATCTCTACATGAGAGAGATATTTATCTTTTTTCTTATGATGTTTTCAGTTTTGGTTTTGACCAGCCTTACAAAGTGAGGCAGGAAATGTTTCTTCCTCTTTTGTTTCCAGAACTGTTGGTGTAAATTTAGTATTATTTCTTCCTTAAATATTTGGTAGAATTCACCAATCAATTTGCCATCCTAGAATTTTCTTTGTTGGAAGATTTCCAATTTCTGTAGTAGATAGAGGACAATTCAAGTTATCAGGTTTGTTTTGAGAGAGGATAACAGCTATTTTAGGATTTGTATAGTAAGCAATATATTTCTGTTTCAGATATATTTCAGAAATCCTCCTTTCCAATGACTTGACAAGGCAGCCCTTCTTTCTCTTATTCCTGACATGTCAAGATGTGCCATGACCTCTTTGTTGATATATGGCTCATTCTCTATTCTCTGGGCTAGTGTTCCTATTAGTGACACACAGACTAACTGGCTGTGTTTCTGGAAGCACTTTGCAGTCTTCCCAGCCGTGTGAGGGTACTGATGTCACTGCATCCTTGTCAGTATTAAGTATTGCTGTTTTTAATCAATATGTAGCTGCTAGGCTAAAATAAAAATTTCATTTTATTTCTTTTTTTTAAAGATTTTATTTATTTATTTGACAGAGAGAGACACAGCAAGAGAGGGAACACAAGCAGGGGGAGTGGGAGAGGGAGAAGCAGGCTTCCCGCCGAGCAGGGAGCCCGATGTAGGGCTCGATCCCAGGACCCTGGGACCATGACCTCAGCCGAAGGCAGGCGCTCAACGACTGAGCCACCCAGGCACCCCTCATTTTATTTCTTATATTTATCATAAAGTTGGACTTTTTCATATATTTATTAGCTAAGCAACTGAATTTTTGGATTTTGCTCCAAGCATTTGTTGCAAAGAAAAACATTAGAGATTGTGTAAGAAAGAGGATGTGTCACTTAAATACAATCAAAGTTAGCTGAAGTGCAGAGTAATGGGGATAACAGATTAGCCCTCTTATTGCCATCGAAATTGCTCCTGTTTTGGGCCATGTTCTCTCTCATAACAGTTTACCTTTGAGAAAAATTATTACCCAGGACGTTCTACTCCTTTACTGTGTGCAGTGGATGTATTTCTAGTAACTTGTCCATAAATTAATTTTTTATTAATTGTATTTCAGTCGTACACGCATTAGAGGAAGTCACTGTACCCTACCATAAATTATTTTGGATAGCATTTTTCTTTTTTATATAGTTTCTTAAAAACTGGTTTTAGGGCGCCTGGGTGGCTCAGTTGGTTAAGCGACTGCCTTCGGCTCAGGTCATGATCCTGGAGTCCCGGGATCGAGTCCCGCATCGGGCTCCCTGCTCAGCAGGGAGTCTGCTTCTCCCTCTGACCCTCTCCCCTCTCGTGCTCTCTATCTCTCATTCTCTCTCTCTCAAATAAATAAATAAAATCTTTAAAAAAAAAAAAAAAACAACTGGTTTTATGTGAGAGAACAACTACAGTAGTGTCTGAGTATATACTGTCCTGACTACTTGTCTTACAACTTAAAAATTCAGTGATTTTAAACCTCCATTCTATTTCTTAGTGAACTATGAAAATAATTCTGTCTCATTTATTAGCGATTTACTTTCCTGGTTCATTCCATGTTCAGAGCAACTTTTGTAAACTTTTTATGTCATGCTTATCTTTATTATATGCTGTTTTGGTGAAAGATGCTTTTAGAAATTATTTTGTAATTTATTCAGATTAGGAGTTTTTTTCTTTTTTCTCGCTGCATTGAGGGCCTTTTCTATTTTACTGCTATTTCTTCATTTATTTGAGAGATAGCAGGGGGAGGGACAGAGGGGAAGGGAGAGGGATAAGCAGACTCCCCACTGAGTGCAGAGCCCAACACGGGGCTTGATCTTATGACCCTGAGCTCATGACCTGAGCTGAAATCAATCAAGAGTCTGACACTTAACCGACTGAACGACCCAGATGCCCCCACTGATAGTCCTATGTGAGTTTCCTTGTACATGATGAGTCACTTTTCTAGTGCTGCTTTAAAAAGTCTCAGTCTTTGAGTTTGGACAATTTGATTATAATGTGTTTCAGTGTGATTTCTTGGGTTTATCCTAGTTGGTGTCCATTAGGCTTTTTGAATCTAGATGTCCATTTCCTGCTCCATATTTGGGAAGTTTTCAGCCATTATTTCCTTAAATGAACATTCTGCCCCTTTCTCTCTTCTCCATAAGTCTCTTAGACTTTCTTCATCTTTTTTCATTCTGTTTTCTTTTGTCCTTGTTGTTGGATAATTTCAAATGACCTCTCTTCTAATTTGATGTTTCTCTCTTCTGCTTGATTGTGTGATGTTGCACTTCTCTTGTGAATTTTTCAGTTATTATTGTATTCTTCAGCTCCAAAACACTGTCTAGGTTTTTTTTTTTTTCATCTCTTTGTTGGTATTCTCCTTTTACTCATGTCTTATATTTTTGACCTTGTAGAGCATCTTTATGCTTGTTTCAAATTGTTTGTCAGATAATTCATGTCTCCGTTTCATTAGGATAATTTTTAAAAAGATTTATTTATTTGAGAGAGAGAGCGCACGTGAGCTCGAGTTGGGAGAGGGAGGGGGAAGAATCACCAGTAGACTCCGTGGTGAGTGTAGAGCTTGATCTCACAACCCCGAGATAATGACCTGAACTGAAATCAAGAGTTGGACGCTCAACCAACTGAGCCACCCAGGTGCCCCCATTAGGGTAGTTTTTCGAAATCTATTTTAGTTTTTTGTTTGTCCCATGTTTTCCTGTTTCTCCAAATGTGTTGTAAGTTTGTGTTGGGATCTTTACATATGAGAAAATAGCCACCTCTCCCAGTTTTTATGACCTAGTTTTGTGCAGGAAAAGACCCTCGCAAATGAACTCAGCTAGAGATGCTGTGAACCTCTGAAATCTTTTTTGGGAGGATGAGACTTCCTTGGGCTTGTGTGTGCAATTTCTCAGCTAGAGAGCTTTGTGGGTCTTTCAGGAGGTCCTAATCTCTTGCTCCCTCTGGTGCCTGTTTGTGGCACTGCCTGTTTTCTGATGTTAACGGCAGCAAGCAGCCCTGTTCTCTCTTGTACTCAGTGGCCACCAGGCATCCAGAGTTTGCCAGCTCCCCATCAGTGCCCACATCAAGTGAGACAGGTACCATACCCTTTAGCAGCCCTGTAAAAACCTGGTGCAGAAGCACATTCCGTTCTCTTTTCCTCTGAGAGAGAGAAGCCTCAACTTATGCACCTGCTCCCAGTCACACCAAGTTGTACTGGCTCTTGGATGCCACCCCTCCCATTTCTTTGGTCTTAGCAGCATTCAGGCAACCATACTATGGTTGTTCTGTCAGTGCTGTAAAGAGGCACAACAGATACCAGTCCTTCAGGCAGCCTTCCAAAGAGTTGGACGTTGGATGCACGCTCCACTCCTCTCTCTTTCCCCGTCCCAAGGGAAGAGTCCAAAGCCAGGGTGTTCTTACCAGGCACTGATCTGTGGAGCTTGGGAGAGGCCCTGACTTGGGGAAGTGAAATTTCTCTTCTCATCCATTTCAGTGCAGCTGTTTTCAGCTTGTACTCCCTGGAGGTATGAAAGCTTCTTAACTGGATTCTGGAAACCTCATAAAGGTATTTTGGTCTGTATATCATTGTTAAAGCACTGTTTCTGTGGTAGAAGCAGGACTGGGACTTATGAATCTGCCATCTTGCTGACATCACTCTCCTCTTCCCCGTACATCTTAAGACCGCTGGTTTAGGGGCGCCTGGGTGGCTCAGCCGGTTAAGCGTCTGTCTGCCTTTGGCTCAGGCCATGAGCCCGGGGTCCTGGGATCAAGTCCCGCATCGGGCTTCCTGCTCCTTGGGGAGCCTGCTTCTCCCTCTGCCACTCCCCCTGCTTGTGCTCTCTCTCTCTCTGATAAATAAATTAAAAATCTTAAAAAAAAAATACTGCTGGTTTAGAAGTGAAAGGACTTCAGAAACCCGCCCACATATTTATTTTGATCCTGCCTGTTTGGCACTTTGTAACAAAAGACATTTTGAGGCCAAACCAAGTATAAATACATCTTCCCTTGGTACAGCTACATTCTGTTCCTTGCTAATTTTTCTTTTTCTGTCCTTCAAAGTCTGGATTTCTGGAACGGAGGGAGAGATTCATCTGGTGGTAGAGATATAGGTTGACTTTATATGTAAGTTTCCTATTTCTAGAGTGCATGATGATGTATTTTGAGACTAAAACACAAAAAGAAATGCTTAAACCTTCCACATATGAAGTTCTCCAAGCAAAATATGTTAATAACTATATTATCTATTTTTTTAAAGATTATAATGTCTATTTTTAAAGGCTTTAAATACTTGATAAACAGTAAGCAAACCACTGCATAGACTCTCACGTTGAAGGTTTAGGTGATGGCAGGAACAATCACATTTCTTATAATGGCAAGTGTGACAAGTTTTTTCCGTGTCTAGAACCAGAACCTAAAATGGGAATGCATTGTCATAGCTGTAAATAGTTCACATAGAGCCTATAGTCCGAATGCCTGAATTCCTATCATGGGTCGAGCACTCAGCCAGGCAATCAGGGTCAGGTTATTTAGCCTCTTTTTAATCTTTTTTTTTCTCATGTATAAAATGGTTACAGTAATCATAGCACCTACCTTATGGGTTGTTAGGTGAATTCAATGAGATGATTGATATAGATAGATATAAAATTTTTAGTTCAGTGCCTGGAATTTAGGAAGTGCGGAATCATTTTTAGCTATTATTAAGAGCAGTTATGATGAGATTGCTCTTTTTAACCTTAGTAACTGTTAGATATCATGTTAAAAAAAAAAAGATTAAGGACCTTTCTACATCATTTACAGAGTTGAAACTGTGGGACAGCCAGACAGAAGAGACAGTATAGGAGTGTGTGCAGAAAAACAGAATGGATTCGACTCTCTGCAGCGTGATCAAGCAGTGTGCATCAGTACAAATGGTAAGAGATACGTAACTGCTGTTTCTTTGAAATACGTGAATTAGTGTAGTAAGATCCGAATCTGTCCCAACATCACACATTTGTAGCAGGAAATGAGAAAGTTTAAGTCTTTATGACATATCTGTATGGCGACTGTGTACCAGGCATTATTCTATTCCCTTTACAAATAATAAATCATTTAATCCTTTTAGCAGCTTGTTGAGGTGGGAAGTAGTATTAACACCCATTTTATAGATGATGAAAACCGAGCCACAGGGAGGTTGAGTGACTGGCTTAAACTCCCATAGCTTAGAGGTGATTGAGTTGGGATTTGCACCAGGCAGTCTATCCCTGGTTTCCGTGTGCGTAGGTCATCTAAATTCAACATCGGTTGGTGAACCGAGGAGAGTTTACTTAATTTTTTATATTTCCCTAGCATTCTTTGGCCCCTTACTCTACAGTAATCACACTTTTATATATATTTTTAGATTTTATTTTTAATTTTATTTTTTTAAAGATTTTATTTATTTATTTGAGAGAGAGAGAATGAGAAGGGAGGCGGGAGAGGCAGAGGAAGAGGGAGAAGCAGACTCCTTTCTGAGCAGGATCCCAGCATGGGGCTTGATCCCAGGACCCAGAGATTATGACCTAAGCCGAAGGCAGACACTTAATCAACAAAGCCACCCAGGCACCCCTACAGTAATCACACTTTTAAAATCCCCTCTCAATTGGGCGCCTGGGTGGCTCAGTTGGTTAAGCGACTGCCTTCAGCTCAGGTCATGATCCTGGAGTCCCCCGATTGAGTCCCGCATCGGGCTCCCCTGCTCAGCAGGGAGTCTGCTTCTCCCTCTGACCCTCTTCCCTCTCGTGCTCTCTATCTCTCATTCTCTCCCTCTCAAATAAATAAATAAAATCTTTAAAAAAAAAAAAAGATGTGTTAATATGTTGTGGTATGGGTCAAGCAGTAGATAGAACAACATTCTTGTTTATCTCATGTGCAACAATGTTGCTGTTCCACAGGATATAATCTTGTAATGGAGTCAAATTTCTTTTGATGCCATCCCTGTGGGAAACTCAGTCTCCATTCTAAAAGAGTAGAACCCTGGACCAGAACTCTAAAATGTGATTAAAGCTTTAACTTTTTCTCCTGCCTTGGGGCTGGAAGTTAATTAGCATATTGGAATGCATTCTCTTTGACTAGTTGGCATAACATAATGTTTTCTTGATCTGAGTTGGGAAATTACCTGTGTTATCAGTAATCTAGAATCCATTTCGGTTCTTCATTGTTGCTCACATGTGAATGACTCTTTACCTTAACGTTTTAGGTGCAGTTTTTGTAAATGGAAAAGAAATGACTAATCAGTTGCCAGCAGTTACTTCTGGGTCCACTGTCACATTTGACATTGAAGCTGTGACTCTAGGATCCACCAATAATAACGAAGGAGGAAACTTCAAGCTTCGAGTAACTATTAGCTCAAATAACAGAGAAGTGGTTTTTGATTGGTTACTTGAGCAATCTTGTGGTTCTCTTTATTTTGGTTGCTCATTTTTCTATCCTGGATGGAAAGTGTTGGTATTCTAGATTTTTGGATGATTGGCTTTGGTTTTGCGGGGTTTTAAACGTAGCTGTCCTCAGCTCAGTTTAGTTGTAATTGGTTAAAAAAAACTGTTAGATTCATCTCTCAGTTAAGCCATTGGAAATGGAAATTGTTTACTGGATTTTTTGGAATATTTTAGCAATAAGAGATTTGACTGTTGTGGACAAAACTGTAGTGCAGTCAGTCTTGAAGCGTAGTATTAGTTGAAATATCAGCATCACGATAAAAATGAAATTGGCTTTTAACGTATGAGGAGATACAGAAAGTCCTATACCCTTCCACTGTGTACTTCTTGAAAAGTTGATTATTAGAACAGAAAAGCTTAATGTAACATTATCTTATTAAATTTCTATTTTTTAAGGATCCCAGGCCATGTAAAACTTTAGGATCAAACAGTAGGAATAGACCAGCTAGAAGCCGGAGTTCTGTAACATACATTCAGTTGTGTGCTCTCCACATGAGTGGTGAATATACTCTCCATATTCAGGTATTTGTAAGCAGTATTGAATTTTATCTCATGTTCAGTAATCTTTAAAGTCCCAAAAACGTGATGATATTTGCATTCTTAAAAATTACTGAGCAAATGTCTACACTAGGCAGAGTATTTTCTTTTTTTTTTCTGTGCAGTTCGATTCATGATAGACTAGAGGATTTTTACAGGGTAAAACTACTCATGAAAGTAGTATGTACAGCAGTAGCTGTTCACATATATGTAATATACACACGTGCATAGCCAGCCTCAGCGATGTGTATGTTACTGCTCACAGGGCATGAGCTACAGTCCAGTTTAATAAACGGTCTTTTAGTGGACCAAACAAATATAAGGTAAATACTTGACCTATTTTTTGAAAAACTTAAATTTGTTTAAGATATTTATTTGAAGGACTTACTTAGTGTTTAAAAATGATTATCTTAACTTGCTATACCAGCCTACAGATTTTTTTTTAATGTGAATTTTTTTCCTTCATTTTTAACAGTAGAAATGTGGAAAAGCAAGTTTGATATTTTTCTAAGATAATTTATTTGGGGATCAAGTTCCCTGTTAGACAATCATGACCTTTTCCCCTTGCGTTTTTATGTATAAGTAAGCCGTCTTTCATTTGTTTAGTGATTGTTAAGATGTGCTAGAATGTAGATGCCTCGTCCAGCTGTCTGAAACAAAATAAAAAACTAAAAGTTAAATGTGTGTATTTTTTCTTCTGTGAGATTTGATGAATCCAATTTTAATTTTTTTTAAACATATATTTTTTTATTTTTATTTTTTTTTTAAGATCTTATTTATTTATTCATGAGAGACAGAGAGAGTGAGAGAGGCAGAGGGAGAAGCAGGCTCCCAAGGAGCAAGGAACCCGATGCGGGACTCGATCCCAGGACTCTGGGATCATGACCTGAGCCGAAGGCAGACACTTAACCATCTGAGCCACCCAGGTGCCCCCAATTTTAATTTTTTAAGTAGAGGGAGGAAAGGATTTTTTGTGTCTTTGGTTTGTTTTTGTTTTTCTTTTTTCTTTAAAGATTTTATTCATTTATTTGAGAGAGAACACAGACTGGGGGAGGGGCAGAGGGAGAGGGAGAGGGAGCAGCAGACTCCCCACTGAGCGCAGAACCTGACATGGGGCTCAATCCCAGAACCCTGAGATCGTGACCTTAAGTCAGATGCTTAACCAACGGAGCCACCCAGGCGCCCCTTTGTCTCCAGTCATTTTAATACAAACATCATTGTAACTTGTGACAAGTTACTTATACTTTCTTATATTCCGTGTATGTGATACTGAGCACAGTGCCTGACACATAACACGTGTACGGTAAATGTTGGGGTGAATGAATGTGGTTGAATTATTTTCTCTAGAACATCTTCATCTTGTTCCCTTCATTTGTCAAATATTTATTGAACATCTTTTTTTCTTATCCTCCATAGGAGAGTCACATCTTAAATTTATACCTATAGAATCTGCCTTTTCACAGAAATGACTAAACCTACCCTAATTCTAGATCGGCGTGGATTGTAATATTTTGACCTCTGAAGCTAATTTAAATATTGCTTTCTTTTCTTTTTAAAGATTTTATTTTTAAGCAATCTCTACACCCAACATGGGGCTCAGACCCACAACCCCCGAGATCACGAGTCTCATGCTCCACTGACTGAGCCAGCCAGGCACCCCTGCTTTTATTCCCCTTAAACTGTGAATTTAACATTTTGTTCAAACCCAACTCATTCTGTTTAAACAGATAAAGGAGCCCAGTGGGGCGCGTGGGTGGCTCAGTCGTTAAGCATCTGCCTTCGGCTCAGGTCATGATCCCAGGGTCCTGGGATTGAGCCCCACATCGGGCTCCCCAGTCTGCGGGAAGCCTGCTTCTCCCTCTCCCACTCCCCCTGCTTGTGTTCCCTCTCTCGCTGTGTCTCTCTCTATCAAATAAATAAATAAAATTAAAAAAAAATAAAAATAAAGGAGCCCAGTATTCCAAACCTGTTTGTGTGCTTGGAGGGACGAGAGAGTTTGGGTGATGATAATTATAACAACTATAAGAATTGATATTTATTGAGCCCCTACTATGTGCTGGGCACCATGCTAAATTTTCAAAATACATTTATTATCTCATTTAATCCACATAATGCTATTTACTATGCTGTTATTACTGTTATTCCACTTTACAGACAAAACCTAGGCTCAAGAGATGTGAACTAATTTGTCCAAGGTCAGGACTAGTAACTAGTCTAGTCAGGATCCTAGCTCAGACCTGATCCACTCTGGAGCCCCTGCTCGTAACTGTTGTGCTCTCAGGAAGAGTGGACACTAAGGAGAAAGTCTCGGGTAGATAAGAACCAAGGGATCAAGGGTAGCACTGGAGTAGCTGGAGTAGCACTGGAGATCCTGGAGTAGCACTGAGAAAGGAAGGGCTGACCGTCTCTGGCTGAAGATCTCAGGGAGCAAAGTCAATCTTAAAAGGGTAGTGGAGATTTGTGAAGCCCAGAACTGGCATCTGAAACAAAAGGGAAAACACTTGTAGTCCTGTTGGAGGTAAGAATAGCATGTGTCACGGCCATGGGACTGGTATGTGAGGCCGCAGTGAAGGGCTGAGGGGTACAGAGAAGTCGCATGTGGTGTCTTTGTTTTGAAACTAACAAACCCATTTCCAGAGAGACTAGGCCATTTTCACATGCCCACCCACCAGCAACATATTCTCTGAAATCCTCCCAGGATTAGTTGTCACTGCTTTTTATTTTAGCCATTCTGATAAATGGGTGGTGATCTCTCAGTGTTTTCAGTCTGCATTCCCCTGATGGCTAATGAGGTCGAGCATCTCCTCACGTGCTTATTTGCCATCTTTAAATTCTCTTTGGTAAAATGTCTCTTACCCATTTTTCTATTTGGATTGCTTATTTACTGTTAAGTTTTAAAAGTTCTTTAGACTTTTAGCTGCCAGTGCCTTGTTGGACGTATGGTCTGCAAATGCCTTGTCTCCAGCTTGTCTTCTCATCCTTGGACCAGGGTCTTTTCCAGAGTAAAAGTTCCTAATGTTGATGAAATTGAGTTTATTAATTTTTCCTTTTATGGATTGTGCTTGTGGTGTCAAGTCAGAGGACTCTTTACCTAGCCCTAAATCCCAAAGAGTCTTTCCTGTGTTTTTTCCTACAAGTTTTATAGCTTCACATATTACATTTAAGTCTGTGATCCATTTTGATTTTATTTTCTTATAAGGTTAAGTTTCATTTGGGAATGTATCTGTTCATACAGATGTTAGGTCACTTCAGTGTAGTTTGTGGCAAAGGCTGTCTTTCCTCCATTGAATTGCTGTCAAAATTTGTTGGACATATTTGTGTGAGTCTATTTCTAGGTTCTCTGTTTGTTCCTTTGATCAGTGAGTCTGTCCCTCTGTCGTACCACAGATTACTGTAGCTATATGAGGTTTTAAAATCCGGTAGGCTGATTTCTCTTTTATTCATCCTCTAAGAAATTGTTTTAGTGGGGCGCCTGGCTGACTCAGTTGATAGAGCATCCAACTCTTGATCTTGGGGTTGTGAGTTTGAGTCTCATGAGTGTAGAGATTAAAAACTAATACCTACCTACATACATACATAAATGCATAGTAAAAAAAAAAAAGGTTGTTTTAGCTATTCCGGTTTCTTCACTTTCTCATGTAGATTTTAGAATAATGTTGTTTTTATCTATAAAAAGTCTTTCTGGGATTTCAATAGGAATTGTGTTAAACCTATCAATTTGGGAAGAGTTAACATCCTTACCATGTTGAGTCTTCCAATCCATGAACATAGTGTCTCTCCATCTATTTCGGTCTTTGATTTCTTTTATCTGCATTTTTTTTAAAGATTTTTATTTATTTATTTGACAGAGAGAGACACAGTGAAAGAGGGAACACAAGCAGGGGGAGTGGGAGAGGGAGAAGCAGGCTTCCTGCCAAGCAGGGAGCCCGATGCAGGGCTCGATTCCAGGACCCCAGGATCATGACCTGAGCCGAAAGCAAACGCTTAACAACTGAGCCACCCAGGCGCCCCTTTTATCTACATTTTGTAGTCTCCAGCATACAAGTTCTACAAGTTTTGTTACATTAACACCTAAGTGTTTTGTCTTAGTGATTGTAAATGGTCTTGTATTTTTAATTTTGGTTTCCACATGCTCATTCCTAATCTATAGAATGTCTTTGTATGTTTGTCTTGTATCCTGCTGAATTGATGAACTCTTTTTCCCCCTCAAGATTTCCCATTCAACTCATGGATTTCCTAGAAATGTGTTATTTAGTTTCTGAGTGTTGGGAGATTTTCCTGTTATCTTTCTGTTATTGACTTCTGGTTTGATTATATTGTGTTTGGAGAACAGTCTGTATGATTTCTATTCTTTTACATTTGTTGATTTATATGCCAGGATATGGTCAGTTTTGGTGTATGTTCTATGGACACTTAAAAAGACTTGCATTTTCTACTATTAATGGGTAGATTGTTTTGATCTTGTAGAGTTCTGTATCTTTGCTGATTTTCTGTCTAGTTGCTCTATCAGTTCTTGATAGGGGAGTGTCAAAGTCACCAATTGTAATTGTGGATTTGTCTGTTTCTCCTTTTCTATCATTTTTTGACTTACATCCTTTGTAGCTCTTTTGTCTTATGAATACACACTTAGGATTGCTGTATCTTTTTGGTGGATTGACCATTTTATCATAATGTCCCTCTCTGCCTCTGGTAATTTTCTTTCCTCCAAAGTCCACTTCATCTGATATAAATCTAGTCTGTCCTTTCCTCTGATTAATGTTTGCATGATATGTATTTTCCATCCTGTGCTTTCAACTTTTCTATATTAATATATTTGGAGTTAGTTACTTGTAGATAACATATAGCTGAATCATGTTTTTTTTTGTTTTTAATCTACTCTGTCAGTCTCTGAGTTTTGTGTGGTCTATTTAGACCATTTACATTTACTTTTACCATTGATATGTTAAGGCTTAAGGTTGCCATTTTTCTTTTTTGTTTTCTGTTTTCTCTGGTTTTCTTTTTTCTGCATTCTTGTGGGTTGCTTCAACATATTTTAGAATTCCATTTTGATTTATTTATAGTGTTTTTGAGTGTCTCTTTGTGTAGCTTCTTTAGTAATTATTCTAGGTATTAAAAATATACATATAGGACTTCCACTTGTGCGTGAGGCGAGCAGAGCCAGAGTTGAGACCAGAGGCCGAACTCGGGATCTGACAAGATGGCCGGGCTGCCCCACAGGATTATCAAGGAAACCCAGCGTTTGCTGGCAGAACCAGTTCCTGGCATTAAGGCAGAACCAGATAAGAGCAACGCCTGTTATTTTCTGCTGGCCCCCAGAATTCCCCCTTTGAGGGAGGGACTTTTAAGCTTGAACTATTCCTACCAGAAGAATACCCGATGGCAGCCCCTAAAGTATGCTTCATGACCAAAATTTATCATCCTAATGTAGACAAGTTGGGAAGAATATGTTTAGATATTTTGAAAGATAAGTGGTCCCCAGCACTGCAGATCCGCACAGTTCTGCTATCGATCCAGGCTTTGTTAAGTGCTCCCAATCCAGATGATCCATTAGCAAATGATGTAGCAGAGCAGTGGAAGACCAACGAAGCCCAAGCCATAGAAACAGCTAGAACATGTGCCATGAATAATATTTAAAATCGATCTGATCATCAAGTGTGCATCACTTCTCCTGTTCTGGCAAGACTTCTTGCTTTTTTGTTTGCATTTAATGGACACAGTCTTAGAAACATTACAGAATAAAAGCCCAGACATCTTCAGTCCTTTGGTAATTAGAAGCACATTAGCAAATCTATGTCTTGTCCTGATTCACTGTTGTAAAGCATGAGCAGAGGCTAGAAGTACCATCTGGATTGTTGTGAAACATTTAAAAGCAGTGGCCCTTCTCTGCTTTTGTTCATTTCCCCCATCATGGTTTGAGTATAAAGCACTGTGAATGAAGGTAGTTGTCAGGGTTAGCTGCAGGGGTGTGAGTGTTTTTCTTTATTACTTTTTTTGAGGGGGAGAGGTAGTTTTATTTTAATTTTATGGGCTCCTTTCCCCCTTTTTATGGTGATCTAATTGCATTAAAAGGAGCTAACCAGTTCTTTAGAATATGCTCTCTAGCCAAGTCTAACTTTATTGAGACGCTGTAGATGGACAAGCTTGATTGTTTGAACCAAAATGGGAACATTAAACAAACATCACAGCCCTCACTAATAACATTGTGACTTTGCTGTCAAGTGTAGAATCCTTCCTTCAAGAAAAAGCTTGTGACCATTTTGTATGGCTTGTCTGGAAACTTCTGTAAATCTTACGTTTTAGTAAAATATTTTTTGTTATTCTAAAAAATATATATATACATATGTATATAACCCACCTATATACATAGAATACACATATATACATTAACGTATATACACACATTTAAGTGTATTATACATATTACATATATATGTTGTGTATGTTTGTACAGATATATATGTGTGTATACCTACATCCACATTAGTATGGTAATGGCTTTTTTAATAATTGCAGAAGTCCTCTGGATTTCTTTGCATTAGCGAAAACAGGTACTAATGTAGGTCTTTCGTAAAGTAAAGTGGTGTAATGTGAACTTTCGGAAAGCAGGGGATATTGTTCACTTTATGCCATTTCAGCTTATGAAAAGTTTCATAGGAACATTCCACTTTCGGATAGCGGAGGATATAATAAATTTATCAGTTAATTGGTGTCATCATTTTATCAGTTCAAGTGAAATAATCCTTATGTCTCTTTATCCTTCCCCATTTACAGCATAATTTTGTTTCTTAAATATTTTCTCTATATACATTTAGAACTATCAGTGTTGCCTTAACCATAAAAAAAATTTCAGAAAACTCAAGAGAAGAAATGCCTATTGTATTTATATTTCTGTGTTATGTTCCCTGTATGTTTGTGTTCTTTTTTCCTTCATGATGTTCCAAGTTTCCTTCTGTTACCATTTCCTTTCGGTTTCAAGAACTTCCTTTAGCCATTCTTTTATAATAAGTCTGCTGGTGAAAAATTCTCTTTGATTTCTTCTGTATAAGAATGTTTTGATTTTCCCTTTATTCCTGGAGGATATTTCACTGAGTATAGGATTCAAAATTCTTTGGCGGGGGGGGGCGGGGGGTGGTGGGACTTGAACTCATGACCCTGAGATCCAGACCTGAGCTGATAGCAAGAGTCAGATGCTTAACTGATGGAGCGACCCAGCTGCCCCAACAATTCTTTTCTTTCAATACTTGAAAAATATCATGGCACCCCCCCCATGGCCTCTGATGAAAAATCTACTGTCATTTCATTGTTTTTCCTTGTAAAGTGTCATTTCTCTGTAGTTGCTTTGAATATATATATATTTTTTGTTTTGTTTTTTTAAAGATTTTATGTATTTATTTGAGAGAGAGAGAATGAGAGAGAGAAAGCACATGAGATGGGGGGAGGGTCAGAGGGAGAAGCAGACTCCCCGCCGAGCAGGGAGCCTGACGCGGGACTCGATCCCGGGACCCTGAGATCATGACCTGAGCCGGAGGCAGTCGCTTAACCAACTGAGCCACTCAGGAGCCCTCAATATATATGTTTTTGTCTTTAGTGTTTAGAAGTTTAATTATGATGTGTCCTTGCATGGGTTTCTTTGGGGTTATCCTGTTTGGGTCCCTCAGCTTCCTTAATTGTTAGGTTTATGTAACATGCCACCTTTGGAAAGTTTGCAGCCATTATTTGAAGTACTTTTTTCAGCCTTGCCCTCTTTCTCCTTTCCTTCTAGGACTCCGGGGACACAAATTTACATCTTTTGTGTATTCCCACTGCTTCCTGAGGTTTTGTTTGTTTGAAGTTGGTTTTCTGTCTGTCGTTCAGATTAGCTAATTCCTGTCATTTTGCTTCCAGTCTGCCAAGTCTGGCCTCTGTCACGTCCCTTCTGCTGTTGGGCCCATCCACGGAGCTTTTCATTATTTATCTTGGTTATTGTATTTTTCAGTTCTAAAACGTCCATTTGGATGATCTTCATACCTTCTATTTCTGGGCCAGGCTCTTTATATTCTTTGCTGAGGCCATTCATTTTTCATCTGTTTCAAGTGTGTTTGTAAGTGCCTTTTGAAACATTTTATTTATTTATCCATTCATTCATTCGTTCGTTCATTTATTTTTAAGATTTTATTTATTTATTTGATAGAGACATAATGAGAGCAGGAACACAAGCATGGGGAGTCGGGGAGGGAGAAGCGGGCTTCCCGCTGAGCAGGGAGCTTGAGGCGGGGCTCGATCCCAGGACCCTGGGATCATGACCTGAGCTGAAGGCAGATGCCTAATGACTGAGCCACCCAGGAGCCCTTTGTTGAAACATTTTAATCATGGCTTTGGTGATGGGGGGTCTTTTGTGTCCATTCCACTGGGCCAAGGGATGTTCAGATAGCTCATTAAAACATTATTCTGGTTGTTTGGTGAGGGTGTTTCTGGAAAAGATTAGCATCTGAATTGATGGACTGAGGAGAGCAGGTAAGACTCTTCCCAATGTGTTGGGCCTCATCCAATCTGTTGATGGCTTAAATAGAACAAAAAGGCAGAAGAAGGTTGAATTTGCTCTCTATTGAGCAAACATGGATCTCCTGCCCTCAGTGCTCCTGGTTCTGGGGCCTTCATATCTGGACTGGAATCTACACCTTTGGCTCTCAGACCTTTGAACTATATCACCTGCTCTCCTGGGTCCCCAGCGTGCAGACAGCAGATCTTGGGACTTCTCGGCTTCTATAATCATCTATTGGTTCTGCTTTTCTGGAGCATTCTAATACAGTGCTTTTAAATCTTTGTCAGATAATTCAGATATCTTGGTCAGCCTGGTGTCAGCATCTGTTGTCTGTCTTTATTCAGTTTGAGATCTTTCTGGTTCTTGGGATGACAAGTGATTTTCTACTGAAACGTGGGCATTTTGTGTTATGTTCTGAGACTTGGGATCTTATTTAAACCTTCTCTTTCAGCTGGCTTTTTGACGCCGGTCCAACAGGAAAAGATTGAGGGGCACTGCCTCATTACCGCCACATGGAGATGGAAGGATGGCTTCCCCTTGACCTGCATTGACAGCCAAGAGGGGAGCCCTTGTTATTGGTTGCGTGGGCAGGGGAGTTCCAGTTCCTTGTGTAGTCTCCACGGACGCTGCAATGGGGGTGGCCTCGTTGCTCTAGGCAGTGGTAAAAGTCTGGAGTCTCCACTGGTTTTTTCTGAGGCTTCATATCAGAGAGAGGGAGAGCGATCCTGTGACTGCTGGTGGGGGCGGAGGTCCAGGCTCCTCTCTCACCACGGAGGTGGGTGGCTTCATCGCTGCCCAGTGGGTGACACCATTTCTCAGTGCTGTTGGGGTATCTTGTTATAGCCTCATGAGTGTGGAAATCTGGGCTCCCCACTTGGCCTTTGCTGGCGTGGACCAGGGGCAGGACACAGTCTTTTCTGTAGTTGTAGTTCCCTAGGGCTTCCATCACAAATTTCTACAGTCTGGGTGGCTTAAACAGACAAATTGATTCTCACAGTTCCGGAGGCCAGAAGTCTGAAATCCCGATGTTGGCAAGACCGGGCTCCCTCCCAGGGGTCTAGGGAGAAGACTTCCCTGCCTCTGCTGGCTTCTGGAGGCTTCAGGGCCTCCTTCGCTAGCCACCGCCTAACTGCAGTCTCTGCCTCTGGCTTCTCATGGCCCCTCTGCTTCTTACAAGGACACCTGTCCAGATTTAGGACCCGCCCAGGTAATCTGCAACGATCTTATGTCAAGATCTTTAGCTTATTTATATCTGCAAAGATTCTTTTTCCAAATGACGCCACATCACATGTTCCAAGATGTGGACATGTCTTTTTGTGGGCTACCATTCAACCCTGTACAGTGGTGTTTGGTTTGAAGAGAGCCATGGTGGGCGACAAGTTTTCTGTCTTACGAGGCTGCCCCTTTTGTGGTCCTTTGGCAAGAGGGACCAGGCGTGGAGCCCAATGCGGGGCTCGAACCCAGGACCCTGAGATCACGACCTGAGCTGAAACCAAGAGTCAGATGCTCAACCGACTGAGCCACCCAGGCTCTCCCTTTTCTCAGAGAAGCTATATATTTTAATATCAAAACATAAAAATGGAATAGTAAGTAGAGACAAACAGTAAAGAGAGCCTTTATGAGGGATTTGCCTGTAGAAAGGTAAAAAGTAAGCATCTGAGGGCCTCTGTTATATATGAAGGATTAGGGCAAGAACAAGAAGTGAAACATAGGGGCGCCTGGGTGGCTCAGTCATTCAGCATCTGCCTTCGGCTCAGGTCATGGTCCCAGGGTCCTGGGATCGAGCCCCACATCGGGCTCCCTGCTCAGCGGGAAGCCTGCTTCTCCCTCTCCCTCTGCCTATCCGCCCTGCTCGTGCTCTCTCCATTTCCTGGAGAGCTTTTAAAAACAGCAAAAATTCTGATGTAATTGGTGCCAGCGGAGCTCGGGCTTTTTTTGGTGTGTGTGAGTGTTTTAAAAAACAAAATGGTTTTATTATGAAGGCAGTAACTTGGGAGTTAACTGCTCCAAAGTAACTAACTGTCAGTCCCCACCATGATTGTTTTGCAGATCTAAATGTGTTCTACTGAAGACTATCCTTTATTCTGAAATAATCTTCCTTGCTCTTTTTGTACTTTTATAAAATGAAAGTGCCAATAGGTGTCAGGTTTGATTATTTTGTTTGCAAATCCTCTTACCAGACAAAACAAAAAGAAATGTGAAAAATGTGTATTACTGCCCAATGGGTGACACCATTTCGCAGTGCTGTTGGGGTATCTCGTTACAGATGTGTGTACTGTGAAGTACACAACTCGGGGATCTACTCAACACCCCGCATCGCCTGACATATGGCCATCTGAAAAATTCTTTTTTTTTTTAAAGATTTTATTTATTTATTCATGAGAGACAGAGAGAGAGAGAGAGAGAAGCAGAGGGAGAAGCAGACTCCCTGCGGAGCAGGAAGCCCGATGTGGGACTCGATCCAGGGACTCCAGGATCATGACCTGAGCCGAAGGCAGTCACTTAACCAGCTGAGCCACCCAGGCGCCCCTCTACTTACTAATCTTACATATGGCAATGTTAGAAAGCTTGTAGTTTTGTAGGAGAATTAGACTATGTCAATACAATCTCGGGAGACTTTTCCATGTTCTGAAAATAGCTGTGGAAGAAGAAGTTTATACAATGGAGCATGTGATTCTCTTTGGAGGTGAGCACGGAGATTGAAGTTGGTTGTAGGAAAGGAAATGGTGATGTAAACCAAGAGCAGGTTACTGTGCTAGGTATCTTTTGGAAGGAGGCATTTTAATCTCATTTTATGGTTGAGGAAACCCACTCAGTGTGTTTAAGTAACTTTCTGCATTTTGAAGCTGCAAAAGCACCAAAGTTGGCATTCAGATCCAAGCCTATCAGCTCTCAGTTCTCCCACCACTCTAAGGGTAGTGTCCACACTAGCCTCTGTCCCCCAGGACACTACTTTGATATTAGATACTTTGGAATGTGGTTTATTAAAAGATAGTTGAATGTTTCCCTCTCTGGAATTTAAGATTCATGAGGACAGGAACAATGTCTGGCTTATACATCTTTGTATAAACATGCCTAGCTAAGGCAAAGGCCATAGTAAGTGCTCAGTAAGTATTTAATGAGTGAGTAAGTCTCCGTAAGCCTAATGACTCACATGGTAACCCTGGTCCGACTACAAAGCCTCACAGAAGAACTAACCCCCCAAATAAAAGAAATAGGGACACTATAGACAGAATCCACTCAAAAGAAAATCTCAGTTGGATCCCTGCTATAGTTTGGTAGTGCACTAGGTGACTCATAAATTTAAGTGTCAAAATATAAAAAGCTTTTCTTCTGATACCTTTATAACTTCACTCTTTCTCTGCAGTTACAAGCAATGAATCTACTAAAGAAATAGATGCTTATTCAGGGACAGAAGGAAAAAGAAAAGTGACTCTGGTTTTGACCCATGAGGCCCCGGGAGAATCCTTGAAACAGGTTCTGAGTCTTATTCAACATCTCATTCCCTGCTTGGGACAAGCGTTGGCATATTTAATAGATGAATGAAAAAATGGCTGCTAGTGGCCGCATGCTAGAAAGGCAGGTAGAAGCTCTTTGGGTTCTGAAAAAGGATGGAGTAGCTTGGACACAATATGATGGTGCACCTGCACATGGCCCCTGGTTGAAGCTTTGCCATGTGGGTAGGATGGTAGTCAAAAATGGGAAAATAGATAAAATACAGTAGTCCAGGAGGTATCAACCCTGCTGTCTAGAACCAGCTTTATAGAGTGATCCCATGTGACGTTAAAGTAACGATCTTACATTTGTCTCAGAATGTACTTGAGTAAATTTTTATTCCTATATAAAAATGGACCATACCCTCATAGGAACTAGTACATAGGAACAGAAGATGGTCCAGGAATTGGATCATAGACTACATACTGAGAACACCAGAGTGCATGTATGTACTTAGATTCTGCTGTGCCCTGGGACTCCACTTGTTTGGAGGGGGGACTGCATACTGAGATAAGACTGGAGAGATAAATGAAGTCAGGTCAGAAAGAGTATGATTTTTATTGACAACAACCCAGGAACCATTAATGGTAAGATCTCTGCTTTAATATGGTACTTGACATAATTAACAGAACCTCACATATTTCCACTTTTCTAGGAGGGGCATACTATTTGTTACTTTAACAAAATATAAATTGAATTTTTAGAAACTATTTTTGACAATGAACTTCCTGTTTTACTTACTAGAAATTTACTGTGTTCTAAGCTGTGTACTAGACACTCATCCCTTCTGCCTTTTTCCCAATGAGAACATCATCCTTCTTGAACTCCCTTTTCTATTTTCTGTACTAAAAATTGTTTAGAGTGGCGCCTGGGTGGCTGTTGGTTAAGCGGCTGCCTTCGGCTCAGGTCATGATCCCAGGGTCCTGGGATTGAGCCCCACATCGGGCTCCTTGCTCAGCAGGGAGTCTGCTTCTCCCTCTCCCTCTGCCTCTGCTTGTATGCTCACTCACTCTCTCTCTCAAATCAATAAAATCTTTAAAAATTTTTTAAAGATTTAAATATAAGAACTATAAAATTTTTTAAAAATGGGTAAATTGAGATGTCTCAAAAATGGCAGTGAAAAGCCTGCCTCTCATCTGTTTTCTCCAGATTACCTTCCCTAAAAGCAGCTGTCTCTATGTATCCTTTAGACATGCTATAACCCAAACAAAATGGGCACATTAACTTTTCAATTAAAAAATTTGGAGCACACCAGAAACTGTTCTGTACCTTTTATCTTGGCAGTTATTTCACATTGGTTCACACACAAAAAACCCAAACCCTTCCTGACCCTTTTTTTTTTATTACTGTATAGTATTCCACTTACACGGCTTGTATAATGTAGCCAGTTCCCTACTGATGACTTGTGTCTAATCCGTTTTCAACAGTGGTAACAATTTGTAATTTTACATGTGTTTACCTGTAGGGTAACTACCTAAAGATGGAATTGTTAGAGCAAAGGCTGAATGCATTGTTATTTTTTAAAAGATTTTTGAGAGTGAGAGAGATCACAGAGGGAGTGGGAGAAGCAAACTCCCCAAATGAGCAGGGAGCCTGATGTGGGCCTCGATCCCAGGACCCTGAGATCATGACCTGAGCCGAAGGCAGACGCTTAACCCTGAGCCATCCAGGTGCCCCGCATTGTGATTTTATTAAAGTACCAGAATGCTCGCTCTCTCTTGACATTGTACCCATTTTGCCACCAGAAGGGTCTTGAGTGCTTGTTAATATGCCAGTAGTGAAACCACTTTCTATTGACAGCAAGCTGAATCCATCTGTGTTCTTGCTCTCATTCCTTCCTTTTTCTGGTAACTTGTCTTTGGCTTCTGTATATCTGCAATCCTGCTCAACCCTCCCATCCACTCTCCCCAGAATTCTTAACTTTGCCTGTCTCTGTATGGTATGGCCCCATTTTCACATACTCTTCATGTGTGAAGCCTCTCCATCTCATTTCCCATGTACTAGACACTTTAAACCCGTTTCCTATCATGTCACTACCCTGAAGTTGCCATCTGACTCATTTTCTGTGCTGCAGGACTACTGCTTCCTCTCTGAAACCTTCTCCTTGGCTTCATCGCCCCTCTGCCCTGCAACAGCACTGACCGAGGACTTCTCAGGCATGTACTTCAGGACAGGTAGTGTTCTAGTAGTTGAGTATTTCACCTGGGCTACTACTCAATAGCATCCTAGTAGTGGATTCTTCCTGTGCAGAGCTTCTCCATTCTCCAATTCTTAGAGCCATGGCTCGCCAAAAACACAGGTTGATTTGTGTCCTGTCAATCTCCAAGTACTTCCTTACTGCCCGAAATCCAAACTCAGCACAGCTTGTAAAACCCTCAGTTCAGGTCACCAAATACGTATCTGAGCACCAACTAAAACCATTAGGCAGTACTAAGGTAAGTGAGGTGGACCTTGCAATGTAATGAGAAAGCAAGTGTTTAGAATAAACACCTAGAGTGAGCGTTGGAAGCACAGAGGGGCACTCAGCTCAAAAAACACACAGCAGGTGTATAGGAGACACGCTATTACCAGTAAATAAAGAAGAGCTCAACTGTCAGCTCGTCTGTAAAGTTTCTCCTAACTCTTCCAGAGTTAGCTTCAACAACTAACCTCACAGAATGTTGTATTTTATTATACACTATATCATTTTACTTTAAAATTCTCATTTGTATCCCACTCTATAAACTTTCTGAAGGCCAAGATAAATTTTTTCATTAAAAAGAAAAAATCTACAACCAAAGATGGATAGCTGTTAGGTTGACAGCTACACTGACATTACTCTGAACTTATTATAAAAAAAATTTTAAGTATTACCATAAATAACATGCCAGTTGCAACTGATGTTACTAGAACTGAATGTAGGATTTTGCACTTTTTTTTTTCTTAATTTCTTATTAACTGACCGATGGGTGTTACTTTTTCTGGATCCTTACTATCCTAAGCCAAACGAAAATCTTAGTACACACATTAACAATGCATAATAATAAAAACCAAAACCAAAACAGAATACAGCTTTTATATTATTGAACTTTATGTACAAAATCATTTGATTTCAAATAAACATTTAATGTAAAAACAAACGTTCTTTTAAACTGAATTTTTTTTTTTTTTTACATCTACTGTACCATTCAAATGCTTTATCATCTTACATGATTTCTTCAAAATCTCTTATCAAGGGTACATATAGAAAAGCATTTTTTTTATAAATAGAAACAAAGGGATTTTTCAGCTTTTATTATAAGATGACATAAAAAGTTTACTCAACAGAAGTAATTTCATTACTATTTGGGGGAGGGAATCACCAACTTTTTGTGCAAACAATGCTAGCCTTCTTTTAAGCATTAAGAGCATAACTGCTTAAGAAATGACGTAAGCAATAATTCTACACCTACATCTCCCCTAAAATAATCTATTTTTTTTTTTACATATGTGCACAGCTTTAGCAAATTAAAGCCCGAGAGAAATGCTCGAGATTCACTATCCAGAGGCATGATCAGAGTTTACTGTAACTCATTTAGAGAGCTTACCAATCAAGGAGTCTGTAATGAAAGCTGCAGTTTCCCTCTTTCCTATTTTTCTTAACACAAAAATCAATGACTAAGAACTTAATACTGGATGACAAGTCACATCCACACTATTAGTTAAATAGCCTCACAGTTAAACACATCTTAAAAGACCAATCAAATCAGTATTTACATTTTATAAATTTCTGAAGACACCATTAGAAAGCTTATATATCCCTTCATTAAACAAAATAGGGAACTGCATCTGATGGTGGTGGAATGAAATTAAAAAATTAAAAATACCTGTATTTACAGCAGCATTGATCCTTTATAAATAAAGAATATGAAAATGCAATTATCTTTAAGGATAATAAAAAATTGAGGTGATGTTACTCAACCACAGTGCTTGGAGTTGGAATAAAAATCTATTGGTGCTTGTTAATGTGCCAGTAGTGAAACCACTTTCTGTTGGAGAAAATCCAACTGCAAATATGTGCATAAAAACACATATATCACAGGGCAAAATTGCTCACAACAATTCAAGTCAGCTTATCTGTATTGGATATTCTAATCATGAAATACATTACAAAGACATCCTTGCAAAGAAAAAAACAAGTTATAACATTTTCTGGTTCATTTTTATAGAACATTTCCTTCCTCGAAAGTGGCATCTTAAAAATCCCAAACTCATTCTTCCCTTGGTTTATAATGAAAAGATGTGGACAGCTGAATTTTCAATGTGTTTACCATACTGAAAAAAAAAAAAAACCCCACAAATCCAAAACAGCAAATGTTCAAGTTTAAAAGAATATACTGGGTGAGCAAGGCAGTAAAAGTATCCACATGAAAACAAAATGGTCAGTAACCTTGTAAGCCAACACAACATTTCACGGTCAACAATGTGAAAAACTGACATTTTCTCAAACAGGCATAAGATGAAGAAGTGCTATTTTAAAATTGTAAAATGAACTTCTGTAAAGAATCTTACGTTGTAATTTCTCATTCCAAATTGATAAATGATTTCAAAATCAAGGATCAAGGTTTGATTGCAAATAATAATGCAACATAATTTCCAAAAATCTTCAATTTCTAAAAAGGAATCCCCTCCAATTTTCCCTCCCCAAAAAAGGTTTCACAATTACAAAGTAGAAAAATGGCCAGTCACAAATGCAAAAAACATTGTAATTTAAATATATGAAATAATTTCTAGATTATCAATTCAATGTATTTCATAAGACAATTGCTGAAGTTAAAAATACTTTCTTTGAACTATTGCTTTTCATGCTCAAACCAGAGTGTTGTAATGACATCAATGAAAGGGACATACATGTAATGCTACATGACGAAGTGAAGTTGAGCCCTGACACAAATACCCTTGTTGAAATCATTTACTTCATCTAACAGTGCCTGTTTGAAACCTATGATTACAAACGAAAACAAAACTCTTCCTAGAGGCTGAATTCCCTAGAATGCAATTTCAGTGTTTGTCCATAACATGGGGTTAGGTTTCTTCTTTTCAGAGTTTTTGTTTTTTGCTCTGTTTTGAAACCCCTGAGACACCATCTGCTTCCAAAGCTTTCTCTTTTGAGTTAATTTCACTAAAACCATTTGCTGTCCCATTTTGTTCTTCAGTGATTTCTTCATTTGCAGGGGAAGCAGATTCTCCTTTTTCTAATTTTTGCTGCATTTCACGGAGCTTGGTAACAGCTTTATCTATTGACATTATGCTAATAAGATTAAAGTCATGCATGCTGACTAGATGAAGCATGAAGTTTCGACATAAATTCTTCTTAATTATTTTCTGTCCATAGTTTTCTACAAACAGCATACAGGCATGATTCATTTGATTGTCAGCAATAAACCTATTTAATAAAAATAACACAAATATCAATAGTGATATAAAGCATTTTTGTCAAATGCAACATGGTAACTATGATAGACCAGTAAGTGATTTAACAATCAGTAAAACTACAGTGAATCTGAGATTCAATGACCTGAATGGACTTACCATTTTAGAAATTTAAAGAGATTTAATTTAATCAGAACTTCAACAGATGTCATTTCTGTTTGCCCTAATGAAATGGCATACAGCAGTATTAAAAGTAGAGAGCATTTTCTCTTGCCAACACCACTTTCATTAACTCTCTACATACACACTAACTATCCCCCTTTAGTCTCTTTCTTGACTTTGACATACTTTCCTAGTTCAGAAGCAGTGTTTCTCTGCATTTTCACTTCAAGGAAAACCTTTAAAGAAACGAAGATGCCACATTTGTGACAATATGGATGGACCTTGAAAGCATTACGCTAAGCCAGCCAGAAAGACAAACACCGTATGCTCTCACTTATATGTGGAATCTGGAAAAACAGAGGTGCCTGGTTGGCTCAGTTGGTGGAGCACAAGACTCTTGATCTCTGGGTCGTGAGTCTGAGCCCCATGATGGGTGTAGAGATTACTTAAAAAAATAAATAAATTTGAAAACAATAACAAAACTCACAGAAAAGGAGATCAAACTTGTGGGTACCAGAGGCAGAAAGTGGGAGGAGGGGAGACTGGAGGAAGGTGTTCAAAAGGTACAAACTTCCAGTTACCAAATAAAGTACTAGGGATATAACGTACAACATGAGGACAACAGCTAACACTGTTATATGATATACAGGAAAGTTGTTCAAAGAGTAAATACTGGGGCGCCTGGGTGGCTCAGTTGGTTAAGCGACTGCCTTCGGCTCAGGTCATGATCCTGGAGTCCCGGGATCGAGTCCTGCATCAGGCTCCCTGCTCAGCGGGGAGTCTGCTTCTCCCTCTGACCCTCTTCCCTCTCGTGCTATCTCTCATTCTCTCTCTCTCGAATAAATAAAATCTTTAAAAAAAAAAAAAGAGTAAATACTAAGAGTTCTCAACACAAGGAGAAAAGACTTTTTTCCTTTATTCTTCTTTCTTTTCTTTTTAAATTGTACCTATATGAGAAGAGGGATGTTAGCTGAATCTATTGTTACCATTTCACAATAAATGTAAATCAAACCATCATATGGTATGTCTTCAACTTACAGTGATGTATGCCAATTATTTTTCGATGTAACGGGAAAAAAGCCATGTTAAAAAAAATTTGAAGGGCGCCTGAGTGGCTCAGATGGTTAAGCGTCTGCCTTCGGCTCAGGTCATGATCCCAGGGTCCTGGGATCGAGTCCCGCATCGGGCTCCCTGCTCCTTGGGAGCCTGCTTCTCCCTCTGCTTCTCTCTCTCTGTCTCTCATGAATAAATAAATAAAATCTTTAAAAAAAAAAAAATTTGAAGGTGTCACAACAAATGTGGTTACAGTGTGGCTGTGTTGATAGAAAGCAAGTAGGGTGCTCCCACAATGAATAAAATTTGAAAAAATCAAATTAAACCAAACAGGAGAATGGCTGCTCAGTTACGCACTGAAACTGAGTGTCCAACAAAGTCTGTAAGGCTTGCCTGCAGAGGCGCCTGGGTGGCTCAGTTGGTTAAGCGGCTGCCTTCAAATCAGGTCATGTTCCCAGGGGTCCTGAGATCAAGCCCCACATCGGACTCCCTGCTCAGTGGGGAGGCTGCTTCTCCCTCTCTCCTCCCTCTCCCTCTGCTACTCCCCTGCTTGTGCTCTCTCAAATAAATAAAATCTTTCTTAAAAAAAAAAAAGCACCTGCCTGCACAGATTCTAAAATCTAAAGTTTACCCAACTACCTGCCACTTTATTTATTTATTTATTTTTTTAAAGATTTTATTTATTCATGAGAGACAGAGAGAGAAAGAGAAGCAGAGGGAGAAGCAGGCTCCCAAGGAGCAGGGAGCCCAATGTGGGACTCGATCCCAGGACCCCGGGATCATGACCTGAGCCGAAGGCAGACGCTTAACCATCTGAGCCACCCAGGCGCCCTACCTGCCACTTTATAATGCTAGTATAGCATGAACTCCAATAGCTGTTATGCTAACAGAGTTAGATCAAGGAATGAAAATGGAACCCTATAAAGTAACAGTAGGACTAAAATTCCATCTTGAAACTGACATATCAGGACAAAAGAAAAAAGAGACTTAACCTAAGTTTCGAAATACAGAAATTATTCATAGCTGAGTTTTAATCACTACACCAAGGACCAGACAAATATTTTCTGTAAAAGGCTAGATGAGTAAACATTTTAAGCTTTGTAAGCCATGTGCGATCTGTTGTCTTTTTTTTTTTTTTTTCAACCCACTAAAAATGTGAAGACTATTCTTAGCTTAAGGCAGTGTACAAAAAAAGGCTATGGCCCATGCACCCCAGACATCTGGGCTGGAACTATGTACCAATTCCTTTTTACTCCCAAAGAGTAAAGAAACAAAAGTGCCCCTTACCATTTATTTCATTATAATTGAAAAAAATTTGGTTGCTTATGTTATAGAAGAAAGCCTTAAATGAGGATCTAATAATAATAAAGGTACAGAAGAAAAATATGTGCATTGACAGGCAAATAGTTCACACACAGGGAAGGAGGGAGATCTGCAGGAAAAGCAACGCTCTGGAAGATAACTTTTAGCCATAATGGCACAAGAAATAAGTACTGTTCTACCCTGACCATTATACAATGGTAGTAAGAAATCAGAAAAGCTACTTATATTTTATTCTCCAGAATTAAGCAATTTTAAAAAACTGTAGTAATAATATGATAAGCAATTTTCAGATTTCCAGGTATGTAGCAAGGGACATACTATTTTTTTAAATCCTTGGCAATAAAATAAAATTGGGTCATTTAAAAAAAGGGACACAATAAAAATGAAAACTGTTAGATGGAGCTAACACCTTTCTTACATAAAACCATTTTTCTTTCTGCAGTTATAATACTTTGGATTAGGGTAAGATTTAGGGCACACTGTATCTAATTTTATTAATATTTTTTAGAGGAGGAGAGGGGAAATGGAGAATCTTAAGCAGGCTTCGCACTGAGTGCAGAGCCCAGTACAGGGCTTGATCACACGATCCTGAGATCATGACCTGAACCAAAATCAAGAGTTGGGACGCTTAACCAACTAAGCCAGCCACCCAGGCATCCCTAAGCCAATGGAATTTTAAGTAAGATTCAAACATAAGATTTACAGAATGTGAAGCAGCAAGAAGAGCATAAAGGAAATAGAATATTTAAATTTAGAAATACCCTACCCATGTTTCATGACATGGAGATTCCACAGTTTCATCACTTCTTTCTCTCCTTCATTAACGTCAGAAAATTCCTCAATTTGCTAAAAAAAAAAAAAAAAAAAAGAAAGAATACCTATTAAATACAGAAAAAACAAAATTGGTATTTCTAAGAAAAAATTAAGACTGTCATAAACAGAATTTTTTTAATATCACAACTCATTTATACAGCAAAGTGGCAACATTTGTTAACAAAACTTTTATTTAAGTAATTTTAAAATGGAAACCCTAAGTTATAAAGTAGTTGCCTACTTCAAAAAGACCAAAAACATGATACAAAATCACAAGAAAATCTTTATATGTCCTTCAGTTGGTAACTGTTTAAATGACACAATTACAAAAATTGTGGATTCCAAAAAAAAAAATTGTGGATTCCTGAATTCCATCATTTAGAAAGAGGTCCTTTACACTAAGAGTTTAATCCATATTACACAACTAATAATTTTTAAGCATGAATCACTTCATAAGATTCTAAAATCACAGTCAATGGTGGTAATAGTTAATACTCACTGTAATGGTTTTTTCTCTTAGCCATTCAGGATCTTTTTCATCTTCACTATCTACTTCCATTTCTTGTGGACGGAGAGGTAAACAAGTATCACTATGGAAATATAGACGATTGTGTCCACTACTATACGTTCGCTGCTGTTCCACTTCTCCATCTTCAGATTCAAGAAATTCAGACATGCTTGCTTTTGTTCGTTTTGGTCTGATGAAAAGAAATATTGATGTAACATTAAATGACAGGGATGGGATTCTTTCTATTTTACACCTCTCAAATAGAGTACATTCCTCTGGTACAGGTTCCTTTCTAGGTATGCACACTAACTTCCACTGGGAGAATTCTTTAATCCCTCTCATCACTGTAGCAGTAGTGACATTAAGATTTAAGACACAGGAAAAAGTTCTAAAGAGGAAGTGAGAAAATCACTACAGGGGCTGGGGAGGGCTATAAAGCAGTATAACCACCTCAGACACTTAGCTAATAATCTGAAATAAGGACTCCCACCCTAAACAGTAGTTCTGTCTAGCTCTCATTTGTGCCTCCACCATCACCAGTAAGTCAGAGAATGGGTTTTGTTCTATGACCTTTTTACCTACCTGCACACAAGAATATGTGTGATAGGTGTTCTCTTTACTGGCCCATTGCGACTAAAAGCAAATCCAGGTTGGCGATGAATATCCTGAGGATTTCCTGCATAGGAGCCATCATAACACTCGTTGATAGAAACATCTATTCTAGCACCCTTTGGATGATACTGTAACAAGAATGGCAAGATGCTTAGAACAAGGAAATATTAATTATCTCTACCTTAAATACCTACCACTTTAATTAATTAAAAAGTACTTGGGGCTCTTAATGTTTTGAAAACTAAAATGAGCCACACATACAAAAATGGTGAAAGGGAAGTCAGAAGACCTGGAGTCAAGAAGATCTGTTAAAATCCTGGCTGTAACATTTATTGGCTTGGTCACTTTGTACAAATTATTTCTTGTTTAAGAATAAAGAAATCAATTCAAAGAACAGATGTGAGGATTATATAAGTCAACATAGATGCACTATGCAAATATACGTAAACTGAATCACTGTAATTCATGCATATGGCAATCCCTCAAATGCAAAGATTTTGGCATTTTGTGCAGAACAATTTATTATTTTTATTATTTTTATTATTTTTAAAGATTTTATTGGGCGCCTGGGTGGCTCAGTCGTTAAGCGTCTGCCTTCGGCTCGGGTCATGGTCCCAGGGTCCTGGGATCGAGCCCCGCATCGGGCTCCCTGCTCAGTGGGAAGCCTGCTTCTCCCTCTCCCACTCCCCCTGCTTGTGTTCCCTCTCTCTCTGTGTCTCTCTCTGTCAAATAAATTCTTTAAAAAAATAAATAAAAGATTTTATTTATTTGAGAGAGAGAAGGAGAGAGAGAGAGATTGAGAGAAAGAAAATGAGCGGGGGTGGGGCAGAGGGAGAGGGAGAGCAGGCTTCCTGCTGAGCAGGGAGCCCGATGTGGGGCTCAGTCCCAGGGCTCTGGGATCATGACCTGAGCGGAAGGCAGACGCCTAACAAACAGCCATCCAGGTGCCCCAGGAAGCACAGTTTTTCAAAGTCAGATTGTCTTATATATTATTGGAAAGAAAAACAAGAAAAGTCACTTACAACATAATTGAAGATAAATCTGCTATGGCAGAGTTTAAGATGCTTGAGTAAACTATAAAGTTTGCGACAGTTCAGAGTACACCACGGGCAGTGTAGGTCATCTCTTGCTTCAGTTTGTTGTCTTGTATTGTTGTTATAAAGGAACTTTAAAATAACAAAAAACAAAAAACAGCAAATCTTCAACTTAAACATCTCAAGGTATTTTGTTTCAACATCACCTTTAGAAATACTTAAAACAATTTACAAAGAAAGCCAAATTAGAGACATTCTTTTCATTTAAATATGCCAAAATATTTCAGAAGTAACATGCAAAAACAAAGGCACTTCATGATTACTTAAAAAATAAGGGCCAGCTATGTTTACCTGATAAAATATTCTTAATTTTTGTCGGTTTTCATTTGAAGTATCTTTTTCTTTTCTTGTTTGTAGGTCTGTATTCAATGATTCTTTAACAGCTGAAAATATATACTTTTATATTTAATACAAATACATGCTTACAAAAAGTGAAATATATCTTGTAAAACTAAAGTTTTCAAACAATTCTACCTATAGTACTTAACAAAATTTTTTTTTAATTTTATTTTTTTAAGATTTATTTGAGAGAGAGAGCGCACACACAAGCAAGAGAGGGAGAGAGTATCTGAAACAGACTCTATGCTGAGTGAGGAGCCTTATGCGGGGCTTGATCTCACAACCTTGAGATCATGACCCAAGCCGAAACCAAGAGTGGGATGCTTAACCAACTGAGCCACCCAGGTGCCCCACTTAACACAAGTTTTGTTCTCATCCTCAAGTTATTAAGGTCTTTACTGGCAGGACCCATTTTTTCCCTTTAAAAGTCCATCTCTCTCCCTCTCCACCCGCCTCCAAAAACAACAGTAATAAAAAAAACCCACCTCTTATATTCTAAGCCATTATGAAAGTAACCCCAAATAATTATATGTAGTCACTATAATATTTTATTTTTTTTAAGTTTTTTTTATTTATTTATTTGAGAGAGAGAATGAGAGACAGAGAGTACAAGAGGGAAGAGGGTCAGAGGGAGAAGCAGACTCCCTGCTGAGCAGGGAGCCCGACGTGGAACTCGATCCCGGGACTCCAGGATCATGACCTGAGCCGAAGGCAGTTGCCCAACCAACTGAGCCACCCAGGCGCCCGTCACTATAATATTTTAAAAGCACTTTGAGATCAGAGGTGGTTTTGATTGGTCTTTGTATTCTCAGTGCACAACAGTGAGCAGATATCCACCGAGTGTTGATTTAACAAAAATTAAAAATGACTGTATTAGGATCACCCCAAATCCAAAAGATAATGGCCATTAATAATTTTGGTATATTTCTTTACAGAGAAAAAGATGTAAAAAAAAAAAACATTTAAAATGTTTTTCTTTTCCCTGACATAACTAACCATTTCATATGTACAATTTTGTATAAAACTTTCTTTCTCTGTTTCTTTGAAACACTTACCTATTAGACTGGCCACAGAGTATTTTAAGAAGTGCCCAGACCACAATTTACTTGGGAAATCTTTGCTCTGACAGAGGCCATTTCTTACATCTCTTTGACTCTTACGGTAACTTACAATGAGTGGACATGAGTGGTCAATGTCAAAAGACAGCTGTCTTAAGCCTTCTGTCTTCTTTAAACAGATTAGATAAAAACACAAAGATACTCTCAATTGAGGGCAGTGTTCCTATCAGGCAGATACAAGATGACAGAACACTACACTGCACCTGAGCCTTAACTCAGCAGAGTTAACTCCATTTGTAAGTCTTTTTCCTCCAAAAATTTCCTGCAAAATTTAACCTGGTAAAATTCAAGTTATGATGATCCTCTTCCAGCCCTAAAACTGTAAAAACACTCTGAAATACTGAATTCAGTTCTACAACATATACAAATCTTTACATTAATTATAAAAAGCATACAGTTCCAAAACCCTTTATATAGCTGCAGTTCCAAAATCTAAAAAGGTATGAAAACCAACTGTTTTTCTCATGAGCTTCAGAGAAATTTATTCAGTGGAAAAACTTGTCCTAAATTGACATGAGGCTATCTATAGATGGTGTTATATAACATATGGCCTATATATATATATATATATGTATATATATATATGCATATATACATATACTATATATACACTATATATTTCATCATGTTTTTAAAGTTTTCTTTAATAAATTCCCAGATACATCTGTCACAAAACATAAAGAACTGCTGATATTTCCCAAAGAATAATTATTAGAGCAAATGGCAAACAAATTAATCTGAACCAAGTCCTAACTCTAACTCTACAAAACATTATTATTATTTTAAGTTTATTATTTTTTTTTTTTTGGTAACCTCTACACCCAATGTGGGGCTCAAACTCACAATCCTGAGATCAAGAGTTCTTCCAACTGAGCCAGCCAGGCACCCTTGCAAAGCACTATTTTGACAGCAATGTTTTCTTACCTATAGTCTGAGTAGGTTTAACTGAACCAGGCTTGTTTTCTTGATGAAGACTCTCTGAATTTCTAGTGGCAAGAGGCTTGGCAATAGGAGCTGTAGATTTGTCATTGGTTTCTCCTGTCCAACGAAGAGTGAACTGCAACGTAGGTCCCTGAGAAAATGTTTCAAATGGAGGCAGCCTCTAAAAAAGAAAACATGAAAAGAGTGAAGATTCCACATAATGAATTTGAAAGAATCATAGGAACAAAAAAACCCTCCTCATACCTATTCTGATAAATTAATGTGGATTTGAAAACCTAAAATGCCTACAGAGATGGCCAGGCAAGTAAAGCTATACATACATGGCACAGTCCAGACTGAAATACCGGAGGGCTCAGGTTGCCTGAAGAGGCAGCCACTTAACAGCAATGGATGAATTGTTGCCATGTGCAAACAGAGCCCAGCACAGCCAGATTTTCAGATTTTTTCAAAAGAAGTCAGAAATCCAAGTTCTCATGGGAAATCTTCCAATGCTTACATGTTGGTAGTCAATGAAAAATGGTTTTTAAAAACAAAAAAAACTGTGGTAACCAAAGCCTGCCGGTTTACAACCTGTTAGATGACCAACTACTTTCTTTTTGTAAATTGAACACTTACAGAGATTAATAATTTTCCCTGACTTCTTCAGCTTCAACAACAGCTACCCTTGTTTCTCCTGTTTGGGTTTTGGGACTCTGAACTCTCTTGGCTTTCCTCCTCAACCTCTAATCACTTATAGGACAACTCTTCTCCTGGTCTCCTTAATTCCTAGCTAACATTTAGCCATTTGCCCTAATCTCTCACCTATCCTTAAGGATTTACTTAAGGCTGGTGATCCCAAATTGATTCTCCATTCTTTATACTGGAGCTCTAAAACTGTATATCTCAACTGCCTCTTAGACATTGCCATTTGGATGACATCAATGTCACCCTGAACTGAAAATATGTTTAGACATGATTCTATTTTCTTTCCTTCCCAGGTATAGTTAGTTTTGTTCCTAGCATTATCATTCTACCACAGACCCTAACCTAAAAACTTCAGAATTACATTTGACTCCTATTTTTCTTGTGTTTCTTTTATATAATCACCAAGTATAGATCCTTACTACCTTATTACTACAGTATCTCAGCTACTCTCCTCCTCCTAATTTTTACTTCTCAATTCTTATATAGAAGACCAAATAATCTTCTGAAAGATTGCTTTCATGCTCTTCCAATAGAAAGCTGTTTATTGGGACACCTGGGTGGCTCAGTCAGTTAAGCAGCTGCCTTTGGCTCAGGTCATGATCCCAGGGTCCTGGAATGGAGCCCTACAATCGGGCTCCCTGTTCAGCGGGGAGTCTGCTTCTCCCTCTCCCTCTGCCCGTTCCCTCTCTCAAATAAATAAATAAAATCTCAAAAAAAAAAAAAAAAGAAACCTGTTTCTTTTACTGCCATATAAGCCTATACTCCTACATCTTTATTACAAATAATCCTCTTAAAACTATTAATTTTTTAATAGTGGACAGGAATGAAGTAAAAGTGTGCTTTCATAAACCAATTTTGAAAAACTAAGTCTCTCCATACCTAGGTATTTATCTCATAAAAATATCTGCAATGCATAAAGATACACGTACTAGTATATTCACATTTGTGAAAATGTAATTAATATAATTGAATTATCCATTAAAATAGCATTGGTTTAGTAAATTATGAGACATTTATTTAAAAGAATACCACAAAGCTTTTAAAAAGAACCAAATCTAAATGCTCTGACTTTAAAGGGATGCCCATATCATATTGCTTCAATTTCTTGGGGAAAACTAACAACTCATATTATGTAATTCTTATTTTCTTGTGAATAAAAATTTAAACTTTAAATAAGAAATTTAAAACATAATGAACTGCATGAAATTCAAACACTATAGATAAGCATAAAAAATAAAAATTTAAAATCCCATCACCTAGAGGTAACCACCATTAATTTTAGAAAAAGTAGGAATATGTATATTATTAAGTAAAAACTAAATACCATGGAAATCTTCTTGTCAAAGTATTTTTTTTTAAACTATCTTTTTAGATTTAAGGTATTTCCAATTTCTACTTTAAAAATTTTTGACAGGATGTCAAAATAAAATAACTAATGAAAATGAATCATTTCTCCACTGTAAAAATCTACATCTTTTCAGTTAACCAGTTACTACACCTTGTGACAAAACTGAGGAACTGGGCTTAATTGTTAATGCCTATAAACACAATTTAAACTGTCATCCATACTGCCAGTCTGCCCTCCAGTAAGGCTGTCCCCAGTTAATCTCACATTGAAGCATTATGTGAGAATACATGTCCTCACATCTCCAACTAGACACTGTCAATCTTTTTGTCAAATTACTGAAGTATTACCTGATTCTATCTACACATCTTTGAAAACTAACCAGGGTGGATCTCTTTAAAAGCTCGCTAGCTAGTCGTCTATACTTGTTGCCTTAAGAATTGCCTGAATGTCCATTAACCATTTTTCTAATTAGATTGCTTATTTTTCTTTTTGATTTATAAAATTACACATTCATATCAGCTTTTTGTATGTTACTTTTTCCCTGGCCTATCATTTGTTTTTAACTTTAGATTTTTACGATGGAGAAATGACTCACTTTCATTATTTTATGCTTTCTAACTTTTGCATCATACTTCTAAGCGCTTTCTTCATATTAAGATTATATTAATATTCATCTACATTTTTTTCTGAAGTTATGTAATGTTAATTTTTACATTTCATTTATGAATCTTCTGGAATTTATGAGGTCTAAGTTTATTTTCAGATGGCTAGAGACCAGTTCTGTCACAATGAATGAATGGTCTTTCCCACACAGATCTAATACCAATTTTATCATGGACTGAAGTCCAAATGCACATGGAACTATTTTAAAACAATGCTTCAGTGATCCACTCATCTATTCCCATGTTTATTATACCATACAATTTAAGGTTTTTGGGTTTTTTTACCTTTATAGTATGTTCTACTAACCGTTAAGTAAATGTTCTTAGAAAACTTCCACAATATTCCTTCCTATTATTACATATTGTCCTAGGTTAACTTGAGACTAATTTTAAGGCTTAAAAAAATCCTGGGATTTTGTTTGTGATGGCACACTAAGATAACATATTTGGAAATAAGTGACATTATTATTCTGTTGCGTCTGCCTACCCAAGAAATATATTTATTAAGTCTCAGAAAAGTTACTTTAAGTATGATTTATCTAAGTTCTGCAGATTTCTTGATAAATGTATTATTGGTCATCGTTATGTTGCCTGCTATTACTATGAGCAGGATTTACAACAGTTTGTTGTTGCTGTTGTTTTTAATTCAAGTTAGCTAACACATAGTGTAGTACTGGTTGCAGGTATAATAGTAGTTAACATTTATTGAGCACTTATTTTATGCCAGGTACGATGCTAAGCATACTTATTTCATTTAATCCATCAATTCTATGCCTCGTTTTCTAGATGAGAAAACTGACACACAAAAGCTTAAATAACTTGCCAGAATGCCACACAGCTAGGTGTGGAGATTTGAACCTGGTACTCTGGCTCCAAGGACAGTGCTTTCCATTGAATACTTTCACTAGGTAATCTTTACTTGTATATTTTAAAGTATAAACACAAAGGATTCTACTTCCAACATGAATTTGCATCTGGGAAAGAAAACATCAATCAAAAATGGGAGTTCATAACTATAATGTGCTCCACCTTCTAAGTAGTCCATACCTTCCCATCAAGAATAGTCTCCCATGTTGCTCTTTTCTTGCTTATTGGACATTCTTCCATTTCCTGCATGGCTACTTCATATTCCCCATCTAAAAGCTGTAAGCGCCTGTTAGACAAACACATACACTTTAAAGTAACCTGTGTGTTATTGTAAGTACACAAATTCTACATCTTCAGATTTATACTAAAAAGCATTTATTAAATTTATAAACTAGCTTACATACCCAACGAAATTTTGAAATATACCTACTCTCCATTCCTGACAAAAGCAATTTTGATTTGCACTAATAACTATTACTACTAAAGAATTATTTCATTACTGTAGCTAGTGAGACATAACTTATTATACTAACATATAATATGTGCCTAAATTCTCAAAACTTGGTAAATTTTAAACATTAAGTATAAAGCACAAGTGTAGGCTTTATACTTTAAGAAAATGGGATAACAACAGTGTTACAATACTTGCCTTAGGTAACCACTAAGAATTATGCCTCTGTCATTTCTGACTATTGAAAAAATTTGAACTAGAATTCTTGACTTTCATTCATGACCAGTAAACTTGATTATGACTCTGGTAACTATAAGATCCTGGGGGCACCTGGCACATATAGGTGCTCAATAAACATTTCATGGATGAATAAATGAGTGAAATACCAGTTGAATCAAAGAATTATGCCCATACTCACAGTATAGTTTTAATGTATGTGTACATATATGTGTGTGTACATACAGTTTGTGTTATTTTTTTCATACCTTTTAACACTGGTAACACTACTACCCTAAACACCATTCTTCAACCATGCTCAGTGACTAATTATATGTCACAAGAATCTGGTTTCTCTTCATCAGTCTTGGAATAGTTCTGTTAGGACAGCTAACATTTATTGAGTGCTTACTATGTGCCAGGCATTATTTGGAAGACTTTACATGTTTCATTTAATTTTCCCAACTCTATGAAGTAGATTACTTCACTCTTCAGAAGAAGAAACTGAGGCAGAAAGATTAAGTAGCTTGACTTAAGGTGACAAAGTAGCCAGCGCTAGCAACTGAATCTGGGTAGTCTATCTCTAAGTCTGATCTTAATACCAAATGATTTTGAGACTTAAGAATTTTTGTCTTTATGCTGTGCGCCTTGAATTTATTCTACTACAACCGTATAGCAGTAAAGCTATTCAACTTAACATTTTAAAAAGCTATTTTTATGTATTTGTATAGGTAATAATACATTCATATACTTCTAACCTGAAATGAAGCTTCCCTCATGCATTTACATGGCTATATAATATACTATTTTATAGTTGTACATTTGACAGCTACAATCCAATTTACTCTCCTACCTGTAATGCATGAGGAGGCCCTTTTTTCCCCACAGCCTCATCAACAGTGCTTTATCAGTTTTTTGATCTCTGCCAAACTGGTAAGTGAAAAAATGACATCTCAGTGTACTTTTATATTCAGATGTCTTATCTTTTAAATGTTTAAGAGCCACATATATTTTCCTTTTTTGTAAACATTTTTATCTCTAGCTCATTCTACTGGGCTGTGGTATTTTAATGAGTATGATCTTATTAAAGAAATGAGACATCAAGCTATATAGTAGGAGTTGAAATTAATTCTCCCTTATCATTTTATTGACTTAGTTTAAGAGGACTTCTTTGTTTTCAGAATAAGTTTTTAATTTTGCTCAATATTTCATACTTTTTCTATATGGTTTTTGAATTGTGGTCATTTTTTAAGAAGACCTTAACTTCTCTGAGATTATAAAAAGAACTTTTTACACATCTAACTCCTCAGATCTTGGCTTGCAAATACTTTTCCCCCATTAAAAGGAATCAAGACTAGGAGCGCCTGACTGGCTCAGTCAGAAGAACAAGCAACTCTTGATCCTGGGGTTGTGAGTTCAAGCCCCACGCTGGGTGTAGAGATTACTTTAAAAAATAAAACATATTTTTTTGGGCTCCACAGTGTGGTGCCCACTTAAAAAAAAAAAAAGGCAAGGGGGTGGGGGACACCTGGGTAACTCAAGTCAGTTAAGCATCTGATTAATGCTTGGTTTTGGCTCAGGTCATATCTCAGGGTCATGAGATCAAGCCCAACCCCCATGTCGGGCTCTGCACTAAGCAGAGCCTGCTTGAGATCCTCTCCCTCCCTCTCTGACACTCCCCTCGTTCACACTAGCACATGCTTGGTCTCTCTCAAATAAATAAAATCTTTAAAAGAAAAAAAAGGGAATCAAGACTTTGAAGAAATGGCCAATTCCAGAGCAGAAGTAGGAGAGGGAGAATATAAGCCTGGGGTATCTTACTATTCAGAAAATAAGGAAAAACAAACAAAAAATTAAGTAAAAAAGACATATAGGACCCTGTTTAGAGGGGCTCCTCCTGACTAAATTTGGGACAACCTGAGCATTAAAATGAATAACAACATGAGTAGATTAAAGCAGAATGAATAAAAATGGAATTTGTTACTGATTAAGAGGAAATACTGATTAAAAAATTGATAAAAATGTTGAGAGGAATTATCTTCTATTTTATAGGAAAAATTGCCTATAAACATGGAAGAAATGATAAAATGTTAACATTTTGGCAGCTGCCATAGGAATAATTTTTTCAAGCAAGAATCACTGATGGATGCTAAACTTTTGGGTGGAAGGTTATTGGGCAGAAAATGAACATTTACCCAGTTGAAACTGAGATTACCATAGAAATTACGTATTAATTAAAGGGAAAAGAACCATTAAAAATGGAGAAATACTGGGACCATCACCATAACCAAATGATCAAACCTAATTTTACCTGCATCTATGATGTACACAAAGAACACATTACTGTTCAGTGTATCCTGCCCAAAATGTTTAACCTGAATCTAATCATAAACTGAAGAGACATTTTGCAGAACTACAGACCTGTACTTTTTTTAAATTTTTAAAAATTTTATTATGTTAATCACCATACATTACATCATTAGTTTTTGATGTAGTGTTCCATGATTGTCTGCGTATAACACCCAGGGCTCCATGCAATACGTGCCCTCTTTAATACCCATCACCAGGCACCCATCCTCCCACCCCCCCAGGCCTGTACTTTAAAAAAGTGTCACAAATAACAACGAAAAGAGAAAGACAAACTCATAAATACAGAAAACAAACTAGTGGTTGCCAGAGGGGAAGAGTGTGGGGGATAAGCAAAATAGGTGAAGGGGAATAGGAGGTAAAAACTCCTTATTTTTCTTCAGAACACTCACCAATAGTGAATTACTGTAATTTTTGGGTGGTTATAAAATAAATAAATCACAGGGATGAGAAGTATGAGATACGGAATACAGTCAATCATACTGTAATAACTTTCTATGGTGACCACACTTACGTGGTGAGCACCACAAAATGTATGCAATTGTTGGAATCACTATGCTGTACACCTGAAAGGAATATCATGTATCAACTATACTTCAATGTAAAAAAAAGGCAATATACGAATTATAATTAACAACAATAAAAAGTGTCACAAAAGGCAGAAAGAAAAGAGAAAACAAAGGGTTGGAGAACCATCCCAAATGGAAGGAGACTGAATAGATATGGCAACTTGCTACAGATCAAATCCTCGGGGTGGGGTGGAGGTAGGACAGCTACGAGGGGCATTATTGTGGTCAACTGGGGATAGTATTTGTTGTGTTATGTTAAAAGTTCCTGAGTATGACAGGTGTATTGGTTACACCAGTGGTTATGAAGGAAACTGTCCTTGTTTTTAGGAGATACATACTGAAATGTTTAGGAGTGAGGAATGAAGTAGTATGTCACATTCTAACTTTAAAATGGTTAAGCACAAGATTAAATACACACTCACAAATATAGCAAATGTGGTAAAATGTTAATGCCTGATGAATCTAGGTGAAGGGTATGTGGGTATTAATGATCTATCTATATTGCTTGACTTTTTTATAGTTTAGGAATTTTCAAAATTATCGGGGGAAAATTCTCCCATGGTTTCTACTTGGTACTTTTAGTCATTAAATAGAAAGCAGCATTTCATACATACAAGGAATGTGTTAATACATGTGTAAGGCAGAAAGAATTTTAAAAGGCACACAATACCCACCCCCATGCTGCCTAAAACAGAATACTGACTAACATCAATGAAGCCCACTGTGTCACATCCCAGTTGCTTCTCCCACAAACGTTAACTACGATCTCCTAAAACATGTTTCTATTGTTTCCCATTTAAATCTCTAACCTACAAATTTCTGACTGTAAGAAGACACTGTAATGGTTTAATATAAAGTGATATATTCCAATAGTAATATTAAGTGATTTATTCTAAGACAATATAGCAATACAGTAGCCAGCATTTATGGCATTATTCCTAACCATCTTTGCTTTCCTATTAAAAAGACTTGTAACTTTCCTCACCTGGTGGCTAATAAGTGACAGTACTTTTTAAAGAGTAGGAAGAATGTACTAATTGCTTTACTTGCCTCTCTCCCCTATGCCTACCTAACTGTGAACTGTGTTAACTACCAGCAAGCAGACAAAAACAAGAACTCATGGCACATTACAGGTTCCATTCCCCAATCCTGTCAAAAAAGAATGCTGCCTTTGCCTCCTAGATATTCTTTTAGTGGCACTAAGATGCTTCACTCCCCAGTGAAAAAACTGGAGATGGTGACAAATCCAGGTGTTCTTTGCTACCCTGTGCCAAATGCACAGAGCCACATGATGACAACACACAGATTTCTTCCTTAATTTGATAACACATAACCTCAAGATTTGCACATGGCCCATTTCATTCAGGTCTCTTTCAAGTATGACCTTCTCCTAGACCTTTCTCTATAAAACAACCATTTATTCTCTTTATTTTTCTTCAGAACACTCACCAATAGTGAATTACTGTAATTTTTGGGTGGTGGTGTCTGTTTCTTCCACTAGAAGTTAAGTCCCATAAAGGCAAGGATTTTGTTGCCTTTTCACTATCTAGAACAGTGTCCGACAGAGTAGACACTCAGAAGTGAACATGCCTAATAAACAATCTTAACTGAATCATTCAAATAGCAACTCATCTATGTTTATTGCTTTCTATGTGACAAAGAGAAAAATTCAGTATTTATAAACTTGTTTTATCGTTTATAAGAATAAAGAGAAACAAAGGCAAAGAAATATCACTATATTATTCTTCAGAATAAAAACATTTCTAGAACATTAAGGGAACCTCACTTGTCCATCAACATTACCTGTTTTTATCAAATACGGTCATTTGTGCAACAAATGTCTTTTCCCCATCTTCACGATTTCGTTTTCTTCTAGCTGGAAGTTCTTCATTGACATCTGAATTTCACAAACATTTCTTGTGAGTCAAATATTCAAACACAAAGGTCTTTTTTTATGATATGGTCCCTTATCCCAAATTAGGTACAAATTACAATTAATTTGTGATATAATGTCCAGACTTACACTTTTCAATTTTATGTTTTACCGTATGTGTATGTCCTTACTAGGCAAGGAGAAAAAAATCCTCACTATGGTTACTTTTCAACTTCAAAGGCTACTTCAAGACTCAAAGATTATTTCCCCAACGGTGCCTCTCCACTGAACTTCACATATACCTCTATTATACCATTCATCATTTTGCTACAATTATTTCTATCTATCTCTGCACTCTAGGTTAGCTTTTATGAGCTTCTGGAGGATAGGACTGAATGTTTTAATGATCTTGGTATTTCCAGCACTTATATGTTGGTTGAATGATTACCTCAAATGTGGATTCAGAACTGCTGGGAAGACAGAAGGATAGATATGTGATAAGCAAATATAATAAAATCTTAATTACAGAATCTAAGGGATGGGTAGACAATGTTCACTATATAAAACTCTTTGGACAGTCATATACATATGAAATTTTTCACAATAAAATGTGCGTGTGTGGGGGGAGGGATGAATTCACTATTTCGTTTGCCGAGAGACTAATTTGAAATACCAGTCTTCTCCATCCAGTGTTCAATGTACTTTTTTTACTACATGAAATATGTTTCATCATGTAAAAATGAAAACTTTACAGATTAAATACCTAGTACAGCACAACAGCCAACCGTTTAAGATCCAGGGTAATCTACCATAAAATTAATTATCTCATCAGACTGTAAAATATCTGCAAATAAAGGTCATTTCATGCCTTTAGAATGCATGCAATTTACTTCTAGTTCTGCACCATTTCTTCCTTAGAAAAGCAAAGTTTAAAATAAAAATTACCAATATTTTCATTGGTTTCTCCATTAATCATTCCATTAAATTCTCTTCTTCCCGGACGAGTCACTCTAAATAGCAATGAGTAAGACTTCACCATATGGCTGTTACTAGGTTCAAATTCATTACTGGAAACTGCAAGGGACGGGAAATTTCCAGGTTTTGTTTGATTGAGATCAGGATTCAAAGGCACCTGCTTTTTACCTGTAGGAACTTGCCTTATTGGACAACTTACATCCTGCAAAGGCAAAGATTATGAAATTATACTTATTTATGCATACGCAATTATTGTAAGAATTATAATAAAACTTATAATCACAGATATAGGAAACGTCATTACCAAATGGCATGCTAAAATTCTAACCATACTTCTGAAAATTGTGATGAAGCAAAAAGAAAATTTGGAACAGCTATATCCCAAATATTAACTATTGAGGATTTCCTCAATACAATGAAAATAATGATATAGTATATCCAATATTTAGCTAATGGTCATCTGAAATAGTTTTAAATTAGAAATATGGAATTAAAACCATGCTTAAAATGTTAAGCTCATATAAATTAGTAATCTTTTCCCTTAAATTTTCTATTTTATTTTATTTTTTTAAAGATTTTATTTGTTTGACAGAGAGAGAGAGATAGTAAGAGAGGGAACACAAGCAAGGGGAGTGGGAGAGGGAGAAGCAGACTTCCTGCTGAGCAGGGAGCCTGATGCGGGGCTCGATCCCAGGACCCTGAGATCATGACCTGAGCCGAAGGCAGACGCTTAACGGACTGAGCCACTCAGGCGCCCCTTAAATTTTCTATTTTAACAAAATAATTGATAGGACCATTAGAAATGAAAAAAGATAATCATAAATACACCACTGTAAATGTTATGAAACAGTAAATCCATGTATTTAAATGTTGCTTACTAGGAGCAATATTGTTCATCTTATGAATAATATTTGTAATTATATAACTGGAATTATGCTTAGTTGAAAAATTGGAAGATGTGGAAGACCTTTATAACTAGATAGTAACTTCTTTTTGAAAACAGAATACATTCTTGGGGCGCCTGGGTGGCTCAGTTGTTAAGTGTCTGCCTTCGGCTCAGGTCATGATCCCAGGGTCCTGGGATCGAGCCCCGCATCGGGCTCCCTGCTCGGCAGAAAGCCTGCTTCTCCCTCTCCCACTCCCCTGCTTGTGTTCCTTCTGTGTCTCTCTCTGTCGAATAAATAAATACAATCTTAAAAATATATATATATATATTCTTAATATATTAAAAAAAAAATTCTATTCTACAAGAGTATAAAATGAGAAACATGTTTCCCCCACCTCCCCCAGGTCCTAGAACTCCAGAGATGACTAGTATTAGCAGTTGGTTATGTATATATATATTTTTTAAGATTTTAGTTATTTGACAGAGAGAGACACAGTAAGAGAGGGAACACAAGCAGGGGGAGTGGGAGAGCGAGAAGCAAGCTTCCTGCCGAGCGGGGAGCAGGACCCTGGGATCATGACCTGAGCCGAAGGCAGATGCTTAATGACTGAGCCACCCAAGCGCCCTATGTATATCCTTCTAAGCAAATGTTTAAACCTACTCTTTTTTTGAAACACAAGAAGGACACTATAATTATATTCACATTTTTCTTGCCTGAATTTTCAAGAATGTTCACATCATTGCTTATCATGCATATGGAGATTGCATGGGAGTGGGGACTGATATTTCTTAAAGTTTTGAATATATACTTACACTGTTGTCTCCTATCACCTTAGTCCACTCCATACGAGTGCTTTAGTAGTGCTCAAACCCTGTGTCACCATACTATGATTTTGGAAGAACATCAACAATAGGAACCTCTATATAGGTCATTCCTAATCTTAAAATACCCAAGGTCTTGAGGCTACCAGAAGTATATCTGTTGGCTGTAGTGGGTTACTGAGAAAATTTAACTATCATAACATGTTTCTGTGGTGAAAGGATTTCACCTTATAAATAAAAACTTGAGGCAATGTATTAATAGGTCAATGGCTAATAACACTGGCAACAGAATTTCTTTGCCGGAGAGTAGTGTTACAAAAGGTAATCCTTTTGGGAAGAACTCTTGCAGCCCTTATTTAAATTTCAATTGGTACAAATTGCTAAAAAGCTGAAGGATCGAAGTGGTAGGGAAGCATCTGAATTTATGTCCTAAGATGCTAAAAGATAGCTTCTTCCCTCAATGTAAAACTCGTATAGCAGAAAATTTTATGCAGATACCTCAACCAGGCCAGAAAAAACATGAAGATCTGGACAGTTGGCAAAAAAGTTATCAGTTTTTTAATTCAGCCATCAACATATTTAAAAGCTTTCTAGGTTTGGGGTACCTCAGTGGCACAGTCGGTTGGGCGTCCGACTCTTGGTTTCGGCTCGGATTGTGATCTTGGGGCGGTGGGATCGAGCCCCTCCTTCGGCTCCGTGCTCTGTGCTTGTCGCAGAGTCGGCTTGGGACTCTCTTGCACCCTCTCCCTCTGCCCCTCCCCACCACATGCTCGCTCTCTCTCTCTCACAAAAAAAAAAGGAAAGAAAAAGCTTTCAAGGTTTAAAAGCACAATACACATGCATGAACATACTCAAATAAAAATTATTCCTCATAATCTACCAATATTGTGTTATATGTTACCTTTCTTTTTTTGTGGCAAACCTTCACAAGCAGGACTTCCAAGGTAACAGAATTTTGTTCATTTTCTGAGTTTTGTGATGGCTTATCTAAATAGAAAATCAAAACTTTAAAAATGTTTTTGTTTAAAAATATAAATATTGTACTTATTTTCCTAAGAAGTCTGGGAATTTCCAAAAACAAAAGACTTCTCAGAAGTTTACTCATTTTTTCCCCCAAAACCAGTTCCAATTTGCAGCAAACTCTTTAAAAGCCTTTATATATAAAGTCATTTAAATAAACCTTTCACAATACAATTATAATTAGCTTCCTACAATACTGTGATTTCCTTTTGATTCAAATAAAATGTTTAATTATTTTAATTAATACTAAAAACATTTACTGATTATATGGCTATAAAGATTTAACATTTATGATAATAAGAGAATATAATAAACTACTAGTCAAAAATATTTTTGACAAATACAGTTAAAGCTTCTTGGCAGAAAACACAAATGAAACAGTCAAGAGAGACAACCACACACCAAATAAACATTTCAAATTTTTTTCCTTCTCCCAAAATCTATTATTAGAAAAATTACTTAAAGATACACTTAAATTGAACTAGTTACTATTATATGTTTTATTTTGAATGCACAGCGATATCAAACCAGAAAGTTCTTTATTTGACCAGGACTTGTGATCAAAGGAATTAAAATAATGGATTTCATATGTAAAAGTTATATAAACAACTATGTTATCATTTCACAAGAAAGATAGCTAGTTTTTTACCTTTTCCCTAGAACTTCTCTAAAACTTGAACAGGATAGCTAAATTTAGGATATCATTTACTACCTAGGGGAATCTCTCTCGGTTTACAAAGTTTAGGGATTTTAATTTTAAATAATAGTCTATATTCTAACAATTAACTGACAAAGGCTTTTGCAAATTAAGGTTCTAAAGTACTTCTCTATAACTTATTTGTCTTTAATCCCAGAGGCATTATTAATAGGTCAAACTATTTAATCAATCATCACTAGGTTTCAAAATATACAGTACTATAACAACTGAATCTATAAACATAAACAAAAATAATTTTCCTTCTGAGATTTTGTACACTTTTTTTCTACTTAAAAACATTCTTCTTATATAGGGTGTGTGCATAAAATACAATCAGTCTCTTTGAAAGTTGTATTCAGGATAAAAAAACTTTAATACAGGGAAAAAAAAAATTCAGTGTTTAAAATACAATAACAAAAATGCTCTCCAAACCATACTCACCATAAAAATAGTACCCTAATAATCTTTGTGTATTCATTCTAAGCAGTTTCAAAAAGTGATATATAAACAAAAGTCTTCATTTAAAAACAAAAGGAAAAATAATCAGATTTTAGGGATCTTGATGTTGGTTTTCTATCTTGATTTCTTAAAAATATTATTTCTTAAAAAAAAACTACAAATATACCTTGATTAGACAAGAGAGGCAATATAGCTGCTTCTTCCCAACTTCCACTAATTTTCAAAGTTATAATGGGAAATTATTTTCTGGAAACAGAAGTATCAACAGTTTACTTTCTACATTTACCTCTAACATCAGAAAAAATAAAAACTTCAAGTGAATTTGAGCAATTTTGAACTCTATGTATTTTGTCATGTAGACAGGAAAAAAGTTTAATCAAAGACTACTCTCCAATTAATTTCAACTAATTCAAGTAAAATTAATTCAACTTAAATATTAATCAAGTAACAATATTAATTAGTAAATATTCAATTAACATCCATCATCAATTTCAGTTATGAATAACTTAAGTATGTTTTATGTACGTCCCTGGGAACAAAGGGCTAAGGAACCTATAAAATTCAAACCATAAGCTTTAAAGTATTAGAGTCCATGTACTTTAAAAGTACGACAGAAAACCAAGTATAAAGAATGATTAGAAATAAGGACTCTATTAAGATGATTATAAGTAATTTAGGAAAAAACATAAAAATGTTATTCAGTTTACTTCCATATAAAAATGGATCAGATCTAGGCAAAACCGGAAGTAAAGTTACATCAGCTAATAGAGGTATGACCAGATTTCAAATTCTTACATAAAAAACCTGACTAGTTATCAAACTGTTCTAATATAACCATATTATTTATTAAACTTTCTTACTAAACAATACCAAGGATGATCACCTTAACATGTTTCTTAAGATTTCATTCCATTACACGATAATAAAGATGGATTAGGCAGCATTTTATCCATTTTGAAACCAACTGAAACTTTACCCAGCATACTTTTACCTCTTTTAATGAAGTAACAATTAAGACTATATATTTTTCTTTGTAAAATATCTAACATATTGATATATCCCATTGGTAGCAGTGGTTGTTCCTATTTTTTTATTACTGTATTAAAAAAAATACGATGCAATACCATCAACTAAAAATGCTCATGCAAAAAGGATTCCACTCAGGGGACTCTTCACCTATTTCAGGTTCTAAGACCATTTGAAGTCCAAAAAATATTGGAAATAAAAAATAGCAAAATATAAGAAATTTAACTGTACTGAAAAGATTTTCCCATTATTTTCTAGTTATAACCTCTGGAAAGATGATGGCTCTAAGTAGGGTAAGATAATGTTATATAGCTTTTTTTTTTTTTGTATCAACAGTTAGTGTCCTAAAAAGTATGGTTTATTAGCGATAAGAGTTAGAATTTCATACAGCAAACATTTACCTTCAAGAATGATCACACACAACACGGAATAATTTTAACAATTTCAAAATCTTAAAACTTAAATGGCTAGCAGGAAAGCAATAAGGAAACCAGGCTATGAACAAGATTTTATATATATGGTCCACCTACAAAAGCTTTTAAGCCAGTTTCTTAAAATTTGTTCCTCAAACAACCTACTTCTGAATTATCTTGGTGCTTTATTAAAACGCAGACTCCTAAGCTGTATCAAAACCTTACTAGATCCGAGTCTTTGTCCAGGTATACATATTTTAAACAAACTGCCAAAATATTTCTATACACACAAAATTTAAGAACCTCTACTTTTAAAGTTTAAACAGGTACAAATTACATCTTCCACATCCCATCATCAACCACACAAAGTAGTAATGAAATTGTTGGAGAAGTCAACTAAAGAGAAACTGAACTATCAGAATCGACATTTTTTTCCACCAAGTGTAATTTTATAAATTTACACACATACACAAAATAATTTCTTTTTTTACATTCACAAAGGCATTCTGTTGTTAGAATGCCAATATATTTACTTTAAGTACATACCATTTTTGTGGAAGAAACCAGTAAATGTAAGCTGCAGATGGGCTGACAAGCTAAAACAAAAAAACAAAAAAACAAAACAAAACAAAATTTATCACTTTAATGCTCTATAATAATAGCCCTAAACTTTAAAAAAATAACACTGAAATCAAAGTTACTTCAGCTAATTTATAAATGTGTGATTTTCTTATTAACTTTGTGCAAGCCCATGACTCTACATGTATACACTTTCTATATACATAAAAACAAAACAACCCACAAACACACCAAAGGAGTAAGTCAGAAAAAAACAAGATTACCAAATGAGGGGCAAGATTATTTACTGTGTTTTAGTACTCTACCTATAAAATGTGGACACATTTCCCCTCCCACCCCTCAAAAGAAAATTTTGATAAGGATAGCGGAGTTCATGCGAAAGTGTATATTTTATTTTAAATAAAATAAATTTTAATATTTTAAAGCTATGGAAATTCAATCTCCTAACAAATGATACAGAACCATCACTTTCTTCTTCCATTAGGGGTGAAATACACAATTACAGATCTGCTATAGATTTGTAATTTATTGTCTCAACATGTCATTTTCATTTAGTTTTAAAAGCAATGGAAAAGGAAACATAAATTAAACGGATCCTTTTGAAAATTATCCAGTAACAACAGAAAAACTATTAAGATGAGAGAATAAACAGAAACATTCATAGGCTTTTGTAGTACCTTTAAACTGCAAAAGAGAGCAATCAGTTAATTAGAAGCCATTCATAACTTTCTAGAACACAGTTTTTGTCATGTGATACAGACAGACACCAGATTATAAAGGACTAGACAGAACAGATGTTGGGGGAATGGAAGCGATACTGATTCCTTACTCAAAAAATGTACTACTGTAAAAGGCAATAAGGTGACAACCTAGTCATTCTTATAATCAGAAGGAAAGAGTTATATAAAGACATTGAGGCAAGAGAGTTTTAAGGAGCAAGTAATGACTGAAAATAAGAACATATTATAAAGAAGTTAGCTTTGTAACTCTGCCCAGGATTCCTCTCGTTCTTAGAGAAGTAAGAGGACAGTGATCCTTCAGAAGATGTGAGAATGCCTCTATCTTCTTACCGAGGTAAGCCATGAAACTGTATGCTAATAAACTACAGGGTGGGGGGGTCTCAAAGGGCATTTCCAGAACACTACTAAGAAAAGTATGCTAGGATATCAGTAGAGGACAAAATGACTATGGAAGAGTAGAAATGGAAGGGTCCAAGCAGAGTTTTGAAAGCATAAATATGAGAGAAAATGAAGAATAACACCTATAACTTCAGTATCAACAAAATAAAAATGATACACAATGGGATTCTTGAAAACAGGTAATTCATGTGTATTACTTTCTGACATGAATCAGATAATATTTTTAAAACACATAAGGAGTGGGAAGAGGAGGGCTGACCATAAAAGGGGCATGAGGAAATTTTTAGGACTCTTTATCTTGATAGTGGTGGTTGTTACCTATGTACAGTTGTCCAAATTTAGAACGATACACCAAAGAGACTGAATCTAACTGCATGTAATCCACACCTCAAAAAAAGTACATTAAGGGGACATACGGTAGAGGCCCAAAGGAATTTTTCAAGATGATGGAAACATTCTGTATCTTGATTGTGGTTATGTATTCTTAACTTGTACACATTTGTCAAAATAACTATTCTTAACTTGTATACATTTGTCAAAACTAACTATATACTTAAGGTGGGTGTATTTTACTGAATGCTAGTTATACCCAAAGCCGATTTTAAAAAGTATTATCTGCCATCTACAAAATCTACATGCCATTTTACTAAAAGGTAACTAGCGTTCTCCTATAAAAATAGTTCCATAAATGTCACCTTACAAAGCAGAATTAGTAAAACTCCAAAACATAACTGAAGACAAAGGGGGATGTTCTATAATTTCCACATGTTAGAAGACAATCCACTAGCCACAGCCAAATCTATCCTATTCTTAATTGCTTGAGTTAAACCTACACACCAAGGCCAGGTTATTTTTCTTAAAACCCCATTCTGAATGTATCATTCCTCTCTCCAAATTTTCCAATGAATCCCCAAATGCCAAATCTTTTGTCTAACTGCTGTCTGTAATATGGCACCCTTTTCTTTTTATCTCCACTAAAGGCCTATGTAGAAATAAACAGGTCAGAATGGTAAAACAAACAGAAAAATCAAGTTTAAATTCTAGCTACAGTTATTAGCTGGACCTGATACCTATAAAACGAGGGAATGACCTAAGATTGTGAGGCTTACATAAAGTATCCATCAAAGTACTCACTCCCTCTTCTACTATGGCCCCATTCCCAACCATCCCAGAGCTTAACGATCACAGCTTCATCTCAAGTACCTGTATTTACCACTTTTTTGTCACTTTTTTCACACACATACTACCTTTTGAGACAATCTTTTTATTACATCAGTGTCCCTCGCACCTAGCAGTGTCTTACAGAAAGGCACTCAACATACTTTTCAGAAGAATAGCAATGTCCTCGTAGAGTAAGATTTTTTTGTTTTTAAATTAAACTCTATGTCCAACATGGGGCTCAAACTCACGACCCAGAGATCAAGAGTCACATGCTCTACCGACTGAGCCAGCCAGGCACCTCTAGAGTAAGAGATTTTTAAGGTCAGGGATCATGACCCATTACATTGTAGTGCTTATAATATTATTTACATTGTTTTTATAGAAAATGTGGTTCAAAGTTCCAACTCTGAAATACCAGAAACATCTTGCATTGATCTACCCCAGAAAATATTTTAAACTAGTGCTACTCAACATATGGTCTGCAAACTGAGGTCACTAGGGAAACCTGTTACCATTCCACAAGGTAAGAAACTGAGAGTAAGACTTGAACACTTCTAGAGAAATTTAACATTGCCATAACATCCTTCAAGCTTGTAAGTATATTTACAAAACATCGATCTATGCAAGACTGAAAATTAAACACAAGTAGGTCTTTCACCACAGGTGGTTTAAGGTACAGTTTTAAATGGTATGTTTTAAGTTAAATAAGATAGGAAGCACATTCAGCTATCATTCTAACATTGTTTCTTTAGGAAAAGGAACCCCAAATTTCAATTAACCAACTTAAAAAATAACTTTGTGAATGTGATTTGCTACGTACAATTTCCCCTCTAACTCCCCCTCCTAAAAGTAAACACTCTAATATACACCTAGAATAAAATATAACAATGAGGCCTGGTTTCTCTCTTCCACAGATGGCTTCATTCAAGAAAAAAGGGCAATTTTCTTTCCCTTCCTAATTTACCGTACCTCTTCCCTCTCTTGTGGCTGTATCCACATCTTAATTGTTAAACTAAATCAGAATGGAAGGCAAAGAAACACGTAGGATTGGTCAGGCCTATTTGGTTTTAGGCTGCATGTGATCTAACTTAATCGGGATTAGATACCAGGATAAGGATTTGGTTCATCTTTGTGGTACGTTCCCTATCCATACCTTCTGAGGAAGCGAGCAAAGGGACCACAGGAAACCAGGTGAGGAATCTCAAATTCTGAGGTAAGATTTCAAGCATAAACATCTAACATTTCTAAAGCTGTCTGCAGAATGAAGTTAAGTAAATTTAAATTCGTGAGACTAACATTCTGAGATGACATTCATGTAGAAAACTCCCAATTTTAAGAATAGCCAGATCTCACTGAAGGACCAAGATTTTATGCTGGAAAGAGACCAAAATTAGTGCCTCTAATTTGTACACATTAATCTAATAGTGGCAGATGTAAGGTTTCATTTCTAGAGTTATTACCTCATAAAAGGACGATAAGCTACTTGGCATCTACACTGTTAAAAGTTAGTTAACCAACTTTACTTATACATTTAATGCTATGATGTATAAAACTGAGAAATTGGTGACTACATCAAGCCCATTATTCTGGGAATCCACGGTTTCTTCTGAGGTTCAGACACAAGAATGGGAACACTTTGTAATGAGACGATAAAGTTGAATGAGGGGAAGGAGTCCTTTACAAATAAATAAATCCCCTTCTAGAAGTACAATAGACAAAACATAAAGGAATTATTGTTAACTCAAAGATTATACAAGGAGAAACATCTTAAAAATTTGTTCTTAATGCATCATGGAACACTGCACCAAAAACTAATGATGTAATATATGGTGATTAACATAACAATAAAAAAATTAAAAAAAAATTTGTTCTTAAACACTTAGATTTTAAGAATCAGATATGCACTGAGCAACTGATAAGGCACTTTCAGGGAAGTATGTAAAAAGAATCTATGGCCCAGGTGCTGAAAGAGGAACAACTAAAATTCAAACATGAAAAGATGCTGATTTAAAAATAACTTCAAAACTTGTAGCCAAGGGGCGCCTGGGTGGCTCAGTCGTTAAGCCTCTGCCTTCAGCTCAGGTCATGATCCCACTATCCTGGGATCAAGCCCCACGTCCCTGCTCAGCGGGAAGCCTGCTTCTCCCTCTCCCACTCCCCCTGCTTGTGTTCCCTCTCTCGCTGTGTCTCTGTCAAATAAATAAATAAAATCTTAAAAAAAAAGGGGGGGGGAACAATCAGATCTTAATGGTGGAAAAGACATACAACTGAGCTAAGAAGCAGACTTAAGTTTTAAAAATGCAGCTAAATCTACAAAAGAGAAGAAATGCCATTAATTCAATATATCTACTTAAAGTATTTTATAGCTTTCTTGGAATACAGACCAACATCCTTCAATAGCCTCCAAGGCTCTGCATTATCTGGCCATGGTCATCTGCTCTAGCCTTAGATACTCTCCTTACTCTTTCTAGTCAACTACTCTGGCCTCAAATGACATATCTATAATATTCCCTTTATTTAGAATCACCTATCTGTTCACCCTCTCAGTCCCCATTTTACTCCTATATCCATCTTTCATATCTCAGCTCATTTTTTTAAGGAAGCCCTCCCTGACCACCAATCACTATTCCCAAATCCAACATCTCAAACAAGAGCTGGAACACCTGCTTCAAACATTCAGTTTCCCTATATTTTTCTTTCCTAGCAATTATTTTACAACCGTACATATTATACAATTATCTTTTTCCTCCATAAAGGCAAGGTCTTCACCTGTTTTGCTTACCATGATATCCCCTAGGACTAGTATAGAGTTTTGGACCTGGTACACTAAGAAAACGGGAATCTCAAACAAAACAAAACAAAACAAAACAGATCTACACTTCTTTATACAAAAGATGCTTAGAAAAGAAAGATTACGAATTCAAAAGCTTAGGTGATGAAAAGAAATTTATGTTATCAATCTACTAAAACACTGGCTTGAAATGCTCCTAGTGAAAGTTCTAGTTCCAGTATCTTTGGAGGGGATTTCTCCAGCTGCTAACAGAGGACCAGGAATGGATGATGATTAAGGGGAAGAGAGAGGAGACATTTTGCTTTTCATTTGACCCAAATACTTTTGCAAGCAACTCCAATTTGGAAATCCCTTCATGATACCTTTCAGCCAGTGGGCATGCACTTAAGAAGTCAAAGGAGTTAGGACTACAGAATTCCAAAACTGGTAGTACCAATAGCACAAAAGACTCCTGGGATCCTGTAGGATAGAAAACTAAAGACTAGAGATTTATTCCAGTAAGCCATAGTACTTGGTCAAAACCCAAAATAAATTCAAAACCCACAATAAAATGGAGTGCCAGAAATAAGAACTGAAGAAGACAGACTATAAGGAATTATGTCAGACATTCTAAAACGAAAATAAACATATTTTAAATATACTCCATTACACCAAAAAAGGAGAAACAGCACTAAAGGTACAACCACTATGAATTTCTGAAATCTGCTAATTAGTATGGAGTTTTCAGAGGCCATTCTTCAAGAAAAGAAACAATTTTTTTTAAAGATTTTATTTATTTGTCAGAGAGAAAGGGAGAGCGAGGAAGAATAAACAGGGGGTGCAGCAGGCAGAGGGAGAAGCAGGCTCCCTGCTGAGCAAGGAGCCCAATGCCGGACTCAATCCCAGGACCCTGGGATCATGACCTCAGCCGAAGGCAGACACTTAACTGACTGAGCCACCCAGGCATTCCAAGAAAAGAAACAATCTTCAAGGATGGTAGGGTTTATTACTGAGGTAGGGTTACAAATGTCAAATATGGCCTATTGCCATGAGTTGACAGACATCTTCAAGAAGTAAAAACAATGAAATGTCCTTTTTTTCCCCCGTCAACCGCTTCCCCTAATATATTCTGCCAATATCTGTGACTAGTAAAGACAACTGTAGATCCAGAATATAAAATAATAAAAGATCCTTGAACACCAACTTCATTTTGCACAGATAATGCTGGGAATTTGGTTTGGTTTATAACTCACTACAAATGACATATATAACTCAGGCAGTTGATTATTCTAACTTTGCAGCTGTAGTACTACAGTATTTGTATATCTTGATATTCCCCCGAACTCTAGAGAATGAAATACATGGGGATTTGGGAGTAGAAATATTACAACTTTGGAAGTGCTGAAAGAACATAAGTTCCAATGGAAGACTCCCAGACTACCACTGTTGAACAAATCAACTAAACTGATTAAGATCTGAGATGGAACGGAATAAAAAATATAAAGGGAAGACAGATACGTTTTTGTATATGATTTAACTTCTACTAATGTCAGGGGAAAACAAAGATTAATTTCGTTCTCTTGTAAGAGAATTTGACCACAGATTTTACAAAGTTTTATAGTGCTGGCATGACATATCGGTGTCTAGGGAATTTCTTACAATGCTATGTGATAAGTTTAATGGAACAACAGGTTCATGCCTAATTTGAGATGAGAAATACATTGAAGTAATTTAATAATCCCGAGCCTTGAGGGTAAACTTAAAACAAAGCAATATCCCAATTTAGTTTAGTGTCTCTGGGAGTGACACCGAAACATTCATAAAGATCTTGGGGGCGGGCGCGGGGGATACTGAATCACTTAGCACAGTAACTCAACACCTTTGGGGCCTAAAGTGCCTTGTTGGGCATTAAGCTCCAACATAGTTAGGTCTGTTATTTATTTATTTTTAAGATTTATTCATTTATTTGACAGAGAGAGAGAAAGCAAGCGCAAAAGCAGGGGGAGCAGCAGAGGGAAAAGCAGGCTCCCTGCTGAGCAGGGACCCCGGAGCAGGACTCTATCCCAGGACCCTGGGATCATGACCTAAGCCGAAGGCAGATGCCCAACCAAGCCACTCAGGCGCCCCCTAGGTCTGTTATTTAAAAAAAAAAAATGGGGGGGGAGAGAGGGGGGAGAGGGAGGGGGGAGAGGGAGAGAGGGAGGGGAAGAGGGAGGGGGGGGGAGAGAGAGAGAGAGAGAGAGAGAGAGAGAGAGAGAGAGAGAGAGAGAGAGAGATCGATCAGTCTTGGGGGGTTGAAATGGCCAATTCACTAGTCCCACCTGGATCCTAAAGATTGAAAAAGTTGTTTTTCAAAATTGCAGGAAGGAATTCTTGCAACCCTCTGATGCTTCTGTGAGTTAAAAACACCTCTGTTACAGTACCGGCCTAGCTCTTGAACCCACTGGGTCAAAAGGAACAAAATTATTGGGTGAGTGATTATTCAGAGAGAACTGACTAGTATTACCTATCTCCCTCACAACACACATTCTAAGAGAAGCTCTGTAGTATTTATCAAAGCCAATGTCACAATGAGATAGTAGTAGGTTTAGCAGTGATAAAGATAGAACCTTGATGGGAAAGATAAAGAAAAGGGTCAAGTTTTCTTCTTGGTTCATTCTTCCTTCCCACACAAACCCTGAAAGACCTGGAGGGCAAACTATTAAAATGTTCAGGAGAAAAGAACGAGGAAAGCTCAAAGATGAGGTTCTGACTACAGCTTATACTTTTAAGTAAAAAAGGCCCTGAGGGTCCCAAGAGCTCTGTCTAGGATAGGTGACCAGACAAGGATCTGGAATAGAAATTCAAGCAACAGAGTGTGTATGTACTGAGAATATTCTCAGTCCTATTTTATGAGGTACTCCTTGGGCACTAATAGATTAGGTAAAGATTTGGGATCTCAGCTTCTAGAATGGACTATCACAGTTTATTCACAAGTCAAGACTGCCTAGATTTGGAAATATAAATTATAGTTCAGTCCTACAAAAGTGTAAGACATATAATTAAAAAAGTGATTTTACAATTCAAGTAAAAAATACCTAATTCAAAAGCCAAACTTAAAGTATAAGCAAGTGTAAAAATGACATCCTATACCAGTTACTAAAATGAGAAATCATAAATGAAGCATCAGATGAGTCAGTATACATCTTATCTAAATCAATAAGGTATGATTTAAAATTTCAAGAACAGGGGCACCTGGGTGGCTCAGTTGTTAAGCATCTGCTTTTGGCTCAGGTCATGATACCAGGGTCCTGGGATGGAGCGCCGCATCCGGCTCCCTGCTCTGCGGGAAGCCTGCTTCTCCCTCTCCCACTCCCCTTGCTTGTGTTCCTGACCTTGCTATAGCTCTGTCAAATAAATATAATCTTTAAAAAAAAAAAATAAAAAATAAAATTTCAAAAAACAATCTATTGTGGCAATTTTACCAGCTTCGTTTTTAAAAAATCTAACATTTTTAGTTTTCTATTCTTCCGGAAAGTAGTCAATGAATAAACAACTACCACCCAAGTTCCTGTGTCTCTTTAGAATGATACTCAACTTTCTTTAGTTTACATATCAAAGAAAAAAATGAAGCACACTGTCTAGCTTAGGCAAACATTAGGCTAAGTCAGAATTTTTAGGGATTAGTTCTAGGTATTACATTTGAAAACATACAATAAATAGATTCTGTCCAAAGGGTTAAGTTTCTGAAACTCTTATGTGATAAACATATTTCAAATATAAAGGAATACTCTGACTGAAAGGTGTAAATATGGGGAAGGACAAGATGGAAAGGGAGCCTCTTTCAGATTTGAAGATGATAATTTAGAAGAAATGTGATGTTCTGAAGCACCTAGCATACCATCTAGTATAGAGTAAGTATACCATAAATATGAAATCTCCATCCCTCCTTATGTGAGGTAGTAGGATTAATATCAACTGCAGAAGTTATAGAAACTTTGAGTCAAAACGCAAGAAACTGGTAAATTAACAACAGTGAACGCAACTGCCTTAGAAAACAGCGAGTCCCCAGACTGGAGGTATTCGAGATGAGGCTTAAAAGTTCTCTGCCACGAATGCTATAGAATTAGCAATTCCTAATTTACATATTAGTTTGGACCAACTGACCTCTAAGGTTCCTTCTAACTCCTTACAATATTGGGGTGATCACTAGAGAAATGATCACTATAATTTTTTCTTCTTTCCTCAAGTATGTCACTTAATGTAAACTGATAGGTTATCTTACCTATGAGATTCTTGCTCTCCTTTCATTTTCTCTACTTTTGATAACATATCATCAACTTTAAATGTTTTCCTGAAAGAAACAGATAAACAAAATAATCACTTCTCAACTGGGAAAAAAAAAAAACAGATTACACTTTATTGTCACTATAATAGGCAAGTTGGAAATCTGATTTTGATTATTTTTAATAAGATAAATTGTGGATGGTTAGCCATAACAATGAATACTATATTGAAACAGTGTATGTTATATACAACAGACAACCCTTCAAGTCCCATCTCAAATGCTATCTTTTCCATGAAACCTTTTGTAATTATTTCCAAACCAGAGTGATTTCCCCTTACCTATGACACTTGGCTTATATTTATTTTGACATTTAGTCTCATAAATGTGAACTTGCATAAATATTTTATTTTTTCTCCTAGACTATAAGCTCCTGAAGGGCAGAGATCGCTTTTCTTCAAGGAAAGCTACATCATGGTACCTTACATTTGAAAGGTATTCAAGCATCTGTTGGACTGAACCAAACAAATGCAAATCATGTATTTTGAAACATTCATCTACTTCTATTAAGTAACCTGACAAATATGTGGGTGTACTATTACATAAAAATAAATACTTTATAAAAAATATCTGAAGTTAACAAAACATCCTCAAAGATTATTAGCAATGGCTAAAGTTAAATGATATGTCATATTAAAGAGATGGTTATCAACCACCATGGAAAAATTTGGAAGTTTAGGGGATATACCCACCAAATCATAATAAAATTATTAGCTTTTAACTTTAGAAGTTTAAGAGGAAAAAAGTACTTTTTCCACAAAATAGAAACTTAAGAATAACCCCCACACACTCCCAAGCAATTTAAGAATGAATGGACTCTAAAACAACCCTTAGTTCTTAAGGTGGTCTATTATTTTTGTCCTACAGACAGATGCTAAAAATCTAGACCCACATATGTTAACTGGAAATGAATATTTCTTTTTATGCTCATATATTTTCTTAAAACTTAAGACATGAAAAAATGTATTCCACGTAAATTACTTTGTAAAGCTTGAATTCATACACTAGAAATTACTAATATGCTCATTCCTCAAAAACAGCTATTGTACTCAACTACTATAAAAACTATCAGTAGAGAAATGTTAATATAAATATATAACAGTAAAATACTAATAAGGAAGAGCAGAACTGATGCAATCTATAGTTCAGGTGAAAAAAAAGCCTCCATTAACAAAAGATCTTTTAAAAAAAAAACTTCTCTCTTTACCTTTAGAGTTACTGAAAACTTCAATATTAATGTTTCATCCAATAGAGCATAAAAGGAAGTACTTTAGGAAGGATGGCAATACATTTTCAATCTCCACAGATAAGAGAGAAGAAAGAAGAAAAATGTAGGATTATTTTAGACTAATTACAAAGAACTTTCCAGTATAAATACTGAAATGTACTACTAAGGAAGGTTGTAAAGTTACTGGAAGCTTTTAAGAATAGTAAGTTTATCTTTATGCAATGATTAAGAAGAAATCCTGTCTGTAGAAAGAAAAGTTAAGACTGTAAGTCACAAGGTTCATTTCTTCCAATATTATGGAGGTGTGCATAGGAGAAGTGCATAGGAAAGTTGAATATTAACAACCATGTGAAATAGGTAAGATCATAAAGGCAATCCAGCCTTCCTTAGGAAAAAAACAAACCACGTAAGCAACTCTATGAAAGCAGCCTCACTCCCAGCACCAAGTATGTCTGTTCTTCACAAAGGTACTGCTACAGTAGCTCAGATTTAACAAGGGAAATAGTTATCAAAAGATCACCAAAAAGGAGGATATTTTTAAAATTCAAGAAATTCTAGGAAACTTTCTTAGGAGAATTCAGAAACAACTTACATGAAATCTAGTAAAACGGATTCAATAAAAGAAGCCCTTCTCCTCACAAATATTTCTACTGAATAAGTATTGTTAGTCTATAGAATTTGAATACCTCTATGAAATGAAACTAAAGTACAAGGCGAGTTTAACAAACATACCAGAATTAATATCACAACTGAGTGTATGATTTCAAAGGGAATGATATATTTATTCCAACAATGGGTATTATGCTGTTATAATAGTAAAAAAAGGAATTCCAAAAACATTGAGCAAAAGGATAGTATTAAAAGCAATTTTATAAAAGGAGTCCCACAAACATGTTTAACAAAGACCGCAATCACTAGGCTAAATTCACCACCTTTTAAGTCACCAACTACTTTGAAAAGAACAGCACTCATTTGAGGATATAAGCTGTATAATTTGTTAAAAATTAGTTTTAATGTCTTTTATAAGCTAGGCATATAACAAAAGCATTAAGTGATTCCTAATGTATGTTTGCATGGAAATAAACTATGGGATTTATATGTTTCTTGCCTGGTAAACTGCTGCAAAACTCCCCCAAAAGACAATTTTTTGCCTAAAGAGCAATAAATTAAGAAAAGTAATTTCTTCTACCAAGCTTTTAAAAGTATCTCCACCTATTAGCAGACAACAGAAACATATCCCACAATGAGACAAATAGTCCAATAAACAAACATGACAAGAAAATAACGAACTTAAGATTTTAAACGTATTTTATCTATTTATGGATTAACTCATTATTTTGAAAAAAACTTAATCACTTTAATCACTTAAAAAAAATGTTTAAGTAACCTCTACACCCACATGGGCCTCAAATTTACAACCCCGAGATCAAGAGTCTCATGCTCTACCAACAGCCAGCCAGGCACCCCCAAAAAACTTAATCACTTTTAAATTAAAATCAGGCAGTATCCTAAATGATAACTCAAATGATCTTCCATATTAAAAATACTAGAGAAAAAAGTTTACTAATCAAAATCTCCTAGTTTTATAGAACAAATCAGCACACTACCGACCATAGGCCAAATCCCGCCTACTGCCTGTACCCAGACCACAAGCTAAGAATGATTTTTGTGGATAAATATTTGCGAATGATTTGATATAGAACACTAACTCTAAACCCCAATTAAGGTAAATGTTGGGGCGCCTGGGTGGCTCAGTCGCTGAGCGTCTGCCTTTGGCTCAGGTCATGATCCCAGGGTCCTGGGATCGAGCCCCGCATTGGGCTTCCTGCTTGGCAGGAAGCCTGCTTCTCCTTCTCCCACTCCCCCTGCTTGTGCTCCTGCTCTCGCGGTCTATCAAATAAATGAATTAAAAAATCTAAAAAAAAAAAGGTAAATGTCATCTCTTCCCACCCCACAAAAATAAAAGTCTCACACTTCTCACTAGTAGGCGTATTTTATAAAATGCTATACTCAATTATTATATTTTAAATTTCATCAATAAAAAACTTGTGGACATTTGTTTTCTCTCTTTTTGTGTAAGTATCTACCTACATTCTCACTAATCTTAATTCTGCCTCCTGGACCACAAGCCTAAAATATTTACTATCTGGTCCTTCACAGAAAAAGTCTGTTGAACCCTGGCATAGATCAAATAATGGCACAGAAAGGCAAAGAACTGACACATTTAATTCTGTTGCCTAATCCAACACCTTCTTCCTAGTTATTTAGGCTCTTGGCAAGCTCCACCTATTAAATGTAATGCACACAAGCACACAATCACTCACATACTCTCTCTGTTCAGAAAGATTACTAGAAGACAAATAGTTTTAACATTTCAGTCCTTCAAAGTACACCTACATATATCTACAAAGCTAAACCAAGTCTTGCTGTATAGAAACATGATGCTTGCTTAGTAATCAGTAGGAGCCTCCAAAGGAGTTTGGTTTCAAAGTCTACCGGGATGGCTTAATGGTTTTAGTGAGTCAATACTAACAATACCAAATGCTTAATACGAGTTCTCTCCTTTAAACTTAAAAATTGTTCATTTGATACACTCAATAATCTTGCATGTAGGATAAGAAACTAGCATTCCATAATTACATACGGTTAAATATTAAATGTTTTAAACAAAAATAAGCTCTGATTGACACGTCCAAACTCCACTTGAAGACTAGATAATTAAGACTTCTTGTTTTTTAAGGACATTCAATCTACGGACTTCAAAAATATTTCCTCTTCTAGAAACACCACCACCAAAGATATAAAATGACACTTTCTGAACCTATCATTATGGAAGCAAATTCTTTATTGTTAGAACATATAAGAAATGTTTAAAAACTAACCTAAATTTATGTATTTAAGACAGTTCCCTCAGCCCTTTAATATTTAAATCCTCAGCTTCTACCAAATTTGAAAATACTCATAGCACAAAGTAAAAATATTATTCAGTAAAATTACTTCACTCCACTACTACATCATTTCTACTAGGAAAAAAATTGGTAATGAACTGGGATTTATAAAAATGAAACTATTAAAACACCCGGCAACCAATTCAACCAGTCACTTTTTCACCTCAGTTTTCATATTTAATCTTTAATTAGAAATAGTACTTTAAAACTTTAACATTGTTTGATCAACTCAAAATTAAGATTCATAAGATGTACCTTTTGATGTTTGTTCTGGAGTTTCGATGAGACATGTAAGTAAGAGTCCTGTGCAAAAATATTGGCTATAAAAAAAGTTTTAAAAATATTAAAATTAAATAGGTAATATTCTAAGAAAAAAATAATATTCCTTAATTTTATTGACTACTTACAGCTATAAGATTTCGAGTTCGAAGAAATCTATAGATCTGCGTTGGTTCTAGGTAACAGGAAACAAAAGGATTACTTCAGTTCTCAAGAAAATAACCAGTCCAGCCAGTATTATAACCAATGTAAACCAATCACCTATATGAAAATCATGTACTAAATATTGACATCAAGAAAATTAGTATGCACAGTAACCTCAAAAGACATTCAGTTTATGGCATATATTCACAAAACTCATCTACATTTATTTTAAATTTAAGGTTCTCTACAATCTTGTGCTTAAGCCTTGCATTTCTAAGGTAGCTACTTTTTAAACTAGTCCGTATGCAGATCTGAAGAGTAATTACACTGATTTAATTTTGCTAATTTAAACTATAACCCATCTCCTCCCCAAAAAGTAGCTGAAATGAGGTAGCTGGATTCATCAAAAGAACTTATTGATGCTAAATAACAAAATAAAATTTTCACTTTTTAACTGGTCTTTCAAAAAAATTTGTAGTAAGCCAAAACAGAGTAAAACGGTTTCCTAGATGTCCTAATGCAGATATGAAAGTCAGTCAATTTTAAAGAAATGAAACACAAACTATAGCTAAAATTTCCAATGAATATTTAGTTTTAATTGAAGTTTTTATCTATTTTGTTCAATGTAAATATTATCCCAATATGTACTACTTCAACACATATTCTTAATCAACAGATTCCTAGGCTTTTTAATGCTCTTTAGTTAAAATTCATTTGCCTTTATAGATAAAAAATATATTTTATATACAAACAATACTAGTTCCCTTAATGATTTAGTATCACATTTCTTTAAATAAAGGAGTATCAAAATGAACTAAAGATAACTGACTATATCAATAAAAATATCAAAGTATTTTAACTTCTCAGAAATTAAAATCAATATTAGAGAAGAATCAAGTTGTTCTGTGATAAAATCTAGCACTTGATGACAGTTTACTCCTCCAAGGTAGACTCATCAAAAAGCAAAATAGCTTCAAAATAGCTTAAACTTTCTTGGCAGATTTGTCTTCTCATAACATTTAGAAAGAAATGTTTAAATTTCCACTTAATCTTCAGTTAGTTTAGTTTTAGTGTCAAATAAACGAAAAGGAGAGGAGATAATTTAGAAGGAGTATAAACATGTATGTTTATTGTCATCACTGCTCTTCAGTTCTCCACCATTTTTCCAATTTAAAGCACTCCAGATTTTTCAAAGTAGATTAAGCAAAAGTAAGACTGTGAATCTCTCTCAAGCATGTTCAATATTCGTTTCAATAAAAACTGAAATTCCTTGTATTAAATTCCAATTAGAATTTCATGAAGCACTAATCAGAGAATGAAAGAAGGGTATTAAACAATGTAATACGTCTTTTCAAGCACAGCTGATACCATGCCTTTAAAATATGCCACGGTAAAATTGTAAATAAAGACATTAGGCGGTAAAGCCGAGTTCATTCAAGTTTCTGTTATTTAGCTATTAGTGATCATCCAAATCATAAAATGTACACAAAAGCAAAAAGGAAAACAATCACGATATAATACTTTTTAAAGGACAGTTGAGATATTTACAGTCATGGTATTTTTAATAAATTCTATTGTTTGTTTCCAGACACCTTGCCTTCCTCTCCAAGTCATAGTTTTGCCCCTTAAGACCTTAAAAGCCGAAGTTGACATAAGAAAATGTTCTGGAATTAAGACAAGTACAACGGGCAAAATTCCGAGGTCGTCTCAAGATAAGATACTTAAGCACTACCTGACTCAGTTTATGTACCCATGGAATGGGTGGATAGATTTGAAAGGTTTAAAGCATCAAAAGGTGCCATGTTAACATGCAGCACCAAGTTAGTGCGAAAGCATTTCAGGCAAATGACAATTTGGTCGATTTTACGGCACTCATCCCTTCACAGGCTTAATTTTGCTCCTCAAAACCTACAACCGAAAGCCTTGTACTTCTAGAGTAAGAAAAGACATGAAAGAAAGCAAAAACTAGTCTTGGGATCTGACTGCATCCTCAGTCCAACTGTAACCTCCTCATCTAAAGCCTGCTCTTAACGTGGGGCCCCACTGCCCAACCTCTCGTGTAAATCTTCAGGGAGTCAAGAACCTCACCTGCACCCCCAGTTCCACCCCCCCAAAGGCCCTACCTAGACTTCGGGCCCCCTGGACCGTAATCCCTAAAGTGGGAACAACCCCCTCAATTTCTCCCTCCACTCCCAAATCAAGTCGAGTCCCAGCGAGGAAGAGGGGCCCAGCACGAGTGTCCCGGCCCCCTAATGCTGGAAAACGGGGTATTCCTGCTCTCAAAGCCTCAAACACACTCACTCTCAAAGGCCTGGAGGAAAAGCTCGTGGTCAGCCTGGACGTGCTCCATTTTCGGCTTCTTCACCGGTAACACCGCAGCCCCCGCCGCTGCCGCCGCGGAGGAGGAGGAGGAGGCCGAGTAACTGCCGCCGCCTCCACAGCCCCCGCCGCCGGATTTGCCGCCCGACGCCGTCGCCGCCGCAACCGCCGCCGAACCCCCGAAGCCGCCTCCCCCGGACCCCGCGCTGGGCCCCGAGCCGCCCCCTCCCCCACCGCCGTGCTTCTGAGGCGCCATCGCGGTTCCTGCCTCCTCCCCCCGCCAGCTACCCGCCGGGCGGCCCCGGAGAGTAAGCGCCTGCAATACCAACCGCTCGCCCCAGCAGGCTCCGGCGGACCGAGGGGGGAAGGAGGAGAGAGGGGAGGAGAGGGGAAGGGAAGGGAGGAGGAGAGGAGGGAAGGAGGGAGGAAAAAAAAAGTGTCTCCTCCTGAGAGCCCCGCTCCGCTCGGGAGGCCGCTCACCCTAGCCTGGCCTCGCTCCGCCCACTTCCCCCGCCCGGGGTCCTGATTGGCCGGCGGGAGCGCGCGCCGCCCGGCCGCCCAGCCCGTTGGCCCGCGGATTCTCCCGTCAGTCACGCGGAGGCGCTTCTCTCGGAGGCGCGGCTTGGTTGGCCCGTGCGCGCTGCCGATCGCGGGCCCGGCCGCCTCTTTGAACTGAATTCGCGGGAAAATTAGGGGTCGGAGCGGCCTTCCTGCTGGCCGCGGTGCATTGTGGGGAGAGAGGGACCCGGCGAGCCGCTTAGGGAGCCGTTTCTCGCCTTCTGAGCGTCGTCAGTCACCGCCCCCAGGGGGGTACAACACCCCTGAAGGGAGGCGGGCCTCTGAGGAACTGGGGGCGCGGGGCCTGTTAAATGAACTGAGATCCATTACGGATCTTCGAGTCTCTAACTTAGCAGGAAGGGGCCTGACTGGGAGTTGGGTGGGTCGTTTCTCGGTAGAGGAACTCCCGGGGCGGGGATCGCGTCCCCTGTCCCCTTGCCACCACGTGCCCCAAGCCACCCTGGCCGAATCACACCCCGCAAAGCCCTTGAGAGAATGGGGGCTTTCCGGGGGCTGCGGCTGCCGCTGTCGGACGCGACCGGGCTCCACCAAAGGGAGCGGTTTATATGTAACAGGAATCACCTATAAAATGAGGAAAACTATTTTTGGTAGGTGATTTGAAGCTTCAGGATGGTTAACTGAGAAAGTCGTGTCTTCTCAACATGCTGGAAGCAAAACCTACATACTCGATCCCCCCTCAGCCCGCCAGGCACCATAGGAGTGGTCAGAGGGGTTAAACTGAACGATTTCTTAGAAGTACGTACAACCTTGAGAACCAATTCATTCTGCGCTCAAAAACTTGGGAGGGAATCCGTTGTTTTGCCTGTCCCGCTTAAGAAGATAGATGCATAGGCCCAATTTAGTCTCCTCGAACAGACAGGTTTGGAGTTAAGCTAATACTCTTATCAAAGATCTGAATTTCAGTTTGGACAAGGTGATCTCTAAGATGTTCTAGCCAATGCAAATACTGTGATCTTATATTACGTTAAAATGAAACATTAGCTTCCGAAATCCCAATCTATAAACAGAACCATTTCATACTTTCAATAACATTTTTCAAATGTCTGCTTTGGGACCTTTATAAAAGTTAACTGCAAACACTTTACAAAACAAGTATCTTTGGAATGGTTATTCAAGCGGTTTCCAAAACTAGTGTCTTTGGAACAGTTATTCAGACATCTGAAGTACTGCTTTTAATCAGAGCATTTATTATTTAAGAAAATGAGCTCTACAAATGACGTGTTTAATATAAAATTTGGCACTTCAGGAACACATCTGAAATAAGGTATACCTATTGCTGATTTTGAGTACAGCCTATATTTTCAGTCAGATAAAAAGCTCAGAATGCTCTCATTTGTTCTACTATTCTGTACTCTCTACTTCCAAAAAAAAGAGGGTTTTTTTTTCTTTTTTAGATTTCTGAAATAAGCCTTTTCTGAATTAATGCCACCCCACAGACGTTTGTGGGGTTTTAGATCTTGGCAAACTGCTCACCTTTAGCTTTGCAGGGTTAGAAAATAAGGTTTCATCATTTGGTCGGGGTCTGGAGAATTAAATCACACTAGACAGATCACAAAATATCAAGTTATAAACCAGAATGCTAATTTATTATCAGTAAATATGAATGACCAGCAAATGATCTATCATTTATACAGGATTTTCCCTTTGTGGGGGAGTGTGGGGGACAGGTACAATCGAAGAAAAAGGAAGTCACAGATTATCACCAGTCTTTGAAGAACAGAAAAAATGGAGGTAAGGGAGTTGGGATGTTCTTAAAGGGTATTTCCCATAAGAACTCCATGTTAGCAATCTTGGCTTCGGCATGCGCATGGTTTTGATGTACAGTAGTTAACCAGTACTGGCCATGAGAATCCAAGCCAGCCATGCTGTGGGAGAGGCATAGTATCAAATTCTCACTTTCTGTATTCTTTGTCTTGAATGTATGTAGAAAACTGAAAATATCATATTACCTGGGACAAGGTAGAGTTAATTGATGAGTTATCTTTTTATCCCATAGGTAAAACATTTAGAGGTCATCCCGTGGTTGGTTGTTTCTGTGGACAGCTAATTTATTTTGTGTTGTTATTTCTTAAGTTTGGGGTGGCAACTGTTTTTTAAACTTGTGCCAGTTCACCGTCAATGACATATATATGTTTAGTCTCCTACTTCATATGGAGTTTGAATTGGTTTCCAGGGTTTTATTTGTTTTAGCCTTCATGCCATATCTGGAATTGAATTGTAAACTCCTAAAAAAGCAAAGGCCATTGACATATACATATATGTGTGTGTGTGTGTGTGTGTGTGTGTGTGTATGATAGACTATATATATATATATATTTCCTAGCACAGGATCAGATATGTGAACAAGGAAAGAATAGCAACTGTTTTAACCTTTATAGTTATCAATATACTTTTATATGTATTATCTCACTTTTTCATAATGATCCTATGAAGCTGGCATTATTTTCATTTTACAGATGAGAAAATAGGCTCAGAGAAATTAAATGTTCATTTAGTGGCAAGGCTGTGACTTGAACACAGGTTTTTAAACTTCAATTCCTATGCACCTTCGCAATCAGAAGAAAGTTATTCTTAAATCACTCAACCTCAAAAGTTGACTGTTTTTTTGTTTGTTTGTTTTTAAAATGAGGCCCACCTAGCTTCTCTTACAAAACAGAATTGTTTTATACTCCTCCCTATTGTGCACTCTTTCATTAGTGCCCCCAATTTTCCTCACACAGACTTCTTCTGTGCTGGGATTTTTAACCTTTCTTATGCCGTGGACCCCTTTGGCAGTCTGATGAAGCCTATGGACGCCTTCTTTTAAAAATGTACAAATATGGGGTGCCTGGGTGGTTCAGTCGATTAAGCATCTGCCTTTGGCTCAGGTCATAATCCTGGGGTCCTGGGATCAGAGTCCCAAGTGGGGGCTGGTGTCCCTCCTCAGCAGGGAGTCAGCTTCTCCCTCTGCCCCTCCCCCACCACTGGCAAGAGCATGGGCACTCGCACTCTCTCTCTCTCTCTCTCTCTCATATAAAGAAATAAAATCTTAAAAAAATAAAAATGCATAAATAACCTATCAGATTATAAAGAAAATCAATTACAAACAAACCAAAATAGTAAAAAATCAAATTGTGATGTAGGTGCTTCTTTTTTTTCTTTTAAATAAGCATTATGGCCAATGTGGGGCTCCAAAGCACAGCGCTGAGATCAAGAATTGCATGCTCAGGGTGCCTGGGTGGCTCAGTCGTTAAGCGTCTGCCTTTGGCTCAGGTCATGATCCCGGGGTCCTGAAATCGAGCCCCGCATGGGGCTCTCTGCTCCGCAGGAAGCCTGCTTCTCCCTCTCCCACTCCCCCTGCCTGTGTTCCCTCTCTTGCTGTGTCTCTCGCTGTCAAATAAATAAATAAAATCTTCAAAAAAAAAAAAAAGGAAAATACTAATTTCAGTTAGAGACTCTTTGAGTCTGATTCAAGTTAACCCCTGTGTTTTATTTTTTTTGAAGATTTTATTTATTTATTTGAGGAAAAGCAAGCTAGAGAAAGAGAGCACGAGCTGGGGGGGTGGGGAGAGGCGGTGGGAAAGGGAGAAACAGACTCTCCACTGAGCAGGGAGCCTGATTTTGGGGCTCGATTTCAGGACCCTGGGATCATGACCTGAGCCGAAGGCAGCCCCTTAACTGACTGAGCCACCCAGGCGCCCCAAGCCCTGTGTTTTAGCACCAAATCTTTTCCTTTCTACTTTGCTCTAAGCTCTTGGGTGCAGGGATGATGGGCAATTTGTCTTAATAACTGAGGTGTCTACCACTGTGCCTGGCATTGAATAGGGGCTCATCCAATGAGTTTTGATGAATAAGGGCAGACAAATATAGACAGTGCACAAATATAAATAACAATGATGATTGAGTGCTTACCATGTGCCACGCAGTATTGTACTTTTTTTTTAAAAGATTTTTATTTTTAAGTAATCTCTGTATCTAACATAGGGCTTGAACTCACAATCCCGAGATCAAGAGTCTCATGCTCTTCCCACTGAATCAGCCAGGCACCCCAGTTTTTAACATTTTTAACACATCAATCCTCACACCCACTCTCTGAGGTAGGCAATTGTTATTATCTCCATTTCACAGATGAGGAAACAATGGCAAGATTTCTAAAATAACTTGCCCAAGATAAGTAATGGAGCTAGTATTCTAACCTAGACAACCTGTCTCCAGAGCCTTCACTCTTGACCATCATGCTACGAAACTAGAGTTTTAGAGATATAAGATACCACACATGTCATTTCTAGGTCAAGAAAGATCAGTAAATATTACCTCTGATCTGCTGAGATAAATAATCATCAGTATTAAATGCATTTGCTGGAAAAGAACCTAGATATCATTTTTCCTTTTTAAATTGTACAGTGTCTTTCTATCCTCAATCCATGCCCATCAATTTAAGATTGGGTGCTGAAACTATTAAAATGAGCCAATAAATGCTATGTCAGAAAAAATATGTATAAATCTTGCCTTAAGGAAACTAAAAAGTTATATCTGCTAATAAGTCCTTAGAGAAAGGGGTGCCTGAGTGGCTCAGTTGGTTAAGCGTCTGCCTTTGCCTCAGGGTGTGATCCCAGGGTCCTGGGATCAAGCCCCGAGTTGGCTCCCCGCTCAGCACGGAGCCTGCTTCTCCATCTGCCACTCCCCCTGCTCCTCGCGCTCTCTCTCTCTCTCTCTCATCTCTCACTCAGATAAATAAATAAAATCTTTTTAAAAAGTTCTTAGAGAAATATAACAAATTTGACTTTAATAAAGGAATGGCCTCCCCAGTAACAATAACAATAGCCTTCCTTTTTTTTTTTAACTCTTTGAGAATAATTTTATTTATTTATTTATTTTTAAAGATTTAATTTATTCATTTGAGAGAGAGAGAGCAAGAGCAGGAGGGGGAAGAGGCAGAGGGAGAGGGAGAAGCAGACTCCCCACTGATCAGGGAGCCCCCAAGCAACGCAGGGCTTGATCCCAGGACTCTGAGATCAGGACCTGAGCCGAAGGCAGATGCTAAACTGTTTGAGCCTCCCAGACGCCCCTATTTTTTTAATTAAAATTCAAGTTAGTTAACATATAGTGTAGTATTGGGGCACCTGGGTGGCTCAGTCGTTAAGCGTTTGCCTTTGGCTCAGGTCATGATCCCAGGGTCCTGGGATCGAGCCCCACTTCGGGCTCCCTGCTCGGCAGGAAGCCTCCTTCTCCCTCTCACACTCCCCCTGCTTGTGTTCCCTCTCTCGCTGTGTTTCTCTCTGTCAAATAAATAAATGAAATCTTTAAAAAGAAAAAAATATATAGTGTAGTATTGGTTTCAGGAGTAGAATTTAGTGATTCATTACTTACATAGAACACCCAGTGCTCATCCTAACAAGTGCCCTCAATCCCAATCACCCATTTAACCCATCCCCCCACTGATCTCCCCTCCAGCAACCCTCAGTTTGTTCTCTATTATTTAAGAGTCTCTTATGGTGTGCCTTCTTCTCCATTTTTATCTTATTTTATTTTTCCTTCCTTTCCCCTATGTTCATCTGTTTTGTTTCTTAAATTCCACATATGAGTGAAATCATATATTGGTCTTTCTCTGACTGACTTATTTTGCTCAGCATAACACACTCTAGTTCCATTCATGTTGTTCCAAATGGATTAATAGCCTTCCTAATAAAAGTTAGTGTAAAGGGATAATTTTAACAGTTCTATTTGAAATTTAAAGTCAAAAGTTAATTTGTTTTTGTTTCCTTTATCTAGAAAAGAAAAACGTGAGAACCATGGAACGTTCCCTGTATATTATGGAGTTTTTGTAACAAACTGCTGATTTGTATGTGTGTGTTAATCTGAAGTTAACTAGATATAATAAGGATGGTAGTAGGCCATAGTTAGAACCCCTGGGACAAGAAGAAACTTGACACTAATAGCCTGAGGGAGGAAAATCCACCTGAGACAAATTGGAAATATCTAAACCTGAATTTTGGGAGGCACACATCTGGAGACAGCTTTATGCCCACTTTTTTAAAGGTGTGGGATAAGTTGTTTTATGTTTAATTTCAAACAAAAGCAGAAGCGAACTGATATTTATTGAGCATCCTATCCGTACAACAATCATAAGCAGTAATGTTAGCTGCTATCTTTGACCTCACATATGTGTAACTGAATCTCAAAGAGATTAACTCATCATCCCATAGCTTGTAAGGGGATCAGCTGAGATTTAAACACAGTTACAGGGGACTCAAAACCCCATGTGCTTTCCAGTACAACAAAGGTATCCAGGTTGTCATCTCAAAAACCCCAGAGTTTCAAGAAGCTACCCCAGGGAAAAGGCAAAGCTGCAATATGGTGGGCTCACCCCCAGTCAGCTACTCTGCTTTTATCTGTTTTAAAATTTGTTTGAAGATAATGGTTATAGTTGCTAATTTTTTTTTTTTAAAACACATTGCATTATGCTGCCTTTCCAAGTCTGGTAATGAGAAAGAATGAGTTAAAGTTGCACTAATAATGTATTCTGGGCTATACTCACCTCAAAAATTAATAGCATTAAAACAAACCTATGATGGGGTGCCTGGGTGGCTCAGTCATTAAGCGCCTGCCTTCGGCTCAGGTCACGATCCCAGGGTCCTGGGATCAAGTCCCGCATCGGGCTCCCTGCTCGGTGGGAAGCCTGCTTCTCCCTCCCCCACTCCCCCTGCTTGTGTTCCCTCTCTCGCTGCATCTCCCTCTGTCAAATAAATAAATAAAATCTTTAAAAAAACCAAACAAAAAAATAACAAACCTATGATAAGAATAATGACGATCATTTCATAGTAATAAAATATAGGTGAAAAAAAATCAGTCTGTGTACATCTTATGCATGCTTTGCCCAGAAAAAAAAAAAAATTAGTCTTGCTGTTGTTACCTCTAATCTGCGTGTAAGCTTATTGTTTCCAAAATAAATGTTTTTTTTTTTATTTTCTGAGGAATAAAGAGCATTACTATGTAGGTGTCCTCCATAAATCATGTCAGTGTAACTAGGTATTATAACCACTTCCATAATACTACTGTAGTCTGCATTTCCATTTAAAGTATACATTCATCTTCATTTCACTATTACTAAATACTATTGTTAATCAGAACAACTTCAGAGATGAGAAGAACCTTTATTTTTTAGCTAGTTATTATTACAAATACCATTCTTGGGGGCGACTGGGTGGCTCAGTCAGTTGGGCGTCTGCCTTCGGCTCAGGTCATGATCCCAGGGTTCTGGGATGGAGTCCCACGTCAGGCTCCCTGCTCAGCTGGGAATCTGCTTCTCCCTCCCCCTCCACCTCTCTCCCCAGCTTGTGCTCTCTCTCTCAAATAAATAAAATCTTAAAAAAAATACCATTCTTATTTCCATGATGTGATTTTTCTTTGAAGGATATATTTAGCAATTACTGTTTAGAAACTAATTTGATATAAGGAGACACATTTATAGCTAGAGGAAACTTAGATAGTATCTAGTTTAAGCCTCTTCATACACTTGAAGAAATGGAATCCCAGAATTTAAAGTAATTTGCCAAGAACACACCAGAACATGTTGAGAGAGAATCTGTTTGTGGAAGGGCTGTGTCCTAGCTTAGAAATTCAATGTTCTTTGAGATGTTTCATGTACCTCATACAAAAAATACCTTTGTCCATCTTACTGTACTCAGGATTTTACTTCTGCTTATACACTATTCAGTGGAATTAGTTCCTGGGGAAATGTTGCTGTTATTCCCGCTCAAACTACTATTTTTTTCTTCATACTCATGGATTCCTATCTCTTAATTTTAATCTGTAGGAAGATCTTTCCCTGGACCCTATAGCAATTTGATATTTGCTGTGAATCCATTGAAAAGCATTGTCATTCCATATTGCCTACACTTATTAGCACTCGAACTTAATTTTTAGCATGGAAGATTCTAACAACTTATTCGTGTGACTAGTTTTAGAAAGTTGCCATCTTCATGATTGAGCTGAATAAGGGGTGTACTGAAGAGACCACAGAATGATTTAGCAGCTGTTTTTGATAGAAGGACGAGGGCTTATATGTTGTCACTAGGATAGTTTGTACTCCATGTGCCTGGAAGAAATTCCTTGAGATTACAAAAGCATTCAACAATAGAACTCAGAATTCTGTAACGATTTTCTATCACAGAGGCACAGTAAAGAGAATAATTGGAGGAGTAAGACTTTACATCAAGATAAATTAAGTTTCTAAAGTAACTTTCAATGGATCGGGATCAAATTAACACACAGAGGCCAAGGAATTTTTATTTGGTTGGGCTTCAGAGAGAAAGAGAGTTCTCTTTGAAGAGAGTTCTCTTAATAAGAGAGAAATGCTTCTGGCTCTATTTCTATTTTTAAAATCTATTTTTTCCTCAAGTTCTACTTTGCCGCATACTTAAGAGAAAGAATGTTATATTGTACTGTAAATCAAGAGTTGCCTTAATCACTAATTCACAGTGAATTTGAGAAAGTTATTTAACTTCTCTGGTCTCAGTTTTTTCAAATATAAAATGAAGGTTTGATTTGGTTAGATCCGTGATTTTTGACCATACCAGAATCCCTGGAAGTTGAGGATGGGTCATGGGTAATTTAGAAAATCATATTCAACATTATAATTTTCTTTTGGGCAAGCAAAAACTAAGTCATCTATTGTTTTTACACTATGACTACTGAAAACAGAGTTGTCATTAGTAGATGTTTGGATAGATAGTGTTCTTAAGATACATCCTTCTAGAGACATAGCCATGAATTTCAGGGGTAGGGGAATAAGGATTTTTAAAAAATCAAATTAGGGGCACCTGGGTGGCTGAGCCGGTTGTGCATCCGACTCTTGATTTCAGCTCAGGTCTTGATCTCCGGGTTGTGAGTTCAAGCCCCGTGTTCCCAGTGTGGAGCCCACTCAAAATAAATAAATACAAACATACAGAAAGACAGACATAATCAAATTAGACATTGAGAAAAAAATCAAGAAACAATGATTTGGCTTATTGTTAAAGTTATCACAGTTCTTTCATTCTAAGAAAGTCACAGAAATTTCATTGTGCTATACCAAAGTTAAATTTATATTAATGTTCCTTTTCTATAAAATTATATAGCTTGGGTTCCATTTTTGGTTCCTGAATTATGAATAAACAAAAGGCAAATAGTAGTATCTCTTCTCCAATGTAACAAAAAGTCAGCTCAAAACATGTAAATGATGTCGAAGAGTGCCCAGTGAGAAGGTGAACTGCACAATATTTAGAATGGGAAATAAAAAGGAAAGTTTATATTGCACCTATTATGCAAGAATCTAAAAATCCTCTTTCACAAATCAAGACAAAAATATCTGAAAAATACTGAGAATAAAAAAAAAAAGATACGAGCAATCTGAGTTACCCACAGATAGATGCATTAAAAAATAGAGTTGTTAGGTCTTTTCTTCTTTTTTTATGTTCCATAATTTCTTCAACCAATCTTTTATCAATCTTGTGTTGCACAGTAGTAAGGAAAAAAAGGCCTGTATAATTTCTGTTTTTGAGAATTTGTTGAATTTTTTTCAGGGCCTGAAATGGTCAATTACTTTAAATATTTCATGGATGTTTAAATAGTATGTAGATTTTCTGTTGGATAAAAGTTTACTGTTTATGTCTACCTATGTCTCTATCATCCAGGATACCACATGACTATTAGTCTTCGTGTCTCCTTGGTCCCCTCTTGTCTGTGACCTGTGACAGTTTCTCAAACTTGCCTTGTTTTTGATGACCTTGACAGCTTTAAAGAGTCCTGGTCAGGTATCTTGTAGAATGTTCCTCAATTTGGGTTTGTCTGATGTTTTTCTAATAGAGTGGGTTATAGATTTGGGGGAGGAAGATTACAGATGTGAAGTACCATTCTCCTCACATCATATCCAGGGCACATTCTTTTTTTTTTTTTTTTAAAGATTTTATTTATTTATTTGACAGAGAGGGACACAGCGAGAGAGGGAACAGAAGCAGGGGGAGTGGGAGAGGGAGAAGCAGGCTTCCCGCCGAGCAGGGAGCCCGATGTGGGGCTCGATCCCAGGACCCTGAGGTCATGACCCGAGCCGAAGGCAGTCGCTCAACCAACTGAGCCACCCAGGCGCCCCCCAGGGCACATTCTATCCACATGATTGTCATTAATGATGTTAACCTGATTATTAGAGCAACTTAGTATTTGACAGTTTCTTCCACCACTGTAAAGTTACTTTTTCTCCCCTTATTGTACTGTGTTCTGGAAGCAAGTCCCCAGGTGTAGCCCACACTTAAGTGTGGTGATAGTGATTGTGGTGGTGAATTAAACCCCACCTTCTTAATCGGAAGTATCTAATGTAATTTATTTTCCCCTCAATTCTTTCATACAGGAGATTTTTCTCTTTTCCCTCATCTCTGTATTTATTCAATCATTTATTTGTATCAGTATGAATTCTTGGATATTTATTTGATACTTTGGGCTATATCTAATACTACATTATTTATTTTGTTGTTCAAAGTGTTCCTTCTTTGGCCATTGGGAGATCTTTTAGTTGGTACCTCTGTCCCTTTGACATGGCCCCATCATTGTGGTTTTTTTTTTTCTTTTAGCAATTCCTTACTCTCTTGTACTACGAGAAGTACCAGTCTCATCTTGTATATTCCCTGCCCAAGCTCTAGATGAGCCATTTCTCCAAGGAGCCCTGGTTCCTTTTATTATGATAATATGATACAGAAACCAAGATGTGGGTGCTAAGTGTGCTCATTGCCTCTGGGGTGCCATTGTTTCTAGGCCCTCTCAGTGGACAGAGCTAGGAAATATGTGTATGTACATTAACACTTATATGCATACACATCTATAATTATTTCTGTATCTACCCATATCTATCCATCTTAAGCTAAACATGAGTTCATACTGGTGTCTCTGACTCTAATCCTTTTTTGTTTCTTTGTTTTTAATGAAAAGAGTCCCGGGCGCCTGGGTGGCTCGGTTGGTTAAGCGACTGCCTTCGGCTCGGGTCATGATCCTGGAGTCCCGGGTTTGAGTCCCACATCGGGCTCCCTGCTCAGCGGGGAGCCTGCTTCTCCCTCTGACCCTCTTCCCTCTCATGCTCTCTGTCTCTCATTCTCTCTCTCTCAAATAAATAAATAAAATCTTAAAAAAAAGAGAGAGAAGAGTCCTATTGTTTTCACTCTCTTTCCTGAGCACTTATTCCGAGGAGCCCCAGTTGGTGTTGTTAATACAATTACGTATGTGTTTAACAAGCATCACCATATTTTAGTGAGAAAAAACTGATTTCATTTCCCCAGGAACCTTGAAATGTTAGGGAGGAGATATACGACAACCAAATTCTTGAGTTAAAGCATACACAGCACTAAAAAAAAAAAAAAAAAGCATACACAGCACTGCTCCTAGCCCTTCCCAGCAATTGCTGGTGAGGGAGAGGAAATGGGGGTAATGAGTTAAAGGTCTGCTTAAAAGTGATGCCTCCTCCTCACTGGCAGAGCTCACTCTTTAGATTGGGAACTTCCTTTTTACTTCAACAGGAGTCCCCACCAGAAGGGACATGTTTCAGTTTTCTCACTTTAAGGGTCCCTGGAAAATAGTATTATTAACTATATTTTTATGATTGTAATTATGTTGTTTATATATTCGATTAAAGCAGAGTTCCTTTTTATCTCGTTAGAAGCTACTTTTCATTGCTTAGAAATCTTAAAATTTTACTGAAGTGTCTGAGCAGAAGAAGGAATAACAGAATACACCATGAACAGAGAGAATGAGTTCACCATAAAACTCCCAAACAGAGTTGGGGAACTTGTTTTATCCTGGGCTAAATGTTTCCTGACACTGAATTCAGAAGTATTTCAGAAGGAGGTATAGCATATAACAAGTAGTTTAGAAAGCCATGAGTCTTGAAGACTTTTCTTTTCTTTTTTTTAAAGATTTTATTTATTTGACAGAGGAGGGGGGGAGGGAGAGAACATAAGCCACGGGGAGAGGCAGAGGGAGAAGCAGGGTCCCCACTGAGCAGGGAGCCCAATGCTGGACTCGATCCCAGAACCCTGGGATCATGACCTGAGCCTAAGGCAGACGCCCAACTGACTGAGCCCCCCAGGCCCCACTTGAAGATTTTTTTGAATGCCTAAGCTATTGATTCCTGACTCAATATCATGATAGCGCCTTTTGCAAAGTTAATCAGTACCCTTAATTTCTCAGGTAAAGGCCTTGCAAATCAGAGTCCTTCCTACCATCTTATCTCATTTCTCTTTCTTCTTGACCATACTGTCAGATTGGGTTCAGCATTATTCCGTGAACATTTCTTTCTATACCTTCTTAATATGCTCGGAATGCCTTCCCCCATTTGCTCGCCAGAATTCTACACATTCATCACTGTAACTCAGATGTCATTTCTGGCATGAAAATATCCCCCAACATTCCCTGGTAGAATAAATTACGCACACTGCATATGTGCTTGTCTATCCCATTAGCTAATGTCTAATTCATCTGTGCATTTCTATGGCCTATTGTAGAACAGGCACCCAATAAATGTTTGTTGAACTACTCAACAAAGGAATGAACACATGGACATAAAGTTGTTTCTCTACTGCTTGGTGGACATCAGAGCTTGCCCCTAGGTAAATACTTGAAGTATTTTGAGGAAAAGACACACTGAAGTGTGAGCCAGGACACCTAGGTCCTCTAATCCTAGCTCAGCCAACATCTATGTAGCCTTAGAAAAGTCACTTCAACTTCTTGGGCCTATTTCTCTACATAACTCAAAGATTCTACTAGATCCTTTATTCTCACTGTGGAATGGGTTCACAGTCTAAAATATTTGGGGTCAGAAAAATCTTTGTGATCTTCTGATGATTACCAATCCTGTGATATCCTATATACTTGATTTCTGGGAAGCTTATAGTTCAGTTACATCTTTCTTTTTTTTTTAAGATTTTATTAATTTGAGAGAGAGCGAGAGAGAGAGAGAGAGAGAGAGAGCACAAGCAGGGGCAGGGGCAGAGGGAGAGGGAAAAGCAGACTCCCGCTGAGCAAGGAGCCCAATGTGGGGCTCAATCCCAGGACCCTGGGATCATGACCTGAGCCGAAGGCAGATGCTCAACTGACTGAGCTACCCAGGCACCCCTCAGTTACATCCTTCAAGTATGTTTTTCCACTGCCATATACTCTTATACTTCTATTTATTAAGATTTTATTTATTTGTTTGAGGGAGAGAGACAGAGTTAACAAGAGAGAGCAAGAGTGGGGAGGAGAGGGAGAAGCAGTTTCCCCGCTGAGCAGGGAGCCTGACATGTGGCTTGATCCTAGGACCCTGGGATCATAACCTGAGCTGAAGGCAGATGCTCAACTGACAGAACCACCCAGGTGCCCCACTTCTATTTTTCACATGATTTCCATGACACTTCTTCTATTCATATTTGCCAATATTCCAGAAACTTAGCAGTACATACTTTAATAATCCTACTTTTCCCACACATTGATAGCTTAAAAAAATCCTTTTTCAGTTCAGTCTAAAATTCTGAATAAGCAGTTTATTCTGAGTACACCTGTCACTTAAAAAAAAAAGGGAGAGAGAGATTAGCAGTCTTCAAAATAAAAACTACAGGTTCCCTTTCGGGCTTGTGATGAGAAAGTAATAATGCTTAATGAAAAAAATCCCAACCCACTAGTAGACCAAAAAGACAAGGAAAGACAAGGTGAGTTTTTCCTTGGCATAACCTCCAGGCTGAATTAGTCATTTGTTAGGCATTCCTATAGTACTTGTGCATACTGTTTTTTACGGTACTTATCATGTTCAATAGCATGTATTTTTCTTCTCTTACCCTGGGAGTGAGAGTATCTCAAAGAAAGGAAATATATATTATTCATCTTTATATCCTCAGTCTCTTGCTTAAGACCTTGCTTATAGCAGATACCTAATCAATGTTTGTTCAAAGGGGGGGCGCCTGCGTGGCTCAGTCAGTTAAATGTCTGCCTTCTGCTGAGGTCATGATCCCAAGGTCTCCTTCTCCTCTCCGCTTGTGCTCTCTCTCCCAATCTCTGTCTCTCTCTCTCTCAAATAAATAAATAAAATCTTTAAGAAAAATTTGTTCAGGGGCGCCTGGGTGGCTCAGTTGGTTAAGCGACTGCCTTCCGCTCAGGTCATGATCCTGGAGTCACAGAATCGAGTCCTGCATCAGGTTCCCTGCTCAGCGGGGAGTCTGCTTCTCCCTCTGACCCTCCCCCCTCTCATGTGCTCTCTCTCGCTCTCATTTTCTCTCTCAAATAAATAAAATCTTAAAAAAAATTTGTTCAATGGGCAAGTAAGAAAGGTGGAATGTGAATTGAAGCTTGCCTGTTGAGGGTTTCAGTAAGCAGAGAAGCAATAAAAAGTTTCACTCAGGAGAGTAACATGATCAGAACTGTGTTTACTCTGATTTAATTTTATTATGTTAGAGACCATGATTTTTTATTTTGAAGCAATTGTTTGTAGGAACTGATTCATACCAGCTTGCAAGAACCAAGTGTTGAATTTTCAGGAATCTTGCAAGCCATTTTTGTTAAACACAGTCATTATTAAAAGTTAGATTATATAAAACTACAATTAAATATATTTTTAAAAAGTAACAAATACTCAAAACTCATCTCTTCCACATTACTTTCTTACATATATTATCTATGTTCTTGAGATTATTTAACTATTGTGTCTATATTGTAGAAACACTAATATAATAATATACTACTGGGCATCTCTTCCAACTCTGCATTCAGTGATGTCATTTGGTAGCTAGAAATCGGCCTTGATGGAAACATTTACACTATGGAAATGGGCAAACTCTACCAATGAAGGCTTTTTCCTTCCCTTCAAAGAGTTGGTTGTTAGACATTTACTAGCACACCATTATGTAGAAGGCAAAGTGGAAAATGGAAAATGAAAGATTTGGAAAATGGAGTGGAGGAAATTTGCAGACAATAAGAAAAAAGAGAAGGGAGAAATGGGAGAAAAAAGGTGAGAAGATTAGAATTATTTGCAGATTCCAATATACAAAAAATAGGAACTTGAGAAAGTAAGAACAGAGAAGATGGGGCAGAGTATAGGTGTGTACAGGGGAGAGAACTGATGAGCAATGCAAAAGAAAAATAAGGTGATGCAAGAAATTTTCCAGAACTGGGGCGCCTGGGTGGCTCAGTCGTTAAGCATCTGCCTTCAGCTCAGATCATGATCCCAGGGTCGTGGGATCGAGCCCCGCATCGGGCTCCCCGCTCAGCGGGAAGCCTGCTTCTCCCTCTCCCACTCCCCCTGCTTGTGTCCCCTCTCTCGCTGTGTCTCTCTGTCAAATAAATAAAATCTTTAAAAAAAAAAGAAATTTTCTAGAACTGAAGGGCAAGAGTTTCTAAATTAAAAAGGCCCTTGAGGGGAGCCTGGGTGGCTCAGTCGTTAAGTGTCTGCCTTCGGCTCAGGTCATGATCCCGGGCTCCTGGGATAGAGCCATGCATTGGGCTCCCTGTTCAGCGGGAAGCCTGCTTCTCCCTCTCCCTCTCCCACTCCCCCTGTTTGTGTTCCCTCTCTCGCGCGCTCTCTCTCTCTCTGTCAAATAAATAAATAAAATCTTTTAAAAAATAAAATAAAAGGGCCCTTGAGTGTCTAGCACAATGAATGAAAATATGCATATCAAGGCATATCATTGTGCATTTTCAAAACATCAAAGATAAAAGATGATCAAAGCTTCCAAAAATAGTCATAACAATAGGGTAATACACAAAAGTATATGGGTCATGTACAAATGTAAGAATTTCATTAGAATTCTCAGCAGTAAGATTGGAAGGTAGAAAATTCACAGTTCTAAGAAAAATGAATTCCAACTTAGAATAATATACCCAAACAAATTATCACATCAGTCAAGTGAGGAGGTCAAATAAAGATATATTCAGGGGCACCTGGCTGGCTCAGTCAGAAGAGCATGTGACTCTTGATCTCTGGGTTGTGAGTTCCAGCTCCATGTTGGGTGTAGAGATTACTAAAAAAATAAAAAAATAATAACTTTTTTAAAAAAGGTATTTTCAGACTTGCAAGGTCTCAAAATAAAATTACCTCCTTTACAGCCTTTCTCAGGAAGCTACTGGTAGATGTGCTGTACCAAAATGACAGAGAAAAACAAAACACGGAATCCAAGGACACAGGGAGTCCCTGTGAAATAAATAAATAAAATCTAAATGAAAGCAAGGAAAATTCCCAGGATGATGATGAAGGGAAATCCCAGAACAACAGTTGTGCAGTTGGCCTAGTGAGCAACACTTAAGATTGCAATGGGAAGAATAGTTACAAGGGGAAATAAATAAATAAATAAAACCAGATGAGAGGAACCATGAGAGAGGATGGACTCTGAAAAACAAACTGAGGGTTCTAGAGGGGAGGGGGGTGGGAGGATGGGTTAGCCTGGTGATGGGTATTAAAGAGGGCACGTCCTGCATGGAGCACTGGGTGTTAAACAATGAATCATGGAACACTACATCAAAAACTAATGATGTAATGTATGGTGATTAACATAACAATAAAAAAACAGACGTATTACCTGATGAGATTGAATGAATGGAAATTTACAGTTTCGGTAGACCATTGGGAAAAAAATTAATGATAGATACACAGAAAACAAAGAATGGAGACAATGATTAACTGCACGGAAAAGAAAAAAAAAGCCTGTTGGGAAAGGAGATATAATCGTAGTATATTACCCAGACGCACTGTGAAAAATATTTTCAAATTCATACTAACATAAATTAAAAATTATTTAACCCACATTCGTGATGACGGTCTGGGGAGGACCGAGGAGGGTGTGTGTAAGGGAGGGCAGTTGACGAAAGACCAATAAAAATATACCACACTTGGTCGAAACAGACATTACCCCCCCACACACACACCCCCATAAACAAAGGAAATCTCCTTCCGAAACTGCTCAAGTCTTGGACCCCCTCCGCCTGATAAAGGACTTAAACAGGGGGTCAGAGGGAAACTTGGAGGGGATTGGTGGAGCGGTTTCTTTGGAGCAAGGCTGCGGTACTGCAGACCCCGCCCCCGACCTTGGAGGAAGGGCCAGGAGGTGCTCCCAGGGGCCCTCGGACAGAGCTGCTGGAGCCGCGAAACCCGAAGCCGCGGTGCCGTCCGCACGCCGAAGGCCGGACGCGCCTGCGACCTGGCCCGCCGCCCACAGGGTATAGGTCGCCGGGAGAGGCCCACTGCTGGCTTGGCGTAGAGGCTGTCGCGTTGGGCTGGGGCTGCGGGCGCCGAGTCGCCGCGGGGACGAGGCGGGAGCGGAGGTGGGCGCCCTCTGCCCGCGAGTGCGGCCGCCCTGTCGAGGGACCGCAGCAAACTTCCAAGGGGCCGCGGCGGCGGCGGCTGCGAAGCGCCCCCTGCGCTCCGCTAAACACCGACGGCCTGACGCCCCCCAACCCCCCACCCGCCTCAACCGCCGCGGCGACCCCGGCGCTCGAGCCCCGACCGGCACCCGCCCGGACCCCACTTCTCCCCTCACGACCCCCGCTCCTCCCAGGGACCCAGCCCCTCGCCCTACGACCCCGACTCCTCGGCCCTCGGCCCACCACCCCAACCCCTGCCTCGGGCCCTGGCCCTCTCCCCCCAAGTCTGGCTCTCACCCTCCTGACCCCAATTCTCGGCCCCGCCGCTCATCCCAGACCCCGCCTCGGCTCTCGCCCCGACCCCCATTGGCCCCCAACTCCGACCTTCGTCCCCTCCCGGTTTTCGCCTCCGATTCTGACCCTTGACCCTCGAACCCGGACCCTGGCCCTCGCCCTGCGACCCGAGCCCTTGCCTGCAACGAGGGCCCTCGCCTCAGACCCTCCCTCACACCCCAAACCCGGCTCTCACTCCCCGACCCTTGTCCCCCAACCCTGGCTGTCAGCCCCCCTGGACTCCGATTCTTCCGTGCGGCATGGCGCTCGCCCCGCGATGCCAGCCCTGGCCTCTGGACACTTGCCTCCTGACCCCGAGTCTCACTATCGCCCTATCCTCGCTCTCAGACCCTGACGGCCGCCCGGCCCCCGCCCGGCAGCCGGGGAAGGGTCTGGGTCGAGGACCGGGAACCGAGGCCCGCTGGGCCGGGGGAGGGTGGCTTCTCAGCCCCTGCCAGGCTAGTTACCGCGGGGGTCGTGCTGAATACTCAGAGTGAGCGAAGACAGGGGACCCGATCGAATTTTCAACCTGAGCGGGGAGGGTGACCCCGTGAATGAAGTATAAAGGGCCGGGGCCGGGGGGGGGGGGTGGGTTTGACGGCGGAGTGGTGTTTTAGTGATATCATGGTTAAGTCTGTGCAACACACGGCTCATCCGTTTAGAAATATATGGCGGTGGACTAGCAGACACAGCTTAAAACGTTCCATGTGGTTGCAGAGAAGAGTTATAATAGGAGGGAGAGGACCAATGGGGTGGGAGAACGCTGTTTTTCTTTACAAGTTTTAGAGCATTATTTTTTCTTTTATAGTTAACTAGGGACGCTTGGGTGGCTCAGTCGTTAAGCGTCTGCCTTCGGCTCAGGTCATGATCTCAGGGTCCTGGGATCGAGCCCCGCGTGGGGCTCCCTGCTCAGCCAGAAGCCTGCTTCTCCCTCTCCCACTCCCCCCTGCTTGTGTTCCCTCCCTCGCCGTCTCCCTCTGTGAAATAAATAAATAAAATCTAAAAAACAAACAAACCCCCAAAACAGTTAACTAAAAAAAGAAAAAAAGAACCGTTAGTGACCTTTAGTAACCCCAAAGCCTAGATTTCCCAGCAGGCTCCCCGACGTCCTAGCTGTGTGATCTTGGGCAAGTCACTCTACCTTTGGAACTTTGGTTTGCTCATCTGTTAAATGAAACTTCTCCATCCACACAACATCCACAGAGTTGCCGTGAGGATTAGTGACAAGGTAGGCAAAAGTGCTTTGTCAGAGCCTGTGATGGGCACAAACTAGTTGTTCAATGAACCTTATGAATGAAGTTATTTTAGAATGAATAAAGGAGTTTGTAGCCAAAAGCGGCCTCTCGCCCACAATACCTGGGTGCTGAAGGGCTGGAGTGGATGTGATCCAATTTGAATGTGGGTTTTTGAGCAGACCAAGGCTGTAAAGGAGAGAGCAATAATAGAGCTGCTTGTGTGAACAACTTGAGGGCTTTTTAAATGTTAATTTGTACCTGGACAGCTCCCAGGTTGTGGAGGCTTGGGGTGAGATGGAGAGAAAAGGGAGCAGGATTTGCAAAAGAGGCAGAATATGCCCTATTTATTACCGGTATCTTATTAGCAAACAGAGAAGTTAGGGAGTGAAATCACTCACCTTACGAAATGTGTTCCTTACATGTAAAACAGATCACAAGTCCCTTAAGGCAGAATCTTCTCTGGTATTTAAAAAGAATAATGTACAAGCAAAAGCTGAGATCGTTCAAGCAATTGCTGTGAGGTGTCGATCTGAAATTAAGATAAAGCAAATTTTCACTTTAATATCCCAAGTAACTCTAAAACGATGATGGAGCTGGGATTTGAACCAGAATTTGACTCTGAAGCCTCTTGCATTTTTCTTTTCTGTTAAAACATTTTATTTAAATAGAAATTACAAAAATAATATGCCTCTGTGATATTACTCAATAAGACACCAAGGTATAAATTCCCCATTCCACTTCTCAAAGGTAACCAGTGTGTGACTGGTTTGGTGGGCAATCCTCCAACCTTTTTTTTTTTTTTGCTCCTAACACGCATTCACATACATTTAAAATGGATTATACAATAACTACTGTCCTGCAACTTGCCATTTTAGATTTAAGAATGTATAATTCATCTTCTTTCATATACAACTCCTCATTTTCTTTAATAGTTTTATAGTATACCTGTGTATGGATGCACCATAATTTATTTAACCACGTGCTTGATAGACAATTTAGGATTTTTCCAATGTTTTGCTGTTACACGTATTGCTTCAGTTGCCTTCCCTATGCGTATGTTTGTGTGCTTTTGTTAGTATTTCTGTAGGATAGATTTGTAGACGTCGGAAATGCTGAGCCTTAAGACATGTATGTTTAAAATGTTGGTAGAACTTGCCAAAATGTACTCAAAATAAAGCTGACGGTCTTAACCGTTAAGCCCCACTGCCCCTCGAGCAAAGTAGCCAGTGCATTTTGAAATAGCTGGCTTTCTCTTTGGTAGTGGCAGCTGTGTGGATCCACAGGGGAGGGCTACTAATGGAGAAGGAAAGAGAAAAATTGTGACCAAGTCTTTGAAGCAGAAAGACCTTTTCCTTAGGTGCTTTGTGTTTACCCAAGCCAATGGTATTCATTGAAACGTAGCGGGGAGCTTTAGGTTTGTGGCTCTCTTTTGGTTCATAAACCCTCACCATTTAAAAGAATCTGGCATTTGAATGTCTAACAGTATTTTACTTTTGTAATAAAACTGATAAATAAAAGACTGTTGAAAGTAATAATCTATTGCTGTAAATCCAGAGTTTCAAATTAGTTTAAAGCAAGGTACACTCACACTCTAAGTGGATTCTAGCTAGCCAATAGAGTATGACTTTAAAGGAAACCAAATGGCTCCATAGAGAACATTTTTTTCCCTGTGCTTCTTAATAAATGTTCAAAGCTTCAAGGGTCAATTGCTAAAGGCTTTGAAGAACATCTCAAATCTATCATTTGGTAGAAAATATGAAAATGCAATCCCCTCACACTTCTACCCTTGACAGCAACTGTATGAACCCAGTATGGGTTCATACAACCCTACTAGTAGGGTTGATGGTTGTAAAGAACAGTGACAATCCCTTAAGGCACCTCAAAGGATTGGGTTTTATTGTAAGTTGACACAGAGAGCAAGAAGGAGCTTTGAGAGAACTGTAATCAAAACATCTCAAAATGGGACCTCACTTACATGAATTGGTCCCTCCTGGGTGCTCTTATTAATACAATTCAGTGACTCTCCCTTTCCTTTTAGGTACTGTGTTCCTTCTTGTCCTACCCCCTCTTCACTCCGTGGACCTTTTCCATATTCCTAGTTTCTACTTACTCATAGTTTCTGCTTCCTTACAACTTGGCCTTGCCAAGCTCCTCAAGCTTCTATCTCTGACTCATGGATTCTCTTTGTTTTTAACTCCTCTGTTCCCATCACGTAATTCTCCCTCTCTTTTTTTCCTTCTAATTCAGAGTCCAAAGAGGGAGATTTAAGTTAGCCCAGTTCATCTTTTCATGCCAGGTTTTTGGCTAGTCAATAGATTGGTTGTCCTTGAGTCAGGAGTTTCCTTGTGGTCTGATTAGTCGTGGCAAATTGCCCAGGTTCAGGTGGTAAGAAAAAAGTAGCTGTTGGTAGATCAGTTTCCTTTAGGAAGGGTTTTGGGCATATTAAACACTGTGAGTGACTTTTACAACAGGTGTTATGCATAATGTAGAGTCGTTTCTTTTTAGTGAATGTTTACTGAGTAATGTTTTCCATTGCTAGATTATAGGGCCTTCAAATATAAACAAAATACTAGTTCTCTCTCCCATGGAAGTCACATATTATGAAGTGTAGGCACATAAAGACATAAGTTACAATACAAACTCAGTAGTGGCACTATACAAATATTCATTCATTTATTCAACAAATATGTAATGAGCACTTACTACATGCCTAACTCTGGAGATTCAGCAGCAAACAATTTCAGCTCCATGGAGTTTACATTTCAGTGTATGTGTGAGGAGAGATAAATAATAAGCACTACTGTATTTTAGATGGTGATCAGTGACACAGAGGGGGAAAAAGCATGTAGAATAAAAGTCGTTGAGGGTAGGAAGTGCAATTTTTAAAAAAATATTTCATTTATTTATTTAGAGAGGATGCGAGCGGCAGGGAGGGGCTCAGTGGGAAGCCCGACGTGGGGCTGGATTCCAGGACCCTGAGATCATGACCTGAGCCAAAATCAAGAGTCTGACGCTCAACTGACTGAGCCACCCAGCTGCCCCAGGAAGTGCAATTTAATATATGAATGGTGTGGGCACCTAGGCTCAGGTCATGATCTCAGTGTCCTGGGATCAAGGCCCACATCTGGCTCCCTGCTTGGCGGGGAGCCTGCTTCTCCCTCTCCCTCTGCCTGCTTCTCCCCTGCTTGTGCGGTCTCTCTTTGTCAAATAAATAAATCAAATCTTTAAAAAAAAAAAGATATGAATGGTGTCCTCGAGAGAGTGACATTTGAGAAAGATCTGAAGTTGGTGAGGGAATGAGCCATGAATTTATCTGGGGAAGAAGATTCCAGGCTGAGAGAATTCCAGCCAGTGCAAAGGCCCTTCATTGCCACATTGAGGGGATACCAAGGAGGCTAATATACCTGGAGTGGAGGAAACTAGAGAGGAGTGGGAAACAAGGTCAGAGAGGAAAGGGCAGGGCACCAGACCATATGGCACTTTGTAGGCACATGCAAGGATTTCAGTTTTTACTCTGTGTCAAGAAGCCCCTGCAGGGCTTTGAGCAGAACAATGACATGGTCTGACATATTTTAACTTTGGCTGCTCTTAAGAATAGATTCCTGTTAAGAATAGACTCAAGAGGGCCCGGGAGGAAGCAGGGAGGCCAGGTGGAAGCTGTGGCAATAATCCAGGTGAAAAGTAATGGTGGCTTGCACTAGGATGACAGCGGTAGCAATGGTAGGGAGAAATCATAGTCTGGCTGTATTTTCTACAACAGAGACGATTGCTGACAAATTAGATGTGGAGTCAGGGACAACTCCCAGGCTTTGGCCTGAGAATCCAGAATAACGGAATTGCCGTTAACCAAGATGGAGAAGATAGTAGTAAGAGCAGGTTTGGGAGGGGGGAGCATCAGCAGCTTGGTTTTGGACATACTAATTTTGAAATGCCTATAAGATCTCCAAGTGGAGATTTTTTTTAAAAGATTTTATTTATTCATGAGAGAGAGAGAGAGAGGCAGAGGGAGAAGCAGGCTCCCAAGGAGCAGGGAGCCCGATGCGGGACTTGATCCCAGGACCCCGGGATCATGACCTGAGCCGAAGGCAGACGCTTAACCATCTGAGCCACCCAGGCATTGAGTAGGCAGTTGGCTATACTGGCATGAGTCTGGAGTTCAGGGGACAGTTATGTTTTATTCATTTATTTAGGATTTTATTCATTTATTTGAGAGAGAGAATGTGAGCAAACACGAGGTGGGGTAGGGGCAGAGGGAGAGGGAGAAGCAGACACCCCGCTGAGCAGGGACCCCCGACTCGGGACTCAATCCTGGGACTCCAGGGTCATGACCTGAGCTGAAGGCAGTTGCTTAACCAACTGAGCCACCCAGGCGCCCTCCCCTATTTATTTTTAAAAGATTTATGGATTGGTGCTATAAAATTGGCTGTCCAGGGACACCTGGGTGTCTCAGTCAGTTAAGTATCTGCCTGCGGCTCAGGCCATGATCCCAGGGTCCTGGGATCGAGTCCCGCTTCAGGCTCCCTGCTCAATGGGAGCCTGCTTCTCCCTCTCCCTATGCTGCTCCCCCTGCTTGTGCTCTCTCTCTCTGACAAATAAATAAAATATTTGAAAAAAAATTGGTTGTCCAATGTGGCAGTCATTAGCCACATGTGGAAATTTAAATTTATATAATTAAATGAAATAAAAAATTCAGTTTCTCCCTGGCTCTAGCCACATTTCAAGTACTCAATAACTACACGGGGCTCATTGCTACTGTGTTGGTTCGTGAGGATATAGAATATTTCCAACATTACGGAAATTTCTATTGGACAACACTGAAGATGACATTTAAAATTATGGGCCTGGGTAAGATCACCTAGAGAATTAGTGAGAGGGGGGAAAAAGATTCAAAGACCAAACCCTTCATATAAATGTATATAAGTACACAAATTGTGGTGATGGTGGGATGGTGGGATGTTAAGGGCAGACTTCCTTTTTTTAAAAAAATTTTCCCCATGAACTAAATGGATACTAGGACACAAGACATTTTAGGCTCAAGGGAATAACGAGTGTTAATAGAAGTATAAAATAACATGCATGGTATGGTGGGGAACTGCAAGAAAGCTGGCATTTCTGGAGCAAGGCCATTTTATTTTAGTATAGTTAGATACACACACACACACACACACACACACACACACACACACACACACACTCTAAACCTCTTCTTTGCTTAAATAGTTTGGGATTGAGCAAGCATGTGGTGCTGAGGCTAATCAGTCCAGGTCTAATTGGAGGGCAAAATGAGAAGGGGAAAAAATTTTTCTCAACAACTCGAAAATTGTGAATAAAAATGGATGTGAGAATTAAATTTAGGGAAATGGCTTTTTACTACATAGCTGTTACCTCTTGCTTCTTTAAGTGATAAAAATTAAATGTGATAGTCACTTTCAATTTTTTGAAGCTTTGTTTGATAAAGACCTGAAAGGTACTTCAGCAGGGACTGGGTTTCTATCTGGATGAGGGGCAAACTGAAACAAAGTTGATGTACCTAATCAGCCATGGCTTTGATGAAATGTATTCATACACAATCACCAAGCCCCATCCAAGGAAGCCAATCATTTCAGAACATGTTTTTTCAGGATGTCAGTTTGTTTTAATAGTAGGTTGCTATCCCCCAAACTACCATATTCTTGATTTTCTTTTTGTTTTTCCTTTTTTCAAGTTTGCAAAAAGGAATAACTTAAGCCACAAGAAAAAACCCACAAAAATGCTTTTCACCAATTACATGTGTTTTGAACTAGAATAACCTAAAATTTTTAAAAAAGACTTCATTAGAATAAAAAAACTTTTAAAAGTAGAATCCATTATAATCTCACGTTGTCATTCTATGCTCCTGCAGTTAAAGACTATGTCATTATTTCCATTATACTTACCTCCTAATTTCCAGGGCTTATTAGCCTGGCTGTAAAAACTTGCTCCAGTTGAAATTTGGCAAGCTGACAAGGCTGCGTGCCAGAAGTAATTTACTATCCAGTGTGGTTTGCAAAGTAAAAGAAGCTATATATAATAGAAAAAGAAATGAAAAGTTCCTGGTTCCAAATATTTTAATGTGTGTAATGTGTGTCACCTCAAACTTTTCAGCTTTTGTTGTTAGCAATGTGAGATAACATGAAAGGTTTGAAAAGTACAGATGCTTTGCATTCACATCAAACTGAGGGCTCCGATGTTCTTAGGCATCAAAGAGCAGTCTGGGTCTATCACTTCTGTTTGACTTTGAAGTCTCCCAGAGCTCTGTGTGGGAGAAGCGGGCAGAAGACTTGGAACAAGGTAGGGGGAGGGGATTCCAGGTGTGTCACCTCTTGTTATCACTGAAATTAGGTATTTCTCTTTACCTAATAATGATGACAATAATAATAACAATAATAATAATGGGATAAAAAGGGAGCGTTTCTTTGCTGTTTTTAAGCACTGGGCTGTTCATGAACTTAGTCTTTAGATGTGACAATGAATATCCTAAGGAAATGTTCCAGTTTATTATGAAGTTTACTTGTAAGTACTTTGGGGACAAGAATAGATGCTTTAACTTGATTTGCAAATATCTCACTACTGTTCATCTGTCAGAGTCCTTTTTTTTTTTAAGATTTATTTATTTATTTGAGAGAGCGAGAATGAGAGAGAGAGAGTACATGAGAGGGGGGAGGGTTAGAGGGAGAAGCAGGCTCCTCACTAAGCAGGGAGCCCGATACGGGACTCGATCCCAGGGCTCCAGGATCATGACCTGAGCCGAAGGCAATCGCCTAACGAACTGAGCCACCCAGGCGCCCCCATCTGTCAGAGTCCTTAAGAGATTGTCTTGGGACCCTAAATGAGAACCCCTCTTTTCTGTTTTCCAAACTGGCTCATAAGCACTGCAATGGCACCAAGTGTTTCTCCAACATGGGGTGAGCAGCATACACCTTTCTGGGATTACTTTTACTTGACAGTCTGGAAAAAAGAATCACAAAAATTTATATTAAAATGAATACGAGTGGCTCCTGGCTGGCTCAGTCAGTAGAGCATATAACTCTCGATCTCAGGGTTGTGAGTTCGAGCCCCACGTTGAGTATGGAGATTACTTAAAAAAATAAAATCTTGGGGCACCTGGGTGGCTCAGATGGTTAAGCGTCTGCCTTTGGCTCAGGTCATGATCCCAGGGTCCTGGGATTGAGTCCCGCATCGGGCTCTCTGCTCCTTGGGAGCCTGCTTCTCCCTCTGCTTCTCTCTCTCTCTCCCTGTCTCTCTCTTCTCCTCTGTCTCTCATGAATAAATAAATAAAATCTTAAAAAAAAAGAAAATCTTGAAAAAAAGAAACTGTAAACCAAAAAATTTAAAAAATTAAAATTAAATCTAATATATTGTGGGCTAGAATATAAAATTTATATGAACTCTTTTGCAGAGGGAGAAAGCTTTGGTCACTCGTGTTTCAATATTTTGACCCTGCCACATATAAAAATCATAGTTGAAGCTCTTGAAGAGAATGATATCCTCAAAGAGAGCATCTGGTCATTAATGCTTTCTTTTAAAGTGTAACTTTCATAAAGTGCACAAAAAATTTATTTGAGAGAGAGAGAGAGAGAGAGAGAGAGCATGAGCTGGGGGAGAGGCAGAGGGAGAGGGAGATAAGCAGACTCACTGCCGAGCAGGGAGCCCAACGTGGGGCTCGATCCCAGAACCCTGGAATCATGACCTGAGCCAAAGACAGATGCTTAACCAACTGAGCCACACAGGTGCCCCCATAAAGTGCACAAATCTTAAGTGCATACCTCAATAGATGGATTTCTACATATGCATACACCCATACATATGTATAATGACCACCCAGATCAACTAAGTATAGAACATTTCCAACTTTCAGAGGGCTCCCTGGTACCCCCTACCAGGTAGTACATGTTTACCAATCTGACATCCATGGTGAGTTTTGAAGATCAGATAAAAGAGTAAAAGAAATATCAAGTTTTCTGAGGTGCACCTTAGAGCTCCCAACTCAAGAGCACTTTTTCTCTGGACCTCCGGTTCCTTAACTAGGTGTGCTCATCTAAGGATTCTGAGACTCAGCGGGCATTATTCAAACACAATTTCTTCTGCCATATTGGGCTTTCTCTAGCAGGTGTTTTTGTTTTTGTTTTTTCCTCTTCAAGAGCTCCTTGAGTTGATATTTTAAAATATTTGGGATCAGAGTAGGTGAATTAATATATAAGGAACTTAGAACAGTGCACATAGTAGCTCGGCATCTAGAAGCCCTAGATAAGAGATAGCTATTATACTGAGATTCAGAGGAAACAAAAGAAGGCTTTGCCATTATTATTATTATTTATTTATTTAAAGATTTTATTTCTGAGAGACAGCGCATGCGTGCACGCTCACACACAAGGGGGGGCAGGTGTTCCGAGAGAAGGGGAGAGAGAGAGAAGCAGACTCCCCACTGAGCAGGAAGCCTGATGCCGGGCTCCATCCCAGGATCTAGAGGTCATGACCTGGGAGATGAAGACAGGTGCTTCACTGACTGAGCCACCCAGGTGACCCTGCCATTAATATTATAATAATTCGGGGTGGGGGGATGGGTTAGCCTGGTGATGGGTATTAAAGAGGGCACGTTCTGCGTGGAGCACTGGGTGTTATGCACAAACAATGAATCATGGAACACTACATCCAAAACTAATGATGTATGGTGATTAACATAACAATAAAAAATTAAAAATAAAAAATTATAATAATTCTTAGAGCAAGATAAACATAGATGCGAAGTTTGAAAATAAGTGAGGAGAGGGGCGCCTGGGTGGCTCAGTCGCTAAGTGTCTGCCTTCGGCTCAGGTCATGATCCCGGGGTCCTGGGATCGAGCCCCTGCTCGGCGGGAGGCCTGCTTCTCCCTCTCCGACTCCCCCTGCCTGTGTTCCCCCTCTCGCTGTGTCTCTCTCTGTCAAATAAATAAAATCTTTAAAAAAAAAAAAAAAGAAAAGAAGTGAGGAGAGTATTTATAGTTGGATTGATTTAAAAATCATAGTTAGCTATCAACTTTGCCTTGAAATGAAAGATTAAAATCTCTCAGCTTGCTGAGCCCCTTTGGACCTGAAGAAATTCAGCAAGTGCCTTTTGTTATTCGGTCATGCATTTATTTATTGAGTGCTTATTATTTTCTAGGCACTGTTCTAAGCTCTCAGATATCTAGTGAACAAAACAAATATTCCCTACCTGTTTGGAACTTACTATCTAGTAGCATCCCTACTTTCACTGTTAACACAGGCTGGGGGTTTTCTTTACCAAGAGATTTCATCTTTGTTTTACATCCATGAGTTTCTTCCCCTCTCTCATCTCTTACAGCTGAGGGATCAAGAAATGAAGCTGAAGCCAACCTTTGCTTCAGTTCTGAGACCAGTGGGGTAAAATGTGAAAAGGAAAAAAAAAGGAAAGGTACAGAGGTGGAACATGGTTAATTGCTAAACAGTCCCCTTTCATAAATCACAAGGTGCTAATGCCAATGTTGAAATAAACAGGTCTAGCAAGAACTCCTGCTTTGGTTTTTTTATCATCTTCCAGAACTTAAACTCAGCCATGAAGTTATTATTTTAGGTTTAGTAATTATACCAACAATGTCGCTTCCAAGCTGAGTTGTCTGATGATTCCTTTAGAAATGCTAACTTGCTTGAGCAATGGTTTAAGGAGGGTCTACACCGTACTGATTTATTTCGGTAACTCCCAAACTTTTCAACACCAAGCTCCCCTCTTCTAAAAAATATATACTTTCTGATACCCACCCAGGGCCATGTGTTTTATTAAACGATCTTGTCTACAAAGGCAGAATAATTATTTAAATAATGAAAAGGCCTTCCCATTTAAAAATTAATCGGGCAATTAGAGATTCTAATTGGCACGTGAAAAACTGGTGTTGTCACACTGGTTTACTAAGTCTAGTCAAAAGCAAAGCCATAGTGTTAATGGATAGTCCGGCCAGTTTCAGCGTCCTTTACGATTTTCATTACTGACATTTTCAAATATTTGCTACTGGAAAACGAGGACATAGGACGGCATCACAATATAAGGAGACAATAATTCCGCAGAAAGCGCATAGCACGTCTCTCTCAGGTAACCCCTCTGGACACTGGGAGGTGCTTTCCCGGATCGCCGCCTTCGCCTAGCCTAGCGCGCATTTAGCACCGCCCCCACGCCGGCTCCGCCCCTCCACTCCCGTCCACGTGAGTCCTCCTGCGTCAACCGGGTCCTCGCGGCAACCCCACAATCCGCCATAGAGAAGTGAAAGCCGCCGCGAAAGCCAGAGGGCCTCCTCCAACGGCGGCGGCAGCGGCGGCGGAAGCGGAAAAGGCGGGACCTAGGGCTCACGTTACGTAAGCACGTGCGAGCGCTGGGGCCCGGTCTTCGGAGTCGAAGGTGGGCTCTTCCCGCGCGTGTTGGCGGTTGAGAGATTCGTCGGTGGGTTGTAGAATTGTGACCTCATGGCGGAGATAATTCAGGAACGCATAGAAGATCGAGTCCCCGAATTGGAACAGCTGGAGCGCATTGGACTGTTCAGTCATGCGGAGATTAAGTGAGAGAGAGCTGAGGAAGTGGAGGGGCTGGGGCGGGCTGAGGGGAGGGGCTGGGGCGGGCTGAGGGGAGGGGAGGGAGTCTGTGGCGGGGGCAGGGATGCGGGGGGCACTTAATTGGGCTTATTTTTCTTAATCTGGCAGAAGCCCATTTTCATATTTTGTTGATGCCCAGAATTTCTCCTTCGATGCAAGGTGGTCAGTCCACTCACCCACCAAACGTCTGACAGCTCTTCATGGAACCAGTTCTTAGGGCTATAAAGGTGATAAAATTAGGATGCCTACCCATCAGGAGCTACCTGCCTTTTGCTGGGGGAGACAAATTAAACATTATGCTTACGGTGCAGCGTACTGTAAGTTGATTGTACTATAGTGTACTGCCCTAGAGATGCAAAGAGTGCTATGGGAGCCCAGGAGGAGTGGTTAAATCTTTCTAATAAGACTTGAAGATGGGGACCATTTAATTCAATTTCGTGTTCTACAACGTCTTGGCCAACAACGTCTGGCACATGGTTGGGATTCAGTACTTTGTTAGAATTAAGTAGAATACTTTTTAATGGTTTTCTGTGATTGTTTTCTGCATTTTACAATGGTTGTGAATGTAGTAATGTGACTATGGGGGCCTTAAACATTTGTTAGTGAAATGGAACATAGCAATGTGGACTCTTAATGAGTGTTCAATAAATGTTATTTTTACTGTTTTTTTTTTTTGAGATTTTATTTATTTGACAGAGAGAGCACAAGCAGGGGAAGCAGGCAGAGAGAGAGGGAGAAGCAGGCGCCTACTGAGGAAGGAGCCCAATGTAGGGCTCGATCCCAGGACCCTGGGATCATGACCTGAGTAGAAGGCAGATGCTTAACTGACTGAACCACCCAGGCGCCCCTGTTGTTATTACTGTTAGCTAAAGATAGTTATTAGTCTTGCACATCTTGTGTTAAATTCTCCTAATATACACATGTTGTGTTCTTTCTAGCTAAATACAGTGAATCTCTTTCTGTGAGTCCTTTGTAGTGATAATAAACCTTCCTAGGTAGAAACAGTAGGAACAATCTAGGTCTTTTTTTTTTTTTTTAGTCTGCATGTTGAAAACTCAGGTAAGAGGAGTTTAGAAAAGATACTTGATTATTATTAAAACCTAAGTGACCTGAATTTGGAGGAAAGTAAATCTTTACTAGTATCACATAAAAATGCTGTAAAGTACTTAACATTATTTGCTTTGGTGGTGGGAATGTCAGTGGTCCTGGCAGTCTATTAAGATGATTTTCATGAAAGTTTTAAAATACATCCTGATGCCCCTAAGCACACAGAAGTAATCACATAAAAGAATACTTGCTTACGAAGGATAATTATTTGGGAATTTCAGGTTTTGGAAAATGGGTTTTAAATATATTAAAAATAAACTTTAAAAAAACCCCAAAGTTCTTTAACTTATACTCTTTTCAAGCGTTACATCTTAAATGGCTTTCTCTTCAGGGCTATCATTAAAAAGGCTTCGAATCTGGAATATAGAATACAGCGAAGAGCTCTTTTTAAGGAAGACTTTATCAGTTATGTTCAAGTAAGTGTATGAGTTCATTACTTTTTAATCCCTTTACAAATTTTAAATCAGTTCTAGAAGGGTGAACTTGATTCAGTTTTCTATAAAATTCTAGAATTGACAATTAAGTGGTAATTTTTGACCAGGAATAAAGCGATTTAGGAATAACTATAGCTAAGGCTATAGTCCTTGGCAAACTGAACTTTTCTTTTTTCTTTTATAGTGTTAGTAAATCAGGTACTGCCAGATAAATTGTGTATCAGGATGTCAGCAAGAGAATTGACTTACTATTTCTTGTGGGTTAGGGGGAGGAGAGTGGGTTTGACAATAGGTGGTTGGAAAGTTAATATTTATGTGTCTCTAAGTCTGCTACCTTAGAAAGAGGTATGCTGCAAATTCTTCAGTACTATAAATGGATGGAAGATTTGAGTGAATATAAAGTATATATGCTGGACCAATTTTCAGATGGAGAATAGAATAGCTAATATGTTGGATGATAAACTCTAGCTTCAGAACCCAGCAGTAAGATGAAATGTTACAATGCTGAAGATTCTGACCTTAGATTTAACAAAACAACAGGTGAACAAGTGAGACCCTGCCATGAATCCTATATTTGGAAGAGGTTTGAGAACTCATAGTAGTTTGTTAGATCAAAATGAGCCAAGAGCATATTCCATCAAAAAATATAATCTCTATGTCAACTAAACTTCAGTAATAAGTTTTAGTTTGTTTTTTTTTTTTTAGCTTTTATTTATTTGACAGAGACACAGTGAGAGAGGGAACACAAGCAGGGGGAGTGGGAGAGGGAGAAGCAGGCGCCTACTGAGGAAGGAGCCCAATGTGGGGCTTGATCCCAGGACCCTGGGACCATGACCTGAGCCGAAGGCAGAGGCTTAATGACTGAGCCACCCAGGCGCCCCCAGTAAAAAAGATAAAGGGAAAGAATAATCTGATTGACTGTATAACAAAAGAAGAGTATTGGGCAAGTTAGCCGAGGACATTGCAAACAGTAGGCATTGAGAAGATGTTAGTTTGAAAAAAACTTTTGCACTTACCAGACCATGCCTGGAGCATTGTGTTAGGCTTGAGACTACATTTTTTTTTTTTTTTTTTTAAGATTTATTTGTTAGAGAGGGAGAGCATGAGTGTGGGGCGGGGCAGAGGGAGAGGGAAAGAATCTTTTTTTTTTTTTTTAAGATTTTATTTATTTGTTTAACAGAGAGAGAGACGCAGCCGGGAGAGGGACCACAAGCAGGGGGAGTGGAAGAGGGAGAAGCAGGCTTCCTGTGGAGCAGGGAGCCTGATGTGGGGCTTGATCCCAGGACCCTGGGAATATGACCTGAGCCAAAGGCAGACGGTTAATGACTGAGCCACCCAGGTGCCCTGAGAGGGAGAGAATCTTAAGCACACTTCCCCCTGAGAGTGGAGCCCAACATGGGGCTTGATCTCATGACCCTGAGATCATGATCTGAGCTGAAATCAAGAGTTGGACGCTTAACTTGACTGAGCCACTCAGGGGCCCTGAGACTACATTTTAAGAACTTTTTTTTTTTAAGATTGATTTATTTATTTGAAAGAGATAAGAGAGAGCACGGGGGTGGTGGGGAGAGGCAGAGGGAGAGGGAGGGAGTCCCAAGCAGACTCTGTGCTGAGCCCAACGCGGGGCTCAATCCCACGACCCCGGGATATTGACCCGACTTGAAACTAAGAGGCGGACACTTAACTGCGCTTCCCAGGTGCCCCTCTTCTCTTTTTTAAAGTTTATTTATTTAAATAATCTCTACACTCAACGTGGGGCTGAAACTCATGACCCTGAGATCAAGAGTCATGTGCTCTTCCGACTGAACCAGTGGGGTGCCTGAAATCTTTTAAGTGTTATGATTTTGATAACATGCATTTTTTGTATCTAAGATGTTTATAACCATGCTAATGCATGGATTTGTGAGTTTTGCAGATATAAGGTGAATTTTCAGTGACTGTTAAGACATTTACTACAAATTATGCTTGATAGCAAATTATCTTGTTTTATATTCTTTTTTATTTTTAATTAAGCTGTCTGTGCAATGTGGGGCTTGAACTCATTACCTGGAGATCAAGAATTGCATGCTGTACTGACTGAGCCAGCTAGCTGCCTCAGTCTTATTTTATTTTATTTATTTGTTCATTTTTAGAGAGCAAGTGAGAGAGCAAGAGCATGTTAGCGGGGGGGTTGGTTTACGGGGAGAAGGAGACAGAATCTTCTCTTTTTTTTTTTTAAGATTTTTTATTTATTTGAGAGAGAGCGAGAAAGCCAGCACAAGCAGGGAGAAAGGGAGAGGGAGGAGTAGACTCCCCGCTGAGCAGAGAGCCTGATGCAGGGCTCAATCCCAGGACCTAGAGATCATGACCTGAGCTGAAGGCAGATGCTTAACCATCTGAGCCACCAAGGCGCCCCAAGGAGACAGAATCTTAAGCAGGCTCCACACCCAGTGCAGAGCCTGATGTGGGGCTCAATCTCATGATCCTGAGATCATGACCTGAGCTGAAATCAAGAGTCATTTGTTTATTTATTTATTTTTAAAAAGATTTTATTTATTTGACAGAGACACAGCGAGAGAGGGAGCACAAGCAGGGGGAGTGGGAGAGGGAGAAGCAGGCTTCTCGCTGAGCAGAGAGCCCGATGTGGGGCTCGATCCCATCATGACCTGAGCCGAAGGCAGGCACTTAATGACTGAGCCACCCAGGCACTGCGAACCTCAATCTTTTTTTATAGTCTTGATTTTTATTTATTTTATGATTTTAGCTAAATGTACTTCCTGTATTTAAAAGGTTATAAATGTTAATTGTTTTCTCTTATTTTGTATGTTTTTTTTCCATAGTATGAAATTAATCTTTTGGAGTTGATTCAGAGAAGGAGAACTGTAAGTAGATATTCTGGAAGTTGGAAAAATTTAAATATTTTATTTATTTGAGAGTGAGAGAGTGAGAGAGAGAATGAGCAGGGAGAGGGACAGAGGGAGAGGGAGAAGCAGACTCCCCACTGAGCAGGGAGCCCGATGTGGGGCTCGATCCCAGGACCCTGGGATCATGACCTGAGCCAAAGGCAAATGCTTAACGACTGAGCCACCCAGGCGCCCCTGGAAGCTGGAAAAATTTAGAGTTAAGTAGCATGGCTCTATAGTTAGAATTTGGGTTTGGGAAGCAGTTGGTATTGATAAATTGTGTGGTGCTGTGCTCATAATGGATATTTGTTTTTTTTTTAATTTATTTTTTATTTTTTAATTTTTTTAAAGATTTTATTTGAGAGAGAGAGAGAGAGAGTACATGAGAGGGGGGAAGGTCAGAGGGAGAAACAGACTCCCTGCTGAGCTGGGAGTCCGATGCGGGACTCGATCCTGGGACTCCAGGATCATAACCTGAGCTGAAGGCAGTCGCTTAACCAACTGAGCCACCCAGGCGCCCTCATAATGGATGTTTGTAATTATTTGTTTTCTTTATCACCAGTACTGTTTAAGATTAAGTAAGAATATTGCTGTGGATGAATGTGATTAAATTGAGGCTTTGTGTATGTCTTTTTTTAGCGCATCGGCTATTCATTTAAGAAGGATGAGATTGAGAATTCCATTGTACACCGGGTACAAGGTGTCTTCCGACGAGCTTCAGCAAAATGGAAAGTAAGTGATCAGAACATCTTTAATTATAAGAGATGTGAAGGTATGTATTGTATATACTGTGATTTCAATATTCAAATGCATTATTTATACTTGGGTGTGTCAGTATTTAACGTAATTATAATATCATTGTTTGAAACCACTTACCAAACCATTAAGAAAATTGATCTCATTACCTCACAGTTATTCTTTGAGGATGGTACTGAAAATGGTAGATTTGATACATAATTAAGGATTAGAAATTTGGGATTTGTTTGGATAAATCTCTAAGTGAAGTACACCAAAGACTTGGAGGTCGAAGATGAATGGTTAGAGTAGGGGCAGGACCTCACTCACTTGATATTCTTCAAGTTGGGCTCTGGGACTAGGATATAGTATATAGAGAGTACTTTGGATCTTGGGAATGACAAATTTTGGGTTGTTACCTCTGATTGAGACCATTTAAGAGCTGCATTGAACACATTGGGTAGACAACACATTTTGTCTTAGAGCATGGTAGGTGGGAGTGGGGGCCAGATGGAGTTACCACGTTTAGGAAATCTAGGGCCTTAGTGAGGAAAAGCCTAATAGGCTGAGCAGTGTGTTACTACGTTGGCCTTTCTGAAATCTACCTCTGTTTCTAAAAAAAAACTTAGTGCAAAGTTGTATTTTATATAAAATTAAAATTCAGGCAGCTCACTACATTGCTTTTCTTGCAGGATGATGTTCAACTTTGGCTATCCTATATAGTCTTTTGTAAGAAATGGGTGAGTATTGGACGGCTGTGTCTTGCCTCCTTATTCCTTCTTTCACTTAGTCTGCCTTTTACGTCCCACAGTTGGTTACTGAATTCCATGTTTTCTCCTAAGTTGTAGGGTTAGCAAGTGGGAAAAGAACCCAAGAAGGCTGAACTTCAGTATAACTTCTGTATATCTGAATGACTATGTAAATGGTTTCTAAGCCAGAAAATGATCTTTATGTGTGTATTTCTTCAGTAAAGTTGAAAATTTTTAGATGTTTAGAATGTTTACATGTAGTGGTTTAGGTAGAAGAAAACCATGAATGTATCTGTATTTATATGTCCCTACAGCAGCAGATCTTGCCCCATTGGATTTTAAGTTGGTAGGAAACAGTACCAGATCATTTAGAGATTAGTAACAATGATTTCACTGGATAGGAAGTAGAATTGCTTTTTCTCTTTTACAGGCTACCAAAGCTCAACTTAGCAAGGTATTTTCTGCCATGTTGGCCATTCATTCAAACAAACCAGGTATGGTGAGATCCTTGTCGGTTTTTCTTCTACCTTTTGTTTTATTTTTTTAAAGATTTTATTTATTTATTTGACAGAGAGATAGTGAGCAGGAACACAAGCAGAGGGAGTGGGAGAGGGAGTAGCAGGCTTCCTGCTGAGCAGGGAGCCCGATGTGGGGCTCAATCCCAGGACCCTGGGATCACGACTCGAGCCAAAGGCAGACGCCTAACAACTGAGCCACCCAGGCGCCCCAGTTTTTTGTTATTTTTTTGAAGGAAGCTCTACACCCAGGGCATCTGGATGGCTCCGCCTATGAACTCACAACCCAGAGATCAAGAGTTGCATGTTCTGTTGACTGAGCCAGCCGGGCACCCCACTAAGCTGCTTTTTAGATGATGATCAAATAAACTCATTGGTCCTTTGAGGGACATTCTGTTTGGATGCAGTCACATTTAAGGAGAATTTAAAGGGGAAAACTTAAAAACTTAAAGGGGAAGATGTTAATACAGATTTTGCAAGAGTGACTGGCACAGGGTAGATACTCATGTTTTCTAAGAGAAAGACTTCTCTTGTGAATACTGTGAAATGGTACATAATTTTATAGTGGGGGTGCTCCAGTGCCTATTCTCAAGTATTAGGCTCAACCAGGTTCACACAGCACAGGCTAAGGTAGGCTACATTTGGCACCAGTTAATTCAGAAGGATACAGCAGGACAGCATTAGGTGTGTATCTTTAGTAGAGTACTCTTAGCAGTTGGGAGGCTGGTCTCTGTTTCCCAAGATGACAGTTCAGGTATGAGGGAATGAGATCACACGAATGGGTAGAGGAGCCACTCTGGCTTGGAAGACCTATGGATGGGCATAGCTTCCAGGGATCCTAGAAAGGACTGTGCTCAATTTCAGGAGTCACGTGTTCAAGAAAGCCCAGAGCAGTGCTCTCCCTCATTCACAACCCTTCTAGTCCAGACGTGGTTACCAACCATAAGTCGTTTTTACCAAAAGCAATCTTGTCTGGTGACATAGCTATTTTTTTTTTTTTTTAAGATTTTATTTATTTATTTGACAGAGTGAGACACCTGAGAGAGTGAACACAAGCAGGGAGAGTGGGAGAGGGAGAAGCAGGCTTCCTGCTGAGCAGAGAGCCGGATACGGAGCTTGATCCCAGAACTCTGGGATCAAGACCTGAGCTGAAGGCAGACACTTAATGACAGAGCCACCCAGGCACCCCGACATAGCTGACTTTTATTAAGTTTATTAAGTTGGGAAATAGCTCGAGTGTTAAGGTTAATTTCTTGTGTAGAAAGACAAAGGTTTTTGATTTTTAAAGGCTTTATTCCCAACAGGTGTGATAAAAAATTTATTTTTAAAATTGAGCCATTCAAAAAAAATCATGAAGTATTTAATAATAAAGCAAAAGAGTGAAATATTTTTATTTCATTGATTCTAAAATGCATACTTTTCCAGCATTTTCACACTTTTATAATTTTTATGTGACTTATAATGATGTTGATCTCAGATTGGATGAGGCACATAAGTAAGTATCCACGGATATTATCATTTACGTCTTTGTTTCAGACTACTCTAAATAAAGCAGTAATACTTTACAGTTAACCACTAGAAACACTCTCCATCCCCTTTCTCTTTTGGTAAGATTAAAAAAAAATTCTTTAAGTATTAAAATTGGAACATTGATCTTTTTTTGGTCTGACTTGGTCGACTTACTGAAATGAAGTCTGATGTTTTTCATTTATAGCTTTGTGGATTATGGCAGCCAAATGGGAAATGGAAGATCGCTTGTCTTCAGAAAGTGCAAGACAGCTATTTCTTCGAGCTCTGCGCTTTCATCCAGAGTGCCCGAAACTTTATCAAGAAGTGAGTTGTGTACCTGTAAGATGAGAGAGTGATGTCTGAGTTTTGGTCCTTTATGGACATATATTCTTTATTAAGTTAAAAAAGACTCTGATTTATGGAGGTTAGGGATAAGTAGGGATTGCTGCTGGAGTAAAGGGGTAACAAAGATATTTCTTGGCCAGTAATAGGTGTTGACCATGTGCAACTTCCATCTTGTTAGTGAGAGATGAGAACTCTGACCTGCCCATTATGGTTGGGAGGGTTAGGGAACTGGACCCTACATTTTTTAGTTGTGGGGCCAGGGTTCAGCCATCTTTATACTTTTTTTTTTTTTTTAAGATTTTATTTATTTGTCAGAGAGAGAGAGCGCGCGCGCGCACACAAGCCAGGGGGAGGCGGCAGGCAGAGGGAGAGGGAGAAGCAGCCTCCCCCTGAACAAGGAGCCCAATGTGGGGCTTGATCCCAGGACCCTGGGATCATGACCTGAGCCAAAGGCAGACGCTTAACTGACTTAGCCACCCAGGCACCCCAAATCTTTTTTTTTTTAAAGATTTTACTTATTTTATTTATTCATTTTTTTTTTTAGATTTTATTTATTTGAGACAGAATGAGAGAGAGAGAGAGCACATGAGAGGGGGGAGGGTCAGAGGGAGAAGCAGACTCCCTGCCGAGCAGGGAGCCTGATGTGGGACTCGATCCAGGGACTCCAGGATCATGACCTGAGCCGAAGGCAGTCACCCAACCAACTGAGCCCCCCAGGCGCCCCAAGATTTTACTTATTTTAGAGAGAACATGCATGCGTGCATGTGAGCGGGAGGAGGGGCAGAGGGAGAGGGGAGAATCTTAGGCTGACTCTGTGCTGAGTGCGGATCCAGATGCAGGCCTTGATCTCATGACCCTGAGATCATGCCCTGAGCAAAGTTCCTTTTTATGCCCTGAGCTGAAACCAAGAGTTGGACGCCCAACCAACTGAGCCACCCAGGTGCCCTACGGTATAAACATTTTTTAAGAACTTGTTATTTTCATATTCTTGTAACATAAAGTTTAAAGTGCTAGAAATTCTGGGGAAGTCCAAGTTTACATGTTAGTTGTACGTTAGTTTTTCTTCATAATGTTTGACAGTAAATATTTGCCATTGATTTTTTTATTTTGAAGTAATTATAGATTCACAGGAAATTATAAAGATAATTTCTCCTGATGGTTGCATTTTATAAAATTACATAATATGAAAATTAGGAAATCAGCGTTGGTATGATGTGTCCATATGGTTCTATGTCATTTTTTTACATGTGTAGATTTGTGTAACCACTACCACAATCAAAATACAGAGCTGTTCTACCATTACAGAGATCTCCCTCCTTATAAATGTCTGCTAGTTTCATAACAAAATATACTACTCCCAGACTTCCCCAGATCTGATACTTAATGGGTGTAAAATGACATCTTATGTATTTCTGATAAAAAGAAATTATTTCCAAAGGTTTTTAGTTTATTATTTCCCTTGTGTAGTACTTTAGGATGGAGTTGATGCATGCTGAGAAACTGAGGAAAGAAAAACAAGAATTTGAAAAAGCCAAAATGGATGTGGTAAGATCTGAGTGTGTTGTCCCATGTCAACAATTTGTAGTGTTTCGAGCCTGCTTAGGAGTAAGAGAAAATTTTTGGAAGGTATTTTTGTTCCCAATTTAATGTCTTATTTTGAAACTTTAAGATGAGTCTAGAGTTGATTTAATTAAATGGGCTTATTAATAAAAATGGAATTTTGTGCTTTAAAAATAGACATTTGGAGTAATTGAAGTATCTTCAAGATTATTTATTACTGATGGAATGGTAAATGGTTTTCTTTAATACTTTATAGTTTCATTAGATGACATACTAATCGGTTGAAGGAGTTTGAGGGAGGGTTATGATATCTGTGGTTCCTAGCCTTCTTTCTTTTTGGTTTTATACAATTTTTTTAGTGACAATAATTTTAAAGAAAGAAGTTTTAGAATGTTAGAGCTGAAAAAGGAACTTTGCTATCATCTGTTACTGTAGTTTCCAGCTGTGAATTTTTTTATTCAAATAAGAGTTGACACATAAGGATAAACAAGGTGTGTAAATTCTGACCTGTTTGGGTCTAAGTAGAGAGTCAGGCCTTAGGCCGTGTGATCTTGCTATCACTCTAGGAGCCTGAGAACACTTTCACTGTAGAAGTTCAGTGGTCTGGTTCAAGCCACACATTTTACAGGTGAGGGAACTGGCCCAGAGAAAGACGTGATTTGCCAGAGGTCCTACATATGGCATGGGTAGTCTAGGACTGTTAATTTTCATCCTGGTGCTTTTTCTAGTTACTGGCCGTATCTGTTAAGTTATGTTTAATATAATACTCTTTAGGGGAATCTTGATTATCCTGAAGAAATCCTTAAGGGCGAGTTGGCACGGATCATCTACAAAAATTCTGTAAGCATAATGAAAGGTATGCATATTTTGAAAATTTATTTATGATGGGAGAGTGAAACATTCTATTTATAATAAGAAAGACTTTTAGCTAATTTGGAAATTTTCTGTTAGAAATTCTGTTAGACTGTGCATAAAAATTCTGTACGAATAGTATCCTCTTTCTTTAAGAAAAGGTTGATTGCCCCTTAGGATATACTTGAACATTTCAGTACATTGAGTACTTTAGTCACATGGGGAGTTGAAAAGAAACAGGTAGAACATTTCTTTATATCGGGAAGAAGTTTAGAAGAACAGAAGTACTTATGAATACTCCCAAATATCAATAACGGTTTTGCTTGTGTAGTGGGTGCTTTGTTTTTCTGTTTTGTCCTATTTCTCAAAACCCCAAAACAAAAGAACTCTAGCACATAAGAAAGTAGTACTTTCTTGTAGAAGAAAGTGATACTTTAGAGTAAAATGATACTTGAGAGTCTTACTCCCCTCCCCCACTTTTAAAATTTTAGATGCAGAATTTCATGTGTCACTGCTTTCAGTTGCACAGCTATTCGACTTTGCCACAGATCTGCAAAAAGAAATTTATGATGAGTAAGTAAAGTCATGGAAAGGTGAATATGTCTTTTTCTAATTTTGTGGTAAAAGTTTGAGACTGGGTGTTTAGAAAGGGGGAGAGAAGTTACCACACTAAATCCTTGGAAGAAAGCAAAGTTTTAGGACTGTTGTATCATAGTAAGTTATATAAAAAAATAGATTGCTGAAAAAGTTGTTTGACACCCTTATGGGCTTCCCTTGGGAAATAGTTTGTCTTTATTCAATAACAAATATCCTACAGCTTATATCAAAATGTATATTCCTGCTTTGCTGGCATGTGTTTTGTCCATAAAATGAGAGTGGTCCTTGTGAATGTTTATAGTTGATTGCTGCAGGTAATTTTATTCTTTAATGTTTGAGCATATGGTTTGAGAATTATTTGCAGCCTACCTTATGGGTACTTCACTCTTACGTAGCACCCCTTACTTTCACAGGAGATAAAATAGAACTTGGATCAGTTTTCTCTTCGGAGTTTTCAGGGCTTTGGTAGAGAATTAGGTTGTGCTTTTTCTTTGCCTCTATTATAGAAAATCAGGAGCCTGGATATAATAAAGTTCTCCAGGGCTTGAAGAGAATTGTCTTGTCACACATACCTGTTGATTTGACTTTGAGAGCTAACTTAAAAATTAACATTTGAGAATGATATCTAAAACATTCTGAAACCTAATGTGTCACAACTCTGATCGATTGACAAAATTTATATGGTGAGTGTGAAGCTATCTGGAGAGCCTAGTGGGGAGTTGTCTTGTGGTAATGGAATTGTTAAAGGGGTGTCCTGGGTCCGTTTTTAGAGCATAGGGAACTTCTCTGTTTGATATTCTGAGTTAGTCTCATGTCATAGGGCTGACACCAGTAAACCACTTTGCAGCCTTCAGGCTCTGCACACAGATGACCCTCTTACTTGGGATTACGTGGCACGGCGAGAATTAGCGATGGAGACGCAGCCAGCCGGAGAGCAGCCTGCCACGAAACAAGCCAGAGCAGTGGAGGTGGGCCGGAAGGAGGAGAGGTGCTGTGCTGTGTATGAAGAGGCAGTAAAGACTCTCCCCACAGGTGAACTTCGTGGTGTGGTATACAAGTGGTAGTATTCACAAACATGAAACCGAAACTTCTGTTTCTGTTTCCAAAATCAGTTTTCAGGAATCTTTCTGTGGTAGTTGACCATGTGCCTGGCTTTCCAACTTCTTGTTTGGTGGTGGAAGATGGAGCTTTTATGACCTTCCTCAACAGTAGTGATGTTTATGTTCATCTGTTTGGGGGAGATGATACTTAGGAAATAGTAATTCAGAAGATTGTCCTTCCCTAATTATCTTTTGACACAGATTTACTTTCAGATTTTGTAATATGGGAGTATTAAGGTAGAAGGGATATATAACATGGATGAGGCTTTTACTTTTTTTTTTTAAAGATTTTATTTATTTATTTGACAGAGAGAGAGAACACAAGTAGGCAGAGCGGCAGGCGGAGAGAGAGGGAGAAGCAGGCTCCCCACTGACGCGGGGTTCGATCACAGGACCCTGGAATCATGACCTGAGCCGAAGGCAGACGCTTAACTGACGGAGCCACCCAGGCGCCCCCGAGGCTTTTACTTTTTATATAAGTGGTTACTCAGTTGCTTTTCCCCCCAGTGTTTGAGATGTTGATTGGCTGTAATGGGAATAACTAGGTTTTTTTCACCAGACTAGTTTACATTCTTCCGGGGAATCTTCCCCTCACAGAAAAGATGTATGATGACTGTTAAACAGAGAAACTGGCGATCTGATCAATGTAATCTCTGACTTTTCCAGAGGCCATGTGGAAGTGTTACGTCAACTTCTGCTTGGAAAGATTCGCTAAGAAGACCAGCAGTCAGTTCCTCAGAGAGAGGGTAAGGGACTTAAGTTACATGCTTATAGTGGCTGACTAGAAAGTGACTTTTCTGGAAGAAGAGCAGACACATGGCTCCTTTGGGGCCTGGGACAGCTTCCAAGAACTTCATGCTTAACCTAAGTTCTTTCTCTTTGTGGGTGACCTAGTCATTCTAAAGGTCTGAGTCTGCTGCATCCTTATTAGGGCCACCTGGTTAGGAGGCGCTCTCTTACTGGACTGTGCTTCGTGCCGCTTTTTGCCTGGTCTAATCATAAGTGAAACCACTTCAGGTTCCCTCTCTGTTTTCAGAAATGTGCAAAACTGTACTTGTTCCTGTCAGAGGCCAAAGACCCCTAGTGGGATGTTTATAACGAACTGAAGGATTTTTTCTGATTTCAGAGGCTGGAAAGAACCATGATGGCATTCAGGAAGGCACATGAACTCAGACTTCTACCAGAATTCCAGTACAAGCAGTGGGTAAGGACACATTCACTGCCAATAACACGTACTTACTTTCATTTGGTTCCTGCTGGTGTCATGTGTTTTAATGTATAGTTATATGACTAAGCCCATTTGGAAGTTTAGAACGGAAGACGTAGAGACATTACGTTTGGGATCTCAGTATTTGGTGTATGCCAAAAATGAAATGTGTACCAGTAAAGGGAGGAATGTTATATAGTGGAAAACCCTCAGAATAAGGAGTCACAAGTTAGATTTTGTGTGTCTCCCCATCCATCTTTTCCTGAACATCCTTTTCCTGAATGTATGCCTGACCCAGATTAACCATTGGTATGGTAACAGTGAAGACAAATTAGATGTGTTCCTATGTTTCAGAAGCTGACATTTCAGTAAGAAGCTTATTAACCTATCCCTACTCTCTCCGGTGGGTAAGGATTATTACGGCGACCAGGATAATGTGCTGAAGGAATACGTAGTCTGGATCGGGTTTTGTCACTTAATAGCTAGGTAGCTTGGGCAAGCCACTTAACCTTTCTGAGTTTGTTTACTTGATTTTAAAATAGTGATAGTTACCTTTTTTTTTTTTTTGCCAGCTCACAAAGTTCTTGACGTGAACAAAAATGTTCATACGTTAACATTTAAAAAATACTTTTTACATCCAGCTAAGTCATGCATATGCTGTATACTTGTCTGCTGTATTATACCATGACTGAGATGCCCTTTTCCCATTATGAAAAATCCCAGGCTTGGAAGAGTTCAGCTGCTCCCATTTGAGCTATTGAATACTGGCAGGACAGTCACCCCCTATAAATTTAGGTGGACTGTGCTTTGAGTATTGCTATGGCAGCCCTGCTCTCTTTCTGTCATGACTATTTGGTCCTTCACCACTCTGGCTATTCAGACATCCTGTGCTCCCCAAATCTCTGATGCTGCCCTTCCTAAGCCTACTACTTCATTTACCTCATCACTCTGGTACCCTTGCCTTTAATGAGAGCTCCTCAGTATATTGCCTCTAAACTTAAAATGCTTAGCTGATTCCTACATCCGTCGTTTTTCCAGATTATTCTCCACAGAATGATCTTTAAAAATCGATGATCAGATTATTCTGTGCCTTCCACTGTCCTTTGGATAAAGCTGGTCATTCTCCCTAATACGGTCTTGGCCTCACTTGCCAGTTCTCTAGTATACATTCTACTCCTTCAGCCGTGTTGAACTTGGATTTCCTTTTGTTATCCTTATGAGAACATAAGCTCTCTCTTATGCACATGCTTGTTGGGAGAGCCTTCTCTAACTAATGCCTACTCTTCCTTAAGCCTAGCATAAATGGTGTTTTCTGTCTCATAGCTGCCATAGACCCTGTTGGGTGTTCCTGCTTTGTACTCTTTTAGCATACGATTCTTTTTCTGTCAAGGCAAGTATCAGACTGTCTCTACTTCTAGACTAGAGGCCCTGGGGCAGTGGAGAATGTACTTGATTTCCTCATTATTAAATCTAGCATGTATAGGGGCGCCTGGGTGGCCCAGATGGTTAAGCGTCTGCCTTCAGCTCAGGTCATGATCCCGGGGTCCTGGGATCAAGCCCCATGTCGGGCTCCTGGCTCAGCGGGGAGCCTGCTTCTCCCTCTCCCTCTGCCTCTCCCCCTCCTCGTCCTCTCTCTCGCGCTGTATCTCAAATGAATAAATAAAATCTTTAAAAAAAAATGCTTAAAAAAATAAATTTAGCATGTATAGGGAGCAATAAAAGTGCTTGCCAAATGAGCAGACTGCATATTGCCATTTATTTGCTCTTCCACAGTTTTTTTAAAATTGAATTGGTTTTAGGTTTTTTCCCTCTTCTGTTACAATAGTGTGGATTTAAGCATTTTAAAACATGTAAGATTTCCTTCTGTGTTGGGTTATATTTGTTAAAATTTCCAAGTTTAAGATGTGAACACTTCCATGACTCTTGTTACACAGTGTCAAATTACATTTCAGAAAAATGGTACCAGTTGATTGTGTGCCCAACTCCATTTGAATGAATAAACATGTTTCATTATCAACCCACAAATACTGGTTTTGTCTGATTTTTATATTCTGTTTGGTGGGTGTGGGTTTTGTTATAGTGAACTATTTTATTAAAAACTTAACTTTCAATCTAAATTATTTAGGCCCTCTACTTTGTATGTCTTACCTATTTTTTGGTAGCCTTTAGGAATAAGAGCAGGCAATGGAAGAGAATTTCAGATTGTTTACTTTGTGCCTGTTTGGCAGCCATTGTCAAAGGTTAAGTGGAGATGATGTTGAAATCGCTGCCTTAAATGAGGTCTTTTTTTGTACCCCCCCCCCCAAAACGTAGATGATCTAGCTTTCAGTGGATAATTCTCCAGTGATCCTTTGTCTTACCCAGATTGAGTTGCTGCTGCATCAGGACTTCTTAAAGGAAGCTCTGGAGGTAGCAGTAGCCGGGACTGAATCGTTTAGAGACTCTGTGATGATGTGGCAGATGAAGCTGCAGGTGCTGATTGACTCTAAGAGCCCTGATGTAGCCGGGCTTTTTGAAGAAGCTTTTGTGCATCTGAAAGCTCAGGTCTGTGAGTTGGGTCTTTTGTATTTCATTGTGTTTGGGAAACCTTTTGAGACTGAGCCAAAGCTCATTTGAAGTTGTGCTTGTGTGATGAGGGCTGGCCCCAGAGTACATGTGTGTCTATATCAAGGGTAGGAGTGGAACAATTTCTTTCCATTTACTAGCCTATTTCTAATTTGTTATTTGAAAAATGACTAAATAAGGGGCGCCTGGGTGGCTCAGTCGTTAGGCATCTGCCTTCGGCTCAGGTCATGATCCCAGGGTCCTGGGAATCAAGTCCCGTGTCAGGCTCCCTGCTCAGTGGGAAGCCTGCTTCTCCCTCTCCCACATCGCCCTGCTTGTGTTCCTTCTCTTGCTGTCTCTCTCTCTCTGTCAAAAAATAAATAAATACTTTAAAAAAAAGAAAGACTAAATTATGTGAAATTCTCTATTTTATTTTGATATGTTATAAGTGAGAAATATTGAGTATTTTTCTCCCTTGCTTCCAAAGCTGTATTTAAGCCCGAGTTATATATTTAATTTTTTTAAGTTTTTATTTATTAGAGAGCAGGGGGAGGAGCAAAGGGGAAGGGACAAGCAGACTCTGTGCTGAGTGCAGAGCCCAATGCGGGGCTTGATCTCACAACCCTGAGATCATGACCTGAGCCTGAGCCGAAAGCAAGAGTTGGACACTTAACTGACTGAGCGACCCAGGCTCCTCCAAAGCCCGAGTTTTAAAAAAGACATATATATATATGTATATATATATATAGTTTTTTAAAAAGATTTTATTTATTTGTTTATTTGTCAGAGAGAGCACAAGCAGGGGGAGAGGGAGAGGGAGAAGCAGACTCCCCGCTGAGCAGGGAGCCCAATGTGGGACTACATCCCAGGATCCCAGGATCATGACCTGAGCCGAAGGCAGATGCTTAACTGACTGAGCTACCCAGGCATCCCTAAACAGACATATATTTCTAAATCTTAAAGCTTTGCAGTCAATCTTTTTTTAAAGAGATATTTATTTATTTATTTAGAGAGCAGAGGGAGGGGCAAGGGAAGGGAGAGGGAGAATCTCCAGCAGACTCCTTGCTCAGCGCGGGCCCGAGTTGGGGCTCGGTCCCATAACCCTGAGCTTATGACCTGAGCCAGAATCAAGAATCTGACACTTAACTGACTGAGTCACCCAGGTGCCTTCCAGAATCTTTTTTTTTTTTTTTTTAAGATTTTATTTTTAAGTAGCCTCTGCACTCAGTGTGGGGCTTCAACTCACAACCCCAAGATTAAGAGTTGCACGCTCCTGACTGAGCCAGCCAGGCACCCCCTTTTATATTAGGAAAAAAGTATTCTGGAAGTTAAAGTGGGGAAAAAATCTTAATTCTCATTTGTGTGTGCCTCTGGGGCATGAGTGAAGATCAGATAATTGAGTTTGGATTAAGTAGTACTTGTGTCGTGGGTCTTAGCAGAGATGTGACCTGGGTAGCTGGGGGTCTGACCAGCTATGGACACTTCATTGCTTAATTCACAGATAGCTGATGGTAATAACTGTAGGTAGTACTCCAACAGAAGGGTGCTAGTTTTGACAGGAGAGTGCTGCTTTGGGGGTGTTGGTCACAAGTCTGTCTGTGCTCTGGCAGGCCATCCCTACTGGGCACTGAGAACTTGGTCATGGTGAAGACAGACTGGGAGTGAATCCATATTTTACATATTGAGTATCTCAGTAGGAGCCTGTCTTTATAGTGACTAGTTTTCAGAGCATAGAGCTAAGCCATCAATTTCTAACTTTTTTTTTTCTTTCTCACTGTGACCAGGTCTGTCTGCCATTGTGGATTTCTTGGGCAGAGTGGAGTGAAGGTGCCCAAAGCCAAGAAGACACGGAAGCCATTTTTAAGGTCTAGGCCCTACGTTCTGAGTCTTGTGGTGGGTGGGGAAGGAGCAGATAGGTTCACTAGTTGGCTAGTTTTAGGGTTATTTTTATAGCAGATGTTCCTAAACCACTGTTAATTGAGCAGCCTGGTATGGTTCTGGGAAAATTTGTTTTGATATTTATAAATATCCTCATGCAGCTTGTGTCTTTTTTTTTTTTTTAATTGTAGAAAGCTCTCTTAGCTGTCAAAGGTGCTGACTCAGTCACTCTGAAGGATAAGTACCTGGATTGGGCTTACCGAAGCGGTGGCTACAAAAAGGCCAGAGCTGTGTTTAAAAGGTGCTCACAAACTTTCATCACTGTTATTCGTCTCCCCACCCTGCATTCAGCCCCCCATGCCCAGGTTATATGTATGGCAAATAGTATCTGAGGAAGTAATTCAAGAGACTTTTTCAGAAAGTCTTTTGTTGAACAATAAAAGCAGTTCTTACCCCTTGGTGGAAAATTAAAAAAAAAAAAAAAAGAGGGAGATAACTATTAACTCACTGTAATCAGGAGAAAAAAACATGCTTAATGTATCATTTAAAAACTTTGTTTTCGGGGCACCTGGGTGGCTCAGTCGGTTAAGCATCTGCCTTCGACTCGGGTCATGATCCCAGGGTGCTGGGATCGAGCACCGCATCAGGCTTCTTGCTCAGTGGGGGGCCTGCTTCTCCCTCTGCTTCTCCCCCTGCTGTGCTTTCTCACTCTCTCTCTCTGTGACAAATAAATAAATAAAATCTTAAAAAACAAAACAAAACAAAAAAAAAACCTTTGTTTTTGCATATTTGAGATTATACTATAATCACATTTTGTATGCCGCTTTTGTTGGTGAACATTGCACTGGCCTTTTTCCTGTCAGTAACAATTCTTCATGAACGTCATTCATTAGAAATATCTGTATGGTACGTCGCTCTGGGGATGTGCCATAATTTAGATGGTCATAGTAATACTGCTTTGGTGAACATTTCTGCACAAATATTACTTGTTCATACTGGAAATCACTTCCTTAGAATATATTCTTAGAAGTGGAATTATTGGTCTCCTTCCGAAAGACCTTAAAAGTGTAAAAGTCTGAAAGACTGTAAAAGTGGGGAAGAGGAGAACAGGAAGAAAACTGGGTGGGAAAGAGTTTGGTGGGGGTGAGGAGTAAGTCACTGGACACCGAAAGTGTTGAGAGTGACTGGTGGTCAAGTCCAGTCCTTGTGGCCAGGTCTTTAGTAAACCATGCGTTGTGGAGACGTGGGCATAGGCATGTAGTTAGAGTCATGGGATGTAAGAGGCTTGCTGTCTTTGTGGATGATAACTGCTTTCTCCTTTTATGTAGTTTACAGGAAAGCCGTCCATTTTCAGTTGATTTTTTCAGGAAAATAATCCAGTTTGAAAAGGAGCAAGTAAGTGTTCTGTCTATTCATTTCTTGTCTGAGAAAATGAACTGGTGGTTACTCTCCTATATGGCAGCATTTTTGTCATTTAAAAAGTTCTCATCATATATAGTATAAATTTCCGGTCCCCTCACCTAACCATTTTTTCATAGAGATGGTTAAGGAATGGTAACCAAGCAAAGAAGAGAAAGTCCATGTCTGGAAAATAGAAAACTCAGATGTCACCTCATAGAGGAAACCCTCCCTACCAGGTTGGACGAGGTGCTGCTTCTCTGCATCTGGAGCACCCTGTTTGTCTTTTGTATTGGGTTATGAGGTAGAGAGTAGGCAGTAACTGTTTCTGGTGTGGTTTTTGTTTGTTGTGAGATTTGTTTATTTTATTTATTTTTTTAAAGATTTTATTTATTTGACAGAGAGAGACACAGTGAGAGAAGGAACACAAGCAGGGGGAGTGGGAGAGGGAGAAGCAGACTCCCCGCCGAGTAGGGAGCCCGATGTGGGGCTTGATCCCGGGACCCCGGGATCATGACCCGAGCCGAAGGCAGGCGCCTGACGACTGAGCCACCCAGGCGCCCCTTGTTTATTTACTTTAGAGAGAGAGAAAGAGAGCGAGTAAGCGTGTGTGCACACGTTGGGGAGAGGGAAAGAGGGAGAGAACCTCCAACCAGATTCCCTGCTGAGCGTAGAGCCCAGTGCAGGACTTGATCTCACGACCCGTGAGATCATGACCTGAGCCGAAACCAAGAGTTGGACACTCAACTGACTGAGCCACCTAGGTGACCCATGTTTCTGGTGTTTTTAACTGAACTTGTGAGTGAGGGAAAATACAGGAAGGTCTCCGTTTAAAAGATAATACACGAGGGGCACTTGGGTGGCTCGGTTGAGTGTCCAACTCATGATTTCAGCTCAGGTTATGATCTCAGGGTTGTGGGATTGAGTTCCGTGCTGGCTGTGGAGCCTGCTTAAGATTCTTTCTCTCCCTTTCTCTCCCCCTCTGTGTCTCCTCACCCCTCTCTCAAAAAAGAGAAGAGATAGTGTAAAAAATAATACACGAAAATCCAAAGGTGTCTGTAATCCCATCGCAGTAATGCAGCCAACCATATTTATTTTAATTTTTAGTTTACTAAAATTAGTTTTTGTTTACATGTGTACACACAAGTTTTATTTCTGTCTTATGTGCCATGTGGAGGTTCTCTCTTAACTTTTTTTGAGTTAACGTTAATTTATGAATACATTCCTGTGTTTTTCCATGGTTGTCATCTTGAACAATTGTGGTGTTATTCTTAAACCCACAGTTTTAACTAGTCCATTACAATAGGTTGTTTCCCAGATTTTTGATACTGAAAACAAGAGTGCTGTAAACATTTTGTTTAGACAGCATTTTTTTCTTCTTTGGAATTCTTTTTTTGAGATAAGTTTCTGGGACTGGAGAGAATAGTTCTTTATATATTGTAAGATGGTCTTTCAAAAGAAGTGTACTTCTTTATAGTGATAATCAGATATATCAGTATATTTATTTCCTCACACTCTAAATCTGCAGTTTTGCTTTTTCTCCTTTATTTTGGTATTTTGATGGGTGTTTATTATTTTTACTTGAATTTTGAAAAATTAGTGAGGTTGAACTCATAGCTTTAATCATTGTGTGGGTCACTTACCTCTTGTCCTTTTCATACAAGGGGTAATATAGCATAATAATAACTAGGCTTTGGATTAATAACATAATGGTGTGTGTCCTGGGCAGTTCTCAGCGTTGGCATCCTTCTCCGTCAAGAAGGTCATAATACGTGTTCCAGGGGTGTGCAGATTACAAGGCCAGGGTGGGGTACTACGTAGAAAGGACTTTGCACAGTGAACCCTTAACAACGTGTGATTCTGTTTTTCATGCATGTGTATGATACGGAGTGAAGGTGACTTTCTATAAAATAACACAGCCTTAGGGAAGAGAATTTTGAATGAGGAAATAGTTACTTGACTATACAAGAGTATTTTTAAACTGTAGAGGTTACTCTCCTTTGAAAATGAAACAAAAGAGAATACATTTAAATGGAAATAGAAGTAAAAAGTGAACATTCATTGATTGTAAAGTTAGTACCAGCTACTCTGCTAGGTTCATAATTAGTCAGCATTTTTTAATTGAATTCTTGTAGTTGCTATAAGAGATATCATTATCCTTCTTTTATGGGTGAGGAAACTTTTAAGGTCAGAGGGTTTAAAAAACTCGGGGAAGGTTATATAATTACTATTTGTATATGCTTTGCCTTCATATAAAAAGTTTTAAGGTGGACATAGCTAATATTTGCCGGGGCCCAGACACTTTCAAAAGAAAGAAATCCTTAGCTACAGGGAGTAAACCTTCTCCATTTATTTATTTAAATCCTAGTTTTCCCTCAGGGCTTTCAAATGTATTTTCCTGTGAAGCTGCCCATGTTCCCCCAACTGAGAATCAATTAGGCTTTTTTCCATGCTGCCAGAACAGAGTGCTTTTATCACCGTTTGACATTGACTTCACTCTGGTGAGTGCTGTATTTGGCTTTTCTCTGGATAAGGTGAGAGCCAGGCTGTGTTCGTCCTAAACCCTGAGCCTTCTCCTCTTCACATACCTAATAGGTGGTAGCTATTTTAACAGTGTAGTGGAAGGGAATTTGTGACATTATGAATTAGGCTTTTGAGGCAAGATTGTCTGATTATTTTTGTTAGGAATCCTGCAAGATGGCGAACTTAAGAGAATATTATGAGAGAGCCTTGAGAGAGTTTGGATCTGTAGATTATGGTAAGTAAACTTCAGTTATAGACACATCTGTTTGCAGGTGTGGTCTGTAGCCCATCAGTATGGTTAGAACAGTGCTTAACTCTTTTTAGGTCATGGCCCTCTTTGAGAATAAAACTTGCATCTTTTTGTCCTGCCTTCCCCCTTACTTTGTGCATAAATACTTGCAGACATAATTTGGCTTATAACTTCCAAGTTCACAAGGTCAAGAGTTTATGGGTCTTCCATTAAGAACTCTGGAGTAGAGAACAATTTGCTTGGTTTGGTTCTCTAAAAAAAATGTGATATTTGTAAGGGAGAGGTTAATAATATAGGTCAGAGTAAAAGGAGTGATAGAAAGGGGTAGTGGGATGCTAACTGACATTAGTTGTCATTGGCTGTTGCCACACTGTCCTCATTTTTATAGGACTTGTGAAACATATTTCTGGGTATAGGTATGTTGTATAAAATCTGTTTACTTATGAACTTAAAAACAATGTCTAGTAGTTAAACTTAGATTTAAAAAAAAATACGTTAGCTTTTACAAAGTTTTAGCAGACCTTCTGGTGAAATGAATGAAAATGGCATTCTTAATAACCCAAGCAAGTTTTATTAGGCATTGGTAACAAAATTAGAGTGAATGCATTGAAGCTCAGTTTCACCTTGAAAGAGACTCAGCAAAATCCTCCCTCTAAAATATTTAGTATTTTTGGATTATGAACTACATAGACTGTCATGATTTAAAGTGAAGTTTTCCACTTTAAAAAAAGTTTGATGCGCCTAGTGTAAAGAAGCTGAGAGAGATATTGTTTCACTCAGGGCTCTAGGGAAATGACAACAAGTTAAGTTTCTTAGAAATCTTACACTGAATCAATATTAAATAGTTAAGTTTACATGATAAAGCCTTGTCAATGATCTAATTGTATGTTTACAGTAATTTTTCGTTCCTTTTAAAGGTCTTTGGATAGATTACATCAAAGAAGAATTGAACCACCCACTTGGTAGACCTGCGAACTGCGGACAGATCTATTGGCGAGCCATGAAAATGTTACAGGGAGAGCCAGCAGAGGTTTTTGTAGCTAAACATGCGATGCATCAAGTTGGCCGTTTGTGAGAAGAGGAAAAACACAGCCAATTTTGTGAAATAGTGTTATAAGCCCTCTGGCCAGATTTGTATTGTGAGTTCATCTGCAGTTTGCTAAGAGATGGCAGACAAGATGGCGGTCTGATTTTGGGACATGCTTTAATTTTGTTAATGCGTTAATCTTTAATTCCAGAAAAGAGAATTGCTATTTAGTGGCCCAGAGGCTACTTGTTAAGGCCGGACTTACTGTAGGTCCTAAATGTTTTCCAAAATATATAGAAATCATAAACTTGAGTTTCTTTTGTTACCCCTGGTCAAGAATGAGTATCTCTAACTGGGACCTAGGGGGGCCAGTGAAAGTGGAGGAGAAAGTACAATTCCATTTTTTCTTCTCTTCTTATTAAAAAAGTATACATGGTGTGCATTTGTTGTAGGAAATATGGAGTGAGCAGAATATGGGGAAGAAAATAAAAGCATCCCATAACCTCATCGTCTGGAGTTAAACTTACTTCCTTTATGAGAATTAGATTTATACTATTAGATCATTTACTCATTCATTCATTCATTAAGTGTTCATTATTAGCAGGAAAGAAGAGAAGCTTTTTGGGATGGAGGTAGGGGTTGGAGGAACAGGGCTGGACATCCTGAGAGAGCTTGTTGTTGCCACAGAAGAGGATTCTGGGTATTGGGGTCAAAAGTTGACCTTTAAGAGGATAAAGACATTATAAAAGTGCCTTCTATCCCTGGGACTGATCTTTAGAGAAGTGTCTACAGTGGGGAGGCCCAGCAACAAAAGGAGGGCAATGGGTAGGGAGTAGATTAGAGCAGCAGAGAAGGCCTTCAGAGGCAAAGGTGGAGGATGGCTTGGAGCAGAGAGGACATTCTGGGAGCAGGGGAGGCAACTGTTTGAATTTTACATCCTTTAACTGAACATTGATGTCACTGGGAGAAGCATTCAGTTTAGTTTGACTTAATATTGTTACACTTATGTTATTTTTCCATGTCATTAAAGAGCCTTAAAAACATTTAATGAATCTTTAACATTGTATTGTATAGATGAGCCGTGACTTAACTTTGCTAATTCTTGTGGTTGGACCTTGTCATTTCTAATTTTTTTCTTATAAATGCTGTTGATGAGGATTCTCATAAATCTTTGTCACATCCTTGATTATTTAGGAGATTGACATTTGTTGCTAGAATTACTGAATTAAAGGATATAACTATTTTGAAGAATATTGACATGTATTGCCAATCTGCAATGTATGAGAATACTTTGAAGCAGTGTAGGAGAATGTCAATACCTTTACCTGTAGTGGGTATTATGTTTTAAATTTTTACCATTTGAATAGGCAAAAAGTGCTATGTCATTGTTTTAATGTGCATTTTTTATATTAATGAAGTTAATGTGCTTTTCCTGGTTCTCTTGTTTTTTAATGTTGACTGTTTTCTAAACTTTTTTCTTACTAATTTGAAAGAATTTTTTAAATATTAATTTTTAGTTTGTCTCTCCTTTATTGCAAATAATTCGCCCCTAGCTTTTTGTTTTGTTTGTGTGTGTGTGTATGTGTGTATGTGGTGGTTTTTGATTCCCAGAGGATATTTTGGTGTGTGTATGACTTCTATTGTTGAAAACTCTTCCTCTTGCTGAAGACAACTCATTTTTTTTTTCCCCAAGGAGTTAACTAAATTTTCTACAATGTGGTTTGTGGCCAGTCATTTTTCTATTGATTTGTGGTACTTTTTTTTGTTGTAAGATTTTACTTATTTGAGAGAGAGCGCACATGAGCAGGGAGAGGAGCAAAGGGAGAGAGGGAGAAGCAGACTACCTGCTGAGTGGAGACCCCGGTGGGGGGCTTGATGCCAGGACCCTGGGATCATGACCTGAGCGAAGGCAGATGCTCGGCCGACTGAGCCACGCAGGCGCCCCCCCCCCGCCCCGTTTGAAAGATTTGTTTATTTTTAGAGGGAGAGGGAGAGAGAATCTCAAGCAGACTCCCTGCTGAGTGGGGAGCCCAATGCGAGGCTCAGTCTCGCGACCCTGAGATCGTGACCTGCTCCAAAGTCAAGCCGCAGTTGAGTCAGATGCTTAACTGCCTGCACCACCCAGGTGCCCCTGTGGTACTACTTATTACATATTAAGTTCCTATGATATTAGAATCTGTTTTAGGACATTTTTACTTTGAGCTTTTGTACTCTAAATGTTGTTTGCTTGCCACTTGTTTTAAAATTTCCTCTCTCACATTTCCATTAAGGAAGTTTAGCATTCTAAATCCTTACATGGCATTTTTGTTTTAGGAAGAAGATACATGTTGCTTTTAAGAGATGAGAGCGAAGAGGGTGGTTGGCTCCTTTTTTTTTTTTTTTAAGATTTATTAGGGGGAGAGAGAACATGTAGAGGGAGAGGCGGGGGAGGCGGATTTCAAGCAGGTTCCCTGCTGAGCGCAGAGCCCATTGTGGAGCTCCCTGTCACAACCCTGAGATCATGACCTCAGTGGAAATCAGGGTCCGGCACTTAGCTGACTGAGCCATTCAGGTGCCCCCTGCTCGTTGGCTCCTTTTTTTTTTTTAATTGTTCTTTTTTTTTTTAAACCTTTTATTTATTTATTCATGAGAGACAGAGAGAGAGAGGGAGGCAGAGGGAAAAGCAGGCTCCCAAGGAGCAGGGAGCCTGATGCGGGACTCGATCCCAGGAGCCTGGGATCATGACCCGAGCCGAAGGCAGACGCTCAACCATCTGAACCACCCAGGTGCCCTGGTTGGCTCCTTAAAACATGGCTATGAAGGTGGGTCACCCAGGGGTCATCACAACCCTATATCTGGGGTTCACTCTTGCAGGTTGTGAAGATACATCTAGCTAGTGCACCCAGAGCTTCACTGTTAGATATGGTAGCTTCTAGCCATGTTGGCAATTTAAATCTATTGAAATTATTTTCTCATTTACACTGACCACGTTTCAAGTTCTCAACAGCCACATGTTTATCATACTGGACACTACAATTAATAGAGCTTTTATTTCCACCATTAAAGGTTCTAATGGAGAGTGTTGACCTCAGTCCAGTTAGATTTGGGGAAACCTGACTCATGGGTCAGAACAGAGCACACATTAATTAGTCACATTCTTTTCTCTGCAGGAAAGTCTACATAGAGGAAGGAAAAGGTACTGTGTATCAACTGTTAGGCTAAATTTTTTTATAGTAGGAAAAATTTTTATTTAAAATTTTAAATTTGAGTGTAGTTGACACAATGTGAACATCAGTTTCAGGTGCACAACATAGCCGATTCAACAACTCCCTATGTTATGCTGTGCTCCCAAGTGTAGCTCCCATCTGTCACCATACAAGTCCACTGTAATATCATTGACGATATTTCCTATACTGTACCTTTTAACCCCGTGACGTACTCATTCCATGACTGGAAGCCTGTGTCTCCCACTCCCCTTCACCTGTTTTGCCCGTCCCCCCTTACACTGATTTTTTTCAAATGTCTTTGATGGTTGACATTCGTTGAGGGAGATGAAGGAATTAAGCTCTCTAATGTCCCAAAAGATCGTCATAAGGTGGCCTCGTGAGCAGGAATCCCAGTTTCTGGGTTTTCTGCTACTTCATTGTTAAAATGATCCTCACACCCTGAGCAGGTTTCTTATGAAGAGTTGCAGCCTGGGAAAAGGCAAGGAAGGGTGACTTTAGAGTTGGGTTTATCCCCAACTCAGGCCCTGCCCATCTGCTCCTGCCCTCAGGCTATAGAGGGCCAGACTCTGAGCATTAAAAAATAGGAGCCCAGGCCAGACGACTGTGACAGCAGAGAATGTTTAAGGTTACTGTGACTGTCATATGGGTGTTTGCACATCGTTTTCATCATCTATCCTGGTTTCTAATCAACTTTAGAAGAACTATCATTAACTTAGGGCGGAGAATCCCTGGGCACATCCATTCGTGGGTGGGTTATAGTCCCATTCCAGCCTGAGTTCTGCAAACACCTGTGACGAGTGAGTGAAATGTGGTTGGAGCTCAACTGTATTCAAACTTTTGAGAGCTGAGCTTTGTAGACTATCAGGGAGACTCGGGTAATTGAATATCCTAGCAGGAATTCGAGGTTTGGGGATCGAAGCACATCCAGCGTGGTGGGGCAAGGATATCGGTTGGCACCGCAGACCCAGCTAGTCGTCAGCTCTGGGATGGGCACCCGCAGGAGCGCCAAAAATTCGATCCCGGGACCCGTAGGTAGGGGGCTTCGGCTGCCGCGCGCGCGCGCGCCCCGCCCCTCCTGCCCCGCGCAGCCCCGCCCCTGGCTTCCTCGTGACCCGTGTCCCGCCCCCCTCGGCCGGGAGCGCCCCCGGCTGATTGGCCCCTCCGCGGCGTATCCTCCGGCTGGCAGCCAGGCGGGCGCGTCACGTGGCCGAGCAGCGTCCAGGGCGCCGATCCGCGGGCCTCCAGGCATGGACCGTCAGGCCTCCGGAGTCCGGGCGCTGGGGGCCGCCGAGCCGCTTCGGGGTCCGCCGCTGCCGAGCGCGCGGGAGGCGCCCCCCAGCCCGGGGGTGAGCGCGGCCGCCAGGAGCGGCCCGGGGCGAGAAGTTGCGGGGCTCGCGGGCCGGGCCGGGCGGGGCGGGGTTGGGGGCTGCGGGGCCGCGGGGCCGCGGGAGCGCCGTTTGGGCGCGCGCTCGCGCTGGAAACTGCGGGGCCGCGGCGGCCGAGGGCGTGGGGGCTGGGGGGGGGACGAGCGGGGGCGGGGCGGCGGGCTGGCAGGCTCGGGGGCGCTTCTGCGTACTTGCTGAATGGGAGGTGATGCTGACGACCGAGAGCTGGGGGCCGCTGCCGGGGGCCTGGGCCGGGGCCAGGTGAGGGCGGCGAGGAGCGCGCTGTCCCCGAAGGACCTGTGACCAGGGCTGGGGATGCACGGCTCACCCTGAGCACCACATGATGTCTGATGCGCTCTGTCCTTTTCTGTTTACTGAAACCAAAGGCCCGGCTTGACGCAGGGTTTCCAGAAACTTGTTTTCATTTGCGCGCCAGACAGCTCCTGGTTTTTCAAAGACCGTTGTTACAGCCATCACCTGTCCTTGTTTACAGCCAGGCAGTTCTGCTGGGTGGTGAGCGTCGCGAGGGTAGGAACCCTCTGTTGAGTGCTGTTAACCCGCCGCCTGGCGGCGTGCCTGCCACGATAGACCCGGCTGTTAATGGGAGGGGGTAGAATGCTTGTTTAAGCATTAAAGATAGTACTAAAACCGAGTAAGATAGGAAAAATGCAGTGATAGACTTATAAAAAAATTACTTAGGGGGGCGCCTGGGTGGCTCAGTCGTTAAGCATCTGCCTTCGGCTCAGGTCATGATCCCAGGGTCCTGGGATTGAGCCCCGCATCGGGCTCCCTGCTCGGCGGGGAGCCTGCTTCTCTCTCTCCCACTCCCCCTGCTTGTGTTCCCTCTCTCGCTGTGTCTCTCTCTGTGAAATAAAATCTTTAAAAAAAAATTACTTTGGAGTGCGGACAGGGTGAGACTGATTCTGCCGGGACATAGCAGGAAGGGATGTGCGCTTCCTCTCCAAGGTGATAGGGTGGTAGTGCCTGCAGAGGCGTGGAGGTGAGGAAGGACAGAGCAGATGGCTGGGAGCTTGGGTGGCAGGGCCAGGGGAGAGAACTATGTTCAGCAGGTCGAGGCACCCCGATGGGTTGGTGTGAATGCCATGGCCAATTTTATGTTCCCACGTGGAGGGCTCTTGAAGGTTTTTGAGCAGAGTGAGGCTGTTAACGCTGGGCAGGGTGGGTGAGTGGGAGGGCAGGGAGCTATGGCAGTGGTCCACGGGAGAGATGCCACCAGCTGACCTGTAGCAGTGACCAAGGGTTGTCACTGACTACAAGAGGTGGAATTTATTCATTAAATCTAGGGATGACTAGGTCATGAACTAATTGGGGCAGGTGCCAAGTGCACTTCAAGTGTAGGAGCTAAGAAGGCGGATTTAAATACAACAAATATTACATTCCTGCTACGTGCCAGGTGTTTTCATAAGTGTTACCTTGTCATAAGCCCCCTGCAAGGTCAGAACAGTCATCTCCAGTTTCTGGAGAAGGAATCCCAGGCGTGGGGGTTGAAGTGGTCTATCAAGGTCACACTAAATGAATGGCAGAGCTGGGATGGAAACCATGTCTTTCTTATGCAGGCTGTGAACATTTTTTGTTCCATTTACAAAGCAGTCTTGGAGGTGATAGGATTTCAGGAACTTTTGCGTGATGGGAGCAGAAAAGCATATAGTTGGCAGTAGGGGAAGACTTCTTTCTCTTCAGAGTCACTTAGGAACTACAGCTCTGTTGCCCCCTTGTATCGGGAGACAGAATTTGCTAGAATGTGAAGTCACTGAAAAGGTAAAAATGAACATGGCGGTAGCACCTGCAGGAAACAGCTACCAACCCTAGGGCTGAGGGAACGAAGGAATGAGGTGTCAATGATTAAAATTTACAGGCTCAGAGGGGAGGCTTTGCAGAGCTGAAATTCCAACTTCTGAGGAGGAGGTGCTGCCCACACCTACTGCTGGGGTCTCCGAGCTTGGAGGAGGGGGGCCTGAGGGCCTGGGACTCAGACCCCAGACGGGAGGGCCCAGGGAGGAGGTTGGCTCCGCCAGTGCTGGCAAACTGTGAACTGGATCCAGCGGCTGCTGTAGGAGGGCGCTGTTGCTGCCGCCGTGGAGGGGGGGGGGCGAAGTGTCGCCAGGGTGGCGTCTGCAGGAATAGGAAGGAGCGAGGCCCTTCTCCCTCGGGCCTTGCCGCATCTCCTAGGGCAAAGCAGAAGTGGGGGTTACAGAGCCCCAGCCCCACCCTCACAAAGGTGAGAGTGCAAGATGGCAGCTTAATACCGAGTCCTGGGTAACCTTCTCTTCTTCCTGCAGGCCACCTTTGCCCCCGCTGACCACTCCGGGCAGCAGAGAGAGACCGAGAAGGCCATGAATCGGCTAGGCAAGTAGACAGTGGAGAAGACGGGGGTGGATGTGGGGAGGGACTGTCTCTGCATCTTGTTGACCTCTTTCCAGCCAGTTCTCTTTGCTGCTGAGTTGTGTTTTCTGCCTAGTGCTTCCATGGTGCCCACGTGTGATAGCGTGGCTGGAGCTTCCTTTAGGGAAGTCCTGACCTTGCGTCCAAACCCTTCCCTTCTGCTGAGAAAGGCAGCTTAGGGCAGCAGCAAGAGTATGGGGCTTTGGAGCCAGGCAACATTGTTTGCACTTTCAGCTCTGGCTCAGAGTCCTGGGCTCCAGTTTTGAGGCCTCAGATAAGTCACTTATCCTTTGTTTCTCTTTAAAATGGGGATAATAATGCTTACTTCAGAGGGTGGTTCTGAGGATCGGGTGGGAGGATCTTGAGCTGTAAGAACCACCAGCTACTGGTGCTCTTTAAATCTAAGTGAATTATAATTAAATACAATGAAAACCTCAGTTCCCAATTCGCATGAGCCACATTTCAGGGGCTCAGCAGTCACGCGTGGTTCCTGCTAGCTAGCCTGTTGGAGCACAGATGAGAGAATATTACTATCATCACAGAAACTCCCGTTGGATAGTGCTGGTCCGGAAGAAGCACCGTGCCCACCCGGACACGTAGGTCCGGTCATAAGCACTGACACTTGCTGAGTAAGGGCCAGGTACAGTTGCAAGTGTTTCTTTTCCCGTTCCCCCCTTTTTAAAACAACTCTCACAACAATCCTATTTTCATATTTACAGATGAGAAAACTGAGGGACAGAGTAAAAATTAAAAAAAAAAAAGTCAAACACATACAAAATGTACCATTTAACAGTTTTAAAGCCTACAGTTCAGTGGCATTTAGTCACAATGCTGTGTAACCACCATGGCTGTTTAGTTCCCAAACACTTTCAGCACCCCACAAGGAAACCCTGTACCCGATAAGTAGCCACACTCCCTTCCCCGAGCCCCTGGCGACCACTGATCAGCTTTCTGTATGGCTTTCCCGTGTCAGTGCAATGATATGCCATGTGGCCTCTTATGTCTGGCTTCTTTCACTCAGCATAATATTTCCAAGATTTGTTCGTGTAGTATAAATCAGTACATTCCTCTTTATGGCCGAATCCTCCCATCATCTGGATACACTACATCTTGCTTGCTTATTCATTCCGTGGATGGGCATTTGTTTCACTTGTTTCCACCTTCTGGTGATCGCGAACAGTGCTGTCACGGACGTTATTGTACCAGTCTTGTTTAAATACCTGTTTTCGATTCTTTGGGATGTCCGTTTAGGAGGGGAACCACTGGGCTGCGTGCTAGTTCTGTGTTTAAGTTCTCGAGGGCGTGGCCAAGTCCATTTCCGCTCAGTCACACAGTGACTAATCCGCACAACTGGCATTTGGACCGGGGTAGTCCGGCTCCAGAACCCGTGCCCCGAACTACTGCTTTTTCGCTTGTAGCTGCCATTATTATACAGTGTTAGTAGCACGGCTGTGTTGAGGCTAATTCTTTTCCCAGCTCTGACCTGGCTTCCCTATAGCATGGTATGCTGGGAGGGCCATTATCCTCTCCCAGACGTTCTTTCATTATTTTGAGACCTTTTGAAAATACGCCTTCCAGCCCTCCGCAGTACGGGGAGGAGGAGACGTGGTGGCTGTTTGTTGTCACTGGATGGGTTCCGCTCTTCTGCCTGCTTTCCTCCCGCCGTCCCCTTGTCCTTGCTCCTTGAGGATGAAGGGGGAAATAGAAGAGTACAAATTCAATTCAAGTTTGTATTGTGAAAGCTTGTCATTTTCCAGATGCCCTTTGCCTCAATTACCTGTAAACTACCTAAACATATAAACTGTGCTAGATTTGCTTGATTCCCTGTATGAATTACAAGACCTTGTTTAAGGCAAAACGTTTTACTGGGGGAAAAAAAAAAAGATCAACCCTTCTTCGAAAAACGTAAACAGAAGAACATTTTTTTTTTTTTTTTTTTAAGTGCTCAGGTGGCTAAGGAACTCTGTACCCTTGTGTTACTCTTGCTGTCTCAGGAGTCTGCCAGACATTTTCCAAGCACATGAGTAGGCCCTGTGTCGTTGCTAGTGGTTTTAAGACCTTCTTCCTTGTGTTGATTTCTTAGCCAGTGGAGCACAGAGCATCCCTAATGGTAGTCCTACCCACGGTGAGGGCACCCACTCGGAAGAGGAAGGCTTTGCTATGGATGATGAGGATTCGGATGGGGACCTGAATACCTGGGAGCTGTCAGAAGGGGTATCCGACTGTCCGCCCAAGGAACAGGCTGCTGATCTTTTTAACGAGGACTGGGACTTGGAGTTGAAGGCAGATCAAGGGAATCCATATGGTAGGTGTGGCGTTTCTGGGGTCCTAGACCAAGGTTTGGAGACCCTCCTACCAAATTACCCCAAAGGCAGACAGTTTGGAAGACGGACTCAATCTGTGAGCTTAGCCTGATACCTGTTACAGGGCTGAAATGTCTGTGACAGCTTCTCTTTCATATTGGGAAAAAAATGCAAATTTTGTAGTTGACTCTCTTAAAATATCTGTGTGAATCTAGCAGCTGCAGGGAGAAGTGCTGTCTTCTGCAGTTGCGGCCTCTGCACTGCTAAGGGCCCTCCCCTGAGAAGCACCAGTCGGGTGCCTCAGAACACACGCGTTTGCAGTCCAAGGAGGGCTCTGTGTGTGTGCTTTTGAACTGCAAGTCCCCTAGACACTTTTTGTATGTCTCCCCTCCCCTCCTACCTTTAATCTGTTTTGTTTTGTTTTTTTTAAACTGCTTGCAGATGCCGATGACATCCAGGGTTGCATTTCTCAAGATGTCAAACCTTGGGTGTGCTGTGCCCCGCAAGGAGACATGATCTATGACCCCAGTTGGCACCATCCGCCCCCGCTGATACCCCATTATTCCAAGATGGTCTTCGAAACAGGACAGTTTGATGATGCTGAAGATTGAGTCTGCAGCTTCTTGCCTGGTGGGTGGGCCTGCCTTCCAGATGAAGGTCTCTCTTCCTTTCATTGAGGTGAGAGGTCACATTTGAGGACCCATTCCCAGCGATCCCAGAGTCGGGAGCATAGACTGGTGTTAACTAAGACCCCAGTGTCCTCCAGTTCTGTTGTTGTTGTTGTTTTTAGTGAGCTCCTCCTTGGGACATGTGAGTGTTTGTGTCTGTGTCAGGAGGAGTTGTGTTCTTTATAAATAAAGGTAGAAAAAATTTGATATGCTTTTGTTTACTCCCCGCCCCCCCCCCCTTTTAATTGGATACTTACCAGCAAAGCTTTACTCCTTTAGTTCAAGTCCCTGGCTTACATTTTAAGGATTGGAGGTACTTGGACCCTTAAAACTACTCTGTGAAAGAAAATAATTTTTTGGCCAGAGATTTTCCAAGCACATGAGTAGGCCCTGTGTCGTTGCTAGTGGTTTTAAGACCTTAAGAAATGTTGGTGACTTTGTGGCTGATTTCTATTCCTGCTGATGAAAAATTGACCATTTACTTAGTAAACAAGCAAGCTGGAACATAAAATGGCAAATAAATTAAACCAGCAATTATATAGCCCTCAACTGGTATGAAAGGATTTTGAACCTTATTTTCTTTTCTTTAACCTTATTTTCCATTTAATTATTTGCTCTTTGTAATTACTATATGAAGTCACGATTTTTTTAAATTGCCTTATTTTATTTTTTAAAGATTTTATTTGTAAATAATCTCTACACCTGGGGCGCCTGGGTGGCTCAGTTGTTGGGCGTCTGCCTTCGGCTCGGGTCATGGTCCCGGGGTCCTGGGATCGAGCCCCGCATGGGGCTCCCTGCTCGGCGGGAGGCCTGCTTCTCTCTCTCCAACTCCCCCTGCTTGTGTTCCCTCTCTCGCTGTCTCTCTCTGTCAAATAAATAAATAAGTAAAATCTTAAAAAAAAAAAATCTCTACACCCAATGTGGAGCTTGAACTCACAACCCCAAGATCAAGAGTTGCATACTCCCCCTGATTGAGCCAACCAGGCGCTCTGAAATTGTGTCATTTTCGAGGTGAGGAAAAAAAGACTCAAAATGTTTTGACTTCTGCAAGATCCCAGAGCCAGGAAATGGCAGAGCCATGCCCTAACCCCACACGTGACTCTCAGGTCAGCTTTCCTTGGCTGCCCACCCCCTTGTGAGTACAAGCCTAGAGGTGGGTTCTGGGGGCTGTGCCTTGGCAGGTCTGTGATGCACCAGACTAAGTCGCCTTTGCCTCTCTGGCCGGCTCAGGGATTGTTTCTTACCTCCCTGCCTCCCTCTTGAAGCTGAGTCAAGAACAATTTCAGATCTGAAATCTGAGTCAACTCCATAGCTGTTAAATGAACATTTAACCATTTAAATGATTTTTCAGAGGCCCCACAAAGTGTGTGAGCAGGGCAGAACCTTATGAGGCAAAGCGGTGGCTTTCGCTGTGAGGGGCCTCATGACCCAAACTACCCTGGGAAGAAAAAATGTCCCCTTCCACCATCCTTGCTAAAGGGACAGTCATAGACCATATCACCACACTGCTCTGTCTTTCCTCCTCCTCCCAGTGCCAGAGCTGATTAGATCGGTGTGAAAATGAGCATTTCTGGTGTGAAAAGGTAAATTTGAGAAACTGAGCCAAGGAATGTCGGGGGCTTCAGGAGGACGGCAGAACCGCAGAATGCAAGGCTGTGCTGTTGACAGGCTGTGTTGGCCCATGTGTAAGCTGGAGCAGTGAGGTAGCTGAAACTGAGTAAAACTGAGTAAAGGCCCAAGTCGTAAGGTGGGAGAATATACGGATGTTGGAGGCTGGGGAGAAAACGTGGCACAGAAAGGCCATGTGCGTGAGAGGCTGAGCAAAGGAAGTTCACCAGGTCCTGCTGCTGTGATCCGAGGAGCAGCTGAGAATCTAGGACACTCTTGTTTTGTAGGAATTAATCTTTGCGGTTCCTCCTTCTGGTGGTTTCCGACAAAGCGGGTAGGAGGAGGGCAGTAGGGTCCACTGGAGGAAGGATGTCGAAAGTTGAGTATGTCGGGAGAACAAGAGAAGGAGGGAGCTTAGTCAGTTGTGATTCAAACAGTGTTCTGGTGCCCCCCCACCCCCCCACATTGGGTGATCCAAGCACAGTAAGGATGTAGACGGTAACTCTCCAGGCTCTGAACATCGGTTATCTTGAGGGGGTGAGGTGGGAAGTAAAGGGAAGAAAGTAACGAAACGGAAAAATACTAATGATATAGTAAGTGAAAATACATACTATAAAACTGCTCTGATAATATTGTAAAGATGAAAAAATTGCATATGCAAGTGATAAGGATTAACACGAACAAATGGAAACAGTTTGATTCTGTGATGGAGTTGCAGGCAGTTTGCTTTCGTATTTTTTTAAAAAGATTTTGTTTATTGGAGTGTGCATGAGCGGCAGCGAGGGGCAGAGGGAGAGAGAGAGAATTTCAAGCAGACTCCATGCTGAGCGCAAAGCCCAGCGTGGGGCTCAATCTCACCCTGAGATCATGACCTGAGCCAAAACCAAGAGTCGGACACTTAACTGGCAGAGTCACCCGGGCGCCCCTTGAACTTTTAAAAAGAAGAACTTTTAGAAAAGTCTTTGTGTTAAATTAGATTAGGGTTCAATTAGGATTCCTTTTCTATTTATTTACTTATTTATTTTTTAAAGATTTTTTTATTTATTTACTTGACACAGAGAGACAGCTAGAGAGGGAACACAAGCAGGGGGAGTGGGAGAGGGAGAAGCAGGCTTCCCGCGGAGCAGGGAGCCCGATGCGGGGCTCGATCCCAGGACCCTGGGATCATGACCTGAGCCGAAGGCAGACGCTTAACGACTGAGCCACCCAGGTGCCCCATCTATTTATTTATTTTTAAAAATACCATAGAGGAATAGAACAGAGAGAAATGTCCAGAAGCAGGGAGTTTTTCAACTGTGCTTTAATCCAAAAGCCTTCAATCAACGACCAAGTAAATTTTGTTCTCTCAAAACTAGAGTGTGTATGACAGATGAGTTTGTAGGATAAATTATTGGATAGACAAAATTGTGGTTATTTAAAAAATAATTGAATAAGGGCGCCTGGGTGGCTCAGTTGGTTGGGCGACTGCCTTCGGCTCGGGTCATGATCCCGGAGTCCAGGGATCGAGTCCCACATCGGGCTCCCTGCTCAGCGGGGAGCCTGCTTCTCCCTCTGACCCTCCCCCGCCTCATGTACTCTCTCTCTCTCATTCTCGCTCTCTCAAATAAATAAATAAATCTTAAAAAAAAATTGAAAAAAGGAAATAATTGCAATGATTTCTAACCAGTGTCCTATAACGAAGAATTGCAATTTTTAGGTATTCAAGAAAATGAAAGCAAAACAAAACACCAACAAAACTTCTATGTATTCAGATCTCTGAATGCCAAGCTGAGAAGTATCAATCTCATGGGGACATGTGAACTTGGATGTTGCTTGGTTTGGCCTTGTACTATGTGTAGGAATCCTCTCTGCCCACTTCTAGTCATGGGGAGCTCACTACCTCAGAAGGGGCCCGTCCACTGCTGGCTAGTGCTCCTTGTTAGAAAATCCTCCCTTGTATTAAGTTGGAATCTACCCATTTGGTCCTGGTCTGCTCTGTGGTCCTGTCTTTCAAATATAGGAAATGAGCATTCTTACCCTCCCTCCCTTCTGGCTTTTTGCTTTCTAGCTAAATAGTCAACAGACAATTGCGTTTATGTGTCTGGAATCAGACAGGGAGAGGAAGGGGGAGGGAGGGAGGGGAGGGAAGGGAATGTGGTGGGGATTTTTGAGGTTTTGGTAGGTGTTGTAGCATTGACAGAAGCCGAGTTTGTTCTGTGAGGGCTTGTAGTAAGGAGAGGGCCAAGGACAGGACCTTGCGGCGCATTAGCAGAGAAGGGATCGATGAAAGGATCGGATCCCAGAGCCAGGCCGTGGCAGGGAAGGAGGAGGAAAGCCAGGGCAATATAGGTGCCACATAAGCCAAATCTGAGAAGAAGAGAGTTTTAAGGAGGGGGGACGGTCATCTTTTATAGAGAGACACCAAGTAAGATGAAGGCTAAAAAGGGCTTTTTGGGATGTGGGAATTAGAAAACGTTCATATAATGTACTGACTTGGGGCAGGTGCGGGGTGGGAGCATGGGCATTTCAGGCTTAAACATTTCGGGGGATGCATGAGGCCGCTTGAGCTGCTGTCTTTGGCACTCTTGTTTTTCTTGCCTGGGGGGTGGGGTGGGGGTCGGGCAAAGGTTCCTTCCCGCCAGCTCCTCTCAGGATGAGATGTGAGCCGGCCTGGCAGGAGTCTGCAGAAGTGGGCAGAAGCCGCTGGAGAAATGTAGGTGCTAAGGAACTGTTAGAAGGAACAAAAGAGAAGCTTTTATTCTGACATTTCTTGCAAGCAGTATCACTTGCCAAGAAAAGAATCACAACTGACCACAGCAAAAGTTTTGAGTGAGGGAAAGGAGAGTAAATACGTGTTTCTCAAGTGACCGGATGACATTTGTGATACGCCTTTGTTTCTCTCACACCCTCTCTCCATGCAGGCATGCTGGTCATTGCCTTACTGGAGGCATGTGACGGGGTCAAAGACAACCAAGACATTTTTCTATCTTTTCTTTTAGAGAAAGCAACTTACTTTGTTTTTATATGTTTCTTTCTCTTTCCTTCCTTTTTTTTTTTTTCCCACTTGTAAAGAGGCAAGGGGATTTTGGACCAAAAGACTATGTGTCTTGAAGAAATTTGGAGGGAAAGAATGATCTTCCACCTCCCTCCCCCAAATCCCCTGGGTTGTGAGAAGAAAGATGGGAGAAGACATAGAGATCTGGGGATGCTAAAAGCAGATGGAACAGGAGTCCTTCCTGGTGTGTCCCTGGGAGTTAGGTCCTCAGAGAGTGATAGATGTTGGTGCTTCTATTTTGTTGTTGTTGTTGTTAAGATTTTATTTATTTATTTGACAGAGAGAGAGCATAAATAGGAGGAGTGGCAGAGGCAGGGAGCCTGATGTAGGGCTTGATCCCAGGACTCTGGGATCATGACTTGAGCCGAAGCCAGATGCTTTACTGACTGAACCACCCAGGCGCCCCGATGTTGGTGCTTGTAGGCAGTCAGGACCATCTTGCAAAGGATGCCCAGGCCTTGAGCATGCAGAGAAACCAGTGGACCCAGAGCGGCCACAGGACAGGGAGAACCATTGAAGATGGACATGGGATGACCTGATGCCCACCGCCCTCATTTGCCTTGGCACTGCATGAGGAAGTAAGGAGAACCCCAGAGGCCTTGGAAGGAAGCTCAGGGTCGGAAAGTAAGATGGTCAGAATGGTAGTTTTGCTTCTTGCACCCCCAAATGCAAGAGAGGCAAAATTAAGCTTAACAGATGAGAAAAAGTTACTTCTGTGGCAGGGGGACAGGTCATCAGCGAGGCAGAGATGGTGTACTTAAAGTATCATCATGGGTTGCTTAATACCAGAGTGCTGATAATTCTTTCTTTTCCTTTTTTTTTTTCCTATTAAAGATTTTATTTATTTGAGAGAGAGAGTGAGAGAGTGAGTGCGGGTGAGCATGAGTGGGAGCAGACAGAGGGAGAAGCAGACTCCCTGCTGAGGGGGAATCCCGACATGGGGAGACACAGGGCTCCATCCCAGGCCCCTGGAATCATGACCTGAGCTGAAGGCAGATGCTTAGCCGACTGAGCCACCCAGGCGCCCCTCTTTGTTTTTATTTTTCTATCTGGATGAAAACTTTTCAGTTTTTGTACTGTAGCAGAACAAACAGAACCATGCCATTCATAATTTGTATAAGTAATTTTGTGGGTTTTTTTTTTTTTTTGATGACTCCAGTATATTTCTGTTATGACTTTTTTCCCTTTGGGAAATTCTGGGGGGGGGGGAGGAATATACCCTTTCACTCTACCCCTAAATTAGTTTGGTTTAAGGTGGGGACAGTTTGGTCATCACGAGACCCCAGGAGGGTATGGTGGGTGGAGCTTCCCCAAGCTTTCCTCTTTTTTTCTTTTTTAAAAGATTTTATTTTTAAGTAATCTCTACACCCAACATGGGGCTTGAACTCACAACCCCGAGATCAAGAGTTGCACGCTCCACTGACTGAGCCAGCCAGGTGCCCCCCCAAGCTTTGCTCTTAAATGCCTGAATGGCTGGGTAGGTTGACTGTAGAAGCTGCAGGCGACCACTCTGTGTGTCAAAGTAACTGGCGGGGCTCCTCAAAGCTCGCCTGCCCTGAGGAAAGACGGAAGCACACTCATCAGCTAAGTAAATACCTTGGCACTACACTACCCTTGGTTTTCCAGAGTTTGCATTCTTGGATCCAACTTTTCAAAGATGGTTGGAATATGGAGAAAGAGAAAAACACCCTAAACCCTGGCCATAGCCTATCTGGATTCTGCCTCCCAATTCTCCCTACACAGACTCCCCATCCAAATAACTAAGAATGCTGGATCTGGAGGACTGTGTGTGTATGTGTGTGTGTGTGTGTGTGTACACGTGTGTGTGAGCGTGGCAGGCCAGGGAGAAGTGGGAGGGTGTAACAGGAAGGCGAGCGGCGGGGCTGGCTCCCACTTTGTTGACTTAGTGAGTCTGGCTGCAAAGCGAAGGTCTTTGGAAAGAATGGCCTCCCTACTTCTGGCAGTTTCTGCTGAGCTGGTTCCGGGACTGAGCTAGATCTTGCAGGTGTTTATGGGTAGATGGACAGTTCCCTTGGGTTCCGGGGCACCAAGGTTTGCAGAAAATCCACCAGGATTTGTGTTTGATAGTGGCCTGTGGAGTAAAACATAGGCATGGTTTCTGAAGAAGCTGTTTTTTTTCACCTTACAGGATTTTCTGGTGCTCCCCTTTGAGTCCAGAGAAATTTCCCCAGGAGGCACACTTCCATTTCTGACCATTGCAAGGTGCAGTTGGTTTTCCTTTAAAAAAAATTTTTTTTTCTGGTGAGATAATTTTGACTTAAGAAGCAATTTCCTCTGACCACTTCTTCGCTGTTCACAAATGTGGCAGATGTAAGTTAGAGCCATGTGTTTGGCAACTCTGGGCGGATGCGGGAATTTCTCCAGGCTGCTGCCTGTGGCCCTATTCCATTTCTCCAGCAGGTGGCAGTAAAGACCCGCTGACGCGCTGTCTTCCGCGTGGCCCACTGGGTGAGGGGCCCTGGAGGAGGTGAGGAGTGGCTCAGGGTTACCTTCCTGTTAGTGGGCTTCCCGCGCGTTGGCAAACGTACCCGTGAGTTCACGGGCAGGATTTACTCCTGATTTTAGACATGACATTTCTCAGAAAAGGTTATTGTGAAATCTAGGGTAAGGGTCGCCATTGCACCTACCCCAGAGGCCGGCTCATGCTTAGTATGTGAGTGCTTAGTATATGCTTGCTGATGTCAGCCAAAGTGTGCACATATGTGAAGGAAAGTAAAATGCATCTTGCATTTGACCAGATGATATATGAGGTGGTTTTCCTTATGAAGTCAGGCTATAAATCTCATTTTACAGAAGGAGAAGTTGAGGTTCAGGGAGGTGGAAAAATTGGCCAAAGGTCACAAGGGTAGGATCTGATCCCTCATCTGGGCTTCTGTGCTTGCTCGCCTAAGGTGGGAAACACTGCGATTTAGCGAACGTCTAGGACAAATTTCGTCGAAGAAAAAGCAAGAGAACGCAACGCAGGTTTGATCTTCACTCATCAGTTTATTTCTGAACACCTGCTATATGCTGTGTGCCGAGGCCGGAGGGGTGGGGGACCCGATGCCTGCTTTTGGCGCGGGGTTGGGGGGGCGGGCTCAGAGCCTAGGGGGTGGGTGGCGGCACATGAATACACCATTACGGGAGCCTGGGAGGACTGCATCCGCAGCGCAGCCTGCCGTAGGAAGCCAGAAGAAGGGCGGAGCCCTCCGAGGAGAGGGCCCTGGTGCTGAGTCCTTGAGGACTTGGCCAGGCAAGCGGTGGCGGGGATTGTCCAGGCAGAGGTGCTGTGTGTGCACAGGCCCCAGCTGGGAGAGGACTCACGTGTTTGGGGAACTGGACATGTTTGGGAGGGACGTGGTGAAGGTGATGTGAGGTGAGCCAGGGGCCCTGAAACCTAGGCCGGGGGGCTTAAGAGGTTTTCAGCAGGAATGAGACACTGGCAGACCTTCATTCCAAAGCTCCCTCTAGTTCCTGGTGGAGAACGTGGAGGTAGGGGCCAAGATGGAAGGCAGGGAGGTGTCTGGGGCCGTAAGCTAGTAAGAGGATGGTGACCTCAAGTAGAGTGATGGCTGTGGAGCTGGAGGGACATTGACACATTGGAAGGTAGAGCTGGCAGGAGTGGGGACAGAGTGAGGGTAGGGCGAGGGGCGGGAAGGAGTCTGGGAGGGTCCTGGAGTCCTGGCTTGGGCAACTGGGTGGATGCGGTGGGTTCTGTGTGAATGATCTTGGCAGTTCGTGAGCCCTTTCCCATCCAGTGTTTGTAGAGGAAGGTGCTCTGTGTTCCAGATGTTCACCTTTGTTCTCAGGGTTGGGAGGATGCCTCTGCGCTGTGCAGCCCTGCACCTTGAACATGGGACAGTCACGCCTTAGGGTACCCTCCCATCTTTCCTATGCTTTTCTCTCTCTCAGAGATCATCCCTCGGATGCTCAGGAGATGGTACTGGGGTGGACATTCTGGTTGCCTCTCCTGCATCCATCCCGCTCCACCGTAAGACCACCCCTTTCTTGTGCAGCCTGTGGACCTTGGGGAAAGCTAACCCCACCCCTGGACATAGGGGCGGGGCATGGGGTTTAGGCCTAAGTTAACACACATAATCAAATCTCCCATCCTCTGTGTTTGTCTCCTAGGCTGCCTAACAAATTACCATGAACCTGGTGACTTAAGACAAAAGAAATTTATTTTCTCACAGTTCTGGAGTCCAAAAGTTCAAAATCAGGTTATCATCAGGGCTGTGCTCCCATCAGAGGCTCTAGGGGAGATGATGTTCTTTGACTCTTTCAGCTTTTGGTGGTTGCCTGCCTGCCTTGGCTTGTGGCTGCTCACTGCAGTCATGGTCTCGTCTCATGTGGTCTTCCTCTCTGGGTCTGTCTCCCCTTCTGTCTCTGATAAGGATATTTGTCATTGGATTTAGGGCCCACCCGGTACTCCAGGATGATCTCATCATAAGGTCCTTAGCTTCATTGCATCTACAAAGACCCTTTTTCCAAATAAGGTCACGTTCACATTCACAGGTTCTGGGGTTTAGGAGAGAGGTCTATCTTTTTGGGGGGGGGGCTGCCATTCAACCCAATACAGCTCTGTGGATGGCAAGAAAGGATAAAATTGGGGCCATGATGACATCACTGAGCCCCCGTCAAGCAGTCCAGCAGCCTGCCTACTTCAGGACCTCTGGTTATGTTATTCAATTAAAGCTCCTTACCGCTCCAAGCCAATCTGATGGACCTTGTCCCCCGTCACTTGCTGCTGAATGTGCCCCTCTGGAGTTCTGCGTGTAGGCAATTGGGTGTGAGGGAGAGATCACGGCGATGGGAATTTTCTTCCGGGCTCTATTGTTGACTGTGTGACCTTGGGCAAGCGGCAGCCCCACGGACCGCTGGTTTGAATGTATAAATGGGGCCCTTGTCCCTGCAAAAGGCCCTTCAAAATGGAAGCCACTGTGGTTTCTGTTGTTAGGGCCTCTGCATTCCAAGAAAGACGTACTAGAACTGGAAAGGGGCCAGACAATGGAGCGACGAAGGGCTTTTCCCATCAGGGCATACTCTTCGGTTAGAATTCTTCAGCCTGGAAAGATGGAGCCTGAGGAGGAGGCGTAATCCCAGTCCTTTAGACGACAAGGCTCATTTACAAGGCGGGACAGACTTGTTCATTACGTCCCAGAATCCTCAGCAGCCGAGGGCACCACTCCTAACAGTTTGAGAAGCTGTTTCCGGGCAGGCCATAGGAAGTGCTCCTTTTCACGTCAGGGAGGTGAACTTGAGGCTCTCGGGCAGCCTGGTGTCATCCCCTGCAGTCAGGCGGGCCTGGCTTCCACTCCCAGCTCCAGCGCTGTGCGTGTGAGCAATCTGCTTTGCTCCCCGCATCTCGGATTGCTTACTGGTAAACTGGGGGCAATAACCGCTGCTTTACAGCTCCCCAGCTCTGACACACACGCGATCAGCTTCCTGCTTGTTCCCACAGGTGGCCTGACTGCAGACCCCCCCACTCCCCTCTGCCTCGCTCCGGCCACGTACGCGATTCTCGCCCACCTTTCCCTCGTTGTCTGTTTCCCCCTTCCTTCCGAGATTATTCTTGTGCGCACAAGAACCCTGATTGTCTCTCCCATCTGAAAACAACCCTCCCTCCGTCCCACTTCCCCTCGAGCTCCTGCCCACTTTGTCAGCCCCACTTGGCAGCAAAACTCCTTGGGAGAATTGTCTGTACTTGTCTCTTTTGATTAAGGAATCTTTGTAAGATGGACACACTCCTGTAACTACCATACAGGTTAAAGAAAAGGAATGTTACCAGCACCCCCAGGTGCCCTCTCCTCTTCCCACTCAGCTCTCTCTACCCTCCAAGGAAACCACTGTCGTGATTTAGAACACCATAGATTAGTTTTTTAGTTTATTGTAGTAAAGTACATATAAAGTTTACCATTTTAACCATTTTTTTAAAAAAGTAATCTCTAGGGGCGCCTGGGTGGCTCAGTCATTAAGCGTCTGCCTTTGGCTCAGGTCATGGTCCCAGGGTCCTGGGATCGAGCCCCGCATCGGGCTCCCTGCTCGGCGGGAAGCCTGCTTCTCCCTCTCCCACTCCCCCTGCTTGTGTCCTGTTCTCACTGTCTCTCTGTGTGTGTCAAGTAAATAAATAGAATCTTAAAAAAAAAAAAAAAGTAATCTCTGTGCCCAACATGGGGCTTGAACTCTTGACCCTGAGATCAAGAGTTGCGTGTTCTTCTGACTGAGCCAGGCAGGTGCCCACCAACCCCCCTCCATTTTAACCATTTTAACCATTTTAAAGCATACAATTCAGTGGCATTCAGTATACTCACAATGTGATGCAACCATCCCCATTACCGAGGTCCAGAACATCTTCATCACTTTAGAAGGAAACCCCACAGCCAGCAGCAGTCACTCCCCATACCCCATTCTCCATTTTCCTCAGCCCCTGGCAACCGTGAATCTGCCTTCTGACTCTATGGATCTGCCTATTTTGGACATTTCATATAGATGGAATCATACCATATATGGCCTTTTGTATCTGGCTTATTTTACTTAGCATGATGTTGTCAAGGTTTATCCATGTAGTAGCAGGTACCAGAATTTAATCCTTTATTATGGCTAAATAATAATCTCATATCACTATACCACATTTCTTCATCCACTCATCAGGTGATGGCCATTTGGGTCGTTTCTACCTTTTGGCAATCATGAGTAGCACTCACTGCCGTGAGTGTTCATGTGCAAGTTTTTTTTTTTTTAAGATTTTATTTATTTGAGAGAGAGAGAGCATGAGCAGAGGGAGAGAGGCAGAGGGAGAGGGAGAAGCAGACTCCCCGATGCGGGACTCAATCTCAGGACCCTGGGATCATGACCTGAGCCGAAGGCAGCCACTCAACTTACTGAGCCACCCAGGTGCTCCTTGTGTGCAAGTTTTTGTATAAACACGTTTCATCTGTTGTTGAATAAATTGGCCACATGTTTTGTATTCTCTTTCTGTCTGACTTTATACTCTGCCAAGATTATGTTCTGTGACCTGAGATTCATCCACATTATTGCAAAGCAGTAGCTTGCTTATTTGCATAGCCGGGTAATGTATCATTATGTGAAGATATCCCCATTTATTGAATCTACTTTTGATGGATTTTGTCCAGTTTTTGTACTTATTAGAGAGAGAGCGCGCACAAGCAGGGGGAGGGCCAGAGGGAAAGGGAGAAGCAGACTCCTTGCTGAGCAGGGAGCCCAACGCGGGGCTTGATTCCAGGACCCTGGCGTCATGACCTGAGCTGAAAGCAGACGCTTAACCAGCTGAGCCACCCAGGCGCCCCCCAAGGAGTGTTTGAAAGTTCCAGTTGCTCTGACATTTTCACCAACACCTGACATTTCCTCTTGAATGTTTAGTAGACATCTCAAACCCAGCAAGTCTCAAACGTAACTTCTTAGTGTGTCCTATAACCCTGCCCCCTATTCAGCTGACGGCAGTGTTGTCCCTTCCAGAAAGCTTGGAGTTATTGTGATCGTTCCTATTTTTGATACCTTACGTCCAGTGTCGGGAACCGATTTGGCTTCCAGACACATTGGAACTATGACCTCATCTTCCATCCTGCTATTGGCCTTGTTGGAGCCCCCACCATTTTTCATCTAGATGACTGGGAATACCTTTCTGTTTGGGTCTCCAGGCTTCCATTCCACATCTTCTGAGCATAGCAGCCAGGGCGGTCTTTTTTTTTTTTTTTTTTTTTTTAGAAATTGTGGTAAACTACACAGAACAGAAAATTTACCACTTTAAACGCACACGGTGCAGTGGCATTAAAGACATTCACAGTGTTGTGTGGCCGTCAGCACAGGGCGATCCTTTTAATATGTAAGTTAGATCACCTTACTCCTCTGCTCCAACTCCTTCCGGGGGCTCAACTTTGCAGAGAAAGAATCCATGGTTTTATGGTTTTACAGTTTTATAGCGGCCCACCAGGCCTTGGCCAACCTGGTCTCCTGTGACTTCTGTGACTTCATCTCCTTTTCCTTGGCTCTCTCCATGCCAGACCCTGAGGCCTGCTCATGTTCCTGGAACAAGCTGGGCATGGCCCTGCCTTAGGCCCTTTAAGCCTTGGAATGCTCTGCCCCTAGATATTCCTACAACCAACTCTCCTGCCCCCTTAAAGTTTTGCTCACTTGACTCGAGGACTTTTGCCCACTATATGAATTTAAATATGAGAGCTGGCTTGTGGTTCAAGGATTCTCTGGGTAAAAGTTTTTTTTTTCCCCCTTTCTACCCACTTCCAGTGTTTGTTTAACATGGGCAGTTTCCCTCACTGCTCTGTGGGGAGGGAGTTTTATTTCACGAGCTGATTGCTAGTCCACTCCTGTGCTGGAGATGTGGCCCAGCTTGACAGGAGGCTTTAGGTCAGATTCTCCACCTTGACTGAGCAAGGCTCTGTCTCCCCTTTCATGCGCTCTCCCCGGGGCCTTGAAAAGCCAAGCTCCAGGTTACTTGGCTTTGGCATGTTTCCTCAGGGAGAAAGCCAGTTTCCACATCCTGTCCGGGTTCCTGCTTTCCCTTCTTTTTTTGGCCTCTGACCCTTTCTGCCAGCTCACTTGGTGCCTTTAAAGGAGTGAAACATTCCATCCAGCACTTTTAGTGTTTCGGCAGGAAGTAGTTCAGAGTGTCTAGTCTGCTCTGTTGCCAGAACCAGAAGTGCATTAAATGTCAGATTCAGGAAGGCAGCACATTATAGGAGAAAAGACGGGGGTTCAGGAATCCTTGGTCCCGATCCCAGCCCTCAACTGGCTGTGATTTTAGACAAGTCACATGGACTCACACGGACCCTCTGGGCCTCAGCTCCTTCCTCAGAAGCATAGAGGCTGAAGGGTGGGTGGCCTCGTAGATTCTGTGACTCCGTGGTCCTGAGAGACTGTCTCTGTTTTGAGGGAGCACATGACCGGGGGTGGGGAGCAGAAGCTCCCACTTCAGGTGGCCTCTCTGTGTGCTCTCAGTGGGCTGCAGGGCCCTGGGTCTGGTTTCAAAGAAGAGATGACAAGTGCAGAGTCGGTGGTAAGAAATTTGAAATCAAGAACAATAGTCAATTCCTCACAGATCGGGGGAGGAGGATTTGGGAGATCAGGGGGAGACCAATTTATAGTCAGGGCCATTGTTTCTGGGTAGGTGGGTAGAATGGGGCAGGGGGGGACAAGACTCAGTAAGTCTGTGGGTGAGCGTCTGCCACTGGGCTGGTAACTAGGCCCCGCACTGAGAGGAGGCTCCTGAAAACAGAACCTTAGGACCTGGCCCACATCCCCCCCTTCCTTCCCTTCTGATACCTTGCATTCAATGCCAGGAAACTTTTCCCTCAATCCCTGAGTCCCTCTTATCCTTTGTCTTATATATATATATGTGTGTATCTATAAAATTTTATATTTTCTAGTTTTATATATAATTATATGGATTTACATAAATACCCTGATTTATATATAACTTCAATTAATAGACTTTATTTTTAGATTTTCAGAGAAACTGAGAAGACAGTTGAGAGAGTTCCCATATAACCCCACGCCTGGTTTCCCTCTTTACGAACAACTTACGTTAATGTGATACCTTTGTTGCAATGAATGAAGCGATGTTGACGCATTGTAATTAACTAAAGTCTATAGTTTATTTAGATTTTCCTAGGTTTTTTTTTTTTAAGATTTTATTTATTTATTTGACAGAGAGAGACAGCGAGAGAGGCAACACGAGCAGGGGGAGTGGGAGAGGGAGAAGCAGGCTTCCCGCCGAGCAGGGAGCCCGATGCAGGGCTCGATTCCAGGACCCTGGGATCATGACCTGAGCCGAAGGCAGACACTTAACGACTGAGCCACCCAGGCGCCCCAGATTTTCCTAGGTTTTGCCTAATGTCTTTTTCTGTTCCAGGATCCCATCCGGGAAACCACATTTACATTTAATTGTCAGGTCTTCTTAGGCTGCTGTTGTGGCAGCGTCTCCTTTTTTATTTGGTCTAATTTTTTTTTTAATTGCGGTGAAACACACAAAACACACAATTTAACCCCTTTTCAGCCTACAGCTTAAGTATATTCACACTGTGGAACAGTCATCACACTGTCCAACTCAGAACTTTGTCATCACCGCTGATGAAACTTTGTACCCATCGAACGACAACTCCCCATTTCCCCCTCCTCCCAACCCTTGGTAACCTCCATACTACTTCCTTTCCTTCTTTTTAAGAAAAGTTTATTTATTTCTTTTTTCACTAATCTTTACACCTGACATGGGGCTTGAACTCACGACCCTGAGCTCGAGAGTCACAGGCTCTGCTCTTCCGACTGGCACCCCCTGTACTGTTTTCTCTAGGAATTTGACTATTCTAGGACCTCATACTAGCAGCACCTTACGGCATCTGTCCTTTTTGTGACTTCCTGTTTTTGTTGACCCTGACGGGTTTTTTTTGCAGAACTGGTCAGGTATTTTGCAGGATGGCCCACTATTGAAATTGGTCAGATGTTTTTCTCATGAGTCTGGCTGTTCGAAGTATGGTTGTTACTCTGTGCCACACAAGATCCTATTGTGCTGGGCGCCTAGGTGGCTCAGTTGGTTAAGCGACTGCCTTCGGCTCAGGTCATGATCCCGGAGTCCTGGGATCGAGTCCCACATCGGGCTCCCCCTTCTCTGTGGGGAACCTGCTTCTCCCTCTGCCTTTGCCTGCCACTCCCCCTGCTTGTGCTCACTTTGTCTCTCTCTCTCTATGTCAAATAAATAAAATCTTTTAAAAAAAAAGATCCTATTGTGCTGAAGATTCAGGGATAAAAGCCTCGGGTCTTAGCTTATGCTCTTTTTACAAGGGACACTTAATCTCAGGGAATTTACTTACTTGTTAGAATCATGCAGTCGTTCAATGGTAAAGATGGCATTGAACTCATCCGTTTGACTTCAGAGCTGCACTTGCCCCTCCACTCCCTTTGCCTAGGCCAACCAGCGCCTGTGCCCCTCCCCCTTCTCGGGGTATTCACAATCGGGGGGACAGCGCGGGTCAGAGCTGGGCAGGCTTCCAGGTGCAGGGGAAGGGGGGCACCTCTACTTAACCAGCAGCAGCTCGCCAGTGGGATTTTTCTGGAGGTTTTCTTTTTAAATTCAAAATACTTTATATACACACGAGTGTATATAATGCATGGGGTCAGTTTAAAGAAAAATAATAAACATAAATACCCAGGTGCCCAGCACCTAACTTAGGAAAGACAGGATTTACAATACTTTCTACATGCCTTGTATGCTCCACATTCCACCCTTGCTACTCAGTACCCCTTGCAGGTGATCACCATCCCGGATTTTGTGTTTGCCACTCTCTTACTTGTCTGATTTTGCCACATAAGCCTGTGTCCCTAATCAGTATGTTGTTTAGTCTGGAGAGTTTTTTGGACTTATATTAAAAGAAATCACACTGGATATGTTTTATATATATGTATACATATATATATATTTAAAGATTTTATTTATTTGACAGAGAGAGAGAGAGCACAAGCAGGGGGAGTGGCAGGCAGAGGAGAAGCAGGCTCCCCACTGAGCGGGGAGCCCCATGCAGGACTCGATCCCAGGAACCTGGGATCATGACATGAGCTGAAGGCAGATACTTAACCTACTGAGCCACCCAGACGCCCCTGGATGTGTTACATTATGATTTGCTTTTTCTCAATGGGTTTTTTTTTTTTTTTTTACAATGTATTGGGCACCTGGGTGGCTCAGTTGGTTGGGTGACTGACTCTTTTTATTTTTTTTTTTAAGATTTTATCTATTTATTCGACAGAGAGATAACGAGAGAGGGAACACAAGCAGGGGGAGTGGGAGAGGGAGAGCCGGCTTCCCGCTGAGCAGGGAGCCGGATGTGGGGCTCGATCCCAGGACCCTGGGATCATGACCTGAGCTGAAGGCAGACGCTTAATGACTGAGCCACCCAGGCGCCCCTGGGCGACTGACTCTTGATTTTGACTTGGGTCATGGTCTCGAGGGGGCATGGGATGGAGCCCTGCATCCGGCTCCACCGCCTGCAGGGGGTCTGCTCAGGATTCTCTCTTTCCTTGCCCCTCTGCCCCTCCCCTACTGGTGTGTGCTCATGCGCGCTCTCTCTCTCTCTCTTTCTCTCAATAGATAAATGAATCTTAAAACCCCAATGTGTTTACAGTGTGATGTTTAACACTGTGTTTATGGCATTCACTCACAAAGTTGTGGCTTCTGCATATTCATGGCTATGTACTATTTCAGTATATATTTTCATGTCCATGGGTGTCTGGGCCATTTGCAGTTTTTATTTTTATGAACAGTGCTGCTATGAACATTCTGGGGCCCATGTGTTGGGAGAGTTTCTCTAGGTATATTATGATGAGCAGAGTTACTGTGTCATAGAATACATACCAGATAACACCAAACTGTCTTTCGAAGGCTTGGGTCCATTGTCACTCCTACCAGCAACGTGTGAGGGTTGCCCATAGTCCATATCCTCGGAGCTCTCTTTGGTGCTGGTCTGTCCACTCAGCTCTGCCCACAACTCAGATGCCTTCTGACCATACTCAGTCCTCACTCTGGTTTGGTCATCCCAAGGCTGACCTGGACTTCCTGTGTTCCCTGAGAGTTCGTCTTTTCACATGTTGTTTGTTCAGCCTCTGGGTCCAGGCACAGAGCCCCTGGATTCCGGGTCCCAGCAGGACCCTATGGCTCCTGGGGAGTCTGGGAGGTAAGACCTGACTTTCTCTTGCCAAGCCAGGTGGCACTGGAATTTTCCAACAGTGTTGTCTCTCCACACACCCAAGAACCAGAAATCCTGAAAGAGAGCTCTAAGGGCTTTTCTTGAGGCCTTTTTGGCAGGTTAGCATGAACACTCTCAGCACTGGGAGGAGGACGTGACATCTGTGCTGGCCCCAGGCCAGGCCACATGGACGTCTCCCTGCACAGTGCCAGCTCATCCAGCCTCGGACCTAAGGTGTGTGAGTGTGCACAGAGCTGGCCCTGCCCCGCCTGGACAGCCCCGGAGCCCACCTCCTACTGCATTCACCTACTGCCAGATTCTTCTTTTTTGGCAGTGGCTGTGCTGGGGATGGTGCCCAGTGTTCCAGGCTCGGAGTGTCTGCGATTTCCTTGTCGTGGGGAAGGCTCAACAGGTGCATCATGGGTACTGACATAGGCCAACTTGGGTTAGAATCCTGGTTCTATCTCTTACCAACTGTGGTATCGTGTGCTGGTGACTTAATCTCTCATAGCTGCTGTTTCCTCATTTATAAACTGAGAACACCATCTATGTCTACAGGGTCATTAAATGAGAAAGAGTATGTAAAGCATTAACATTCTCCCTGGCACTCTGGACCCTAAGAACTGTTTTGGGTGGGAAGAACTGGGTTTGAAGCCAGAAGGACCTGAGTTTGGTCCTGATGCTGTCACCTCTTTGTTGTATCATTTAGCCTGTCTGAGCCTCAGTTTTCCCCATCTGCAAAATGGTGATCCGAACTTCTACTTCATTGGATTAATTGAACTAAAATATGTCACCATCCCTTGGCAGAAGGGGTTGCTTAGTAAATATCAGTGACTGTCATTACATGAGATGGAAGGCTTTTGTTTTCACTAATGGGACATAAGAGACTCAGTGACACAGAGAGTAATCATTTCCTGTGGAACACCCCAGACGTCAGATTTTTAAGTATTTATAAATATATTATTTAAAAAAAAATATATAAACGTTTTGGAAAAGAAAAAAGGAGAAAAACCCCTAGAATTCCCCCAAGATCCTACTACCTGAACACACGTATTGTGACCATGTGGTGTCCTTCTTTCCAGGGCTTTTTCATGGGGTTTAATGAAGTGGTTGTAATTGTCACTTATATGCATGTCTGTATTCTTTTTCCCTTGATGTGCAAATACTGTATCACAAACATTTTCCCATGTTGCTATATGTTATTCATAATTGTAATTTTTTAATGGTTGCATACCACTCTTAAGTAAGATCTTTTAACATAAACTTCTCCAGTATTTCAGGTTTTTTCCTAAGGATTCCAGAAGTCAAATCACTGGGTCACCTTTTATGGCTTCAGATTCATATAGCCAAATTGCTTTCCAAAAAGATGGTATCAATTTGCAATGCAGTAATGTCTGATAGAGCTCATCCAACTGCATAGTCATTGGTATTGGGTATTATAAATACAGTTTTCTTTTGGCTGATTTATGAACTATGTCTTGTCTTTATTGGCAGTAGTTGCCAAGCTGGAGAAAGTAAAAAGGACTTAAGAAATCACAACAAACTTCATTAATGCAGAATCATGGCATCAAAAAGAGCTTGAGTGGCATACTAACTTCTTGTCTCTCTGATTTTACCCTCTGCATTTAGACTGCAAAGATGGATGGATACTATATTTTAATTTAACATTTTTTTTAAGATTTTATTTATTTGACAGAGAGAGACACAGCGAGAGAGGGAACACAAGCAGGGGGAGCGGGAGAGGGAGCAGCAGGCTTCCCGCGGAGCCAGGAGCCTGATGTGGGGCTCGATCCCAGGACCCTGGGACCATGACCTGAGCCGAAGGCAGACACTTAACGACTGAGCCACCCAGGTGCTCCAAAATGTGATTTTTTAAAAAAGATTTATTTATTTGAGAGAGAGAGAGAGCAAGAGCATGAGCAGAAGGGGTAGAGGGAAAGGGAGAGGGAGTCTCAAGCAGACTCCACACAGAGTGTGGAGCCTGACTCGGGGGCTTGATCTCACAACCCTGAGATTAAGACATGAGCCAAAATCAAGAGCCGGATGCTCAACCCATTGAGGCACCCAGATGTCCCGAGTAAAATGTGATTATTAAAGACACTTTGGAAACTACAGAAAAAGTTGAAAGATAAATCATTCTTAGTCCTAAGGTTAACATTTTGATACATTTCCTCTTTTCTTCCAGTTTTTTTTCTCCAATTTTTTCCCTTTTACATAACTGAATATACTATAGGTACAATTTTTAACTTACCTTTCTCACTTAACAGTATAATATAGGTATTTATCTATGTAACTATAAACATATATAGACATCTTTTTTATATCTCATGTATTTTATTTTTGTCTTTATTTTTAATTATTTTTGTATTTCTTTAAGATTTTATTTATTTATTTGACAGAGACACAGCAAGAAAGGGAACACAAGCAGGGGGAATAGGAGGGGGAGCAGCAGGCTCCCCGCTGAGCAGAGAGCCCGATGCGGGACTCGATCCCAGGACCCTGGGATCATGACCTGAGCCGAAGACAGACGCTTATTGACTGAGCCACCCAGGTGCCCCAATTATTTTTATTTTTTTAAAGATTTTATTTATTTATTAGAGAGAGAGAGAGAGAGCATGAGCAGAGGGAGTAGCAGAGGGAGAGGGAGAGGAAACCAATCTCCAGCAGACTTTGTGCAGAGCACGGAGCCCCACGTGGGGCTGGATCTCACCACCGCAAGATCATGACCTGAGCCAAAACCGAGTCGGAACCTTAACTGACTGCACCCCCCAGGTGCCCCTTGTCTTTTTTTTATAAAAGGAAATACATACTCATGATTTTTAAAAATTTGCATAGTGCCGGGTGTACAATAAAAAGTCTCTTTGCCGCCCTTGACCTCAGTCCCCCTCCGAGAGGAATCATTGTCATTGCTTGCTTGTGTATTCTGAGAAAGTCTATGCATATGCAAAAAAAAATGAGCTTTTTTTCCCCTACACAAATAGTAGAATACCAGACATATTGTTTTGCCCCTTGCTTTCTTGATATTTTTCGCTGAATATATCTTGGCAATCATCCCACAAAAGCACATGTGGTTTTGACATGATCTTTCTTTTTAACAGCTACTAATATATATATTGCATGGATGTACCATAATGTATTATCCAGTCTCCTATCGAGGATTAGTCCTTCCTCTTGTTCTTATAGACAAGTGTTCCAAGCAACAGACTTACTCTTCATGCACATGTGTAATATCTGTAGGATAAATTCCTGGCAGTGAAATTTTGCCAAGTCAGCAGATTCGTTTTAAAATGTATACTTTAGGGGCACCTGGCTGGCTCAGTTGGTAGAGCATTCGACTCTTCATCTCGGGGTTGTGAGTTTGAGCCCCACATTGGACGTAGAGATTACTGAAAAATAAAATCTTAAAAAAATATAAAATGTACACTTTAATTTTTGATAGATACCATCAGGTTACCTTTCATAGGAGTTGTACCGATTAAAACTCTACCCAATAACATATAAAAGTACCTGTTTCCCCATACCATCGCCAGCACAATGTCAAAAATGCCTTTGATCTTTGACAAACCGAAAGTCAAAAACAGTATTTCAATTTTACTTTAATATACATTTTTTTCTTATAAGAAAGCCTGAATAACCCTTCAGAGCTGCTTATCTTTTGTTTTCTGAACTGACTAGATACCATTTTTAATTGCTGAAAAATATCCCGTGGAGAGGATTCACTGTAATGCATCTAACCATTCCTTTGTGTTGTTCCTAAATTTTCACTGTTATAAATGATACGATAGTGAACAGCTTTTTTGCATTAAGTTCCTTTAGCATTCTGTATTGTTTTCTTAGAATGAATTCCTGGAAATGAAATTTGTGGGTCAAAGGGTATTGGCATTTAAAGACATTGCTCCTGGAAAGGCTTATGCTAGTTTGCAACCCCCCTAACAATGGACACGTGTGCCAACTCACTTTCCCATCACCAGCATCAGCTTACCATATTTAAAGGATCTCTCAGGACGCAGCTTCTGAAGACCTATTGTGTGCTCTAACCCAGCGTTAGCCTAACTTTAAAGCCAGGAGACTTTTTCCCCCTTTGTATCACGAACCAAATCCTTCCTTGTCAAACTGGGGCCCAGCTTTGTTCTGGAAGAACTCAGAGTTCTGCATCAGAGATATCAGTGTCTATTTTCCTCTCTTTGTAAAACCCCACGGCCAGGCTCGTATGAATCACTGTGGAAGAAAAACATTGCCATTGTTCCAAGAAGTGCTCAAATGCTTCTGGACTGGCTTACCAATTGGAATAGATTGCCTATGGCCCAGGAGGCTTGGGGGCAGCACAGGATGCCTGGCTCTGCCCAGGGAGGTGCTGTTTGATTCCCCCTCTCTCTGGGTGTGGCATAGTCAGTGAGGGTGACCCCGGGCCAGGTGTCCTGTGTGCTGGGCCGCATCAGAGCAGGTGTCGCCTGGAAGAATAGACATTTGCTTTTATCTGCTCAACATCTTTTTCCTCTTTTGATAATAGGGGCTTCTCTCACTCTTGCAAATTACTGTACTCTGATCTAGCCTTGGCCTGTTAGGATCCCCCTTCCTCTTGCCCTGGACCCAAGAAGGACCAGTCACAGTCCCTCTGGGATTTTGACATGTATGGATGCTGGGAGAAAGAAACTTTGTTTTCCCATGAAATTTGGTAATCTGGGATGCTTTAGGCTTAAGGCTGCTGGTGGTCCTCTTTCCCTCCATGCAGCAAATGCCATCTGCAGTAGAAGCCTGGGAGTATGGAGCTCAGGAAAGACACGAAGAGATGAGGGAGGAGGGGCGGGAAGAGCCTGTCCTCACGCCAGCCATTTGAGTACCTGTCTGAACTGGATTTCTTTCCGCGTGTACCATGGAAAAGCTACAGTTCACCAGGAGAGGCCAGAGAACTTACATCTGAGAGGTGAGCAGAGAGTTCTAGAAGAGGGAGCTGAGGGCTGGTACTCGAGGAAGATATCGGTTGTCAGATTCAAACATCTCAGCTGTGTGAGATGACAGTCGGGATGGGGCAAGGTACGAATTGGTGGCCGGGAGTCTGAGAAGCAAGTCAGGAAGTACAAAGCCAGAGAGATGAAAGAATTGGTTGCATTCATCTAGGCACAAGATGGCCTTGAGCCACGTTTGCAGTGGGAATGACAAGGAAGGAAGCCGCGATCGTAAGGAGAATTGCAAAGAAAGAATCAGCAGGACTTGGTGACTGACTGGTAGCCTGTATTAGTCCGCTCGGGCTGCCGTAACAAAATAGCACAGACTGGGCTGCTTCAACAACAGAAATCCAGTGGCAGAAGTCCAAGATCAAGGTGCCAGCCGCGTTGTCTCCTGGTGAGGCCCCTGTCCTCATCTTGAAGATGGTGCCTTCTGGCTGTGTGCTCACTTGGCCTTTCCTTTGGGCACGCGTGGGGAGAGAGAGAACTCTGGTGCCTTTTCCTCTTCTCATAAGGACGCGGGTCCTATCAGATCAGGGCCCCACCCTTGTTAACTTGACCTCCATAAAGGTCCTATCTCCAAATACAGTTATGCTGGGGGTGAGGGCTTTGATGTATGAATTTTTGGGGGCCACAACTCAGTCCAAGATACTAACCAATTAGAAATAAGTTTTTGGAGCAGGATGACTGATTTGTTTGGTTTTTTTCTTTCTTGTGCTTTGAAAAGATATTTGTAATCACGGGTACATGTGACTTAAAAAATTCTGTTCTTGGGGCACCTAGGTGGCTCCGTTGGTTAAGTGGCTGACAATTGGTTTCAGCACAGGTCATGATTTCAGGGTCCTGGGATCGAGGCCCACATCAGGCTCTGTGCTCAGTAGGGAGTCTGCTTGAGGATTCTCTCGCCCTCTCCCTGTGCCCCTCCCCCTGCCTGTGCTCTCTCTCTCTCTCTAAAATAAATAAATAAATCGTTAAAAAAAATCAGTTCTTTTCACTTATCATAATATAAGCATTTTCCCGTATTGCTATGTAGTGTTCATGACCATCAGTTTTGAAGGCTATGTTGCATTCCTGGTGGTACCCTATTATTTTTCCTCATCTTTATCTGAACCAGTTTCCCCTGGGTAGCCATCCAACGGCAAGCCCTGTCTATTCTTCCTTTTATCAAGCTCCTTGTCTCCATTGCTTTCTCCCTTATGGCCAACACCCTGCCTTAACGTTGGATTACTGCATACCAGGGGCTTCCTCGCTGGTCCGGGGGTCATTCTGCCCTTCACTGGGCCCACTCCTCCCACCCAACACAGAGGACACAAGTGAATGCTGTGTTTTTCATGTCCCTCCTCTACCTTAACATTAACTGGATGATAAAATCCAAACTCTTTTGCTAGGCATTAGAAGTCTTGCACCATCTAATATTAACCTAACTTGGTTACCGCTCACCCACTGTTTCTGTATGAACTTTTTCTAGAATCTGATAGGCCCCTGACTATCGATCCAACATTTCCTGTCATTCCCAGCTCATTTACTTTGTTTCATCTAGGTGTCCTTCTTGTTTATCCAGCTCTGTTCAGGTTGGTTTATTAAAACATATCTACCTGCATATTTGATTTTCCCACTAGACCATGACGTCCTTGCAGGTAAGGACTATGACCGACTCATTTCTGTAATTTAGGTGCTGGCAGACAGCCCGGACTCAAATCCTGGCTCTGTCATATACAAACTGAATGACCCTGGACAAATCACTTAAAATCAAGCATCAGTTTCCTCATCTGTAAAACTGGGAAAATAATAGCACCTAATTCATACGGCTATTGTGTATAATGTGCATTATGTATGGTTATATATAAAAATTACCTCACAGAGACCCAGGACAGTGATGCTTTAATAAATCTTACTGGTTTCCAAGCTGATGCTGATTAGCACTCTGGAAATGTTTGTTGAATGAATTTCAGACTTCGCTCCTGCGCAGACAAAAAGGAACAATTGCTTCACTTTCCCGTGATCCCTGGCCTCCTCTCTAGAACCTCCTGGCAAACATGCCCACCATCCAGCCCTGACTCAACAAAGCAAGAAGCCTCAAATGCTAAGGAGCCTCTCCTGGCAGCTTGAGTGGGTTTATCTTCAAGGCCCCCAAGCTTCTTCTCAGGAACCAGCTTCATGGGGTTTGACTGACCTTTCCAAGTAGGACACCCTGACTCCCTTGGGCTGGTGCCCTCCACGAGAATCTGCAGGAGCCAGCGACGGGTTTCCTGCCCACAGCCAGGACCCCTGCAGCGCCTCTGATCAGGCCTGCCTCTAATGTCCAAGGGGCCCACGGCGAGAACTCAGAAGAGGGCCCACAGACGGTAATCCGTCCGAATATTTAGAAGTTATGAATCAAATGAACAAAATGTTCAATGTGTTCCATCCTTCTACCTTAACAAATGTACCTTCATAATGACAAGGTTAAAAAATATGTGTAAATATGTGTAAAGATATGTGTACAGCCATGTCATTCCTAGTACTGAAAGTGGTATAACTGTGACCATAATTGTTTCTGTCTGGGTGCTCTGTAGATGGGCCAGCGATGTATGAATGAATATAATAAAAACATTAAAAATTAAAATTGTTTTTATGTATGTTTTAAAAGAGTTAATTTTGAACATTTTAGAGGAAAACTATATTAAAATTAAAAGATATCCATGGGGCGCCTGGGTGGCGCAGTCATTTAAGCCTCCGACTCTTGGTTTTTGGCTCAGGTCATGATCTCAGGGTCCTGGGATGGAGCCCTGTGTCAGGCTCTGCGCTCAGCAGGGAGTCTGCTTGAAGTTCTCTCTCTCTCTCCCTCTGCCCTCCCTACCCTGTGCATGCTCGCTCTCTCTCTCTCTCTCTCTCTCTCAAATAAATAAATAAATAAATCTTAAAAAAAAGATATCCATGAAATCCCCATTTTTTAGATTTTCTTTAATGTGTTTTAAAAGGGTTTATAATTTTCTCCATAAAACACTTACATAGTTTTTGTTAGATTTATTCATTTCAGTTTATATTTTTGGCATGATCTTTTCAAAAATTACTTTTTTTATTTGTGGCTGATTATAGAAATTCATTGACTTTTGTATATTGATTTTTTAATTCAGCAACCTTGCTAAACTCTCTTATCAAAGCTAGTAATTTCTCTATAGATTTTTGTGTTTTCCATGTAGCAGTTATATACAAATAATGAATGTTTTATTTGTTTTTTTAAATCTTATACCTTCATTTCTCTTCTCTTCCTCCAATACAATGTTGAATGAAAATATAAGCAGTTACTTTTTTGGGGGGGTCTCAAAGGGAAAACATTCAATGTTTCACTCTTAATGGGATTTTTGCTGTCAGTTTTCTGTAGAGACCTGGTAGGAGGCTAAGGAAATTCTGCTTCTACCTTTGTAAGGATTTATTTTTGTAAGGATTTATTTTTACATTTATTTTGTCATGAATGGATATTTAAATTTGTGGAAAATGTTTTACTTTACTGAGATGCTCATGTGATTTTTCTCCTTTAATCTGTTAATTATAGGAATTGGTTTTCTAACATTAAAACAATTTTGTATTCCTGCAACAAGCACAACTTGGTCACCACTGTTTTATGCATTGCTAGAATTTGTTTACTAATTTTTATTTTTATTATTTACTTTTTCTTTCAAGTTCTTATTTAAATTCGTTAGTTAACATACAGTGTAATATTAGTTTCAGGTGTAGGACTTAGTGATTCATCACTTACATTCAACACTTAGTGCTCATCACCAGTTCCCTCCTTAATCCCCCTCACCCATTTAGCCTATCCCCCAACCACCTCCCCTGCCACAACCCTCAGTTTGTTCTCTATAGTTAAGAGTCTGTTTTATGGTTTGCCTCTCTTTCCCCTCGCCCCCATGTTCATCTGTTTTGTTTCTTAAATTCCATGTATGAGTGAAATCATATGGTATTTATCTTTTTTCTGACTGACTTACTTTGCTCAGCATAATACTCTCTAGCTCCATACACATCCTCACAAATGGCAAGATTTCATTTTTTTAAAGATTTTATTTATTTATCTGAGAGAGAGAGAGCATGAGAGGGGGGAGGGTCAGAGGCTTCCCGCGGAGCAGGGAGCCAGATGCAGGGCTCAATCCCAGGACCCTGGGATCATGACCTGAGCTGAAGGCAGACGTTTAATGACTGAGCCACCCAGGCAACCCTTCATTCTTTTTTTTTGGCTGAGTAATATTCCATTGGATACACACACACACACACACACACACACACACACACACCCCACATCTTTATCCATTCATCAATTGATGGACATTTGGGCTCTTTCCATAATTTGGCTATTGTTGATAATGCTGCTATAAACATTGGGGTGCATGTACCCCCTTTGAATCTGTATTTTTGTATCCTTTGGGTAAATACCTAGTAGTGCGATTGCTGGGCTGTAGGGTAGTACTATTTTTAACTTTTTGGGGAAACTCCATACTGTTTTCCAGAGTGGCTGCACCAGTTTGCATTTCACAAAGATTGTAAGAGGGTTCCCCTTTCTCTGCATTCTCACCAACATCTGTCATTTCCTGTGTTATTAATGTAGCCATTCTGACAGGTGTGAGGTAATACCTCATTGTAGTTTTGATTTGTGTTTCCCTGATGATGAGTGATGTTGAACATCTTTTCATGTGTCTGTTGGCCATCTGTATGTCTTCTTTCGAAAAATGTCTTTTCATGTCTTCTGTCCATTTTTTAACTGGATTATTTGTTTTTTGGGTGTTGAGCCCTGTCTGGGTGCTCTGTAGATGGGCCAGCAATGGCCCATCTACAACAACAAAAAAAATTTTTTTTTTTAAAGGATTTATCTATCATCTATCTATCTATCTATCTATCTATCTATCTATCTATCTATCTATTTAGAGAGTGCATGAACAAGGGGAGGGGCAGAGGGAGAGAGAGAGAGAGAATCTCAAGCAGACTCCCCACTCAGTGTGGAGCCTCATGCGGAGCTCGATCTCATGACCCTGAGATCATGACCTGAGCCAAAATCAAGAGTTGGATGCTTAATCGACTGAGCCCCCCAGGCCCCCCTGGGTGTTGTTTTGTAAGTTCTTTTTTTAAATAATTTTTTATTGTTATGTTAATCACCATACATTACATCATTAGTTTTTGATGTAGTGTTCCATGATTCATTGTTTGTGCATAACACCCAGTGCTCCACGCAGAAGTTTTATAAGTTCTTTATATATTTTGGATACTAACCCTGTATCAGAGATGTCATCTGCAAATATCTCTTCCCATTCCAAAGGTTGCCTTTTAGTTTTGTTGGTTGTTACCTTTGCTGTGCAGAGGCTTCTTATCTTGCTATAGTCCCAATAGTTTATTTTTGCCTTTGCGTCCCTTGCCTCAGGAGACATACCTAGTAAGAAGTTGCTATGGACGATGTCAAAGAGGTTGCTGCCTGCGTTCTCTTCTAGGATTTTGATGATTTCCTGTCTCACATTTAGGTCTTTCATCCATTTTGAATTTATTTCTTTGTATGGTGTAAGAAAGTGGTCCAGTTTCATTCTTTTGCATGTTGCTGTTCAGTTTTCCCAACATCATCTATTGAAGAGACTGTCTTTTTTCTATTGGATATTCTATCCTGCTTTGTTGAAGATTAGTTGACCATAGAGTTGTGGGTCCTGCTAATCTTTAAAAAAGCATTTTGCATCTATGTTCATCAGTGAAATTGTCTCATAATTTTTCTTTATGCTCTGTCCTTGTCAGTTTTGGTATTAATTTTATGCTAGCCTCATAACATGAATTGGGGAGTGTTTCTTCCTTTACTATAATTTGAAAGGATTTGTGTGATATTGGAGTAATTTGTTCCTTGAATTATTGGTAGAAGTTACTAGTGAACTGGTGTTTTCCTTGTGGCAAAATTTTTAACTGCTGATTCAATATCTTTAATGGTTATAGGACTACTCAGTTTTTAATTTCTTCCTGAGCCAGCTTATTTTTATAGGAATTTATCCATGTTTTCTGAGTTTTCACAAATTTATTAACATAAAATGGTTTATAATATTCTCTATTTTTTCAGTCTATATTACGCCTTCGGTTATGTTTTTCTTGGTCAATATTGCCAAAGCTTTGTTAGTATTATTGATGTGTTAAAAGAATCAAATACTGGTTTTGTTTATGTGCGTTTATTTACTATTTCATTATTCTGTGCTCTTATTTTTATTATTTTCTTCTTTACAACTTTCTTTGTGTTTGTTCTATTAGTTTTTCTAGTGTGTTTTTTTCCCTTAATATGTAATAAAAGCATATAAAAGTATACATTTCCCACTAGCACAGTAATGGTTTAGCTAAACTCTGTAGGTTTTGTTTTTTTTTTAAGGTTTTATTTATTTATTTGACAGGAAGAGACACAGTGAGAGGGAACACAAGCAGGGGGAGTGGGAGAGGGAGAAGCAGGCCCCCTGCTGAGCAGGGAACCTGACATGGGGCTTGATCCCAGGACCCCGGGATCATGACATGAACCAAAGGCAGACGCCTAACGACTGAGCCACCCAGACGCCCCTAAACTCTATATGTTTTAACATATAGTACCTTTGTTATTTAAAAATATAATACATATTTTAAAATTTCCACTGATTTATTATTTAAGCTATGACTTTAAAAAATGTGATTTATTTCCAAACACATTTTTTTTTCTAGTTTTCTATTTGTAACTGACTTCAAATTTAATTGTATTGTGACCAGAAAAAGTGGTCTATAGGATACCTGGGTGGCTTAGTCGGTTAAGCGTCTGCCTTCAGCTCAGGTCATGATCTCAGGGTTCTGGGATCGAGCCCTGGGTCAGGCTCCCTGCTCAGCCAGGAGTCTGCCTCTCCCTCTGCCTCTGCCCTTCTCCCTCCCTTACCCCTGCTCGTGCGCTCTCTCTCAAATAAATAAAATCTTAAAAAAAACCCCATAAACATCTTATATAAAAGATTTCCAAACTGTTTTCTAAGGAGGTTACCATTTTACATTCTCATCCCCATTGTGTGTGACTCTCAGTTGCTTCACATCCCTGTCAACACTTGGGACACTTTAATTTTAGCCATTCCAGGGGTGTGTAGTGGTATCTAATTGTGGTTGTAATTTGAACTTCCCTAATGACCAATGATGTTTAGTACCTTTTCATGTGTTTATTTGCCATCTATATATTTTCTCTGGTGAGGTATGTCTTCAAATCTTTTGCCAATCTTCCAACTGAATTGTTTGTCTTCTTATTATTGAGTTATAAGAGTTCTTTATATATTCTGTATATAAATTCTATGTAATATTCTGCATATAATATATTCTCATTATATGTACATTATATATTCTAGATACAAGAATTTTGTCAAACTTTGTCAAATGTATCTATATTTTAAATTAAAAACATTTGTTTATTTTTAAAATTTTATTTATTTATTTGACAGAAAGAGAGCACAAACAGGTGGAGGGGCAGAGGGAGAGGGAGAAGCAAACTCCCCGCTGAGCAGGGAGCCCAATGTGGGGCTCGATCCCAGGACCCTGGGATCATGACCTGAGCCGACGGCAGACGCTTAACGACTGAGCCACCCAGGCGCCCCCTAAAAAACATTTTAAAGAAGATTTTATTTTTAATAATCTCTACACCCAACGTGGGGCCCGAACCCATAACCCTGAGATCAAGAGTCACACACTCCATGGACTGAGCCAACCAGGGGCCCCTCAAATATATTTTTTTGCCAATAGTCTTGCTGCCACTGTGGCAGTGCGACTAGTTCTCATCAACGACATGTGAGTGGAAGTGATGTGTGCTGCTCGGGGGTCAACTTGTAAGAAGCAGTAGAGCTTCTCTGCTTTTCTGTGATCTTTCCATCGGCTGTGAAAAGAGCCCAGGGGATGGTGGACCCACAGGGGGAAGAAGCTTGGGTCCCTGCCTGTCCACTAGAACACTGCAATGAACTGTAGTGAGAAATAACTTTCTATCCTGTTTAGCCACTGGCATTCCGAAGTTCATATGTAACAGTAACTAGTGTTCTCCTAACTCAGAGAATGCACCTGCCTTCTTTGGTATGGTTGGAGACTAAACATGAATTTGTAATCAGAATGACGTAGGAGACTTCTTTTCAACAAATTTTTGTGTGAAGAGGCCATCTGAAGCTACTTCCAGAATCTGTTCTTTGCATTAGGTCAGTTTATTTCTTAAGGAATGACATACTCATGTAAACCTTTTTACTCAGTCTTTCAAGTGTTTCTTCATAACGGTGAGAGAGAATTTGCTGAGTTATTTGCAAGAGTGCACAACCAGGTCTGCCAGTGGAAGGGTTTGCAGTTTTTGCTCGTTGGTCAGATCAGTGGCGTTGCTTCTGGGGGACCAGAGGGGCTGGGTCTGGTGGGAGTCCAACTGAATAGGAGGCCATAGTTCCACTTCATTTCCCCCAGAGTACTTGGTTCTAGGTTCCCTCCAGTGGGTCTCAACCATCAGCCAGTTTGTTCTTACGTCCATGGCCTGGGGCTGCCTCAACAACCAGTTCTTCTTCTTCTTTTTCTTTTCTTTTTTTTTTTTTCAGACTTTGGCCTGAAACAGAGCCATAAGTGATAGAACTCAGCATGGGGAGGACCTGTGTGTATGCACCTGTTGTGCCCACATGTGTGTGCCAATGACCTGGTGCTGGTGTAAAGGAGACATGGACAGCCATGAGTCTTCTTTCTTCCTGCTCTCCTTCCTCTCTACCAACCATCCCGTGGCCCTACCTTTCTCAGACACTGGAAGTATGGATGCTTCCCACCCTGGAGGAAGCAAGCCTGGGTGTCCCAAGAGAAATCATAGTGTCCATCTTGAGCCTGTGTATTGCCAAGGAGGTTTCTGCAAGTTATTTCTGGGACCTGACTTCAGAGCCCCTGGTGTCCAAATACTATGGGTACAATTAAGTTATTAAAAAATGCTGTAAAAAAATAAGAAATGGAAGTATGAGGTTTTTTAGATTTTCTTTAAAAAAAAGATTTTTTTTTTTTTAATTTGAGAGAGAGAGATTGAGCACAAGTAGGGGGAGTGGTAGGCAGAGGGAGAGGGAAAAGCAGACTCCTTGCTGAGCGAGAAACCCGATGCGGGGCTCTATCCCAGGATCCTAGGATCATGACCTGAGTGGAAGGCAGACACTCAACTGGCTGAGCCACCCAGGCACCCTGAGATTTTTTTTAATTTTCAAAATTTGTAATGTGGTTTTCTTATTTTCATAATTAAAAGTGATTAAAAAATGCAATGAATTGCACAAGCTATATGTTTCTTCTCTATTTGAAAAATAACCTGCCAGTAGCTCAGCTTTGCTTCCTGCAAAGTAGTAATACTGTTGTGCCAAGGAGGCTTTTAACCATCATTTAAATTTTTTTATTGTGGTGAAACATACAAAACATAAAACCATCTTAACATTTTTAAATGTACATTTCAGTGGCACTGTGTTCACATTATTGTGCAATTATCCTCCCCATCCACCTTCAGAACTTTATCATCCCAAACGGAAGTTCTGTATCCATTAAACACTAAGTCCCCTTTCCTTCCTTCCCACGCCCTTGGTGACCTTTGTTCAATGTTCTGTCTCTATGGATTTGACTACTCAATGTACTTCATGTAAGTGGAATCATACAATATGTGTCCTTTTGTGTCTGGTTTATTTCACTTGGCTTAATGTCCTCAAGGTTCTCCCGTGGTGTAGCGTGTTGGAATTTCCTTCCTTTTTAATGCTGAGTAATATTCCATCTAGGTATGTACCACATTTTGTTTATCCATTCATCTGTCGAGGGGCGTACGGGCAGTGTCCACTTTTGGCTACCGTGAGTAGTGCTGCTCTGAGCATGGATGTGCAGATAACTGTTTGAGTCTCTGCTTTCGCTTCTCTTGGGTATACACTGAGAAGTGGACCAGCTGTCAAGGAGGTTTCCAGAACTCATTTTTGGGACTTTCCTAGGGCATTACTTGGAATTTCCTCAGCTATAGCCAATCTTTGTCCTTTGAAAGCGGATTTTTAGAAACTTCCAGCAGTTTTGGGGAGGCATCAAAATTGATTGGCTACATCATCTAATAAAGCAATGCTGAGAAGTAGGACACGTGTCTTCCTTTCTGGATCAGGGAGCTGGAGCCGAGAGGGGGTCGGAGCCTGCCCAGTGTGCATAGAAGTAGTCACGGGGCCAGGGGTCAGGCTGGGGTCATGTTCTCTGACTTTGAAGCTATCGTTGGTTTTCCAAATTGGGGAATAGCATTTTGGATCAAAAGGTGTCATTATGGAATTGATTTTATTTTATTTTATTTTATTTTTTATTTTTCATTTTTTTAAAAGATTTTATTTATTTGACAGAGACACAGCGAGAGAGGGAACACAGGCAGGGGGAGCGGGAGAGGGAGAAGCAGGCTCCCCGCCGAGCAGGGAGCCCGATGCGGGGCTCGATCCCAGGACCCCGGGACCATGACCTGAGCCGAAGGCAGACGCTTAACCAACTGAGTCACTAGGCGCCCCTGGAATTGATGTTAAAATACTTATTATAGGGATTTCAGCTCAGGTCATGATCTCGGGGTTGTGAGATGGAGCCCCGCGTCGGGCTGTGCCCTGGGTATGGAGCCTACTTGGGATTCTCTCTCCCTCTAAAACAAATAAATAAAATAAAATCTTAAAAAAAAAAAAGGTGTACATCATCAGGAGCTGGGAGGGGGCATGACAACCATGGAGGAGCATTGCTCCCATCTCCCTTCAAGAAAAAATTTGCCAAGAAGAATTGGATTAGCAGAGAGCTTCCAGCAGCCTTTGTGGCAGCTTCCTGCTCGTCCCTGGCAGCTCCCAAGCCAATGACAGCAGGGCGGGGGCACCAGCACCCATTATTCCCCAACAGGAGAGTCCTCGAACCGGCACTTTGTTCCGCTGCCCACCGGATTGCCAAGACTGCCCGCGATCTGCACAGTGGCCTGAGGTTCTCTTCGTCCCATTTTTCTCCCTCCTCTCGTTCCTTTCACAGGGTTGGGTCTGCACGGCACTCGGAAGGCTTTTCCCGCCCAGTCCCACCTCCTTCCCCTTCATCTTCCAGAGTTCCTGCCCTCCCACAGTCTATCACTCCTAACTCCTTCCTGGATGACCCAGACCAGTACAGGTGGTCTGGGTGGAAGTGGCATTGAGGGGAAGCTCTGGGCATGTTTCTCAGCTTTTATTTAGTCCTTGAAAAGGTAAGCTTAGAATTTCTCTGGCGAGTAATGTTCAGTATCCCACCAAATCTCGGACCTAATATAGAACATAAAAGTTTTTATGAGAATTGTGTTTTTTGGGGCTCCTGGGTGGCTCAGTCGGTTGGGCGTCTGCTTTCGGCCCTGGTCATGATTCCAGGGTCCTGGGATCGAGCCCCGCATCGGGCTCCCTGCTCGGTGGGGAGCCTGCTTCTCCCTCTCCCTCTGCTGCTCCCCCCCTCCTTGTGCGCTTGCTCTCTAGCTCAAATAAATAAAATCTTTAAAAAAACGGTGTTTTCTGATTTTTCTTCCTGAAAGGAATAACCTTCTGTCTTAACATTTTAAAAAGTACAAAATGGTAGGATAGCATGTAAGAACTCTGAAAAGCCGTAGAAGAAAAACTAGTACAAGACAGGAGACAACTGAGAATGCAATATGGAAACCAAACCCCACAATAACAGCGCTGGACAGATCACACTGAAAACAGAAGTGAATTATTGGAAACGAGACGCCTGCTCTCTAGAAGTAGTGGTTGTGCGTAATCAACGAAGTCTGATTAATGTGGAGGGACGTAACAGTAAAAATGTGTTATGGCGGGGTGTCTCGCAAGGCAAGCTAGAGTGAATTAAGTGCTAAACACATAAAATAAATATATGAATCTAGCTGTATCTGCTGTAACTCACAGCACTGCAGGAGCTTTTAAGGGCCCCTAATAAAATAATAACGCATTTTATTTATCTGACTTCGTGTTTGGAAATGCAACAAACTGTTTCCAGGCGGCCATGCGTCTCGCCTCCAACGGTCAGGAAGGCCAGTTCTTGGCTCGTAGTCAGATCTTCCCTTCCAAGCAGCCCAGGGAGCAGCTCTTGCCGTGAAGGCGGTGTCTCAAGCTGATGGAAGCATTTCCCTCCTGACTGCATGTCTGAGGTCTTACCTGTGGCATCTGCAGCTGCCCGTGGAGAGGCAGGGGCTCCATCCCGATCCGGTCATGAGTGCCCAGGTCTTGCATCTAGGACCATAAAGACCACAGTCCTGGGCAGTCTCCTCATTGGTCATTCGCTTCCGCAATGCAAAATTCCCCACTTCCCCACTCATGCTCCCACCACCTCCTGCGCCCCAGTCGGCCCTAGAACTTCCTCTTTGCCTAGCTCGGGGGTTCCCAGCCTGGCTGCCCGTTCACTAATGTCTAGGCTGTAGCACCCCCAGGGGTGGGACCAGGGAGCAGCTTTTCCAAAGCTACCCAGGTGATAACAATGGGCAGCCCAGGCTAGGAATCCCTGGCTTAGCTAAACCCTCTTCCCTGATGGAAGGGGAAAGGAAAGGTGCTCTTGTTACAAACTTTACACCAGGTCCATTTCACTGGCCACATCACCACCCTTGAGGACAGAGCTGGGCCATCCTCACTGTGTCCTATTCTGCAGTGCTCACCACAGTCCTTTAATGGAGTAGATGCACAGCCTTGTCCTCAGTGAAATAAAATCGAATTTCTTATGGTGGACCCTGAGATTTAGTCTCCCCACACTCTCATCCAACACTCAAGTGAGCCAGACGCACGGAGTTTGGAGTAAAAGTCCCAGGATCAAGATTTGTTTTTTTTGTTTTTGTTTTTTTAAAGATTTATTTATATATTTTTGAGAGAGAGAGAGTGAGCAGTGGGGAGGGGCAGGGGGAGAGGGAGAGGGAGAGAGAGTTGCAAGCAGACACTGCACTGAGTACAAAACCTGACTCAGGGCTTGATCTCACGACCCTGAGATCACGACCTGAGCCAAAACCAAGAGTCGGACTGTACCACCCAAGCACCCCCAAGTGCCACCCAAGAGCCCCCAAGATCTGTTTTGATAGCAAATGAACGTATAACCTTGGCCATGTTCCTTAACTCCTATGATGCTATTTTCTATCTGAAAATGGGACTAGTACTTTTGTTCATTGATCCCCCTTGGTTGGGAGGCTGGTGCCGAGTGAACTTGGCACATATCATTTCCAATCCTCTCATCGACCCTGTTAGGTAGATCTTTTTGTTATCTTTTTGCTGATGGGAAGATAGACTCAGTGAACTGAACTCACTCGCTAAGGTCACACAGTAAGTTACCGTCTGAACAGGGTTCTGTATCTGCTCTTGGTGATTAAGGGGCTGGGATTTGAAGATAGGCTAGGTTCAAATGCCCCGGCCACATCTTGCTAGCCAGGCAACCTGGGGCATGGTATTTACCCTCTCCAACCTTCAATTTCAATTATGACCCTAAGAATTCTCTGTTTTACTCCCTAAACCTCTTACTGGCAGACATAGGGGTCGGGCGGAGCAGCTGTGGTGCCTGCCCACTCCCAAACTGGGGAGAACTTCTATCATTTTCCAGTTCGGGGCTTCCTGCAGGCAGAGATGCCAGGGAGGAGAGCACGTGAGACCATTTGGATGAGCGAGTATACACTTGACTAGTCACACAGACTTTGATCAGCCTCAGTAGCAGGCGCAACAGGTATGAGCTGAACCCACCTGTTCCCTTGAGTGTTCATGTTCAAATTAACCCTTTATTCATCCGATGATATCACCCACAACCTTGACTAATACTCTCAGCTACTCCCCCAGAACTTTGCCTGAGGTGGAGCCAGCTGGACCCTATGTGGCTTCTTCAGAAACATTTCTTTACTTTATTTGCACGTGATTCTCCTCATGATAACATCATTACATATGCCGGGGGGAGGGGCTTGTCACCAGGGATGCTGGATGTAGGGCATATGCTGTTTTAGTGTTGACTCACCTGACCCTATTTGGTTAAATTTCCCCTGTGTTCCAGACTCTTCTAGGCTTCTCCCAGTTGTGGTCATAAAAGCAGAAACATACAGACATTTCTCTCATCTTCTTTCCTCTGTTTTTCCACAGCTTCTTCTGGATCTTTACCTCACCCTGAATTCTCTGACTTCACTTTCCGTCTCTGTTGACTTATCCTGATACCCTCCCTGTCCAGTATAATGAATTACTCCCTTTCCAACACCCTCCTCCTTGGCCATTGTGAGGGATGATTGAGATAATGTGTGGAAGCACCAGGCACACTGTATGTACTTCTACAAATTAGCTATGCTGAGGTAAGCAGCAGTCATCCTGTGTAGCACGAGCTATGATAGCAGCAGGTACAAAGGACGCTAAAAATGCCCAGGAAACTGAGAAATGTTCAACAGTGACCGGTTACAACTACCGTGTCTCTGGGAGCCCACCGTCCCTGCCTAATTCGTTACTTATTCACCAATTTGAGAGATCAAGTGGTGGCCCTTTGTCATATTCCTAGCTGCCTGGCGTCTTTATGAATTCTTTTTTTAATTCTCATCTTTTTTGGGGGGTCAACATGAAATTTTTTAAAATTGCGGTAAAATACCCGTAACATAAAATTGACCACCTTCACCATTTGTAACTAACCTTGGCTCAGCGGCAGTAGGTACGTTCACACAGCTGCGTAGCCAGCACCGCCGTCCGTCCACGGAAGCTTCTTCGTCGTGCAACGGGCAGCATCTTTTCGAATTGTCCTTCTGTGTCTGGAGAAACGCCTCTTCCGTCTTCCCGATGAGGAAGTCAGAACTCAGGTTCCCACCTGCCTTGGGACTGGAACAGAGGCCGGTGACCAGTCTCCATCAATCAGACGCACAGCGCAGACCTTGACCTTGATTCAGAGGGGAGCCAGCGGAAGAACCAGACTGTGGGTGAAGCCGCCATGTTTGCTGGCATGCGTGGCCACACAGGTGTCCAGCTTTGGGTGGTGGCGGCTGCGGTGGTTCCCAGAAGTAGCAAGGTCTTCAAGTTCCTGATGCAGGAGTGAAAATGGTACTGGCTGTAGCAGTGATTGCAATAGGGACCTACTGGTGATAGTTTCCTTATCAGGCCATGATTTGGGGTGGTACTTCTGGACGCTTCATCTCAAGTCTACTTCTGAATTTTTGAATAAATTTCTTTCTTCCTTTTTCTCTTTTCCTTCCTTCCTTCCTTCCTTCCTTCCTTCCTCTCTCTTTTTTTCTCTCTCCCTCCCTCTTTCTTCTCTTTTCTTTTCTTTAATCTCTTCTCTTCTCTTCTTTCTAGCTTGGCAGTGGAGCCGAGTCCTTTTCATCAGAAGGACTGCAGAGGGGCGCCTGGGTGGCTCAGTCATTAAGCGTCTGCCGTCGGCTCAGGTCATGATCCCAGGGTCCTGGGATCGAGCCCCGCATTGGGCTCCCTGCTCCGCGGGAAGCCTGCTTCTCCCTCTCCCGCTCCCCCTGCTTGTGTTCCCTCTCTCGCTGTGTCTCTCTCTGTCAGATAAAAAAAGAAGGACTGCAGGGAGTGGTGAGACCAGGGTTGCCCGGATTGTTTCGCTTTTGGATGCTGTTGACAAAGCAGCTTTGCTCTTGGGCTCCCTTCTGGTGAGTTGGTTGGCCCCCAGCTCCTTCCTTGTCTCTCCTTGACTTCAGTCCAGGCAGGGAGGGGTCTGGGTTGCACTAGCTCCTCCTTATTGTTAGGGTCCCTGGGAGAAATCATTTCAGCAACTGGTCACTGCCAGGAAAGGGAGGCCCCGGTGGTTTGGCCCCATTCAGGGGTTTGCTCTTGATTATTTTTCTTCTTCATCACAGAATGTTTGCCTGGACCCAAGCTTACTACTAACCATTCTACTTTCTTTTCTGCTAGTTTTTTCTGCTGACTTCTCAACATTGTTTCTCTGGGAGGCAGATTTTATTGACAGCATCGTTGACGACGAGGGGCAGGACATCTCTTTCTGTTAGGAAGTCCAAGAGAAACCATCATCCAAGATTCCCCAGGATTCCTATTGGACCTGTGAGGACCTGACACCCAGGTGTCTCAGCTTTCCTCTTGGAAGGAATGGACTTGGCTTCCCACGTCCTGCATTGCATGAGGCCCTTCTCTGTGCCAGGATCATTCTGGAGAAATAAGGACGTGCAAGAGGTTAGGCCTTTGGGAACTCACAGCCTGGTGGAAGTGAGCAAACAGGTCCAAGCCTCAACCAGTAGCTGCTGACATAGTTTATCACTTAGTATCCATAGATTGTCACTTAAGCCTCATCTTGCTGTCTTCTCCTGTCGACTTTTCTCAACTCTCCGTGTGTGTGGGTGCTTCTGTGTTCAACTGTTCTGTCCTGGTTCTCGCTTGCATAAGGACATGCAGTCTGCAGGGCCCTCCTCTGCTTTCCCGGCATCCCACAGACTCATCTGGCTCCTGGGGGCCACAGCTGTCTGGACTGTCTCCATATGTATGGAGCATTTGCTTTACATCCTGACAACCAGGAGACGCACGGAGGGGATTTATCCTAAAATAAAAGGCTGTCTTCTCCAGATAGACCTGTTTGGAGCTTTGAAAGTGTGGGCTCCCTCCCACAGCCAGTGTCTGCCTTTCCCATCGAGGTCTCAAGGATCTTGGGAATTTGGGGTCAGCGCTGATTCTCAGAGAGTCCTCTGTTTCCCCTCTGTTATGGGTTGAATTGCGTCCCCCCAGTTTGATGTATCGAAGCCCCAACTCCCAATACCTCAGAAGGTGACTGTATTTGGAGATAGGTATGGTCTTTAAAGAAGTGACTACGACAAAATGAGGTAAGGAGGGCGGTGCCTAGTCCCATCTGACTGGTGTCCTTCTCAGAAGAGGAGATCAGGACACGGACATGCACAGAGGGAAGACTATGTGAAGACACAGGGAGGGGACGGCCATCTACAAGCCAAGGAGAGAGGCCACAGAAGGAAGGCATCCTGCTGTCCCCTTGTCTTGGGCTTCCAGCCTCCAGAAGAGTGAGAAAACAAATTTCTGTTGTTGGAGTCACCCAGCCTGTGGTGCTTTGTTATGGCAGCTGGAGCTGACTAATACATCCCCTTTGGCAGTCTTCGCAAGAAGCCTTTCCTTCTTTAATACCATGCAAGTCTGAGGACCTACCTCATGCTCCCTCCGCTGATGGGTCTCAAGGACTGGTCTGGGCAGCCTGGAGGGGAACATGCCACGTTTGCCCCATTCTCCGTCTGCAAGGGCATCTTTGTCAAGTGTGTAACTTCAGGAGGGACATGGAGCGGCACTGAGGACAGAAGGGGACACCATTCCAGCTGCTTCTGCTCTGGCCACGGAGCAGGCAAAGACATTCATCTCTTCTCCATCTGCAAGACAGGCCACCAAATCAGATACCCTGAAGCTTCCCTGTCCAGTCTGTGGCCCCAGGTGGCTATTGAGCCCTGGAAATGTGGCTTCTCTGAAATGAGATGTGCCGTAAGCAAATACATAAAGACTTGGTTGAAAAAAAAAGCAAAAATTTTACTAATAACTTTTGTATAGATTACATATTGGAAGGTATTTTGGATAGATCAGGGTAAATGGAGCCATAAAATTAATTTCACCTGCTTCTTTTTACTTTTTAATGGGGCTATGAGAAAATTTAAAATCATGTAGGAAGCTTGCGTTGTGTCTGTAGTGGGCAGTGCTGATCTGAAGAGGGCATGAGCCCTGCCACTCAGCCACTAGCCAGCTCCCCCCGTTGCTCACAGGCAGTCACAACAGATGGAAGGCGTGGAGCAAGGATTAGACTCGGCCCCCCCCTTAAGGGGGAGCTAAGTCTCTAGCCCCCCGTTGCAGGAATGCGCTAGTGGATGCCCAGCTTGTATCTCATCCTCAATGACGAACCCCCCCCTCAACCTCTGCCCTTTACACTTTTATCCTTTCATGCTGCTGTGATCATTAGCTCCTCTCAGACCCCTGACCCCGGCTCCACGGCCGGTTACTGCTCTTGACCCTTTCTCCCTTGGCTCAAGGAGTGCAAGAACAGACTTCTGGTTCCTTCTCCCCAGGCTCTCCTGGGCCCAGGGCCACCCAACACGCTCATGGCCCTCCCCGTCCACCTCTACTAGAGGTCACCCAGGACCACCCAGGTCACCCGGTGCTCCTCAAGCCATTGTTCAGGATACAACCCTTGGGACCAGGCGGGAGGGCCAGGAAAAGAAGCCCCCTTCCTCGAGGGAAGCTGTGATCTATTTTGAGCTCATCCCATGAACCCTCCAGTGCAGGGTCCAGCCTCCCCGACTAGCCTCTACTCAGCCACCTCCTGACCTTGCCTGGGAAGCTCTGCCAAGCTGCTGTTGAACACAGATAACTCAGCTTTCATGTGATACATTTCTGAGGCCCAGGGGAAATGTTGCAAGTGCTGGGAATGTGTGAATTGAGGAAATTGAATTAATTAAGAAGTATAAATCTAGAAAATGTAGAAATAACAGACGAAGGGAAACCAGACTCTTCTGGCGGCCACCCCGGGGAGCCATGAAGATGAGGGAGGCCTGGGGTCCTTCCAGACTCCTCTTCCTGGCTTTCCAACACCTGACACTCTGCTCGTAGGCGGTGGGTTGTGCTATTACCTCGAGACCCTCCTAAACATGCCTTCTTGTTCCTGCCTCTGTATCTTTGTTCCCACTGTTCCGTCCTCCTGGGATGCCTTGCTGTCCTCTGTCTGCTCATTCAAACATACAAGTCCTCCCTTTCAGCCTAAGCTCAAATACTATTTCTCCTTGAAGCACTCCCTGATGATAACCAGAAATGATGGGGCTCTTCCGGGGATACCTGTCTCTGCTTACCTCTGTAGCAGTTAATATAGGTGACCGTACATCCTGTTTGTTACAATCTGCCTCTCCTCCTTAGACTGGGGCGCGGGATTGTGTTTTATCCTTCTGTCTCCTGTAGGGCCAAGCACAGTGTCTGCGCCTGATATACCTGCATTTTCTTTGTAAATATTTACCTTGATTAGAGCACTTGTTGCTCTTTGTATCTGTGTATGAATCTTTCTGCCCAAATAAACTATAGCCCCCGGGGGCGCCTGGGTGGCTCAGTCGTTAAGCGTCTGCCTTCGGCTCAGGTCATGATCCCAGGGTCCTGGGATCAAACCCCACATCGGGCTCCCTGCTCCGCGGGAAGACTGCTTCTCCCTCTCCCACTCCCCCTGCTTCTGTTCCCTCTCTTGCTGTGTCTCTGTCAAATAAATAAATAAAATCTTAAAAAAAAACCAAAGAAACTATAGCCTCCGTTGAATGCTTACCAGTTATTAGCTTCTGGGGTTACAAAGAGAAACCAGCCACAGACCCAGTCCTCCTGGAGAGCTCAGACTAGTGGTGCAGACAATAATTGCTAACAGTGGGACGCCTGGGTGGCTCAGTCCGTTAAGCGTCTGCCTGCAGCCCAGGTCATGATCTCAGGGTCTTGGGATCGAGCCCCGCCTCGGGCTCCCTGCTCGGCGGGGGGTCTGCTTCTCCCTCGCTCTCTATTCGCCCCAAATAAATAAAATCTTTTAAAAAATTAATAATTGCTAACGTTATCATAAACGGGCCTGAAGATGTGTGTGCAGGCGTGGTGGGAAGGGAGCAAAGGACAGAGGTCAGTCCAGCTCTTCAGCAGAATTTGCTCAGAGCAGGTCTTGAAGGACAAGGAGACTTGTGGGAGGCTTGGGGTCTTGGGTGAGAAACTGGAGATGGTCTGCTGGGGGAGGCGGATCTGCCCACGGAGGTGGAGAAAAGGTGGAGGCTTGTATCTCAACTGGTAACCCATCTCTTAGCAATCTCTGCCGCGGAGCGGACGTGTAGACAAGGTTGATGGGCCGACTCTCTGAATGGGCAAACTCAGAGCTCTTTGAGGGTGGGGAACCTTAACCACTCATTTATCTCTTCATTAATTTTAGGTGACCTCTCAGCTCAGGGCTTACAACGCCTTAGCTTGATTTTTCCATATATGCCTAGTCCGAGAATCACCTGGGCTGCTTGTTATACACGAGGTTCTTGGGTCCCTCTCCTAGAGATTCACGTTCAGTGAGTCTGGGGTGGGATCTGGAATCTGTTTCACGTGTTCTAGGAAATTCTTGTGACCCAGCAAGTTTGGAGCCTGCTACTAGCAGGGAGGTATTTGTTAAAAATCAGTGCTTGTTAAAAGGGCATCATCCTGGAGCCCAGCTTTGGGGGCAGGATCAGGTATGTTTCACTAGTCCCCCCACCATACATCAAACTCTCACACAAGTTGGGGGCTGCCTCGCTTTTGCCCAGTGGGTCTCAACCCTGGCTGCTCCTTAGAATCACCTGGGTCTGCTTTAAAATGGTCTGGGGGCGGGACCCGATTATTCGTTTTTCTTAAAGGCATCCCAGATGGTTCTGGTATGTGCTTTGGGTTGAGAACTGCTGTGAAGACCTCTGCTAGTGGCCCTTCTGACACTTCACAGGTATGTCCCTTGTGGTCGCATGGGTGTCTCTCACATCTGGCTGTGCATTGGAATCGCCCAGCAGGGTGACGGGGCCAAGGAAGGGGGGAATGCTTTTAAACTCCCAGTGACCCGGCGCCCACCAAGAGCAATTCAATCAGAACCCCGAGGGGGCGTGGGGGTGGAGAGGCTGGGCCTGGTTACTGCGGAGGAGCTTCATAGGTGTGTCTAGCAGGTGGCCAGAGGTGAGGCCCTGGATGGTGGCTGTGTGCAGGCCGGTGGATGAGCAGCTTGGGGGCAGTCACAAACCTCCAGTGACATGCGGGAGGGCGGCCTTTCTCCCAGCCTCTGCTCTGAGAGTCGGGATTTAGCGCGTACCTGCTAGATTCAATAAACCCGTACCTTCCACGTTTGCAACCGGCTGCAGGAGCCCTCCTTGTCAGAGACTCTCTCCAGGCCACCGTTCCATTATTTATTCAGTGTTTTCATAACTGATCCATCAGCCCAACTGTGAAAGGGCCAAGGAGAAAACTTTGTTTAACGATCGAACATCTTTGGCTTTGTTACCATAGTTTCCGGGGGAACAACAACGACCTCGCGTCTTGCTGCTCTTCCTCTTGGGTGCGGCGACCTTCCCCTTGGTTTAGAGGGGCCATTATTCCCCGGGACTGTCGCTTCCTGCATGCTAATCTGCCTGGGATGTTTCTACCGCGGGCAGAATGTCCAAGTTAGGAATTCGCTCATCCATGCATTTGTTCATTTGACGAGTCTCTGTTGGGCACCTTCCCTGAGCTGGGCCCGGTGAGGTGATGTTTGCCCTGGGTTTTGAAGAGTAAATAGGAGCCATGCTGCAAAGGGGACACAACCCTTAGGGCAGCCATCAACATTGCCAGCTGACGGAATCATCAGGGAAGCCCGGACTACAGGCTGAATTCCAGACCATCAAATAAGAGCCTAGGGTGAGACCCAGGCATCTGTGTTTTTTTAAAGATTTTATTTATTTGACAGATTGAAAGCGAAGAGCAGGGGGAACAGCAGAGAGAGAGGGAGGGAGAGAGAGAGAAAGAGGCTCTCTGCTGAGGAGGAAGCCCCACACAGGACTAGATTCCAGGACCTTGGGATCATGACCTGAGAGCTTAACCTTACTGAGCCACCCAGGTGCCCCCAGGCATCTGTATTTTTTAAAGCCCCCCAGATCATTCCAGAGCGCAGCCAAGGTTCGAAAGATGTATTAGGGGAATGGAGGGGGAAGCCACCTTAAAATTACCAAAAAAAAAAAAAAAAAGGCAACTTTCCAGAGGCTGTCAGTCTGTAAACACCTCTCCAGCCCTTCCCAAGCGTTCCAGAGAAATGAAAGAATGGGGGCCTCCGAGGGAGACCGATTCCGTGCTGACTGCCTTAAGGTAGCCATGTGACTGTTTTTCATTTATTCAGGCAGTTGATTCTTGCATAAGTATTTATTGAGTGCCTACTATGTGCTAGGTGTTGGGAGTCCCGCAGTGGATAAAGTCAAGTGTTTCAGGGAGCTCCCTGGGGAAGATGGACACTTTTTTTTTTTTAATTTTGAGACAGTGAGCATGTGTGCAAACGGCGGGAGGGGCAGAGGCAGAGGCAGAGGGAGAGAATCTCCAGCAGATTCCACACTGAGCGCGAGCCGGACATGGGGCTCAATCTCGTGATCCTGAGGTCATGACGTGAGCTGAAATCAAGAGTCGGCCGCTCATCCAACTGAGCCACACAGGCGCCCCGACAGACACACATTTTTAATGCAGTGGCAGGAGCTGGGGGAGCCCACAGGAGGGATACCTAGTGTCGTCTTGTGGGACTAGGGGAAGTTTCCCGGAGGAAGTAGTCTTAAGGAGTTAGCTGGAAGAATTGGCCAGGCAAAGGCGGGGAGGGATGCAAACGTAAGCGGAGGAAACTGCGTGTGCCCAAGGCCAGATGCAAGAGTGAGCGTGGTCCGTGGAGAGGATTGCAGGTACTCAATCTGGCTGGAGTGTGAAGTGTGGTCGTGGGCAGGGGATAAGGGACAAGATGAAAGAACGAGCAGGGGCCAAATCACAAGAAGCCTTCTTAGCGGAGGTAAGGAGTCGTGCTTCATCCCGAGGGCAGTGAGGAGCTACGGAAGGGTGGGCCTTTCAGATGTGTTCATGTGGTGTGATTAGCTTGCAGGAGTGCTGTGGGAGTCTTCGTGAGAATGGGCTGAGCTCAGGCCGTGCCCACGGGGATGGAGAGAGGCAGGTAGAGTCAAGAGCTATTTAGCATCTTGGAAATTCTCTCTTTGTATTGCTCTCTGGTACACTGTCCTGTGTGAAATCCAGCTACCTTGGTCTCCTCAGCTCCGGGAGTCGGCCTGGCCCTGCCTGGGCCCCCCTCTGGCCCTGTGGCCCGAACACGGCTCCTCAGGGGACACTGTCCTTTGCTAAGGATGTCTGGTGTCTTGACTCTCATGGTGTGATTGTTTCAGATGGAGGTAAATCCAGTCTCTGTTTGGCAGTCTTGCCTGGAAGTAAAAGTCCGGTTTCATTTTTTATCCAAGAATTATTTTAAAAAAGAGTTAAAATATTTCTGTATGAGATTTTGTCTTGTTACTTTCAGTTTTAATGACTATTATTTTTGTGACCAGAAAATGTTTTCTGTTTCTACTTGTTCAGATTTAAAAAGGTATAATTTGAGGCTCAGCATCTGATCTATTTTTGTGATTTGAATTTAAAGAAGATATGCTTTATTTTTAGAGCATGGGGTTGGAAGTATATTAGATGTACAATTGACCCTTGAGTAAGATGGGTTTGAATGGCATGAGTCCACCGATATGCACGCTTTTTTTTCCAATATAGTACAGTATATTCTCTTCCGTATGATTTTCTTAAAATTTTTTGAGTATGGTTGACACGGAATGTTACATTGGTTTCAGGCGTACAATATACCGATTCAATAAGTCTATGCATTATGTCATGTTCACCACAAGTGTTGCTGCCATCTGTCACTAGACAACACTGTTCTAATATCATTGACAATATTCCTTACGCTGTGCCTTATGTTCCCATGACTTATTCTCTAACTGGAAGCCTGTGTTTCCCACTCCCCTTCCCCCATTTTGCCCATCTCCCCAATCTCCCTCCCTCTGGTAACCATCAGTTTGTTCAATAATGACCTTTTTTTAAAAAGATTTTATTTATTTGAGAGAGAATGAGAGAGAGAGCACATGAGAGGGGGGAGGGTCAGAGGGAGAAGCAGACTCCCCGCCGAGCAGGGAGCCCGATGTGGGACTCGATCCAGGGACTCCAGGATCATGACCTGAGCTGAAGGCATTTGCTTAAGCAACTGAGCCACCCAGGCGCCCAATAATGACCTTTTTTAAAAAACACCACCATAGCACCATTATCACACCTAGAAGAAGATGGACCTGATTCTTTAATATCCTCAACTCTCTAGTAGATGCTCATAGTTCTGTCTTAAAATTTTAATGATTTTTTAAAAATGGCTTTAAAACGTTCAAAGGATTCCTTTTCTTGCCTCAAAACCATTCCCGCCCGTCTAGAAACTCGTTCAAGTTAAGCCTCGAGAACATTTAGGTGTTCCAATTGTGCTTTAGGTCACTCAGTTTGGAAGTTTCTCGGGTGCTGGTGCAGAGAATCAGTTGTGCTGGTTGGTCCCATCTTGTGCCAATGGATTCAAATGTGTCTGGTGAACTCGTGGAAAGTTCTCTGGGGAAAGTGTCTATCCCAAGGAAGCATCAGGAACCAGCCTTGACAGCTTAATGTGGTCATGATGCTTCTTAGAGTGGGAGGGAGCAAGGAGCAATTTTGAGTACTGTGTGACTACTGTCCTTCCATTTGTCTCCTGGCTCAGTCCTGTCTTGAGTGAAAACTGGGAGGGTGGATTTCCCTCCAAGTTCTTTAAGACGTTTGGGGGCACGAGCCGACTAGAGTTGGTACCCCTGTAGCAGAGTGTGACACTGAGGCGGGGAGTGGTGTGGCCCTCTCTGCCAGCAGCTTGACTAGGACTGGGTGAACAGGGCAGGGGAAGGGCTGGCTTTCTGCATGTGCAGTGTTATCACGGGGGAACCCTCCAGCTGGGGGACGGGAGAAACCTCAAACACCAACCAGACCTTGATCCCACTTGTTAGTGAGCACACCTGGGACAGCCCTCTGGGACTCAAGCTCTTTGTTGAAGGCAGAGAAATACAGAACCTAGCTTGCTTTATTCTTGGGAATACCTTCTGAGAAAGTTATTATTCCACTTTCCACGTGAGAGAACCGAGGTCCAATAGAAGGAAGAGTCAGTATGTGAAGTGTCTTTGAGTGCCGAGCCATGGTCCCCTCACTCCAATACCGCCTCCCACACGTAGCGGGAATGTTTTGTGGGGAGAAGTCTCCTGGGCGGTGTCTGTATCAGGGACCTGCTAGGGATGTTGCTCATCTTAACCTCTGCAACCACACCTGAAGTAACTGTGATGGGCTGAATGTTTGTGTCCCCCTCCCCCCCCAGCCCAGTTCATATGTTGAAATCCTAACCCCAAAGTGCCGGTGTTAGGAGGTGGGGCCCTTGGAAGGCTGGAGTCCTCATGAATGGGATTAGTGTCCTTATTAAAAAGACCTCAGAGAGCTCCTTTACCCCTCACCCCTTTCTCATTCCTTCCACCATGTGAGGACACAGCAGGAAGTTGCCAGCTACGAGCTGGGAGAATCTCACCAGACATGGAAGGCCAGCACCTTGATCTTGGACTTCCCAGCTTCCAGTACTGTGAGAAATAAACTTCTGTGGTTTAAGCCACTTATAGTTTGCGGTAGTTTTCTTCTAGCAGCCTGGATGGACTAAGAAAGTAATTTTTACTATTCTCCCACCCATTGGGAAACTGAAGCTCAGTTTTATTCCAAAGCCCATGATCTAGGTCAAAATTTTTCACTGGTTGTTTCCGGCGAAAAGCTTGGATTTGCTTCATGGCTCAGGAGAAAAATTGTCTTTGGATTTTCATTTCAGGGTTCAGAGAGTCAGCTTGGTTCTTTCTCATTTGGGGTTCGGAGTTTAGTTTGAATCCTTGGCCCTGGGAGCCTCTGGTGCTTCCTAAGTATGAAGTTAAAAGCCAAGAGGTGATGTGGCACCCTTGGGCATCTATCTGGAGGCGGTGCACTTTTGCTCTGGCCTGTGGCTCTTGGGAGAGTGGGTCAGAGTGTGAAAGCTGAGCAATGACTGAAAGTGGATGTGGGAAAATGACAGTGAATTTTGCTCAGACCCATTTTTATCAGGCAGCTTCTCATTCAGGGTGATGTTCCCCAGACACAGGCAGGTGGGGCCCAGCTCGTGCTGGGTGGCGGCAGACAGCTGTCTTTGCCTTTTCCAGGCCAGGGTGAGGGCTGTGCCAGGAGGTGCTTCTCAGCCATTCCCCCTCAGGCACCTCCAAAGGTCTGACTCAGAAAGCAGGGAGAGATGCCAGAGGTGGAGCCAGGCACAGGCCCGGGCAAAAGATGTGAGGCTGAGTATTTACAACAATGTGAAACTGGAAATGACCCAAATGCCCAGTAGTCCTAGGGCAGAGGGAGGATGAAAGTATTCCCGCACCTACTCTGCCTCACCATGTGCAATTGTACTGATCTCTGGTATGGATGAAAACTAGGTGTGTGTGTAGTGGGGGGGAGTGAGGCGGGGCTCCAAAAGGAGATCAAGAACTCTACTCTAGGGCCACTTTGGCTAGAATGCATACCCAAATGAGCTTGCCCTCCTGCTTTCGTGTCCAGCCTCGTGGTGAGAAATTTACAGAGGGTATTCCATTGAATCTTCAACCTCTAGAAAAGTAGATATTAGCACCTGCATTTTAGTATAAGCTGAGGGTCGAAGATAAGAAATGATTTTCTTAAGGTCACATGTTATGTGAAGTGGCAGAGCCAGAATTTGAACTTAAATTCTGTAAAATTCCAAACCCTGGGCTCCGTGCCAGACTGCACAGGTTCATATCCTGGCTCTTCTGCTTATGAGTTGTGTGTTTCTAGGGAAATTACTAAGTCTCTTTCATCCTTAATAAAATGGGGGCGATAATTCCTGCCTTTCTGGGCTGTTGGGAGAACCAAGGAGTTAAAACAAGTAAACCACTATGGGCCTGGCACACAAAATAAATATTGGCTATTGTTATATTGTCATTATTGTTACTACGACTTCCTTCTCTAAGACACTTACATGGCCCTAGGGATACTCTTTACATTGATGGAAGCAGACCAGTATTAAATGTTTCCTGGGGGCACCTGGATGGCTCAGTCGGTTAAGCGTCTAACTCCTGATTTTGATTCAGGTCATGATCTCAGGGTTGTGAGATTGAACTACACCGTGGCTCAGCTCATTTGCCTTCTCTGCTTGGGATTCTTTCTCGCCTCCCCCCCCCGCCCCCCCGCCACCGCCCCTCTCCCACTAACAAAACAAAACAAAACAAAAAACCCAAAGGATTTCCTTGTCTTAAAATCTTTGAGCCAATTTGATAAAAACAACCTTTGCATGTTCTGAACATGGAGAGATATCTAGAATAAAATCCCACAGGACAGTGGAGATTCTGTTCATCCAGGCCAATGATGACTTCTGGAGCAGCTCAATGGCAAGATGAGGGTGTTTGATGATAAGGGGATTGGGTGACATAAGCCTCATGTCATCTCTGGAAGAAATGAAAGGGAAGTTGGACTTGAAAGGACCTGGTGGGTCTTAAGAGGGAGCTCTGCTGTTGTTGAAAATTGTGTCAAATTTTCATTTGCCCATTGGTTTGTGTTCTTAATGGTTGGTTTGATGAGGTGCTACTTAGAGGCAGGGAATGGATGGGGTATTTGAGCCTGGAGGCCTTTCTCTTCCATTTCCCTAATGCTTCAAAATAATAACCCATTTCATGTTGTAGTGGGTTCAGATGGCAGGTCACAGACTCGGGTATTGTGGAGGGGAGGGACCAATTGGTGTGTCCACACTTGACCGCGGTAGAAGGCCATAACCCTGATTGCCAAGCTCTGAATCTTCCAACCCAGTCATGGAGTCCCTGCCTCCTCCAACTCTCCTAAAATGTCCCTGGTGATAGGAAATTAGGATCTGTGTAGACAGTATTAGTGAGCACCAACTCCAGTTGTCTACCCCTCTGGGCGTGTAGAGGACTATATTTCTGTTGGGTGGGACTCTGGCCAACGGGCTGTGAGAGGAAAGGATGTGTGTAACTTCTGGGCTGAAGTATTCAGGGGTGGGTGAACCACCCTCCAGCTTCTTCCCCAGAGAAGGCACCTGAGGAGACTGTGTGTTACCCATGGTGCAGCTCCTGGAGAGAGCAGCTTCCTTCTGCCCGGTTCCTGAGGGCCGGAGTTGGGCAGAACATTACCCCTCCCCCAGCTCTCACAGGACAGGAACAGGAGTGAGAAAGAAACTTGGGTGGTGTGAAGCCACTGAGATTTGGGGGTTTCTACAGCATAACCTAGCTAGCCTGACCATTCTGGCGTCCCTCCCCTGGAGCACAGCCTGAGGTGGTCAGTTGAGCCCTGCCCAGGCCTGCCTCTCCAAGGGGTGGCCAGAGTCAGGAGACAATGTGCATTTTGCTAGACTCATGCCTCTAGGTTTCTGTTTTGTGCTCCCACCATGTGTGCTATCTGGTGTTTGTCCTTGCCTTTTGCTCACTGGGGAAGCAATGATGTTACCTTGCTTTGTTTTTCTTTTTAAAGGTTAATTTTAATTTTTATCAAGGCAAAATGAATACTGGTTTAAAAAATTAAGATAATACGGTATTATACCCTACCTCTGATGCGACTCCTGGCGTCAAACTGTAAACTCTTTAAGGCTTCCTTTCACATTTTCCACCATATTTATTTATTTTTTAAAAAAACGTATTTTAGAGAGAGAGCGCGCGCGCGCGCACAGGGTAGAGGAGGGGCAGGGAGAGAGAATCTCAAGCAGACTCCCCGCTGAGCATGGAGCCTGACAGGGGCTCGATCTCGTGACTCTGAGATCATGACCTGAGCCGAAATCAAGAGTTGGAGACTTTATTGACTGAGCCACCCAAGCACCCCTCCACCATATTTCTAAATAATCTGTTCAAAATGCTATTTCTTGATTAAAAAATTTTCTACATTATCTACTGACCTACTAAAAAAAATTAGCTCTTTCCCTGACCCTGGAAACTGCCCATGCATTCACTTCTGCCTCTTTCAACTCCTAATATAGTTATATTATGACTTTTGGTTGAACCAATATCCAGTGTTTGCCTATATATGCCTATGTAAATATTGTCCATGGCAGGATCACATGAGGTACAATGATTACATTGTTTTTAGTTTATTATTTTTTTCTAAGGTTTTTATTTAAATTCCAGTTAACAGTATAATATTAGTTTCAGGTGTAGAATTTAGTGATTCAACACTACATATGACACCCGGTGCTCATCACAAGAAGTACCCTCCTTAATCCCCATCACCTATTTAACAACCCGCCCCCAGCAACCCTCAGTTTGTTCTCTATAGTTAAGAGTCTGTTTCTTGGTTTGCCTCTTTTTTATCCCCTGTGTTCATTTGTTTCTTAAATTTCACATGTGAATGAAATCATATGGCATTTGCCTTTCTCTGACCGACTTATTTTGCTTAGCATAATACTCTCTAGCTCCATCCATGTCGATGTAAATGGCAAGATTTCATTCTTCATTCCATATATATATGTGTGTGTGTGGAATATTACTTAGCTCTCTGTCTTTTTCCACTTATCAGTTGACGGACATCTGGGCTCTTTCCATCTTTCCATAATTTGGCTATTGTTGATAATACTGCTATAAACATTAGGATGCATGTATCCCTTCAAATCAGTATTTTTTGGGCAAATACCTAGTAAATACCTGGGTCGTAGGGTAGCTCTATTTTCAACTGTTTGAGGAACCTCCCTACTGTCTTCCAGAGTGGCTGCACCAGCTTGCATTCCCACCAACAGTGTAGGAGGGTTCCCCTTTCTCCGCATCCCCGCCAGCATCTGTTGTTGTCTCCTGTGTTGTTAATTTTAGCCATTCTGACAGGTGTGAGGTGGTATCTCCTTGTGGTTCTGATTTGTATGTCTCTGATGCTGAGCGACGTTGAGCATCTTTTCATGTATCTGTTGGCCATCTTATGTATGTCTACTTTAGAAAAATGTCTGTTCACATCTGCCCATTTTTTAACCGGATTATTTACAAGTATCACCTTTGATTTTTTTTTTTTTTTTTTAAGATTTATATATTTGTCAGAGAGTGAGAGAGAGCGCGCACATGCACACAAGCAGGGGGAGAGGCAGGCTCCCTGATGAGCAAGGAGCTCGATGTGGGATTTGATCCCAGGACCCTGGGATCATGACCTGAGCCGAAGGCAGATGTTTAACTGTCTGAGCCACCCAGGCGTCCCTACGTTTTACTTCTTTATACAATATGGCAGAAACCATGTTGTGTTCACCCCACCGTTTTCTATTTCCTGGGAACACAGGGGATTACATTTCCCAGCCTCTTTTGCAGTTTAGTGGAGACCATGTGACTAGTTCTGGCCAGTGGAGATGCAAGAGGAAGCAGAATGGCCCTTTCAGACCAAGGCAGCCCAAAGCCTGCTGCACACAGTGGCTCTCCGCCTCCAGGTGGCTGGCGTGAAGCACTCCAACGGTGGAGTTGCAAGACAGGAGCAGCCTAGGTTCCTGAGTCACCTCTTGGAGGGGAGCCGACAACCAGCCTGTGACATGGAAGAGAGAGAACCCATCCTGTGTTAAGCCACTGAGATTTCAAGCTCTGTCTGTTGTGGCAGCTACTGTTAATACCTATACTTTCAGCCTTAAAAAAAAAAATTGTTCTCCAGTTTGCTTAATATGTTTCTAATCATCCTAATTCATCCCCACACTCTCCCGTGGAGTTTTAGATCTCCTCTCAGGCCAAACGCTCAGCTGCTTCAGTTGTGCTCGCCACCCTGTGCCCCTAACTAATCCTCCTGCCCGCTGAGGGGACCTCAGGCTTCTGTGCCTGAGGGGGGTGCAGAAGGCTGGTTGAAGGAGAAATAGGTTATATTTACGGGGAAGCGGTCTCACTTAATGGTTAAGAGCACAAGCCCTTCAAGTTTAGTGGCTGTGTGACTTTGGACAATTTTCCTACCGTCTCCAAGACTTAGCATCCTCATTTGAAAAATGGGCATAGTAGTAACTTTAACTTCAGAGTGCTGTTGTGAGGGTTACATGACATGATACTTGTAAAGTGCTCTCGGCACAATTTCTGGCATAGAGGATGTGTTAGTTACTATTATTATTAAGGTGAAAAAGATGTACTGAGCAATGACTAGGCTTCCCAAGCACCAGGTAATTTAACCTGGAAGTGAGTTTGGCTTGGTCCCAACTATAGGCAGCTTCTCCCCAATTCTAGAGGGCAATTGGGGAGGGACCGAAACGGAGAGGTCTGTCCCAGACCGTGACAGCAGGGGCCTCTCTGGGGATTGGGACCACATGCTGGGAATCTTCCTTTATCTCCTCAGCAGCATGGGCTGAGCTGGGAGTGCCTACAGGTCCTTGGGTACCCCTACTTCACTATTCCCTCCCTCTACCCCTGGGTTAGGAAATGGTGCTTCTTGATCTCCTTCCTTCCCTTAGAGTGGAGCTAAATAATTCAATGCGAATGTTTATTGAGTACCTACTGCATGCCAGGCATTGGGCTAGGCAATGGATTGGAAGAGTTAACAAATAGAAAGACTTTGCCATTAAACAGTTTAGAACTAAGTGAGAAAGGCAGATGGGGCTCTCTGTTGGGCAGATATATAACGTACAGTTATACACTAAAGGTAGGGCTAGAAAAGAAAACCACTGAGTTCTGGGAGGGAATATTTAGGTGAGCAACTTCATAGAGGGGAGTCAGGGAGGCCACTCGGAGGTGACAGATACCTAGGATGGCCAGGCAGCCAGGGAACAGCAAGTGCTAAGGTATCGAGGAGGGAAAGCCCTTGGCTTGTTGAAAGGCCTGGCAGAGGCCCAAGAGGCAGCGAAATGTCAGGATCAGCAGGGAAGCTCTTGTAGGGCCTAGCGGACCACCATATTGGAGTTTGGATTTTATTTAAGTAGAAAGCAGAGGAGCCCTGACTGGTTTAGAGCAGGGGACTGACGGGATCAGATTTGTTTCAAAAAGGTCACTTTGGGTCCTAAACCCTTTCTCTGTGCCTCAGTTATCCTGGGAAACCAAGTTTGGAGGAGCAGAGAGGGGAAGGGGAAGACCGGGAGGGAAGAAGAGGCGTTAGCAACCTGCCTGTGGCCGGTGGATTTCAGGTGCTACATCTTTTGGTCTCATCCTGGATATTGGGTGTCACCGTGGCAACATAACTGGACAAACACTTCAGGCTTTAAAAAAAATGTCTGTGTGTTAGCTGTCCACTCTGCAGATCCAGGTCAATGCAAATACAGATGCCTTCCGCACGAAACCCCTTCTCCCCACACACCTGGAGACATCCCCGGGTTGGAAGCTTAGCTGGTTTCTACTTATAGGGGAACTGTGTTGTCTGAGGGCAAGCGGTCGTTAGCCTTGAAACTCCTTTCCCACTTACTGCCCTGGAGTAGGTCTGTGTCAGACTGAGCCCAGCTGAGCAAGGGGCTTGGACAAACACAGCCAGACGTGCAACATCAAAGGCCTCGTTTGTGCTCATCTGAACCCACTTCTCTTTTATCAAGGTGGCCCCACAAATATTGTCAGTAAGGAACACCTTCTGAGTCCACCTCTCAACCCCTGAGGAGTTAACGTTCCTGCTTGGCCGTTTATTGAACCTATCTCCGTTATGGCCTTTATCCCACTTTATTCACTACTATTAAACATCCAGCAGTCTGGCGTTGTGCCAGGCACCGGGGACAGTGTCAAAACCACACAGGCTTGTATCACAATGAGGGTAGACGGACAATAGTCCAGTAAACAAAAAGCTGAGAAAGACCCTTGCGGACAGTAGTAGGTTCTCGAAGCAGAGATTAGACGCCAGTGGTAGCTCGGAGGCGAGGTTGGGTGGCGGTGCTTCTCTAGTCTGCTTAGGAGTGAAGACCTCTTGCTATTTCTTGGATATGCCATCTTCATTGTCTCGTGGGGGCCTTTTGACTCATTGTTCCCTTTGTCTGGAAGGTTCTCCTGGCCTTTCCCATGGCTGCCTCCTTTGGATCATTTAGGTCTCTGCTCAAAAGTCACCTTTCAGAGAGGGCCCCTTTGACCACCCTCACCAAAGTGACTCTTATTTATTCCCTTGATTGTTTCTGATCGGCCTCAGCCCACTAGAAATACAAGCTTTTTTGAGGATAGGGACTTTGATTGGTGGGCTGTTGGTTTCAGCTATGGCTTGATCAGGAAAACAAGCCATTCTATAGATTCCATACGTGAAGGGTTTTAATCCCTGGCATTAGAGTCTCACACAATGGTCGGGAGGAGTGCAGGGAGTCCAGATCAGTGGGGACGTTGGTGGTCTCAGCTTGCCACAGGAAAGTGGGTGGTTCTCAAGAGCTTGCTGGGAGCCTATTATGCATTTTGAGAACTCCTGGAATTGGTTGTCAGCTGTCTCAGTCTGTTGCGACAAGGAAACAATTCTCAAGAGCCTGCCCAGAAGCTGCTGTGAATCTTAAAGAACTTTCCAGAAAGCTGCTGCTGGCCAGGTCACTCACCTGCAAATAATTTGCAGGCATTTACCCGGAAGTTGCTGCAAACTTGATATCCGCCATCTGCCGGCAAGCATTCCAGAGAGAAAAATGGCTTCTCTTTTGACTTCCAAATCTCCTTTGAATACCTCTCATTGACGGTCTCGAACCCAGAAATGTACAGCGGAGGAGATTCTGGGAAATGTGATTCTGGCTTTCCCTCTGCAGAGGAGACTCTAAAGGGGGGGCAGTGATGCCAGATTGAAAACACACAACCCAGCGTGCTTGCTGTATCACCTGTGTCTAGAACAGTGCTTGACACACAGCAGGCGCTCGGGTAGTAGCTGAATGATTGAAAGAATATGCCCCTGGTCCTTGGCGGGGCCAAGAGTTAAAACCCCAACTCTTTGACTCCAAAGCTCACACAGTCCCGTTCAAAACACCCAGCTCAATAAGCTATGACCAGGAGCCCAGCTGGACTTGGTGACCAGTGAGTCCCAGACAGGGTCTGTGCCACAAATGCACCAGCAGAGCTCTGCATTTCAGGGACAGGAGCAGAGAGGGAGGCTGGAGAGCCGAGGGAGTTTTTGATCTCTAGAGGGTCGGCTGAAGAAGAGAGCACCAAGTCTGGGTGAGCAATCCTCGAAAGCTTCTTGGAGGTGGTGACACCGTAGAGGACACTGGATGGAGAACCGCGGCTGCTTCAGGGCAGCCATCCCTGAGGGCAAAGGAGACTTCGTGTACCCCCCGAAGGCCTGGGCATTTGGCCAGGAGTAACCCTCCTGATGTTAAGAAAAAAAAAAAAAAGTTGGAAATCTCTTATTGTACTGTTTAAATGTATGTGAAATTTACATGCCCTCCTGGAAGAAATGTGATTGCTTTAATGCAAACGCCAGGCCTTTCTGCCCCATTTTTGAGTAACACTGATGCTCCAGGTGACATGAGGGATTCAGTAGGGGGAGGAGTGGGAGCTGCAGGTATACCAGAACCTAGGACCAGCTACTGGGGGGGCGCAGTGCAAAATGAAAATGTGTTCAGAAATCAGAATTTTAAGACAGCACCAGCAGAGCTGGTGAGGGGCCCCTCTGAGCACGGGTCCTGTGGGACTGGTAACAAATTACCACAAACCAAGTGGCTCAAAAAGGATACAAACTGGTTTTCTCACAGTTCTAGAGGCTAGGACCCCGAACTGTGTCTCCTGGGCTGGAGTCCCATTGTGGGCAGGACTGTACTTCCTGCCGAGGCTCCAGGGAAGAATCATTTCCCTGCCTCTTCCAGCGTGGGCAGCTGCCTGCGCTCCTTGGCTTGCGCCCCCTTCCTCTTGTTTCCATTGCCACACCTCCGGAGCCACATCTTCTGCCTCTGTCCTATAAGAAGACTGCATTTAGAGCCCACCCTGGATCATCCGGGATAGTCTCAAAATTCTTAATCCCACCGGCAAAGTCCTTTTTGCCATATCTGGTAATAGTCACAGGTTCTGGGATTCTGACCCAGATGTGTTTGGGGGCCATTTTTCTGCTGACCACCCATGCCCTTGAAGCCGGCCCTGTCAGGCTCCTAGCTGGACCCTCTGATTTGAGAGAGGCAGGCTTTGAGGCTCACAGCAGAAGGTGAGGGACCTATAGGTAGCCCGGGCCCACGGAAGCGTGAGGGAGTGGGGTAGATGTTTTCTTCCTCCGTAAACACCAAACCTGGAGCCTCCATGCTGGCCCTGGTAGGCGGCTGTGTCCAGTGGCCACTGGGGTCCAGAGACTGGTGGCCTTTGGGTTGCCCCTGAGTAGGGTTGCCATATTTAGCAAATAAAAGTCCAGGACACCCAGATATTTTATCTGGCCCCCTGTCCCTGATTCTTGCTGCCATACCCGCTGCTTTCCTCCAAGGGCTGTGCTCAGCCTTAGCCTTCTGGGCCTGGGTGAGACCCTCGTCATTCCCCCAGTGCGTGGCCAGATTAAGACAAACTGGGACTGAGGGTTCAAAGGCAGTCAAAGGCAGAGTTCCAATGGGCTGGGTTTGCTGATCTGAGGTAAAACAGCCCCCTCCTTGAAGGGGGGGCAGAGCATTTGCTAGGTGATTGCTGATGGTCCTTCACCCTCACACAGATGGGCTGTCCTCCCGCCCTGGAGGGCTGGGGGCCTTGAGTCTCTGTGTGGCCCTTCAAGGCTCACAGACAACTCCTAAGGACGGGACGCAGGGCTCCTGGAGTAAACAGCATGTTTCACTTCCTCTGCAAACATTGTACATCTGAGAAACTAATTTCCTTTTATAGACAACTCTTTCCCGGCTGCACAGGCCCCTGGCGGGCCGGGGTCAGATTTAATAAAACAGAAGTGGTCAGGCCAGCCGGCTTTCAGCAGAGTCCGCACTCCCCAGGATTGAGCCTCACACTCAGGGTGTCCCCGTGCTTCCTGAGGATACGGATCTGAGGGCATGCCCAAGTTTACTTCCCGGAGAAGGACCGCAGAGAAACAGACCAAGAGGGCCACCTGGGTGGCTCAGTTGTTAAGCATCTGCCTTTGGCTCAGGTCATGATCCCAGGGTCCTGGGATCGAGCCCAGCGTCGGGCTCCCTGCTCCGCGGGAAGCCTGCTTCTCCCTCTGCCTGCCGCTCCCCCTGCTTGTGTTCCCTCTCTCACGGTCTCTCGCTCGCTGTCAAATAAATAAATAAAAAATCTTAAAAAAAAAAAAAACAGACCAAGAATAACGATTGTGAGAAGCATTGCTGTTTTATGTACCACCAGAAAAGCCAACATGCTGCCAATGACGTTATACTATTGATTGTAAGGAGCACCTGATTTCAGAATTGGTTATTCTGTGAAAAGAGGAGAATCTTAGAATCAGTGCGATGTGCTATTAGGTTTATCGTTGGCTCAATACTAGTGAAATGGAGCTATGGAATAAATCGTCCTCCTAACAATGACAGCGATTTATTTATTATTTAGAATGTATCTATTTACAAGAACTTGACTTGAGCCACGTGGCATCCCCCCTTAAGATTTAAGAAAAACTCGTCCCAAGTCAGGTGTACGCGCAGTGGGAGATCTAGTGAGCCCCTCCCCCCATCTCTGGGGATTACTTGGGCTCAGGTTTCCTACTTCCAATGAATTCTCCTTCTTACCCTGCCATGCAGATAATTTTTACTTTTCTAAAATTTTGTTTATTTTTACATAATTTCTACATCCAACGTGGGGCTTGAGTTTATAACCCTGAGATTAAGAGTCGCATGCTCCACTGACTGAGCCAGCCAGGCGCCCCATTTTTCTTTCTTTCTTTTTTTCTTTAATGGTGGTAAGGGACGCCTGGGTGGCTCAGTCGGTGAAGCGTCCAATTCTTGATTTCAGCTCTGGTCATGATCTCAGGGTCCTGGGGTTGAGCCCTGCATCAGGCTCTGTGCTCGGCATGAAGTGTGCTTGTTCTTCTTCTCCTCCTCCCACACTCCTTCTCTGTCTCTGTCTTTCTTGAATAAATAAAATCTTTAAAAAAATTTAAAAATGGTGGCAAAATATACATAAAGTTTACCATTCTTACCATTTTAAAGTCAGTGGTGTTTAGTATACTTCCACTGAATTCTTGCTTTCGCTACATCTTTCTGCCTGTGCCTGGTTTCTTCTCTCTGCCCCGTGGGGAATCTACAGAAGAACCTAGCGCATCCCCCTGGCCTCTCCAGTCAGCTGCAAATACAGGCTGTTGAGTGTAGCAGACGTTTGCTGAACTTTTGAAGGAGTCAGAGGGGTACAGCCCGCCCAGCATCACCTCTAATGCCCTCTCTTCTTCCATCCTCTGGGAGACGCTGGCTGCCTCTCGGCCGCGAGTCTGTTCCTGAGATGTTCCAGAGCTTTTTCTCCTCTTCTCCTTCTCAGGCTTTCTTGCCAGCTCCTCATCGGGCGGGCACACACTCCACTTTATCATACAGAGCAATTTTCCTCTCTCTTCTTCTCACCTAGGTCATTCCTACCATCCTGGACTTTTCACCATTAACAGGTATTCTCTCTACAAAGACCACCTTGCCCCAAGAGTGATTATTGTGCTCTATCCTCCATCAGGGAGCAGCCTGCCCTGCTGTCAGAGATTTGTCATCTGGCGGCTTTTCAACCTGGCTAGGCTGTCGTCTCTACTCTCAGAGCTCACGTTCTGCAGGCAGTGTCAGATGCAAAGACAAGTGCCATATGGTGACTGCCACGCTCTGATCAGGAGGAGTTCCGAGCCTTCCAGAGCAGGGAGGATGGGTCCTAACCCCGCTGAGGCCGCATGCTGCAGGTTGTTGTTGCCGAGTTCCCAATCTTCCATCTGGTGCTTGCTCCCTAATTTCCCTTTGGGAATCACACCTCCCCTGCCTTCACTCCGTTTGGTTTGGTTTGGGCTGACCCCATCCGCAGGCTCCAGGGATGGACACATGCCCCAGGACCGTCTGGCCCATCAGCGCATTCCTGACAACAGTGGCTGGTTCAGGGACAGTCAAGGGACCCCATCCGGGCCACTGAAAAACCTTGGACCTTGTCTGGAACTACTGGATCAGAGATGCTCTTACTTGCTGGGACTGCTCACTGGTAGGATGTGAGCCTGGAGATGCTGAGGGAGCATCTGGTCACCCATGAAGCCAGCCTGCTAGAAAACAAAGGCAAAGTTGCAGGAAACCAGCATCAAGAGTAGGAGAGTGGTGACCAGATACCAGGCACGAAGCCCACTTTCGGTTCTGAAAGCCAAAAATGTGATGTGGGTGGCAGCTGGATGATGCAAGGCTAGGTGACCGAAGTCTGGATGACTGAGTGTCATCCTCAGTAACTCAGACATTGTCCTGGAGCCGGCTGCTGTGTGGAGAGTTTTTGTGATGCCCCATGCCGCAGATGAAAGAACGGAGGCTTTGTGAGATGGTGGGCAGAAGGTTTGCATTTTACATCCCCGCCAAGGGAGCTACACAGGTTGTGAGGCTGAGCCCCTCCGGAAATGCGGAGGAAATGTTTGCGGAGGCAGCCACAGGGCCAGTAGGCATGGCAAGGAAGGGAACAGGAGCTGGCTTTGACTGGGCACAAACTCCGTCCCAGGCGCCCTTCTGTGTCCTTCCAGCTTAGTTATCTGAGAGCGTGGAGGGTGAGAAATTCAGGTGAGTGGGGTTAGCCTGGGGCGGGGGTGGGGTGGTGGTGGGTTGTTCTCAGCCTGGCTGCCCCTGAGAATCACCTGGGTTGCTTTCAAAGCTCTTGCTGTCTGGGTGAGCACAGGCCAATGAAATTAGCATGTTGAGGGAGGGGCCCTGACAGGTTAGTTGCAAAGCCTCTTCGGGTGATTTTAATGGACACCAGCGTTAAAGCCATTGGCTTCGGGCAATGGTTCCCAATCATCTGGTGAGCTTGTTAAACTACACGCTGCTGGGCCTCATCCCACACTTTTAGACTAAGTAGAGTCTGAGAATTTGCATTTCCAGCAAGAGCCCAGGTACTGCTACGGTGGCTGGCGATGCACCCAGAATCCCTGGTTTAGCCCAAGTCTCCTTAAAAGCTTGTTTGAGTGAGTCCAGGTTCTGGCTTCCTTCCAGACTCAGATCCTGGACTCGTGGCTCCAGTATCTGGTTCTCCCACTAGCTGAGGCTGGACTGGTCCCATCCTTCTGTGAGCCTTGGACAAACCTATCACTCAAGTGCCTCTTACGTTCTTTGTTGAGTCTATGGCCCTCAAACACTTCAATTTTGGTAAAATGTGAAGAGTGGGAGTGGTTTGAGGGTTGGTGGGACAGGTGGCAGCCTCGGTCCCTGCTGAGGTGGGCCAGGTTGGGCTGTAGACCCGTGGGTGCTGAGGGATGAACAAGATAAGGCCGCTAGTCCTCTGAGTGCTTTGGAGGAGAAGGAACGAAGGAGGTGGGGCAGATGATCCCAGAGATCCATGGGTGAGTGGCGCCCACTTTCCCTGGAACCGGGTTTCCACGGGAGGAGAGAAAGTTAAAAGAGCAGGGGAGAGAACAAATACTTCTTGAGCTTTGTTAGTGGGCCAGGCCCTGTGCTCGTTGAATCCCCCAACTGCTTTGCCGTGTATCATCCCTGCTTTACAGAGGCGCCCTCTAGGGCTTGGAGAGGTTCAGCATACGGCCAAGGCAAGCAGGGAGTTTGCGGAGGATCTGGATTTTTGAACCCAGGACTCCGTGACTCTGCAAACACCCTGCTCCTTCCTGCCCACTGCTGACTGGCCTGGTGTCCTGAGTGGTTGCCTGTCCTAGGTGGGCAGGCCTCACCTTGGCTGAAGCCACTCTGGGCTGCTATTCCGTAAGTGAGGGTCCCAGTTCTTGTGAACTGGGACCGAGGAGGAGGAGGCTGTGCTTGGAGTCTGGGTACCTGTGGCCTTACCTGGCAGTGCTGAGGAACCTAGGGCAGGTCACTGCGTCTCTCTGGGCCACTATATTAGGGAGCTCCAGAGAATCTAAATCCATAGGGGTGTGTGTGTGTGTGTGTGTTTGTGTGTGCGCGCATGCACATGTATAAAGAGATTTATTGTAAGGATTGGCAGGCTGGCAAATCCCTTGCTGTGGGGCAAGGTGCTAGGTAGAGGCTCAGGAGAGCTGATGGTACAGTTCCAGTCCGAGCTGGAAGGCTGGGTAGCCAGGAGAGCCAACAGGCTGGAGACCCAGGGAGAGCTGACGTTTCTGTTTGACTCTGACGGCAGGAAAAAGCCAACATCCCGCTTTGATGGCAGTTTGGCAGGAGGAATTCACTCTAACTGTCACAGACACTTCGTGAAAAGCAGAGGTGGCGGGTCAGCCAGTGGCTGAGGGTGTGTGTGAATCACGTAACCTCTCGAAGCCTGCACACGGAGGTCCTGGGAGAGTCTGTCAGTTGTAAGCGGTCTGAGTTCTTTGCTGGCCGCGGCTGCTCTCCCGGGTCCTGCTAACGACCTCGCTATGCTGTCCTCTGCTTGGCCTCGTTGGTCAGGCCCCAGGACAGGAGGGGAATTAAGTGACCTTCCCTGCTTGCTCCCAGCTTCCCTTCCTGGGTGAGTGTGGCTGGGAGACAGCTTGGAGTCAGGGCTAAATCTGCCAGCAGAACTTCCTGGTCCGAGGAGGGTCTCACTCTGCGTGTGGGCCCCAACCCTGCTGCAGGAGGCCCAGCCAGGAACAGTTGACTGGAGCTCAGTGCATCTGGAGCACTGAAAGATGCCTCTGGTCCTGCTCTTGTCTGGAAGGTGGTCTCGGCTGTCCAGGGTGGCTTGTGGGGCAGATGAAGGATCCATCTGTCTGCTTCTGTGTAGGGCATCCCAACTTGCCCCTCGCCTCCCAGCCATTCCCCATCCTTAGCTTCTGATGCCATCTTGCTTTTTGCTGCTACCATCTTTCTAGGGCTTTTCCGTTCCTCTGTAAGCACCTTGACAGCCAAGCTTTTTTTTTTTTTTTTTAAGTGGGGGCATGCGCAGAGGGAGATGGGGAGAGAGAATCTTAAGCAGGCTCCACGTCTGGCACAGAGCCCAGTGCGGGCTGAGTCTCATGACCCTGAGATCATGACCTGAGCAGAAATCAAGAGTTGGATACTTCTGCGACTGAGCCACCCAGGCGCCCTGACATTCAAGCTTTTTCAGAAAAAAAGCCCTTTTTGTCAAAGCAGACTTGTGTGTCTTTTATGCTTGTGCCCACACTGTCTCTCACTGGGTTTGACGTAATTTGTTTATTTCAGGGCTGACTCTCTGAGGATGAGGAGGAAGAGGAGTGGGGCGGTGGGGCTCCCCCTTCAGATGGAAGGTGCTCCTGTGGCTGAGAAAGCCCCATGGGAGAGGAGCTGTGAAAGGCCTCGGGGTCCCTGGCAGTGGGCTAGCTGGCCTCTAGGGAGGCAGGGGGGCCCCTGAGAAAGGCCACACCCCTGGAAAGTGTAGCCTGGGGTGGGGGTGGGTGCCAAGAGAGCATGTGGGAGACGAGGTCTGAGAGGAGGGGTCGTTCCAACACTGTACACTGATAACATCGCTATGCTTTCTGGGGGTAGTGCATGAACCATGGGAGACCTCAGGAGAGCAGGGCTTATATCTTAAACCTATTTCACATTAAAAAATTGAAAGCAGGAAAAACGTAGGAAGGAGCAATATATGAAGATAATATTTTGCAAAGTTATTGTCATGCCTGATGTTTCAAGAAGTGAGGCATTGGGGGGCTTCACGGAGGCATCGGTGCGCCTGGCGGCTGAGGAGTGGGGTACGTGCGGGGACAGTGGGCAGAAATGGCAGCTGGTATGTTTAGGAGACTGGTTATGTTGAGCAGATAGAATTCACTGAGGTTAATGGGAACCAAGTTTCTTACTGCTAGGTGATTTGTGAACATGAGAAGGGGGAAGGCTAGAAAGATCCGTGAGTGCTGGATAGGTATGACCTCATTGATGTATGTGCATTTATACACCTTAAAACCATGAGTTTAGGGGCGCCTGGGTGGCTCAGTCGGTTGAGTGTCTGCCTTTGGCTTAAGGCATGATCCCAGGGTCCTGGGATCGAGTCCTACGTCAGGCTCCCTGCTCAGTGGGGAGTCTGCTTATCCCTCTCCTTCCCTCCCCACTCGTTCTCTCTCTCTCTCTCTCCCCCCCCTCACTCTGTCTCTCAAATAAATAAAATCTTTAAAAAAAAAAAACCCAAAACCAAAAAACCGTGAGTTTAATGTAGATATACAGATAGATATATATAAATATATAGTTATAGGGGTTTGTACATCTACTTACATATGTACCTGCATCTCTTGGTTTCGGGAGGGCCTAGAAGCAATGACGTTCATAGCAGGGACGAACACCCCGGGTTCCCAGGTCTTGGCTTCCAAACACTGTTCTCCACTAAAGTGAAGCAGGGCTTCTTGCAGAAGTGCTGATTCCAGAGATGTAGCAGAGAAGGGACAAGACGGGTCTGCAATGTCTTGTGCCAGAGAGTAAGGAAGTGCTCAAAGAATGAGTAGGACATATAAGAAGGATCAGAAAGAAGAGGCTCTTATTGATCAAATCTGGGTAATTTGTGCATCAATATAAATAGTGATAGTATGGAATAAAAGTTGAATAAAACAGGAATCCACGAGTCTATATTGATATATAAATAACTCAATAAAGAAAGGAAAGCTCTTTCTTGCAGGAGATCACCAATGAATACACGTAGAAGGAATGTTGGCAACAATAAGAGTAAACATTAAGCAACCACCTAGTGGTGGCTGATTCAGGCTGGAGTTGTCAACAATGCTAAGACTGGCGGGTGACTATTTGAGGAACAGGATATGGGTGTAATACTAGAATGTGTCCCTAGAAAATATTTATCAGTTACAAAGGCAAAAGTGGTGATTTTTCCGGGAGAAAAACAGGGCAGATACCAGTTTGAGCAGGTGATCAAAACGAAACTTACCAGCGCCGGGCGTGCTGTCACCATGGGCCTCCTGATGGAAAGGCGGTCTTGTTTCTGTGCTCCTCCTGCCAAGAAGGCATGGCTTGAGGAAACAGTAGGCTTTGGGGTGAGGGTCGCCCTATAAAATGAAAAGCTCGTACTCTTAAAAATTGCATAGCTGGGCGCCTGGGTGGCTCAGTTAGTTGGGACACTGCCTTCGGCTCAGGTCATGATCCTGGAGTCCCGGGATCGAGTCCCGCATTGGGCTCCCTGCTCAGCGGGGAGTCTGCTTCTCCCTCTGACCCTCTTCCCTCTCGTGCTCTCTGTCTCTCATTCTCGCTCTCTCAAATAAATAAAATCTAAAAAAAAATTGCATAGCTGTTGAGATAATTGAAATGGGAGAAAATATTGCAGCATGAAGGACCCGGAGAGCCAGAGCTAAATGCCAAGTGTGTTCCTAGATGGGATCCTGGACCGGAAAGGAAAAGGGAAAATGACATTGTTGGGACAGTTGGTGAAATTTGAACGGGGTGTGGATGATGGCAATGTGTGTCAGTGTTGACTTCCTCATTTGCAAGGTTATGTGGTAGTTATGTTAGAGTGTCCTCACATTTAGGAAATTTACTCTGGAGTATTTGGGGGTAGTGGGATATCCTATCTGCAGCTTGCTCTCCCATGGTTCGGAAGAAGACTAACGACTTTCTAGGATATGTGTGGAGAGAGCTAGAGTGTGCACACAAGCGTGCAATGAAGCAGGTGTGGAAGAATGTTAACAGCTGGGGAACTTGGGTAAAGGAGAATGTTCTTTGTATTCTTACAACTTTCCTGTAAATCCTTTCAAAGTTATTTTTTAAAAGAATAAAAAAAAAAAACCCCACTCATAAAAAATAAGCCCCACTCATAGCCTGACCAACCCACAGGGAACTGTAAAACATTTTAGAGCATTTCCCTCCAGTTTTTTATGTGAATTTTTATGTAGTTAAAATCATGTTCTATATACAATTTTACATCCTACTGTATCACTTAAAATGGTAACATAAACATTTCCCCTGTGTGTTATTATAAACACTCCATAAACATTGTTTTTAATGACCACATAATGCCTCACTGAGAGGTCACATCAAAACTAACCATTCTTTTTTTTTTTTAAACCAACTCTGAGCTTTTCTTTCTTTTTTTTTTTTTTAAAGATTTTATTTATTTATTTGACAGAGAGAGACACAGCAAGAGAGGGAACACAAGCAGGGGGAGTGGGAGAGGGAGAAGCAGGCTTCCTGGCGAGCAGGGAGCCCGATGCGGGGCTCGATCCCAGGACCCTAGGACCATGACCTGAGCCGAAGGCAGACGCTTAACAACTGAGCCACCCAGGCGCCCAAAAACTAACCATTCTTAAAAAAAAACAAAAAAAAACCAAAACCTAACCATTCTAACTATGGTTGGGTAGCATTTAGGTTATTTCCTTTTTTAAAAAAATGACAAAGCACACTGCTGCGAGTATCTTTGATAAGGAAGCATTTTATGTTTGCTTGTCTTCAGGGAGATTTCTAGAAATGGAATTACTGAAAGGGTATGGTATCTTAAAACAACTGCCCCTCCCAAAAAAAATCCATCTCAGGAAAATGACTTTAAGAGCCAATTAAAGGCAACTTAGAGGGAAAACAACAACCACAAACAAACAAAAAAACCCAACCGGTCCACGCCACCACATTGCTTTCCAGAAGCATGTTCGCAGCGATTCCCTATAGCAGCGAGTGAGTGCTGGTCTAACTGCACCCTCACCAGCATTTAAAAATTCTTCACTCTTTTGTTAGGTGAAGAGTGATGACTTGTTGCCTTATTGTGTATTCTTTTCATTTCTAGAGATGTTGAAAATTTTACGACTGGTTTGTTGAACCAGTTGTGGTTCTTTGTTGATGTCACCATGCTTTTCTTTGGCTTACTGAGGCTGGAAGCTTCTCCAAGGATTGGGGCCAAGTGACCTTTGTGTCTAGAGGCCTCCTTTTAGGACGGGCAGACCCTGGTGTTCATGGCCGGTTTTCTGGCACCATCTGACCTCAAGTGGCTCATGTGCCTGGGTGAGTTTCTTTTCATCGGGGATTGTTTGGGGAGCCACAGTTTTCTGGCTTAGCCTGGGCCACTTCCCAACTAGTCCTTCTGGTGTGTTCCAGCTCCCTGGCCTGTGAGCAACCCTGACCCACTTTGATTTTATTAGATGTTTTTCCTCTTTTGTCATTTTTGAAACATAAAAATATGAATTCTGATTTTTCCCTCTGATTATTAAAAGCAATATGTAATGTGTGATTGCTATATTACAGAAAGGTATAAAAAACAAGATAAAGTCCTCCACAGTCCTATGAACCAGACTTACCTGGTATTAATATTGGGAATAATTTCTTCCAGATTTTTTCTATGTACGGAGGTATAGATTAATTCTTACCCAAACTGGGCTGATTTAATGCTTGATTAAAAACAGCCTTTTAAATTTCGTTTTTAAAGGTTGGCAGTACATCTGGAGATTTATATATATACTTTGTATCCTGCACCTTCTTGGGTTAACACAAATGTTAACTTGCTCAAGCATTAGCCTCCTTTCACTTCCGTATTAAAAACAAATTTGTTTGTAATGTACAACATTTCTGAACCACAGTGGAAATGTGTGTGTGGTGGGGGGGCACGCCTGGGTGGCTCAGTCATTAAGCGTCTGCCTTTGGCTCAGGTCATGATCCTGGGGTCCTGGGATGGAGCCCTGCATCGGGCTCCCTGCTCAGCGGGGAGCCTGCGTCTCCCTCTGCCTGCCGCTCCCCCTGCTTGTGCTCACATGCGCGCGCGGCGCGCGTGCTCTCTCTCTCTGTCAAATAAATAAAATAAAATCTTTAAAAAAAAAAGAAAACTGCTTGACAGGGCTGCCTGGGTGGCTCAGTAGGTTAAACATCCGACTCTTGATTTTGGCTTAGGTCATGATCTCAGGGTTGTGGGGTTGAGCCCCTCGTGGGGCTCCGTGCTAGGTGGGGAGTCTGCTGGAGATTCTCTCCCTCACCCTCTCCCCCCCCACCCCACATGCATGCACTGGCTCTCTCAAATAAATCTTAAAAAAAAAAAAAAAAAGGAAAGAAAGAAAACATTGCTTAACAAATAATATTCTAGTCCCCAAAAGGCACATTCAGAAAAGGTAAAAAGTTGTGGGGAAACCTCAGCTCCTATCTAGTCCTTAAACCTTTAAGCATCAGCCCACAATCACCACCAGGCCATATTGATCACCAACTGCCAATCCATTCACCTGAACTAAGCACCTGCATATGGCTTGAGCCATCCTTTGTCATTTGTGAAGTTATTTTTTTACCTGAGCTGTAGGTTTTAAGTAATTCTAACATGGCGACATATTCACAATTCATTACTGACGTAGGTTTTCCAGTTTGTTCGAGATTACGGATCATACGTGGAATGAAACAGCATTTCGGTCTGACAAGTGGCTCCACGGGGCACGTGAGGTCTCTTCCAGTAAGCTTGTGACCCTAAAACCAGGGGACTGTAGCAATCGGGGAATGGACAGGGGATTACCGGGGAAGACGCATCTGAGTACAGGCTAGAATCTGTACTTACGTCGATAATTATTTGAAGGAGTACAAATTGGCACTGGGAGGAACGTTTTCCCAGACTCCCAGGAGAATTCTAGTCACCGTCTGATGAAAAAGGAAAGACTGGAGTGGTCTTATTCATAGAGGAAAGTATCCTCATGGCCGGTACCAAGGGAGCAAACTCAGACTGAGGAATTAGGAGTCACAGCAATCAAAAACTTGGAATGCTGACATTAAGGATAAAAGTTCTGTGTGCGCGGGGCGGGGGGGCTTGGGTAGCTGGATCTCCCAAACCTAAGAACCGCAATCCAAAATTAACTTGTTACAAGCAAACACAATAATTTTTGACCTATGGAAGCTTGGGGTTTTAGAGATATTCAGGTAATCATTTAAACAAGAGCTTATGAAACCTGGAGGCTAAAAAAACTGTAAAGACAATAACTTGAAGAAAACAGACATGCCGTATTTATTAAATCAAATACCCTAAAAATTCAAAATCCCTGAAATAGGATACAACGGATATGTTTGTCAGAAGTAAAGAGAGTGGAGAATGCCAGGGAAATACATAACATTCCATAACATAGTTTTATGTCTTTTTTTTTTTTTTTTGATGTAGTTTGATAACGGTTTCCCCCTTGCTCCTTGTGTGGACGTATTTAATCTTGCCCCAAGTATACTCCAGCGAGCAGGACGGCTGCTGTGCAGGGTCTGGTGTGTTTGTGGTCACGGGTTCAGAAGAGAGCACTTCTGTGAAGGATGAGTAGGCATATTTTATAGTTAAATTTCAGCTCAAGTACATCTGATAAAGCCCTGCTTCGTTTGACTTTTGGTCCCCTGCCTTTTCCGGTGTTTCTTTCTTGGCTGATTGTTGTCCCTTCTCTTTTATGTTGTTTTATAGCTTCCCAAATTACCTTCTTTCTGATTCCTCGTATTTCACTTTGTTTCACCAAAATGCCGTGCCCATGATCTCTGGGTCTTTGGCGTGACCGTGGCCTGAACCTGAGTTGTATCTTGCCTGTGGGGCCTTTCTCTACAGACTTCTCAGTGTGGTCGCCTCCAGGTTGAAGGGGACAGTCTGTCTGCCACTGCCCAAGGTCACCGAAGGGACTTCAGCTTCGCTTGTGCTCAGCCATCCTGGCGGGGCCAGTGGAACCACTGGGCTCATTTTGTAGCTTGGCTGTTTATGTGGCTTTTGACCCAGCAAATGTATTGTTCCATCCCCTAGTAGTAAAAGGAACGTAAGCCAACATTTGTTGGGTGTCAAGCACTCTGCTGGCTGCCCCAGAGGTGATGTTTCAATTCACCCTTATGAAGTAGGTGCTGCCACTATTAATTACTCTCACCTTCCAGACTGAGAAACTGAGTCACAGAGTAGGTGATTTCTCCAGTGTTATCTTAGTCAGAGACAGAGCTGGGACTTGAGCCCAGATCTCTCCGCACTCATAACCACTCAGTCTTTCTTCCTGCACATGACCATTGGCAGCATTGGGGTGTGTGCCTTTTCGGGCTGCCTGTGCATGCACACACTCTCTCTTGCACACACCCCCTCGCTCTGTCTCTGTCCAACTGTCACTCACATGCACAGAAGCATGCACATTTTTATCACACTGGACTATTATGTATGTTGTCTTATCGCCTGCTTCCCGCCCCCACCCCCCCGAACTCACTACAAGAAGGGTCAAGAGAGTGAAATAGATTCTATCTCAGCCCAACCCCACCTAGGCAGCGGCTCCCAGGCCTCTCTCCCTGCAACAGAGCCCAGAGCATGAGTCACAGAGGGAAGATCTAGAGGATAGCTTCTTTAGGACACCGGCACAGTGACTCTGCAGGCCACAGGCTGGGTGTTCTGTGTGTCCCCAGATCCAGTTCCTGGGAGCCCCTGGAGTGTGGTACTGGGGACCCATATGCTGATTAAGGCTCAAATGGTGGCAAGAGATGGGGGATCCCCGGTGGCTCGAGCGGTCTGCTCTCCTATGCCACTTCTCAGCTGCTTCATCTCCACAGGAAAGGATTCTAACCATGGCTTCATGAGTTTTTGTTGTTCCTTTACGTGGAGTTTATTTTCTTCCAATTACTGTGAGGATAAAAATCATGATAGAACTGAGAAAAGCAAAAAAAGAAAAAGAAAACCCAGAAGCACCCATGCCCCCCAACCTCTGCCCAGTATGTTATTTCTGACCACTACTCCCTAGTCCAGAGAGAGGTTGTAGGGTAATTTACTTGAAATACCAACAGTAGGGACATGGCTATTAGTTCTGTCATTACATACAGTGCTTTCTGTGCACAGGGCTTTTAATGGCTATTTGGTTTGTTTACTTACATATATTCTTAGAAGTGGAATTCTTAGAAGAGGCTCCTTCTTAGAAGTAGAAGTACTGGGTCAAGGTTTTTGAGATATTTGACCAAGTGGAAGAAGAGTTGTACCAACGTGTGCCCCCCACCCAGGGGTATAAGGAGCAAGCATGACTTCTTGAAAGATGAGTCAATGAGGTGGGGACTCCAGGCCCTGTGGAGTTAGTAAGTTTCTTATCACTGAAACTAGTCAAGCAGAGGTTTATTAGACTGGCTCTCACTGGGGGCATTGTCATCATCCCTTTCCTGGGCATTTTGGAAGTGTGCGGGGATTAATTTTGGTTGTCTTAATGATTTGGGGGTGAAGCACTTCCATTTAGAGGGCAAGTCCTAGAGCACATGGGACAGACCCATGCGACAAGAACCTTTCTTGCCTCTTCCCCAATTTTTTTTTAAAAGATTTTATTTATTTATTTGACAGACAGAGCGAGAGGGAACACAAGCAGGGGGAATGGGAGAGGGAGAAGCAGGCCCCCCGCCGAGAAGGGAGCCCCATGTGGGACCCAATCCCAGGACTCTGGGATCATGACCCGAGCTGAAGGCAGACACTCAATGACTGAGCCACCCAGGTGCCCGCCTCTTCCCAAATTTTGAATATCCTCTAAGAAAATCATGTCAGTAAAAACAAAACAAAACCCATTTATAATTTTCTGAGCCTGGCAAAACTGTTTTACATACAAATGCAATTTTTTTTTCATTTTTAAAATACAAACTTAATTTTTTAGTATCCAGAATATATAAAGAACTTATAAAACTCAACACCCCAAAACCAAATAATCCAATTAAAAGATAGGCAGAAGACACAAACGGACATTTCTCTAAAGAAAACATACAGATGGCCAACAGACGCATGAAAAGATGTTCATCATCGTTTACCATCAGGGAAATGCAAATCAAAACTACAATGAGATAGGGGCGCCTGGGTGGCTCCGTCGTTAAGCGTCTGCCTTCGGCTCAGGTCATGATCCCAGGGTCCTGGGATCGAGCCCCGCATCGGGCTCCCTGCTCCGCGGGAAGCCTGTGTCTCCCTCTCCCACTCCCCCTGCTTGTGTTCCCTCTCTCGCTGTGTCTCTCTCTGTCAAATAAATGAATAAAATCTTAAAAAAAAAAAACTACAATGAGATATCACCTCACGCCTGTCAGAATGGCTAAAATCAGCAACAGGTGTTGGCGAGGATGTGGAGCAAAAGGAACACTCTTGTACCGTTGGTGGGAACGCAAATTGGTGCAGCCACTGTGGAAAGCAGTAGGGAGGTTCCTCAAAAAGTTAAAAATATATCTACCCTATGATCCAGCAATCCCACTACCGGGTATTTACTCGAGAATACAAAAACACTAATTCAAAGGGATCGTACACCCGTGTGTTTACTGCAGCATTATTTACAATAGCCAAGATATGGAAGCCACCTAAGTGCCCATCGATAGATGAGTGGATAAAGAAGATGTGTGTGTGTGTGTATATATATATACGTATATATATATATATATGATTCAGCCACGAAAAGAATGAAATCTTTCCATCTGCGATGACACGGATGGAGCTAGAGAGCATAATGTTAAGTGAAATAAATCAGTCTGAGAAAGACAAACACCATAAGATTTCACTCGTATGTGGAATTTAAGAAACAAAACAAGCAAAGGGAAAACAAGACAAACCAAGGAACAGACTCTTAATTATAGACAACAAACTGATGGTTACCAGAAGTGGGGGGGTGGTTGGGGGAGGGTGGGGGAAATAGGCGATGGGGATTAAGGAGCACACCTGTTGTGATGAGCACAAGGTGATGTATGGAAGTGTTGAATCACTATATTGTACACCTGAAACTAATGTAACACTGTATGTTAACCGGACTTACAAAAAAAACTTAAAAAAATAAAATAGAAACTTTTCAGAAGTGCAACTCTTGGGCAAAACAAAGATTATACTTTGTGTTGTTTGCAATTTTAACAAGAGTGGACCATCATTTTGGAAAATCACAGTCTCAATGGCAATGAGGCTTATAATTTTTGAGTTGCCAACAGATCTATAACTGCATTTGTAGCTGTTGATTCTTGATACAACACACACACACACACACACACATACACACACTCACAGGATAGGTAGATTTAGTTTGCTTGCGTTCTGAAGGTCAAATATTAATTTGAATCACATGAAATTGTCATAGATCAGAAACAGTTCCATATCAGCAATTTCATATGGTTCAACTTAGTATTGAAGAGTATCTAACTTCCAACCTTACTCCCTCTTAGTTTATGCAAGCATCTCACTACCGCATGCCCAAGCATTCACGTGCTGAAATGTTATTTTATTACATTTCTCATTCACGTTGCAAGTAAAGCATTCTATTCTTTTTTTTTTTTAAAGATTTTAATTCATTTGAGAGAGAGCAGGAGTGGTGAGGGGGAAGGGGGGAGACAAGCAGAGGGAGAAGGAGAAGCAGACTCCCTGCTGAGCAGGGAGCCCAGTGCCGTAGTGGTAGGGGGAGGAGGGGTTGATACCAGGACGCTGAGCCAAAACCCAGTTGGAAGCTTAACAGACTGAACCGCCCAGGTGCCCCAAGCATTCTATTCTCATGAGTTGGCATGTAAATGGATCACTTTATCACTGAGTTTCATTAGAGAAAGGTAAAGGAGGCATTACAAATGTTTATGAAAAGGGAGTGCTGGGTCCGATAGGCTGAGAAATACCAGGTTAGACAGTTGCCTGCTGAAAGCAGGACCCATAACCTTCCCCTGCCTCTAGGTGCACTGCGGAGGCCTTCCACACTATAGTTACCATGTTCCCTACAGCAGGCAAGCCAGTGTTCACTACTTGTGTCTGAGAGCAGGGGAGGGGAACCAACGTGGAGGGCACAAGCATCTCCTTGTGCCCTTATATGAGACCCCTCTTTCCACCTCACAGCGATCCTGCCAGGAAGGGAGGGCTGGCCAGAGCCTGCAGACTGAGGCTCAGAGTGGTTCAGATACTTGCCCAAGACAACACAGTAAATAGCAGAGTGGCCAGATGAAATACGAGAGCTCAGCTAAGTTTGAATTTCAGATGAACAATGCATCTTCATGTTACAGTGTAAGTATGCCGCCAAATGATTGCCTGGGACATACTTATCCTAAAATATGATTTCTCGTTGATCGAACTTTCAAAATTAACTTGTCCTATATTATCGTTAAATCTGACAATCTTATTATGTTCTCTGCTCTCCACCGCCCACCCCAATCATGTTCCTTGCTTTTCTTACTGAATGTTGATCCTTAGATTTTTATTCCAAAAATGTCTCTCGGGCTCCAATGTGACCCTGGGTAGGGCAGGGTGGGATGGGAAGCTGGAAGTTGGAGCCCTTCCCTGGGGTTTGTGGGGGGCCCTGGGGCCCGGCCCTGATTGTGGGAGGGACACAGCGTTCTCATCTGTGGGTTGGAGAGTTGAAATACATCATCTCAAGGGTCAGAGGATATTTAACTGGGCTCTTGCACTGCATTGATGAACAAGACTGACCACGTTCCCTTTCTTTGGGGAGCTAACATTCTAATGGGGGAGAGACAATAAGACCTAATAAGTTCTCTATTGTCCTCTACCCCTTGTTCACCTCCTGTGGGTCAGGCCCTGAGCTGGGGACTTTACAAGCATAGGACCCTCTAGTGTCCCTATTACCCCTAACCCACTGACATCCAGGGTTTGGCATGGTGCTGCGGTTAGCGGGGGGTGGGGGGCGGTAGGGAGGCTGTCCAGGTTTTGTGGGGCTGGGGACTCCTTTAAGAAAAGTATATAACAGACCCTTCCCAGGATCGCCGAAAGAGCCCGTGCAAGAGAGAGGCCGTGTACCTTTACCTCCTACAGCTTCACTGTAAATAATGGCTCTGGGCTGAGTTGATGATATTGAACAAACCTACAACCTCGTAAGGTGATTTTCCCGTTTACAACTGGCCTTGAGGTTGGTTCAATGGGAAGAGAAGGTGACAGCGAGAAGCCCCTCCGCTTTCATCAGGAAAGGCCTGGGTTTACATTTCACCCTTGTGTTGACTTGCTGGGGACCTGGGGCCCGGTGTCTTCACCTCTCTGTGCCTTTGTACCCTCATCCGCAAAATGGAGAAAACAATACTGCTCCTTAGGGCGGCTGGAGCTGAGCAATTAATGCTCATTTGGAATCAGGGTCTCTCCCTGTTTGTAGTCCTCGAAGTCCTGCCTGAGGGAACGCCTGAGGCTCGATCTACCTCCCATTTGTGAGCCCCTGTCACACCAGGGTTCTAGGTATGTTGCATGACCATTTTATACACACACACACACACTTTTTGGTGAGCCAGACACCACTGTGCTCAGCACGTTCTCTGTATTAACTCTTTGAATCCTTATGACAACCCACTGAGGTAATAACTCCCCATTTTATAGATGAGAAAAACTGAGGCACAGAGAAGTGAAGTAATTTATTCAAGGTCACATGTGCAATAAATGGTGGGGAAACAGGATTTGAACCCAGGGAGTTTGGCTCCAGAGTCCACCTGGGGTGACTGTCAGAGCAGGTCCCATCATGCCCCTTTGACGGACGAGAAACTGAGGCTGGGTTGAGGCCAAGCCTTGATCCCACTGGAAGTAGCAGAGTCTGATTCAAACCCAGGGCCATCTGACCCCAAAGTCCCTGTGTTTCCTGTTCCAGCAAGCTGCCTCCCAACGCAGGGCAAGATTTGAACCTATGTTCCTCGGCTCTTGTGGGAGATCTGGGGACCATTTCCGGAGATGCTCAGAGTAAAATTCTGGTCTCCCCGTGACCCTGGTCCTAACTACCTTTACCCCAGCTTGCTGTAGCCTCCATCTGCATAGCAATCAGGCCAGGTGGTGTCAGGCAGAATGTCCCTCGGGCTATGTCCTTGTGAAGATAACGAGGAGAAGCTTCCTGAGGTCCCACAGCCTCCCGCTGTCCTGTCTCAGGGCTGTGTCCCCATTGCTGCCATCTTCTCTGGTCCAGTGCAGGGGAGGTGCTTAGTGACACTGTGTGAGTCAGTGATGGGGTCTGGGCCTTTCAGAGGTGTCCCGTCTGTGAAAGTGTTTGAATGGCTGGTGCCCCGGAGGCTGCAGACCTGGGTAATGAGGCGCTGTCTTCCGCTGTCCAGTTTGGTGACACTGGACAAGATACTCCCCGAACCTCAGCTGGATAACAGCAGCTCCTGCTTAGTTCTCTTCTCTTCCCAGGGCCTGCGGGACTTGCTTTTCTTTCCCTTCGGCCCCTCCTTCCTCTTCCTCCCCCTTCTTTTTTTTTTTTTTTTAATTGTGGCAAAATATATACAACATAAAACTCACCATTGTAAAGAATACAGGTGAGTAGCATTAAGTACATTCACGTGATCCTGCAACCATCACCACCATCCATGTCTAGAACTTTCTCGTCCTCTCAAACTGACATTGTACCCATTTGACAGTGACTCCCCGACTCCCCGACTCCCCCAGCCCTTGGTAACCACTAGAACACTAGAACCACTAGAACAGAAAGAACATTTTCCGTCTTGTTGAATTTGCCTATGTTAGGTACCTGATATTAGGAGAATTGTGCAACATGTGGCTTCTTTCACTTAGTACGTCTTTCAAGTTCATCCATGTTATAACGGGTGTCTGAATCTCCTTCCTTGTAAAGGCAGAGTGATAGTCCATTGTATGTCTGTAGCACATTCTATTTGTCCATTGGCCCATCGGACACCTGCAGGGCAGCAGCAGGATCTTCCCTTTGGGCAGGGTTGCTCCCCCCTTTTGGTCACTGTGAATGATGCGGAAATGAACATGGCTGTCAGAGTATCCATTCCAGTCCCTGCTTGCAATTCTTTTGGACATGTACCCGAAAGTGGGATTGCTGGATCATGTGGTAACTCTGTGTTTAATTTTTTGATGTCCCTCCCTTCTTAGACAACCACCCCCCCGCCCCCCAGTTCCGGTCATTTGATTTTCATGCAGGGAAGTCCTCTTGGTGTGTTATTTCTTGTGGACCTGGTTTGGCTTTGGTAAGTGACAACCTGGGCATGCTTTGGGACCTGTCTCCCTCCCTCCAGGCCCCCTGCTTGGGCCAGAGCTGGTCAGCTACTATAGGACCCGGAACCCATCTCATGGGGACCGCTAAGACAGTGGCTGTCAGAGTAGCCACATGGGCCCCAGGAGGCCTCTCTCGGAGGGTGGGGGAGCAGGACTCTGAGCGAACTTATTGCTCGTGATTCGGGGCCGTCTACGGACAGCAGGACATCTCCCAGCAGAGCTGCTTAAACGTGACACGATCACTCAGCGGCCACCACCTCCGCCCACCAGTTAGCCTCAAAGGGGATTCTTCCGTGATGCAGCTTGTTGTCTGGGAAGAAACTTGGCCTTGGGAGTCAGAGGCCTCACGTCGATCCCTGCTCTGCCTCTTCCTTATGCTGCCCCTCCGCAAGCCACGCGACCTCCCTGGGGCTCCGTTTCCACATCTATCGGATGGGAATAGCCTCAGCGGGCGGCCGTGCCCAGACTGGGTGATGGTGCCCATGCAGCGCTGGGCTGCAGTGCGGGGCCGCGGTGACCCTCCTCGGGGATAGCTCAGGAAGCTTGTAGGGACGGACGCAGGCCAAAGTCCCCTGGCCAAGTCCTGTTCACTGCTGTCTCTCTGCCCCTCTCATCCCGTGTCTCATCTTTCAAGCTCTGGCATGGCTCCTTAGGGCATCTTAGCAAGAAATGAAATCTCTTCTGGGAGCCCAGCAGGTGCATCTCCTTTGGAGCGCTCAGCGCTGTGCGGCTGGAAGTGGGCGTACCAGCTATGCTGAGGTGGCTGGCCAGGCTTCTCCGGGCCTCTGGAAGGCCCTGCTGCGGCCCTTCGGGTCTCTCCCAGCCCCCAAGGCTCACTCCAGCCTGGCCTGTGTCACTATTATGCAGCCTGATTCAGCTTTCTGCAGCGAGTCCCCCCCCCTCCAGGCCTGCTCCTGGTCCTCGGCTGTGCTTCCAAACTCAAGGGCTTTCTGAGAAATAAGGGTTTTTCTTTAATGATAAGAAGAGCAATGTGACAGGAAGCTTGGAAAGTACTGAAAAGTGCATGGCAGCAAGTGAGACATTATCCAGGATTCTGTAGCGCAGGGGGAGCTAGGTTTTGGCTCATTGTTTTCAGTCCCCTTTTTGCCTTGTGTATCTACATATCTAAACCCTTCATTGAAATAACACATCTGGGCGCTGTGATGGCCTGCTTTCCTGTTTTATTGCTGGTTCTTGGAAAACTGATGAAAATGAGCATTCTGTAGATACTAATGATTGCTAACATGTCTGGGTCCTTGAGACGTGGGGTGGGGGGAGGTAAATGCACTCTCATTGTCTCCATCTTTTGTTTGACTGGGCTTCCCTACGAATAGTGCTGTGCTGAGCATCTTGGTACGCCATTTCTCTCTTTCTGATTGTTTCTTTAGATCAGGAGGTGGCAGACGTTTTGGAAAGGGCCAGATACTATTTTACGTTTAGAGGGCCATAGGGTCTCTCAAAACTACTCCACTCTGCACCGTAGCACGAAAGAGGCCTTGGACTCTGTAAACCAACGAGGGTGGATGTGTTCAATAAAACTTTATTTACAAAAGCAGGTGGCTGATTGGATTGGTCCATGGGCCGTAGTTTGCCAACCCTGCTTTAGCCTAGAGTCAGTCAAGTGTTGGCACCAATTGTCAGTAAAAGGCAGATAGAAAATATATTTAGTTGTGCCCGGTACCCGGTCTCTGTCGCTGCTCTTCCTTCTGCCTGTCTCTCCCCCTCTCCTTCCTCCCCCTTTTCCCTCCCTCCACTTCCCCTCTCCCTGCCCCGCCCCCCCTTCTTCCTGCCCTCCACCCTCCCTCATCCTCCATTTTTCTTCTTTTCCTTCTTATTTTCCTTCCAACCTTTTAAGAATGTAAAAACCATTCTTAGCTTGTAGACCATACAAAGGCAAACTTTTGTTGACCCATGGATTAGATAAATAGAAATTGAATTCCTGATCCAGACAGTATGAACACTTAAAAATCTCTTGATGAATGTGGCCTGACTGCTTTCCAGAATGTGGCGGTTCCAATTTACACCCCCATTGGCAGTGCAGGGAAGTGTCCAGCCTATCCTACCCTCACGGCATCAAGAAGTTTCTTTTGCTCAATCTTTGCTAATTCAATAAGATGAGAAGATCTCATTTTAATTCACATCATTTTGATTCCTAATAGGTTGAGCAGTTTTCCTTTTAATCATCCATTTGTAGTTCCCATGCTGTAAATGTTTTTTGTGCGCGTGTTCCTTTTTTTTTTTTTTTCATTTGGGATCTTATTGTTTTCTTGATTTTGCATGACTTTTCGACAGGATTTTAAGTGTCACATTTGTTGCAATTATTTTCCCCTGTGTTTTCTTTTGCCTTTTAATTGTATTTACAATTATTTTGATGGATAGATGTGCTTTTTATTTATCTCTTCCTTTGTGAGTTCCATTTCCCCTTTGAAACTTTCCCTTTTGGTTTTGTGAATATCAGTTCTCCCGCTTTGCTCTCAGCCCGCAGATATCCCATAAACAGTTCAGGGATGCCATGGGGAAATGCTCAAGTATAAATGCTTTCAGCTGAAGCTCACAGAAACTCACACCAACAGTGGCTTAAACGAGTGGTTCTCGAATTTTAGCACACATCAGCATCACCTGGGGGGCTTGGTAAAACTCAGATTGCAGGGCCCCACCTATAGAATTTCCGGCTCTATAGGCCTTGGGTGGGGCCTGAGAATGTGCATTTCTAACACATTCCCAGATGGTGCTGATGCTGCTGGCCTGGAGACACACTTTGAGAACCACTGGCTTAAACCATTGAGACATTAAATTACCTCAGAGAACAAAAAATACGGAAGAGGGTGGTCTCGGGGTGGGGTTAGCAGCTCAGTGATATCCGGGTCTAGGCCATGTCTTTACTGTCTCCTCGCCTTTTCCTCTGGACTGCAAGATGGTTGCTAGAGCTCCAGGTGATTCTTACATACACCAGCCTTCCAAGCAGGAAGAAAGGGCAAGAAGATGACAAAAAGCTTCCTTTTAATAGTGTTGTGTACATTGCCGCTTTGACCAAAACTTGTAAGCAAACGTTTAGCAAGAAGAGAGGGTAGATTTGGGGTAGGAGATTAGTCTCTGTCTTAAGAGCTTCCCTGCACTGGGTAGAAAAAATGGATAGTTTCAGGCCCTTGGACCCTCAGCTGCACTCCCTGTCAGGATGTCTAAAGGACCCAGAGTCAGGTTAGCTTGGCCTCTAGGCAGGATCTGATTTTGGCTTCACTGAAGTCGTTGGATGTCTGCCTTGTGTCTGATAAAAGGCTGGACTAGTCTCCTGTTCTGGTATTTGGATGCTTTCTTGCCTGAATTCCTTGCTAAATAACTGTCCTGGATCTCAGCTGGGAACGCTGCTTGCTTCTGCCGGGCTTCTCCTAGTCAGGGTCCTACCCCCCTGTTCCAGGCTGGGGCTATGAAGCCTCACTACCTGTTGACAGGCATCCCAAGAACCACTTGCCTGGATGCCCAGAGACCTCCCTCAGCCTGGCTGCCGCAGCCTCCGAGAACAGCGGACCCAAGCCTCTGAAGGCTTGCTGGGATCGGCTGGCTGCTGCATTTTTGCCTGTTGACTCAGCTTTCTCTTATCATTTGATAGCTGATGCTTGAGTTATTTCCAGCCCTCCTTGGAAGGCCAGGGCTGGCTCCACCTGCGCCATCGAGAGTGGGAATTGGGAGCAGGAAGTTCCCACCTCGGACCCCAGGGGATACTGCAGGCCCCGAGGAGCTGGGCTAGGGCAGTGTCTATGAGTGTGCCGGGGTCCCAGTGCAGGGGACAATGCGGGAATCCTAACTCCAGAGGGGTCAAAAGTGGCTTACCTATTAGGACCCAAACTGGTTTAAACCGAAAAGCTAATTGGGAAGTCCAGGGGTAAGGCTGGCTGCAAGCATGGCTCATTGCATGGGTCCCAACGGTATTTCTAGAACCCAGTTGTTTCCATCTTCAAGTTTGGTTTCCTCTGGGTTCACTTCTTCAGCTGGCGCTGCCCTGTGGTCACAGGATGCCTGCCAGCGCTCTGGGGGCTGCATCCTTTCCACTTTCTTTCTAGCCGAGAAAGAGAAAATCCACTTTCCTGAGAGTACACACAAAAGTCCCAGAACTGACCGTTGTTAGCCTTGATTAGCCTGATTTGACTCATTGCCCTTCCCTGAAAGCAGCCATCAAGGTCAGAGAAATGTGATGCACTGATTGGTTAATGTTGGGTCACAATAGGGCGCCTGGGTGGCTCAGATGGTTAAGCGTCTGCCTTCGGCTCAGGTCATGATCCCAGGGTCCCGGGATCGAGTCCCACATCGGGCTCCCTGCTCCTTGGGAGTCTGCTTCTCCCTCTGCTTCTCTCTCTCTCTCTGTCTGTCTGTCATGAATAAATAAAATCTTTAAAAAAAAAATGTTGGGTCACAATATTCAACCCTAGAATTGGGGGTAGAATCAATCCCACCCAAACTGCATGGCTGAAAGAGTGCTCTCTAGGGAGCACTCCTGGGGGGGGGCAAGGAGGGGGTGGATGCAGGGAAGTTATCCACAAATGTTTATCTGATTGGAGGTTGAACTTGGCAGTCAACTGCTAGGGGCTTAAGGTGATGCCAGGATCTTCAAGTCAGGAGAAAGCATGCAAGGGTCAAGGGATGGAGAGGAAGGGGGACTTGACCTCCAGGGGTGTGATGAGTGACTAGATCAGGCTGGCTGGAAGGGCCAGGAACAGGCGGGTGGCAGGCTCTGGAGTTCCCTGGCTCAGGTCCGTGCCCACCTGGCTGTGGTTAACTCCTCCAGGTCCCGAGTGAGATTGACATCTTCCCACGCGATTCAGTCAAGCAGGATGCTTTTCCTTTTGGCAATACAAATGCTGCTTAGAACATTCATTGCCAGTCAGGACAATGCCTCCTCCAAAAGTCCTTTGGGCTTACTGTTCTTGTTATTCTCTGTGACTCAAATATAATTTGTCTGCCCCATGTGATATATTTCAGCTTGAGTTCAGTCCCAGAAAAAAGTTTGTGGCCATAGATGCATTTGAATGCTTTCTGTCGTCAGAAGACAAAATTAATACAAAGCTAGTGTGTTTTGCCACATGGGGCCAAATAGTGTGTCCAGGTTATAAATTGATGTTCCTCAGGTGCCTGCTGCTATCTCCTTTCTCTGCTTCCTTTATGGTTTTCCTTCCTTTTTTGTCCCTAAATATCATGGGTCCCCGTTGTGTTTAGTCTTGGGAGCCTCCTAAGCCCTTTTGGAATCAATCAGAGAAAATTCAAGGGAAGTAAATAACATGTGATTTGTTTTCCTTTATGTATTGGTTTTCTCAGCATGGAAGAGAAAAATTCAGACATAAACTTTGTCTGATTAAGATCAAATGAGGTTCTCTTATTTGTTCTTTTTTCTCTCTGCTCCCCCTCCTGTCTTCCTCCCTCTCCTCCTTCCATTGTGAAAGAGTGTTTGATCCTTTTTCTGAAGGGCTAGGAGAAATGTTGGAGCTCAGAAGTGGCTGGTGGAACATGCCTGCTTCTCAACTTCCTCTGGGGTGGAAATTCATTTAAAACTTGCAGTTTCCAAAGTGGCTGCCAAAGCCACAGCACTTGGGGAGGGGGGGGGTGGAGTGGAGAGGGGAGGGGGGAAGGGGAAAGAGGAGGGGCCCTCAGAATCTCAGAGGACAGGCTGGAGCCAGGAAGCGGGGGTGGGGAGTGGGCATGCTTTGTGAAGCCCATCCCTTGAAAATATCCTCAAGGCATAAAAGGGAGTGTTAATCTGAACTGATGGGAGTCCAGACCCCCGCCCCCCTCCAATGCCGCCTTGAGGGGGGTCTTAGATTCTATCCTGTCATTTCTCTGTTAAAACCCATGGAAGTTTCCTATTTCCTTCTTCATTAAACTCAACCTCCTCTTCCTGACTTGCAGAATTCCCCATAATGTGGGTGCAACCTACCAGGAATACCTGCATCACTACCCCACCCCGGGCAACTCTTACCATCAGTTCTTTCACCTTCCCAACGTGCACACACACACTGCTTCACTGGATTTGAGAAGATCTGAATTTGGGGTCCCTGTTTACTTCTTACAGCCCTTTGATCTTGGGTACAGGTGCCCTTCTGAACCTCCGGTTCTCTTTAGGCAAATGGAACTAGGGAATGTTTACTGAATTCTGGAGGCTCTGCGTCCATTTTCATCCATGCTGTCTCTTTGGTGGGCATATCCTAACTTTCCTCTGGGAAAATTGTTGGTCCACGGACCTCTGGGTAGGGTTTTTTTTTTTTTTTAAAGATTTTATTTATTTATTTGACACAGAGAGAGAGACAGCGAGAGAGGGAACACAAGCAGGGGGAGTGGGAGAGGGAGAAGCAGGCTCCCCGCCGAGCAGGGAGCCCGATGCGGGGCTCCATCCCAGGACCCTGGGATCATGACCTGAGCCGAAGGCAGACGCTTAACGACTGAGCCACCCAGGCGCCCTGGTAGGGTTGGTTCTGCTCCCAGTTTCAGGAGTAGAACCATGATCCAGTCCAAACAATGCATCTCAAGCCTCCATGCCCCCTGATTGCTTCTGCGCAGGCGACCTAAGCTCGTCCAACCTGAAAGGATTTCAGGGCTTCTGCTGGGACATGCAATGTCTGCTCTTTCTGGCAGAATGTGACTCTGGAAGATGTGGTTGCAGCAGCCTGGGCTCGGGTTAGAGCTGAGCTGGGAAGCAGGAAACGAGTTTAGTGTTAGTGTGGAGGACAATTTCCCTTGCCTGGAATGACCACCTTCCTTCTCTCTGCTTTCCGTCCAAAATCCTTCCTTACATTTCCTCCCTCCCTCCCTCCCTCCCTCCCCTTTCTCCTCCCCTCCTTTTCTCTCTCTCTCTCTTGATTAAAAAAATAATTGTGATAAAATACAAAAAATAACATAAAACTGGCCACTTAACCAATTTAAATGTATATGTTTCAGCAATGGCACTGCTAGGTATTTACCCAAAGAATACAAAAATACTAATTCAAAGGGGTACATGCACTCTGCTGTTTACAGCAGCATTATCTACAGGAGCCAAATTATGGAAGCAGCCCAAGTGTCCATTGACTGATGAGTGGATAAAGATGCGGGGTGTGTGTGTGTTAGAATATTACTCAGCCATAAAAAAGAATGAAATCTTGCCATTTCCAATGACATGGATGGAGCTAGAAAGCATTATGCTAAGGGAAATAAGTCAGAGAAAGACAAATACCGTATGATTTCACTCATATGTGGAATTTAAGAAATAAGACAAAGGAGCAAAGGGGAAAAAGAGAGAGAAAACCAAGAAACTGACTCAACTGTTGAAAACAAACTGTGGTTACCAAAAGGGAGGTGGGTGGGGGGTTGGGGGAAGTAGGTGATGGAGATTAAGGAGTGCATTTGTTATGATGAGCACAGGGTGATGTATTGAAGTGTTGAATCGCTATATTGTACACCTGAAACTAATATTACATTGTATATTAACTGGAATTGAAATAAAAACTGAAAAAAAAATAATACACGTATGGTTCAGTGGTGGTAAGTACATTCACATTGTTGTGTAGTCCATCTTGGGGCTTTTTCCTCTTGCAAATCTGAAACTCTACACCCATTAAATAACTCCCCATTTCCTCCACTGCACTGTCTCCCCAGCCTCTGGCAACTTTCTGTCTCTGAGTTTGGCTACTCTAGCATATACTACCTGGACAAGTGGAATCATCCAGCATGTGTCCCTTTGTGTCTCTTTCACTTAGTATAATGTCTGCAAGTTTCATTCGCCTGGTAACAGGAATTCCCTTTCTTTTCAAGGCTGAATAATATTCTGTATGTATATGCCACATTGTTCATTGTCAATGGACTTTTGAGTTGTTTCCACCTTTCGGTTATTGTGAAAAATAGCTGCTGTGAACCTGGGTGTGCAAATATCTCTCTGAGGCCCTGCTTTCAATTCTTTTGGGCATATACCCGGAAGTGGAATTGCTGGATCATATGGGATTCCATTTTTAATTTTCGGAAGAACTGTCATGTTTTCCATAGCGGACATGCCATTTTACATTCCCACCAACAAGGGATGAAGGTTCCAGTTTCTCTACAGCCTTGTCAACACTCTTCCTGACCTTTTAGGACAGCACAAAGTTGCCTCTTTGGGGACCCTAATCAATGCCACCAGGGATGCCACACAACTCAGATCCTGGTTCGATGGAGGCCTCTGGGATTTCGAGTAGACTTTTTAGGTCTTTCCATGTCTGAGTAGAGTTTCCTCGAGGTTAGGCCTCGATGAAACCCTGGTGACTAGCGTGGGGCTAAGCATCCCAGAGCGGCAAATTACTTCTTGTTTGGTGTCTTGGCAGAGATTTTGTTTCTGAAGTATTGTCTAGCACTCAGGAGGCGGGTGGGGCCATGAAAACAACGTGGGCTGTAGTTTTCAATCCTGGTGCTGTCCTGCACAGCTGCGTGGCCTTGGGTAAGCCATCCAAGCTCTCTCAGCTTCTGTTTTCTCACCTCTAACACAAGGCTACATTACTTCCCACGCAGGCCTCTGTCTATTGAAATCATTGGGTCAGAAGTTCTAGGGAGATAGAATTTCCCTCCCCTGCCTTCCCAGTGCTGGTGGAGGCAGGTGTCACGCAAGTGGGGCACAGAGCTAACTGAGAGACTGATACGTTGAAAGTGGGACTATTTGGGGTTAATTGGCCTTCCTCAACAATCCCCAAGTTTGTTTTAGTCCATGGTACCGACCCAGGGTCCTCCTGACCAAAGGGGACCCAAGCTGCGAGTAAGTGGCTAAATAACGCAGCCAAGTTTTATCTTGACATGACAGTTGACTTGTCCCAATCCGGTTCAAGACCCACTTTGACTATCACCTCCTTCAGGAAGCCTTTCTTCCTCTCATAGCACTTGGACACATCTCCATGTTAGTTTGACTGGTTTATTTCCCTGATGGGGAGTGTCAGCCAGCACACAGTAGACTCTTCAATGTTTGCTGAGTGAATGAACAGATGAATCTCAATCCAATCAGGGAGGCTAAAGATAAACAGCCTGCAAGACGGCAGTAGAAGAGAGACCCACAGGGAGCCTGGAGAGTCCACGGCAGACTCCCTGGTTAATCGAAGGGCACCCTGATCTCTCCATTTACGTTCCGGCTCGGGAGGTGATATAGCATAGCCCAGGAGCACTTGGGCTTGGGTGTAGATCTGCGTTCAGTTCCTGACTGTCACCTCTTAGCTGAATGACTTTAAGCAAATTACATAACCTCGCTGAGGCCCAGTTGGCTTTCCTCTTGGCTCTGCTCGGACGTTGCTCTCCTCAGAGCCCCCACCTGCCCTGCCCCTCCTCTTTCCAGGCTGCCTGCCATTTACACATCTGAGAAATATGCAGCCAATGGAAACACACATCCTCCAATCAGCCTGCTCCTCACGCAGGGGATTAAAATCTGTCTCATCTTCCCAGTTTGGAATGCTGAGTATTTGGTCAAGGATTCAGCTCCCCTTTTTTATGAGGCTTGAAGAAAACCCAAATTAAACCCTGATTTGTTTTGAAAGATCAGAATTCTTAATCTTTCAGCATTTTGGCTCATGTTCCTTACAGGCTTAGAAAGCAACATTAAACAGATTCTGTTTCTCAGAATCCTCTGCTTTTTCTCTAGAGGGTGTTGGTGGGGGGGGGGGCGTTAGGGAGTAACAGATCTCTAGAGAGTGCTGCATATCTTGTATCACTTTATTATTATTTGTATTACTTTAGCTGGCCAAACCTCCCTACTTCTCCGGGCTTCGTGACCTCATCTGTAGAATGAGGGGGCTGAGCATCAAGGCCTGTGCACTCCTTGAGGGAAGGAGGTCATTTAAAATCTCATATTCCATACTGAAGCTCAGAGAGGGCAAGGGACTTACCAAAGGACATGCAGCTATTTCACGGGCCAAACCAGCTCAGGGATTCTGGTTCCTGGGGAAATACTTTACCTTCCTAGAAGCCTCATTTTCTCTGAGAAGGAGATATGGGGCCATCAAGGATCCCTGTATAATTTTCAAGTCTTCCTCCCTCATGAGGATGAGGTCTGTGTCTTCAGGGCCATTAAAAAAGAAGAGAGAAAATACAGGAATAGGGAAGTCACGGTGTGTTGATACTATTCTGTGCTTCACTATGAAATGTGTCCGAAAGAAAAATTCAATTTCAATTCAATTCCAACCCAAATGCTCTGACAACCAGCGGCTCTCATGACATTTTCCCCAGCCTCTAATAACTTTCTGGAGAGTGACCAACCGTTCCAGGTTGCCCCAGGCTGAAGGCTTTCTGAGATGTGAGATGTTCTGTGCTAAATCCTGGGAAGCCCCCTGTAAACCAGGATGCATCAGTCACTCTAATGGCTAGCTGGTAAGCGAAGGGAGATGCCTTCTAAAGGGAGCTCTGGCTAGTCTGAGGATTGGCTCGGGCACTCGTGTGCCATGCAACTTTGTAAACACCACTGCACTCCGACCAGCCGACTCCTGTGCCATGCAACTTTGAAAGGACTAAGGCTGGAATGCCTGCGTGGCTCAGTCAGTTAAGCATCTGCCTTCGGCTCAGGTCACGATCCCAGGGTCCTGGGATCGAGCCCCACGTCAGGCTCCTTGCTCTGCGGGGAGCCCGCTTCTCCCTCTACCTGCTTGTTCTCTCTCTCTCTCTCTCTGACAAATAAATAAATAAAATAAAATAAATTAATTAAAATAGATAAGTAAATAAAGACAGCTTTAAAAGAAAAATGAAAGGACTAAGGCCTCCATGCCTCGGTGTTCTTGTCAGGCAGTTGGGTTTAAATGAGATCATTAATTTGAAATGCCCTCAATAACTGGCATGGAGTAATCGTCCAACGAAGGTTGTCTCTTCCTTCTGGGGGAAAAGGAAAACGCAGATTTTTCTTTTTTTCCTTCTTTTTGGTAATCGTGGTTTATTTTTTTTAGCTTTATTACACTATTAGTTGTAAGATATTTAAAGCGTACGTCGTGGTGATTTGATTATGTATACATTGTGAAAGGGTTCCCGCCGTTTATGAACACATGCATCATCTTGCTGGTTTGCTTATTTTTTTATGAGAAAGTTTTTTCTCTTTTAAATGCTGAGCATGTGGAAGAAGAGGCACAGATGATGTTTGGGGAAGGATTTTATAAAATCAGGCAGTATATTCCTACTCACCAGTAGGTTTGGGTAAATTACCACATCTTATTGGGCAAAGCGGCCATATTGTCTCTTCTTTCTCTCCCGAGACTCTTAGGGAAGTCCCATGGGTCAGCTTTGGGGTGTGGGAGACAGCTGTGGGGTCAGATCCCAAGCAGGTAGTGTGAAAAGGGGAGCGTTGTTGGCAGGAGACCTGGTTTAAAATCCTAGCTCTGCCCCGTTCTGGCTCCACTGTCCTCCTCACCTGTGATGGGTGAATGACCATCCGCCCTTGGCCATGTTTTCATGTGGCCTATGTAAGAGTTGATGCTTGGCATCTCCTGGGAACCCAATGACTATTTTAGTCCTACCTGTTTGGGTTCCTGTCTCAGAGCCCTTGAGGAGTCTCATGGGCTCTTCTGTGACATCCCAGGCTGGGTTAAAACATGTTTTAGAGAGTGTATGTTGGCCGGGATGGGAAGCCAGCTCTCTTGATAGAGAACAGATGATTTCCCCTTGGACACCGGGAAATCAAGCCCCACACCTTCGGCTCCAGAGCCTCAGAACAACCACATCGCTCTGTTGGCTGCTGGATTCTGGGTTTTGGCCAATCTCCTCGAGTCAAGAAAAGGTCAGAAGACCTGAAGATCAAAGTCCACCTCCCTTACTTACAGACCTCCCTGGAGGGTTTGTCCTGGGGTGGTGTCACTTGTTAGTGTTCCTTATCCTTCCTCTCAAGTCTGCAGTAGGGAGCCACGGATGTCTGCAGGCTGTTTGGAGGGCGCAGACGTGAAGCTCTGGCCTTTTCTCTTTCCCCACCGGCTTTGAGCAGCAACAGGACAATACTGAATGGTTCACTGGCGTCCGGGTTAATGTAACCATTTGGCTATGGCTGCACACTTAGGTTGCTTCCATTATAAGTAACATTGGTCTGAACCCTGCAAACAGGCCCCCAGATAACCCTTCTGGGGAGTTGACAGAGAGGCTGTGCTCCATCTACAGATGAGATTTCCTGATCAATTTAAAGCAAAGTGGAAAACATTTTGAAGGAAGTCTTCCCTGCCTTAGCAAACAGAGCACACTGATGAGACCCTTTGCCATGCACCAGGATCAATGTCAGAGCCACCCATGATTGTCCTCTGGGTCCATTGCTGGTGCCTTTGATACCAAAGTTGCATCCAGAGCCAGGGCCGGTGCCTGGGAGGCAAACCAGATCTCCCCACTTCCATGGGAGACGGAGATAATTTTCAGCGCTGACTGGGTCTCAGCTTCCCTATGGAGACCAGAGAGGGACGGTCTGAGCTACTGGCAACTTTAGTCATTTTGGTCATTATAGTTTCAGTTTAGGAAATTCGGTTATTTTATTTGGTTCTCTTCTAGATCTGCAATGTCATTGTTTATAGTGCCTCCCACTCCCCTCTTCTGTGTACATATGGGTCTGTTTCTGCTGTGTGTTTGTTCATTTATTTTTTTAAAGATTTTATTTATTTACTTGACAGACACAGCGAGAGAGGGAACACAAGCAGGGGGAGTGGGAGAGGGGGAAACAGGCTTCCCACTGAGCAGGGAGCCGGATGTGGGGCTCGATCCCAGGACCCTGGGATCATGACCTGAGCCAAAGGTAGACGCTTAACAACTGATCCACCCAGGTGCCCCTGTTCATTTATTTTATTTTTTAAATTCCACATACAGGTGAAATCATATAGTGTTCATCTTTCTCTGACTTACTTAACATCATACCCTCTAGGTGCGTCCAGGGTTGTCTCAAAAGGCAACATCTCATTTTTTTGTGTGGCTGCGTAATATTCCGGAGTATATGTATACCACATCTTCTTTATCCATTCACCATGGACACTTAGATTGCTCCCATACCTAGGCTATTGTAAATTATGCTGCAATAAACATAGGTGTGCACGTATCTTTTTAAATTAGTGTTTTCATTTTCTTTGGGTAAGCACATAGAACATTGTTTTAAATTAGAAGAAATAATCATACAAACAAAAATAAATACAATGAGAGATCATTCGGTATCTGGATTTCTACATGTCAAAGTGCCCAATTACAGAGGCTATCCCAGTTATCTGAGCGTTGGTAGATAACATGGTAGATTAGCACTTGCCTGAAGAAGGCAAAGATACTAAGGGAGGCCCATATCTACTTGAACCCAGAACAGAAACCACAGAGGTTGAAGCCCCTGCTCCCACTTGGTGACCCCATGGCCTCCACCAAATTCTCTCTATAAGTGGCAGAAGTCTTCTCCCATATACTCCCCACAAATTCCTTCAAGTAGCAGACATCCCTACTTAATAACTTGATTTTGATTTTCCCTACATTAATGAGAACTTTAAATAGCCCAGATAATATGCAGTACTTTGAATGGACCATGATTTATTCGAGCATTCTCCTGTTAGGCTGTTTACGTTTTCCCATTATTGTAAAATATTTATAATGAACATCTTTGTGCCTACCTCTTTGCAAGCATTTTGAATTATTTCCTGTGGGTAGTTTCCTAATAGTGGATCAAAAGTTAGGAACATTTGTCAGGTTTTTGATATATATTGTCAAATTACTTTCTAGAAAGTATATTATTTTTTATTTTTAAATATTTATTTATTTATTTATTTATTTATTTATTTATTTTAGAGAGAGGGAGAGAGGGGCACCTGGGCGACTCTGTCAGTTAAGTATCTACCTGCAGCTCAGGTCATGATCCTGGGGTCCTGGGATCAAGCCCTGCATCAGGCTCCCTGCTCATTGGGAAGCCTGCTTCTCCTTCTCCCTCTGCTGCTCCCCCTGCTTGTGTTCTCTTGCTTCCTCTCTCTGTCAAATAAAATCTTAAAAAAAAAAATAGAGGAAGAGAGTGCGTGGGGGGTGGGGGAAGGGCAGAGGGAGAGGGAGAGAAAGAATCCTAAGCAGGTTCCACGCTCAGCAGAGAGCCGGACATGTGGCTCAATCCCCTGACCCTGAGATCATGACCTGAGTCAAAATCAAGAGTCAGATGCTTACCCAACTGAGCCACCCAGGTGCCCCAAGAAAGCATATTCTAATTACTATGCCCACTAGGAGCATACGAGAGAGGCTGTGATATTTCTTGCCACCACCAGGTATATAATTAAAATAAAAGTTTTTGGCTGATTTGGTAAGTGAAAAATGGTATCCCCTTGTTATTTAATTTGCATTTTGTACCCTTCCCCCCCCAATACAGATCCCCTTTTGGTAAAATTACTTTTTATGCAGTTAGCACCTCTTTGGTAGAAGCAGCCTTTAAAATGGGGGCAATTATTCCAGTGTCTAGGAGCTTTCTCTTTTTAGCATTTATTGAAAAATACCTACGTTGCATAATGCACTACATCAGGGCAGTCTCTACTGAGTCATTCACAGTGTCTTGCTTGGGGACTGGCTGCTTTCCTTCCAGGAACAAGGCAAGGAAAGTGCATTTGAAACCACTAGGATGATATAGTAGGTGGGAAAGGGCAGAATACAGAGCAGTATAATAGGGTTCCATTACGTTTTTTAAAAGTCATATATACATTGTATTTTATTAATTTTTAATTTTAAAGATATTTATTTGAGAGAGGTAGAGAGAGAGAGCGAGCGCGAGCGAGCACGAGAGCAGGTTAAGGGGCAGAGGGAGAAGCCGACTTCCCACTGAGCAGGGATCATGACCTGAGCCAAAGGCAGATGCTTAACCGACTCAGCCACCCAGGCGCCCCTAAAACTCATATAGACATTTTAAAAGGCATCTGGAAGGACACAGCATAAACCATTGACAGTGACTGTGGCTTACTGTTCCATGGGAATTTGACACTTTCACCATATAGACTTTGTAATGTTTTTTTTTTTTAATGAACAAGTGTTACTTTTGTAATCAGATAAAATAATAAAAACATTACTACTTTGAAAAAAATCCTGTTTTAGCAACTGGTTATGGATGAAAAAAATATGCCATCCTATTTTGTCTATGCCCCTCTTCTTCCCTCTGCCTTAAAAATAAATACATACTGGGGTACCTGGGTGACTCAGTTAAGCATAGACTCTTGATTTCAGCTCAGGTCATGATCTCAGTGTCGTGGGATCGGGCCCAGGTCGGGCTCCACTCTCTCTCTCTGTCCCTCCCCCTTGCTTGTGCATGCGTATATGAGTGCTCTCGTGCTCTCTCAAAAAATAAAAAAAAATTACACATTACTTAGATAATATTTATATTTATGTTTATATTTTAAAATTTAATATTTTGTTATATTGATACATTTTAATATATTGTATATTATTTTAATATATTATCGAATATGAAATTATTAAAATATATATTAAACATATCTATATAATTTTTTTAAATGTAAGTGTCTATAGAGAAAGAGCCAGTGATGTGTGGGTGCTTCTGCACTGTGTAGCTCCAGGGGGATCACAATGGTAGCTGTCGAGACAAGTTCCCCACGGGCAGATCAGAGGTATGGTACATATTGGGATATCTTGTGTCTATCTTGAAGATAGTATTAAATGAGACTGGACGAGAGAGCCAGTACATACTGAAGGTCAATAACAAGGTCATGAGAACTCTGTGAGGTCAGCAGGGTATAGGAGCAAGCTGTGGGATTTAGGATTTGGATCCAAGTCTGCTTGTCTCCGAAGGCTGCCAGCTGGACTGCTACACACCGTGACTCTGTTAGGGAAAGCGGGAGGTGCTAGACACTTCTCCCTGGAACCACCACTCATAAAGAGGCAGGGCCTGGTCCTAGCAGGGCCCTTTGGGTGATGAAGCCCGGAGTCACACTCTGGTCATCTCGTGTAGTGGAGGGGGCATTGTCGGATACACGTGCAGGGGACTTGGAGCTCCTCACACCAGGCCTCAGAGGGAGCAGGGGTGGGGGGGGATTCCTGACCAAGGTGGCTCTAGGAATTCAGCAGTAGGATTTCCTGGGACCAATGTCACCAGCTATTAGTCACGTGTCTGCTCCTGTATAGGCTACTCTTAGCTGGCCCTCTTGCCCTCTACTTCAGTGGGCCAAAAAAGTACCTGCATCAGACTCTCCTGGGGGGTTGGTTTAAATCAGATTCCTGGCCACTCCTCTGAATCCGCTCTTCTAGGGCCGTGTGATGGTTAGTTTTATTTGTCAACTTGACTGGGCCACTAGATGCCCACGTATCTGGTGAAATTTTATTTCTGGATGTGTCGGTGAGAGTGTTTCTGGAAGAGATTGGCATTTGAATTGGTAAACTGAGTAAAGCAGATGGCTCTCCCCAGTATGAGTGGGCATTACCCAATCTGTTCAGGGTCTAAATAGAACAAAAATGTGGAAGATGGTTGAATTTGCTCTCTGCCTGACTCACCGAGCTGGGACATCCATCTTCTCTTGCCCTCAGTGCTCCCAGTTTCCAGACCTTAAGATTCAGGCTGGAATCTACACTGTGGGTCTCCAGCCTTTGAACTACACCACTGACCTGGGTCTCCAGCTTGCAGACAGCAGAATATGGGAATTCCCAGCCTTCCATAATCATGAGACAATACCTTATTATAAGTCACACACACACACACACACACACACACACACACACACAGTTCTTTTTCTCTGGTGAACTCTCGCTAAAACAGATTTTGGTACTAGGAGTGGTTCTAGAAGAACAGAATTTTGAGGATGGGTTTTTGAATTGGTTCTGGGGATTCTGGAGGTGGGTCTCTGATCTGATTGGGTTTAAGGATACTAATGACTCATTTCCAGTACTAAAGAGAGTACTGATAGTGCATGGTGTGATCTGGCCATAGAGATACAATATCTGCATTAGATAGTCCTAATCAACCTCTTATAAGAAGCAAGGAACTGGATAATTGTGTATATGATACTTTGGAACATTTCTGGAAAATGAATGAATGTAATAATGTCGGCTTGTTCCTCCTAATGTTGGACAAAGTGATAAAAGAATGAACTCAGGGATTCAAATTTCCAGCTCAAACTCAGTATAAATGATCTGAAGGCATCTATGTGTGTCCTGATGAAAGCCTTGTCTCCGGTAGCTGCAGGGCTGAGAGTACTGAAAATCAAACACAGAATTTCATCCCTTGACTGGCTGAATTACAATGCAAACTGAGCTCCGGCCTCACAAGGTGTCAAAGTGGGGGGCATTGATTGGGAAAGAATGGGGTCCTGTAAATCGGGATGGGGTTATGTGGGAAGACTCCAGTGAAGCTTGGGACATTGAACCCCCAATTTCTGATGAGTCTTCTTTGGCAGTGGGAGAGGTTTCCCCATCCCCAGGGGTAGCAGCCACCCCTCCACATCTTTTGAGGGGATTAACCCTGCGTTGACAGAGGAAATTGTAATGGCCTCCTCTGAGGCAGTTGCCACAAGAGACAATGCTGGTTCTCATCAGGATCCACTCTGACCACCCTCTTTGCTTCTAGAGGTATAACTAGACTCAAGTCCCAACAGGTGCCTAAAGATGAGGTACAAAGTGTGACCCACGAGGAGGTGTGCTACATTCCAAAAGATACTGGAGATTTCTATGCCACTGGACAATGGAAAAAAGGTAATCCTTGTTAAAAAGTGGCAAAGAACTTGGCTGAAATTGTGTTCATGTTCTATGTTCTAATGTTCTGTAGAAGGTAGATCCCGTGAGCCATGAAATTGAGTATTTAGCTCAGGAGAGTCCTTCCTTCCTCCTCTCCTCCCTCCCTCCCTCCCTCCCCCCCCCTTTTTTTTTAGAGAGAGTACAAGCACGGGCGGGGGTGGGAAGGTGGGGAGGGGCAGAGAGAATCTTAAGCAGACTCCGTACTCAGCTCTCATGACCCTGAGACCATGACCTGAGCCAAAGCCAAGAGTTGGACGCTTGACCGACTGAGCCACCCAGGTGCCCCTTGCTGAGATTTCTAAGCAAAGTATTCAAGGAGAAGTCCAGTTCCTCTTTGCTGCTTATAGTAAAATGCAAGAGAGAAAGGAGTTGAAGATGGAATTGTTTAAGCAAAAAGGAGCAAGGACTTAAAGATCTGGAAGATTCTCAGCCTGTCTATTTTATAAAAAATGAAAAAGTATGTTTGGAAGAGAACACTAAGGGTGGGGCAGAAGGACCATTCGATAAATATTGCACAAAGAAATATGCCAACAGGGGCGCCTGGGTGGCTCAGTTGAGCGTCTGCCTTCAGCTCAGGTCATGATCCCAGGGTCCTGGGATCAAGCCCTATGTCAGGTTCTCTGCTCAGCGGGGAGCCTGCTTCTTCCTCTGTCTGCTCATTTACCCGTGTGCTCTCTCTCTCTCTCGCTCTCTCTCAAATAAAATCTTAAAAAAAAAATATGCCATGGATTTAATCAGCTATCTCAACAGAACCCGAATAAAGATGGGATTATACCAGTGGAAACACTGTGGGGACTAAAGAAAACAGAAAATAGGAGGGGATAGAGGAAGGCTTTGAATGTGTTCTTTTAAGAATAGAAAGAAGGACCCTGCGGTGATTCAGAGATGTCAGGGCCTCCAGCTAGGTTTCACCAGGGCCCAAGAGCTCCACTAGAGGCTGTGGGGGCAGGGTCACCCTGTGGAGCCCTGGGGATTCCTCATCTCAGTCTCTCTGGAGAGTTTGGTTCAAATTTTCAGAAAGGGAGTCTGATTGGTCCAGCTCACATTTCAATCCCAGGCCGTGTAGTTTGCCAGTCTATGGAGTCCCCGACCTGAGTCACGTGCCACTGCCTTGAACAATTAGCTGCAGCTTGGGGTGGGGTGTGGTCCCATGGCATAAAACTTGGGTGCCTATTGGAGCAGGCACTGTGATTGACATCTGAATGTCAGCCTATAGACTTCATGTGTATCAGAAACACGACTTTTTCAATAGCGTGACCTAATTTTTGTTTTACGCATCCCACGGTGGGGGGGCTCCAGATACCACAGTGCGGGCACAAATGTGGGGTGGGGAGCTGAGGAAGGGGTAAGCTGAAGGGGGGAAATCAGAGGCTTGGCTGTTCTGGGTGCTCTGGGTGCAGGTCGGTTGGGCCCCATCTCCCTTAGTTCAGCCCTGCACAGCCAACTCCCTCAGCGGATTCCTCTTCCAGAGTGGGGAGAACTTCTTGAGGGCAGCTTCAAGGAAGTCAAATGCTGCTGTTCTGTCTTGGCCCCGGAATGTCCCTTGAGTCGTTTTTCATCCTTTTCACTCGTGTCTAAGCGCGCTGCCTGAAGAGCGGTCGCACGGGCTGCCCTGGTGCCCACAGCCTGCTCTCCTGTCGGGGGGCTCTTTGGCAGCTGCTCTGGAAAGGAAGAAAGAAGTTCCAGAAAGCCCCCGACAGTCCAGGCTGGGATCGGCCCCACCAGGCTGCAGAGCCCGAGCCACTGCTCTCGCTCTGCAGTCTGGCCGCTTGGAATCGCTGGCGGAAGGGGAGAGCCGCAAGGGGAAAGCGGGACCGGCTCTGGTTTGGCGTTAGAAGCTATAGGTTGGAGTCCTGGCTGCGTTAATTCCTAGCCGCTGTGCTGGGGGGCGGAAGGAGTGACTTTGGATGCCTTGCATTAGATTGGACTTCATTCTTCACCCTTTGCCTAGGTCAGGGCACCCCCAGAGTGCCCGTGTTCCCCCTCCTGCCTGCAGTAGCAGGAAGTCCAGGCGTCCCGCCTGTCCCTGTCCTGTTACACGTCCAGGGGGCTGCTGGGGTTGAGTCCCCGAGGGCCGGCCGTGGCTGGCACGCGATGTGGGTACAACGCAGCCATCTCGCGAGATTGGAACTCAGCCTCTAAGGGTGACAGGAACAGAGACTGAGTCTAGATCTTTGGTGACAAGCTGAACAGCCGGCACTATTTATTTCTGGACATTTTGTGTGAGAAAAATGAACCTGTATGTGTTGAAGCCCACATTAACTGAGGTTTAAAAAAAAATTTTTTTTTTTAAAGATTTTATTTATTTGACAGAGACTCAGCGAGAGAGAGCACAAGCAGGGGGAGCGGCAGGCTTCCCACTGAGCAGGGAGCCCGATGCAGGACTCGATCCCAGGAACCTGGGATCATGACCTGAGACGAAGGCAGACACTTAACGACTGAGCCACCCAACTGCCCCTTAACTGAGGTTTTTGATACTGACAGCCAATTGGATGGAATCCTGGCTGATGTGGACGGGTACTTTCCTCCTGGTAATGGGGGCAGGTTGGGTTAGGACCCTTCTGATACTCATTTTCCCATAGACCTAGAACCTTGGCCTCCACCTTGTCCCAGGAGCCCACATTACTTAGGGGTGGGGAAGCTCTTTATGAACCCCTTGCTGCCTTGGATCACTGGTGGAAGGGAATGGACAAAGGCAGCCTGGGAGAGTGGGAAAAGTACTGGTTGCAGTCAGAAGGTCTGGGATCCAGCCTTGGCTCTGTTAACTCCTGCCTCTGGTCAACAGTGACTCTGTGCTTAGGACAGAGGAGACCCTGCAGGTCAGGTCAGAAAGGCCCTAGTTGGGGGGTGGGTGGGGCATGGAATGGTCACAGACCAATTAGGACAGAATTTCAAAGGACTGCAGTTATGACCTTTGTATCAAAGAAGGCTTCCAGGAGGAGTGGGTCTTGGTCAAGGCCTTGAAGGATGTGCCTAATTTCTTAGGGAGGAGAGCCCGCAGCAGGGAGGATCACAGGCCTCTCGGTGACATCTTGCTTTGTCTTGTGTGAGTTCTGGCTGGACTGTCTTTTGCCTACACCTGCTTCCTCTCCATCTGCCTATCTCTGGCCAGCCTGTGAGCTCTGGGAGAGTAGAGATGCTCCCTTTATCTCTGCAGCCTAGTGCCAACGGGCATTTGCTGCATCACTGCTGGGGCGGGGGGGGGGGGGAAGGAAGAGGTACAGGGGTGGGTGTCTCCAGGCCAGGGGGAGGCAGTAAGCTGCTGGGTCTGGAAGGGCAGGTTGGAAAAAGCGGTCTTCCAACCATGATTCCTGATGACATTTCCGGGCAATTCCAGGGCAATGTCTTTTCCCTGAGAAGCCTCGAGTATTCTCTTTTCCCTTTGGCACTGGCACTGACATGCAGGAGTGGGCCTCCCACTGACCACAAGCCCCCACATCTGGCTTTGAACTTGAGAAATTTGGAATGACTTGGCTGAGTGCATACTTCTCATTTCCCAGGAGCCCAGCTCATCTCCCCAGATTACAGAGATGCATTAAGCTTGCTCCTTGACCTCTGGGACTCTGAGGGACTCTGCACTGGAGTGGAATAAGAAGCGGCCTGGATGCAGGAGGCCTGAGTTCCTGTCCTGACTCTGCCACTGACCAACTGAGAGGCTTAGGGCTAGTCTCTGCCTTTTTTGGGGCCGTTTCCCTCCTGGGGCTGGATGATCTTCCAGATCTAACCTTCTAACTATTGTGCCCTTGTGATTCCTAATACTGGCTTCTAGAATGTAGGACCCTGAGGCCGTGGGAAGAGGTTGCCATCTTACATGGGAGCTCCTGACACTCCTATCTCCCAAGATAATGACCCTAAGAGGACGATGGTGTTAATAATGCCTGGCATTTACTGAACACAGGCTTAGCTGCCTATGCGGAAGGGGCTATTATTGTCCCATTTTACAGATGAGGAAACAGAAGCAGAAAATGGTTAGTCAAGCTCCCGGCTGTCCATGCACATAAGGGCCTACCCTATTTGTAGTCTGAATTAAATATCCCCCCACGTTTTGTAAGGTTGGGTGGAGGAATAAAGGTCTGGCTCCTCTAAGAAACAAGGTAGTAGAAGGCGGAGGAGTTCAAATGGAGGGAGGGGCCCTGAGAGCCTGGGATGGCAGCCAGAAAGGGGATGGGGCAGGAGGGGGTTCTGAAATTGCTGGGTCTCTAGTGTCAGGGCCTCCCTCCCACCCTGGGTCCCCAGTGAGCACCGGTTCGGGTTTGACTTATCCTGGAGGCTGGCTTCAGTTGCCCCAGGCTCTGCTGGGGAAACCACTAGAGTCTGAAATCAGACTTTAAGACTGATTTTGGGTCTAGCTTGTGGGCGAGCTGTAATTATGCCCATTATACCTGTCTTGAATGATTCACAGATGGCAAGGGCTTACGTAGGAGCAATGTTCCTCTTAATTTTTTTTTTTAATTTACATTTTCCGGTGACTCACTGGAATTGAGAGTACAGTCTCATTGACTGGAGAAGAAAAAGTAGGAAAAGAAGAAAAGAAAAATGTCGTCAGGTCTCTTGGAGACAAATAAAATTGTCTAAACCATGTCCCGGTGATTCTGGGCTCAGGTCCTAGGGGCTCAAGCCTACCCCTTATTTTCTGAGTCTCTTGGTTCTCCTCCTTCCTGGAAGTGGGGGCCAGCCCTGTGGCCCCAGAAGGCAGCAGAGGTACAATCCAATGCTGGAGAGTTTGTGCTCTGGCTAGAAGGATCTGGGTTTAACTCCCTGCCCTGAAGCTAATAATGTCTGCTGTGTGAACCTGAGTAATTTCTTTCTTTCAGATGAGAAAACTCATCTGAAAATTGGGGGGAAAAAAACCAAACAAACCAATGCCATCTTGGCAGGTGGCTAGGATTTCATGAGGTTAAATATATTAAGCTCTTGGCGCAAAGTAATAAGAATAACAGCAAGTACTCGTCACTGCTTATAATGCACGGAGCCCTTTACAACGGGTACTTAAGTCCTTGCAACAGTCCTGTGGGTGAGCTATTATCCTCAGTTTATAGGTAAGGAAACTGAGCTCAGAGAGGTTAAATGACCTGACCGAGGTCACACAGCTAGTCCGTGGCAGATCTTGGGGGACTGGGGTACAGGTTGGGCTGACTTCATAGCCCACTGTAGGGGTTAACCCCCAACCCAGTTATTCCCATAGGAAATGGGCTTGTCCTTCCTGTTCCTTAAAGCAATCCTGCCTGAATTGGAGCCCCCTGTCTTCTCTATTCCTGGTACTGGCCCCACCAGGCTTTCAGGCACCCCCATCTTGGGGTTATCTTTGGCCTCTCTTCTGCCCCCTGTCATACTTGGTGTCATCCAAGTAGTAACCAAGACACAGACCTATATATTTGTTCCATGTAGACCTTTCCTTCCTCATCAACCTCCCCCGCCCCCCACCCAAGCCCTGGCTTCGCACAGAGTTCTTGCCACATACCCCCTCCCTACATGTCGCCAATTTCAGCCACACCCTAGTTGGTCTCTTCGCTGCCTACTTCAGGCACGTGACTCCCTCTGAACCCTTCCATGGCTCCCCTGGCCTGCCATACTTAACTGACTCCTGAGCCCAGGACAGACTCCCTGTATCAGGCTGGGCCAGTCCTTTCCGCTCTCTGGCCCCAGGTTCCCCAGCTGTGGAATGAGACCACCGGGGTGACCTCCCTTTCATACTCCTGTGGAAAACAGATCAAAGCTAAGCTCCTACAGGGGAGGAGTGCCCCGGGTCTTGGCTGTGCCATCTTCCTGCTGTGTCCTGGGGGTCCCTGAGGGCACTGTGAAGACAGTTAGGCTAGGTGACATTTGAGGCCTTTCTGGAAGCTGCAGGCTTGTACCCCAAGGCCTCCCTTGGATGTCCCGAGTTGTGAGTGGGTGCTGGGTCTCTGGTCCCTGCTGACTGGGGTGCCTGAGGGGCTGGTGGCTCAGGACCTCCCTCCCCTCCCCCTTTCCCCCTCGGGGCAGCGTCCGAGGAAGTACCAGGGAAGCCCCGAGTGTCAGTGGGCGAGCCAACAGCTTGTATCGAGGATAGGGCTGTCCGCTCCCAGGGACTGCGACCTGCTCTTCCCTCGTCCTGCCAAAACAGACACGCTTGGGCTTCACCTGAGCTGCTGGGAGGGAGAGGATTCTCCACTGGCTCATCCAGAGCCTCTTGGCCACTTCCTGTTGACCTGTGGCTGGTGGACTTTAAGCAGGGAGGTGGGGGGACTCCCTCTATCTGCTTACCCAGAGGCGATCTGGAATAGCCGCTCCACAAAGCTGAACCAGGCTCTGTGGGCCCTGGACCTCACACCGGAAGAGGAAAGAGGGGTGAGACCCAAGTGAAGCCAGCAGCTCCAGGACAGGTTGCTGAGTCTTTCAAAAAGCAAGTTTTGCTCTGAGCCTCCACAGCGGGGGCCCCACGATGGGGGAGGACCCCGAGGATATACAATAAGTGACATTTGAGGCTGCTTTTGGTTCTGTCCAACAGACAAGAAATGCAGTGTGAAGAGCCCAGGAGACCCCCTACACTGAGAGCAGAGGGGCCTGGGGCAATTACTGTGCTGGAGCATGGCAGGTGCTGGGTACAAAGGGGATGACATCTCTCCCTGGCAAGGAGTTCACAATCCTGTTGTAGAAACAGATATGGTAATCCCGTGGTTTGTGCTGTATTGGGGAATGTCAGTTCGTGGGTGTCTAAACAGGACGTTTTTATTTTTTCACATTGCTTTCCACTATGCTGGATTGAACCCCCCTTTCCTGTCCCTTGACGTTTGGGTGGATTCCACAGTTTCCTGGTCCTTTTGGGGGGTGGTGCTTTATGGTGGCTGGGCAGGCCCAGGTCTCCTCTTCTGAGTGTGGATGTGCTCTAGGCTCTTAGCTCCTTTGGTGCTTAGCTGTGGGCCGTAGCTCAGTTTTGGGAAATGACCAAGGATAGGATGAAGTATGGGGGCCTGTGGAAGTGAGGAGGATGGCTGCCACCCAGCCTGGCTGAAGGGGTCGGGAAAGGCTTCTGGGCAACCTCTTTCTGCCAGGAATGGCTGCACTTGATTTCCGCCGTCATGATCTCCCTGTCTATAAGTCTCTTAAGAGCTGTGAGCACCTGTTCCAGAGTCAATATGAATTTGAGGGCAGGGCACCTCTGTGTCCCCAGGGCCCATCAGGGGATGGGTGACTAAATGAGCTGATGCCACCTGCGGAATTTCGCTCTCCTCTGTCTTGGTTGATGGGCTATCTTGGGACCCTAGAAGAGTTTGAATTCTTTGGAAGAATTGCTGGAAGGCAGGCTGGCTCAGTCGATACAGGGACGGGCAGGCTGTGATCTGGGCTCTGCTCAGCCGTGCAGGAGGCCTGTTCCTGGCCAGTGGCCGTCATCCCCTTCCCCCTGCTTCGTTGGAGCCCCCTTCTCTGGTGCCTGCCTTCCTCTTCCACAACAGCCCCCCAAAAGCCTTCCCTGTGCATTCCCCTGAGAAGCCAGCTCTTAATTCATGCAGTACCTTCCACTCCCTCTAAGGTTATGCCTACGGGACCAGACTGTGTCCTTTCCGATGATATTCTGATCACTGGTCTATTTATAACAATGACTCACCCACCACCTAAACTTCTGCAGGAAGAGCTTGGCTTAGGAGCCAACTCCCCTGGAATGCAAAACAGTTTGCACTTGTACATGATCACCGTTTCATTGCCCTGAGATTGTGCACCCTTGGCCTCCTCTTGACCCTGTGGCCAGATCACTTAGCGATCTCCCACCCCCCTGCCGCCTGGTGCCACCATCTCCTCTTGTTTATCAAGAATCCTGCCGACCCCGTGACCTGCACAGCTGGGCAAGTTCCTCTTCATCATTAACCTTGAGACCGAGACTTCCTTGCTGTGCAGATGGGAAGGCTCTGCTGGACGATTTCCCTTTGTTTTCATGTTGTTTGCTTGTGAATGAGCTCAAGTTGGGCTGGGGGCAGGGAGTGGATGAATCTGGAAGAGAGCCCTGAGCCCCCACTGTTGGCCTGAGGCTGCCTTCTCCAGCTTCTCCTTTAGGACCCCAGCGTTACGGGTACGGTACCCCCCCCCGAAGGCCCTTGTACACTGCTCTCTTGCCTGACCACCAGGCAGAAGGGGCAGTGACAGCAGCGGACCCACCTCTTCTCAGCGTCTCCCCTTCTCCCCCAGCAGGTGCCTGGGGCAGACAGGTATGCTACCTCCCATGGTGGTTGGGCTTGAGGGGTACTTGCATAGACATTTGCAGTCAGGCTGGGGAGATGAGATGACCCCCTTCTTCAGTCGGTCAGCAGATACCCCTGTTGCCTTCTTCATAAAGAAAATACAGTAGAGGTCCTCAGTGGGGTCCCTTGGCTTCCCATCCATTACCCACCTGTAGGCTTCCCACATCCCCAGACCTCCCAGCCTCCATTCCTTTCATCTTAGCGGTGCGGGGGTCACCCTGTCCCACGGCCTCTGCTCTGGAATCCCCCCACCCCGACCCCTATCATGGTTCAGCAATTGTCACTCAATCCAGAATTCAGCCTCTGCTGGCTCTGTGTCCCCTGCCTCTCCACCTGCTTCAGCCTTTTCCATCCGGGACCCCACACCTCCCCTGACCTGCAGTGTCACCTCCAGCTGGCCCTTCTCCCCCCTGCTGTCCCCTCTGGGTCGCTGCTGCAGACTCCGGCCCCCACCCACCTCATTCCACAGTGATGGTCCTCTCCGAGTGTGGTGAGTCTGGACCCATCCTCCTAAGTCCCAGGCTTGTTGATCTCTTTGTAGCTTCTGACATCCTTGAGCTCTGTCCTCCCTGGCTTCTGATATGCCACCTCGTCCTCAGACACCCCGGCCTCATCCCCTTCTCATCGTGCCTTGCCTCAGGCCGCTGTCACCTCCCCCTGATGTCACTGCCACAGTGGATGCTGCTGCAGGTCCCCCCTCCAAGTCCACTCGCTATCAACCAGGTGATGCCTCCCACAGTGCCACTCCCTTCTCCACATCCCCACTTGGCACGGAAAGCCAGGCCCCCAGGACCGGTCTCTGCCTTCCCTTGGCTTCATCTCCTGCCACATTTTCACACCACTACCCCAAGCCCTATTTTCCAGCCCTATTTCCCGAGCTAGTCACCTCTCCCAGATTAACTTCGCCACGTCTCTGCCTCGCACGTGATGCTCCTACGGCACAGGAGCCTCTTACCCCCTTCTGCCTTTGGCTGAATCCTAGTCTCCATCAGGAGTTCTGCTGGTTTGTCCCCTCCAGCAGGCAGGCTTCTGGGACCAGCCCTTCCCCGCCCAGCTTGGTCAGTGTCTTCCTCGGGGCTCACCCCTGCACTGACCCCTCTGTCTGCGTGTCTGCCTCCCGCCCGGGCCCCCACTTCCCCGTGGATGACCAATGTGACACTCCAGTCTGGGTCAAATCCCTTTATTTTATGCTCCCTGGGAGGGACTCCCTGCCTTTAGAGCACTTAACTTAGTAGTTCTGTATTTAACAAGGAAGGGCCTCATCTGAGGCATCACCTGGTAGTGTTTGGTTAATTCCTATTTCTTCCACCAGACTGGAAGCTAGGCAAGAGCAGAGAGATCCTTATTTTTTTTTTTTTTTAAGATTTTATTTGACAGAGAGAGAGAGAGAGAGAGCACGCAAGCCGGGGGAGCAGCAGGCAGAGGGAGAGGAAGAAGCAGACTCCCCGCTGAGCAAGGAGCCGGATACTGGACTCGATCCCAGGACCCTGGGATCATGACCTGAGCCAAAGGCAGACGCTTAACAACTGAGCCATCCAGGCGCCCCCTGTGTTTTTCTTCTTAAAGAGCATTTATTATTAAATATTTGGGGAGACTAATGAACACCTGTGTGCCCAATCCCCAACTTTGTCCGGTCTCACCACCTGCCATATTTGCCTCAGGTGCTTTTTTAAAGATAAGCTGATAAACATGACCAAAGGCCTCTAAGTTTTGATGCTGGTCTAGAAAAACTTGCTTTTATCCACTGTTTAAATATTAAGTAGATGCAACTATTTATAAAATACATGGAATGTCTAAGGAGTGATGAAACAGTGAACATCTGTGTACCCACCACCCAGTTTAGGAAAAAGAATATAACCATTACTTTGAAAGTCTCCTCAGAAGCCCGCCTCCTCACTTCCGCCACCCTCCCTCAGCTGTAACCATTACCCTGAATTGTGTGTGTGATTTTCTTGCTTTTCTTTATATGTATACCCAATTTATTTGTTTCCCTAAACATTAAGTTGTTTAGTTTTGCTGGTTTTTTTTTTTTAAACTTTATATAAATGGAGGGGCGCCTGGGTGGCTCAATCGGTTGGGCGTCTGCCTTCAGCTCAGGTCATGATCCCAGGATCCTGAGATCGAGGCCCTCATTGGGCTCCCTGCTCAGCGGGGAGCCTGCTTCTCCCTCTGCCCCTCACCTTGCTTGTTCTCTCTTTCTTTCAAACAAACAAATAAAAATTTTTAAAAACTTCATATAAATGGAAAAATACAGTTTGTGTTTTTCTGTGATCTGCTTTTTCTTTTTTTTTTTTTGCTTACCATTTTGTTCTGACACGATGTGTACCCTAAAATTCATTCATTTTCACTAATGATTGTTATTCTGTTGTGTGGACACACCATACTCTATCCATTCTCCTGTTGGTAGATGGGAGCGACATTTAGTTTGCCTTTCCTCACCTGCCTGCCTCTCTTCCTCTTTTTGTCCCATTACACACAGTGTTGAAGTGAGGGTGCCCCCCTGTCCCCACACGGGAGAGGCAAACGTCCGCGTGGCTGAGGACCACCTGGAGCATGCCCGCCGGGGATCGCTGGCTCACAAGGTATGTGCATCTATGTTTTTCCTGGATGTTGCCCATCTGCATCCCCACGGCAGGGTTATCCAAATGTCAGCTTCTCCACAATCCCACCCGTGCTCAGGAGACTCAGACTTCGAAAACTGTGCCTCCCACGCCATGATGTGACATCTTGTTATTTTCCTGACTGCTGATGGGGTCGAGCATATTTTCAAACGTATTCCCTTCAGCGAATTGCCTGTTCATATCTTTTGTCTATTATATTTGGTGGTTTTCCTTCCAGAATTGATTTGCAGTGTTTTTTGTTTTATGTTGTTTTATAGGTTTTGAACATGAACCGCTCGGTAGGCAAATATCTTCTCCCAGGCTGTAGTTTGTCTTTTATTGGGGGGGTGATGGGGCTTGGGAATTTTGTTTGTTTGTTTTTTAAATACAGTGAAATACACAAATCTTAGTTGCTACAGTTTGATAGACGTTTGTTTTGTTTTGTCTTGTTTTTTAGAATTTTAATTCCGCTAGAATTAACATACAGTGGTTTGAGGTATACAATAGAGTGACTCAACAATTCTCTACATTACTTGGTGCTCATCAAGCTAAGTGTACTCTTGGGGCACCTGGGTGGCTCAGTCGATTAAGCATCCAACTCTTTTAAGTGTACTCTTAATTCCCACCACCTATTTCCCCCATTCCCTCACCATCTCCCCTCTGGTAACCATCAGTTTGTTCTCTATAGTTAAGAGTCTTTTTTTGGTCACTTTTCTTCTTTGTTCATTTGTTTTGTTTCTTAAATTCCACATGTGAGTGATTTCATATGGTATTTGTCTTTCTCTAATTTAGTTCACTTATCATTATACTCTCTAGCTCTATCCATGTCATTGCAAATGGCAAGATTTCATTCTTTTAAAAAATTTTTAATTCCAGGGACCCCTGGGTGGCTCAGTTGGTTAGTATCTGCCTTCGGCTCAGGTCATGATCCCAGGGTTCTGGGATCGAGTCCTGCATCGGGCTCCCTGCTCAGTGGGGAGTCTGCTTCTCCCTCTGCCTGCCGCTCCCCCTGCTTGTGCTCTCTCTCGCTCTCTCTGACAAATAAAATAAAATCTTTTAAAAAATTTTAATTCCAGTGTAACGTACAGTGTTATATTAGTTTCAGGTGTACAATATAGTGATTTAACAATTCTATATATTACTCAGTGCTCATCATAAGTGACCCTTAATCCCCATCACCTATTTTACCCATCTGCCCACCCACCTCCCCTCCAGTAACCATCAGGTTGTTTTCTATAGTTAAGAGTGTGTGTCTTGGTTGGTCTTTTTTTCCCTTCGTTCATTTGTTTCTTAAAATTTTTTTTTTAAGATTTTATTTATTTATTTGAGAGAGAGAGATAGCACAAGAGGGAAGAGGGTCAGAGGGAGAAGCAGACTCCCTGCTGAGCAGGGAGTCCGACGTGGGACTCGATCCCGGGACTCCAGGATCATGACCTGAGCCGAAGGCAGTCGCTCAACCAACTGAGCCACCCAGGTGCCCTGTTTCTTAAATTTCACATATGAGTGAAATCATATGGAATTTGTCTTTCTCTTACTGACTTATTTTGATTAGCATTATACCCTCAGATCCATCCATCTTGTTGCAAATAGCAAGATTTCATTCTTTTTTATGGTTGAATAATACTTTATTGTATACATATACCATATCTTCCTTATCCATTCATTCACTGATGGACACTGGACTCTTTCCATAATTTGACTATTGTAAATAATGCTGCAATAGACATTAGGATGCATATATCCTTTTGAATTAGTGTTTTCATTTTCTTTGGGTATATACCCAGTAGTACAATTATTGGATCATATGGTAATTCTAACTTTAACTTTTTGAGGAAACTCCATATTGTTTTCCACACTGACTGGACCAGTTTGACTCCCACCAATAGTGTACTTTTTACCACATCCTTGCCAGCACTTGTTGTTTCTTGTGTTGTTGATTTTAGCCATTCTGCAGGTGATATCTCATTGTGGTTTTGCTTTGCATTTCCCTGATGATGAGTGATGTTCAGAATCTTTTCATGTGTCTGTTGGCCGTCTGTATGTCTTTTTTTGAGAAATGTCTGTTCATGTTTCCTGCCCATTTTTATTTTATTTTATTTATTTATTTATTGAGAGGAAGAGAGGTGGGGAGAGGGAGAGGGAGAGAAAGAATCTTAGGCAGGCTCCATGCCCAGAGCAGAGCTCTATGGTGGGGGTGGTGGGGGAGGGGGGGCAATATCATAACACCCTGAGATCATGATCTGAGCTGAAATCAGGAGTTGGATGCTTAACCTATTGAGCTACCCAGGCTCATTTTTAAATTGGATTATTTGTTTTTTGGGTGTTGAGTTTTACAAGTTCTTTATATATTTTGGATATTAAGCCTTTATCAGATATGTCATTTGTAAATATCTTCTCCCATTCTGAAGGTTGCCTTTTAGTTTTGTTGATTGGTCCCTCACTGTGCAGGAGGTTTTATTTTGATTTAGTCCCAATAGTTTGTTTTTGCCTTTTTTCCCCTTACCTCAGGAGACATATCTAGAAAAATGTTGCTCTGGCTAATGTTAGAGAAATTACTGTCTGTACTCTCTCCTAGGATTTTTAGATTTCCGGTCTCACATTTAGACCTTTAATGCACTTTGATTGAATTTATTTTTATGTATGGTATGAGAAGTGGTCCAGTTTCTTTTCTTTTCTTTTCTTTCTTTCTTTCTTTCTTTCTTTCTTCCTTCCTTCCTTCCTTCCTTCCTTCCTTCCTTCCTTCCTTCCTTCCTTCCTTCCTTCCTTCCTTTCTTCCTTTCTTTCTTTCTTTTCTTTCTTTTCTTTCTTTTCTTTCTTTTCTTTCTTTTCTTTCTTTTCTTTCTTTTCTTTCTTTTCTTTCTTTCTTTCTTTTTCTTTTCTTTCTTTTCTTTCTTTTCTTTCTTTCTTTCTTTCTTCCTTTCTTCCTTTCTTCCTTTCTTCCTTTCTTCCTTTCTTCCTTTCTTCCTTTCTTCCTTTCTTCCTTTCTTCCTTTCTTTCTTCCTTTCTTCCTTTCTTCCTTTCTTCCTTTCTTCCTTTCTTCCTTTCTTCCTTTCTTCCTTTCTTCCTTTCTTCCTTTCTTCCTTTCTTCCTTTCTTCCTTTCTTCCTTTCTTCCTTCCTTCCTTCCTTCCTTCCTTCCTTCCTTTCTTCCTTCCTTCCTTCCTTCCTTCCTTCCTTCCTTTCTTCCTTCCTTCCTTCCTTCCTTCCTTCCTTCCTTCCTTCCTTCCTTCCTTCCTTCCTTCCTTTCTTTCTTCCTTCCTTTCTTTCTTTTCTTTCTTTTCTTTCTTTTCTTTCTTTTCTTTCTTTCTCTCTTTCTCTCTTTCTCTCTTTCTCTCTTTCTCTCTTTCTCTCTTTCTCTCTTTCTCTCTTTCTCTCTTTCTCTCTTTCTCTCTTTCTTTCTTTCTTCACGTAGCTGTCCAGTTTTCCCAGCCACATTTGTTGAAGAGACTTTTTCCCATTGCATATTCCTGCCTCCTTTGTCAAACATTAATTGATCATATATAATCACAGGGTTATTTCTTGCTCTCTGTTTTGTTCCACTGATCTATGGGTCTATTTTTGTGCCAATACCACACTGTTTTGATTATTGCAGCTTTGTAGTATATCTTGAAATCTGGGATTGTGATACCTCCAGCTTTGTCCTTTTTCTTTTACTTGGGGGGGGGGTTGATTTTTGTAGTTACTGGAATCAGGCTGTATGTATTGTTCTTCCATGTGCTTGTTGGAGACGTTCCCAGCCTAGTACACTCCTTTTATCTACCACATATTCCGCAGAATTAGCATTGTCATTTGGGTTGCTTCATTCTGCTGTTATAATTATGCCCATTTTTGTGCCCACATTTGAGTACAGGGGCTGAAGTTGGAGTGAGAGAGTCTCAGTTTGAGTCTCTGTTGATCTGAGGTGAAGGTGTGTGGACTTGGTGTTGAGCAGGCAGTAGGCGGTGCACACTGACCCAGGAGGGTGACTGGGCTGTGGATTTGGAACCAACAGGCCAATGGCACCATGTGTGATGGGGAAGCGACTGGTTTTGCTCCTGGTTTAGTGATCGTGAGTTTAACTCTTGTTTGTCTGGAAAACTCTCTCTCTCCTTCTATTCTGAATGATAGTCTTGCTGGATAGAGTATTTTTGGCTCAGATTTTTTTCTTTTCAGCACTTTTTGACTATATCATGCCCCTCCCTCTGGCCTGCAAAGTTTCTGCTAAAAAATCAGCTGATAGTCTTATGGGGTTTCCTTTGTATGTAACTACTTTCTTTTCTTTTCTCTTGCTGCTTTTTTTTTTTTAATTCTCTCTTTATCACTGCTTTTTGCCATTTTAATTACTATGTGTCTTGGTGTGGACCTCCTTGAGATGATTTTGTTGGGGAATCTCTGCTCCTGGATATGGATTTTTGTTTCCTTCTCCAGATTCAGGAAGTTTTCAGTTATGTTTTCTTCAAATAAACTTTCCATGCCCTTTTCCCTCTCTTCTCCTTCTGGGATCCCTATAATGTAAAGGTTACTATGCTTGATGGAGTCACTGAGTTCCCTAAATCTATTCCCATTTTGCATACTTTTTTCCCTCTCACTGGCTCAGCCTGATTACTTTCCATTACTCTGGACTCCAGGTTGCTGATCCATTCTTCTGCTTCCTCTTGTCTACTATTTCTTCCATCTAGTGTACTTTTTTGTTTCATTTATTGCAGTGTTCATCTCTGATAGGTTCTTTTTTATCTCTTTGTTAAGAGTCTCACTGATGTCCTCCACTCTTTTCTCAAGTCCAGTGAGTATCTTTATGATCATTATTTTAAGTTCTCTATCAGGCATATTATTTATCTCCATTTCACTTAGGTGTCTTGCTATGATTTTGTTATGTTCTTTCATTTGGGACATATTCCTCTGTCTCCTCATTGGGACATATTCCTCTGTCTCCTCATTTTGTATAACTCGGTGTCTGTTTCTGTGTGTTAGGAAAATCAGCGACATCTCCTGCTCTTGAAAGTAGTGGCCTTATGAAGAAGAGCCACCCAGGCACCCCCATCTTCAATTTCTTTCATCAATGTTTTATAGTTTTCAAGGTAGAGCGCCTCAGTGCAATGTCTCCTTTTTACCAGAAAATGGCACTTTAGGGGTGTCTCCCATTGTGTGTTGCTTGCACCCTGCACCCTTGTGGCTGAGCTGTGTTTGCTTTCAGTCCAGTCATCTGCAATGTCTCTCTTTGCCTGTTGTGGGCAGGATCTGATCTCTGTGTGGTTATTGGGCCAGTGTGGGGCCACCCAGGGCTTGAGTTGAGTCAGACCAGGAGTTTGCCAGAGATGAAGTAGCACCAAACAGCAGGGCACTCTCCCTGTGTTGTCCCTGGGAAGCTTTTGTTGGTGAATGGGTCCTTCAGTCAGACCTGCTGTCTGCCCCTAGCCCACTGCTTGGGCTGCAGTTGGACTGGTGTGTGTGGTTATCTTTCCCCCTCCCCAGGGGAAGGAGTCACTTTGGAGTGGTGCTGGCCCCTGCCCGGGGCTGCTTGCACACTGCCAGGCTTGTGGTACTTTTTTGGATGGGCTCTGGCCAAGAGGGTATTGACAGGGGTGGGATCCACAATGTGCCCAGGGGCCAGAAGGGCAGGGTTAGCAAGGTTTGTGCACTGTTGGTCCCCTGTGGGAGGGGCCCTGCAGCACTGGACTGAGGTGGGCTAGTTTGGAGGGGTGAATCCACGGAAGCACAGCTTGGAGTGGGGGAGGTAAGGTGGCAGTGCAAGCCAGTGTTGTTGCTGCACTGGTTCCCACAGCTGGCCGGGTGTCTAGGCTGGGGGGCAGGGGAGAGAAATGGCACCTGCCAGCTCCTTTGTTCCTGGAGGAGTCCCCCACCAGTCTCGGGACATGCTCTGAGATAAGTAAACAACTAATACCCCAGGCATTTTTCAAACTGCTGGTTGTCTTCCTCTGGCCCTCCACAAACCGACCCACTGATATTTAAAATTCCAGGTTTTAAGTCCCACTGGTTGTAAGAACTTAGAAAATTCAGCCCCTCTGGTTTTCAAAGCCTAATGTTTTGGGGATTCATCTTCCCCGCTCTGGCTTCCCTGATGTGAGGGTCTGTTTCTCTCCACTCTCCATGCCTGTGGCTCCTTCCCTCCCTGATCCCCGATGAGTTCATTTAGCACCCCACCTCGACTCTGCCCTTTCTACCCTCTTTCATGTGGCCTCTTCTCTATGTTTAGCTGTGGAAAGTCTGCTCTGCCAGTGTTCAGGTCATGTTCTGGATTATTTATGCTGATGTGGGTGTTATGTAGGTGTACCCGCAGGATGAGGTGAGCACAGGGTCTTCCTACTCCATCATCTTTCCTGCAGTCTGTTCTTTTTCAAGGTTGCTATGGCTCTTCTGGGTCTTTTGTGGTTCTGTACAAATTTTAGGATTATTCTAGTTCTGTGAAAAGTGCTTTTGGAATTTTGATAGGGATTACATTAAATCTGTAGATTATTTTGGGTAGTGTGGACATTTTAACAGTATTTGTTCTCCCAATCCACGAGCATGGGATATCTTTCCATTCGTTTGTGTCATCTTCAATTTCTTTCTTTAAAAAATATATATATATATTTAAAGATTTTATTTATCCATTTGAGAGAGAGAGAGCACAAGCAGGGGGAGGGGCTGAGGGAGAGGGAGAAGCAGACTCTGAGCAGGGAGCCCAATGTGGGGCTCAATCCCAGGACCCCAAGATCATGACCTGAGCCCAAGGCAGACGCTCAGCTGACTGAGCCACCCAGGCACCCCCATCTTCAATTTCTTTCATCAATGTTTTATAGTTTTCAAGGTACAGGTCTTTCACCTCCTTGGTTAAGTTTATCCTAGGTATTTTATTATTTTTGGTGCAATTGTAAATGGAACAGTTTGATAGATTTTGAAAAATGCATACAGCCATGTAACCCGCTCCTCTATCATGGTTTAGAGCATTTCTGTCTCCCCAGTAAGATCCTTTGTGCTCCTTCTGAGGCAACCACTGTTTGTACTTCTTTTACCATATATTAATTTTGTCTGATTTAGAACTTAATATAAATGAAATCATACTGCGTGCCTGGCTTCTTTTGCTTAGCATGATGTTCTTAAGATTCATCCATCTTGCATAAATTTTTTTTATTGCTGAATAGATTTCCATTGTATGAATGTACTATAATAGGTTTACCCAGTGTCCCATTGATGGACACTGAGGTGGTTTCAGTTTTTGGCTACTATGCATAAAATGGCCATCAACGTTCTTGTAACTGTCTTTTTGGGCACATATGTTTTCATTTCTCTTGGGTAAACACCTCAGAGTGGAATTACTGGAGCCATAGGGAAGGTTCATGTTTGACTTTATGAGAAATACTGTGTTTCATCTTTTAATTCTGTTAAGGGCATTATCTGTCAGCAGATTTAATAATCTTTTTCCTTATGATTTATGCTTGCTTTAAGAAATCTTTTTCTGAGGTCATGCAGATTTTCTTCACTTCCCATCTGAAGGTTTTAAACTTTGCATTTCACATTTGGAGTTTTAATTCACCTGAAATTGATTTTTATCAACTGTGTGAGATAAGAATCTATTTTTCCCCCCATTTCCCATTTGGATAACTAATATTGCCAACACTACTATTGACTAGAGCATCACCTCCTTGCCCTATTGTAATGCTCTTTCATATATGAGGTTTCCACACGGACCGAGACTTGTTTCTGGGCTCCATTCTGTGCCACTCGTTTATTTTTCTATCCCTATGCCAATGCCATCCTGTACTAATTACTATAATTCGTAAAATGTCTGGCTATCTGGTAGGATAAGTCATCCTACTTTGTTCTCCAAAATTCGCTTGTTTATTTATTGTCCTTGTTCTTCCACATAAACTTTAGGATCAGTATGTTAGGTTGTAATTTTTTTTTCTTTTTTTAAAGAGAGAGGAAGGGGGGAGAGGGGGAGGGAGAGACTCTTAAGCAGGTTCCATGCCCAGTGTGGAGCCTGATGGGGGGCTTGATCTCATGACCCTGAGATCATGACCTGAGCTGAAATCAAGAGTCAGATGCTTAACAGACTGAGCCACCCAGGTGCCCCTTGTAAATATATTTTATTTTGCATTTTGATTTTTTCTTTGATCCATTTGTTGGATAGAACTGTGTTTTTACATTTCCCAAACATATTGGACTTTGAAAGCTATGTTACGTACTGATTTTGAATTTAATTGAGTTGTGATAAGGGAATGCCTGTATGATAGATTCTTCATTTTCTTTGTATAGTACACGATCAATTTTGAAAATCTTCACAGATGCTTTAATAATGTGTATTCTCTAGCTGTTGGTCGTACAATTCTACTTATGTTATTAAACTTATTGTGTTGTTAAAATCTTCTAAAGCCTAAGTTGGTTTTTTTCCTCCTTGATATTTCAACTTCTAAGAGATGTGCTAAACTCTCCCACCATGATTATAGACTATAAATTTCTTGTAGTTCTGTCAATTTTTGCTTTATATATTCTGAGACTGTATTACCTAGATGCACATATGTTCAGAAATCTACCTTTCTGATGAACTTTTTTCTTTAATTATTATATAGTAACTGTCTTTATTTCTAATACTGCTTTGGTCTTAAAGTATAGTTTGCCAGATATTGGTTGACTATACCAGCTTTCTTTTGATTAATATTTGCCTAGCTCATTGTTTATCATTTTAAAAAAATTCCAAATTTTCTGAGTCCTTGTGTTTTAAGTGTCTTTTGTAAACAGCACATTTCCAGCTTTTGTTCTTAATCTAATCAGAGAATCTCTATCTCCCAAGTGAATAATCTAGTATTTTAAAATGTACTGTGATTACTGATATTTTTGTAATGATTTTCTTATCTTGGTTAACATGTATGATAGACGGGCTTATTTATATTTTATTTTGTTCCTCCTAGGGTCTCAGCTTTTCCTTTCCTTTTTTCCACTTCCTGTCTTGTTTGGATCAATCTAGTTGGTTCTTTTTTCACTTTTTTCTTTGCTACTGTAGAAGCTGTGCATTCTGTTTCTGTTTTTTTTTAGTTTCCGCTTAAAATTTAATATATACACTTGACCTCACAAGGTAACGATCAATATCTCTGTATTCTTCCCAAACCACTTAACCCTTTCTATGATCATCACTTCTGTCCTCGATTACTATACTGTTTTCTAGTTTTTTGGTGATACCTTATTTTAATATCCTTACATTATTCATGACAATAATGTTTGCCATGGACTATTTAGATTTATCTGCAAATTTACCAATTCATTTGCTCACCACTGTTCATTGCCTCTCACTCCTTCTTTTAGCACAGGTGTGTTAGGTAAGCTCTTAGTCTTAGTTGGAACGAAGTAGGCTTTTTTCCTCCCTCTAACATCTAGCTGGGCGTAGAATTCTAGATTGATCTTTATTTTCGCTGAGTAATTTGAAGATATTTTCACATTGTCTCATGGTGTCTGTTGTTGCTGTTGGAAAGTCTGTTGCCAATTAATTGTGTTCCGTTTTTAAGCAATTTGTGTTTGGTTGCAGTGTCCCTCAGGATGAGGATATGTTTTGGTTTGCCCTGGCCAGTCCTGCTTAATAGCTGTTACCCTTGCATAATTAATAGTGCCTCTCTCATTCTCAAAGTTATCCTTGTTAGAATGATAATTATGTGGTCCCCCCAACTATAATGTATACACATGTGGTTTCAGTTTTACCTACCTTTCTGAGGATTCATTGTGCTTCCTGTATCTGAAGATTCATCAATTCTGGAGAATGTTTAACCATTTTCTCTTTGTTAAAAAAAACCTACATTAAGAACCTTTAAATTGAAATTATATCTTGGGGCACCTGGGTGGCTCAGTTGGTTGAACATCTGACTCTTGATTTCAGCTCTGTTCCTGATCTCAGGGTTGTGAGTTCAAGCCCTGAGTTGGGCTCCATGCTGGGCATGGAGTCTACTTAAAAATAAATAAGTGAATAAAAATAAAATTGTATCTTAGGAAATAAGTTAATAAATATACTATTAAATTATGTCCTTTTTCTCAAATTGTTTGACCTGTCAGTACCGTTTAAAGCTACTATTAGAACATACCAGATATTATGTGTAATGGACCATTTTTGTGGCTTCAGTTTTAGTACTTGCTTCAACCCTCTGCATGTTTGCTTTTATTGTGCATTATACCTAAAAGAGTATATAAGACACACATCTAAGAATGATGTACCGAGCACTCAGGATGACAATTAGAACATTATCTAATACCTAATATACTCCCTCTGTGCTCTGCTCAAGTGCATTCTGCCCTGCTCCCCACATAGTCACGATTTTGAATGTTGTGTTGATGCTTCCATTGCTTGTCTGTCTAGTTTTCCCACACATATTTTAAAGAATCTATTATTTCATCTTGCCTGCTTTCAAAGTGTAGATAAATGGAATCATACTGTATCTAGTCTTCTGTGATTTGTTTTTTTCCCCTTCAAATTTATGTGTTTGAAGTTAATTCACATTGCTGAGCAGCACTGGGGTTCACCCATTCCACTACAGTACGGTACAAACAGTGGACTCATCGTTTGAATATATCCCAATATATAAATCTAATCTCATTATGGACACTTGTGATGTTTTCAGTGTTTGGTGATTATATGCCCATCATTGGGACTTTGGGACTTCCCGGTCATAGGGTTCATAGGGCATGTTCAACTTTATTCTTAACCAACAATTAGTGGCGGTACCAATTTACATTCCTACTGTCAATATATGAGTTTCTTTTGCTTCCCATAATCGCTAACACTTGGTATTGTCAGTGCTTTAATTTTTGCCAAACTGGTGAGTGTGGAATGTCATGGCATTCCGCGTGTGTGTGTGTTTAAACTTTTAATTTCGGCATTTTGCTTTTAATTTGCATTTCCTTTATTCTCAGTTACGTTGAGCATGTTCTCATGTTTACTAGGCATTTGTCTTTTCAGTATAATTCTGTTTTTTGCCCTTCATCTATTTTCTTTGGGATTATTTTTTTTCTTATTGATTTATAAGCATTCTTTACATGTTCTGGAAATGACTCCTTTGTAATATGTATTGCAATTGTCATCTCCGAGTTTGTCGCTTGTTTTTTTCTCATTCTTCATGTAGTCTCTGGGAAACCAGAAGTTCTTAATTTATTTACTTTGGTTGTTGTTGTTGCTTTAAGGTAAGCTTTTATGTACCTTAAAAAGTCCCTCTATACCCTGAGGACCTAAAATGATTATCCTATATTGTGTTCTACTTTTTATTAAAGTTTTATCTTTCACAGTTGTATTTAAGTCTACTTTGTTTTTTGTTTTTTGTTTTTGTTTTTGTTTTTTTGAGAGAGAGAGAGCAAGATCACAGGGGAAGGGCACAGGGAGAGAGAGAGAGAATCTCAAGCAGACTCCCCCACTGATTGCAGAGCTTGACGCGGGGCTCCATCTCACGACCCTGAGATCACAACCTGAGCCGAAATCAAGAGTTAGATGCTTGACCGATTGAGCCACCCAGGCGCCCCTAAATCTACTTTGAATTGATTTTTATGTAGGACATGAAGGAGGAATTAATTTTAATTTTTTTCCATATGGGTAACCAAGTGTGGCCATCTTATTTGTTATGGTCCATCGATTTTGTTTTGTTTACTAATCTGTAGTGTCTGTTCTGTCATAAATCCAGCTTCCATATATGCTCACATTGGTTTCTGGGCACTCTCTTCTGTTTTATTTTATCCATCTCTTTGTCTATTCCCATACCAATACCGGACTATTTTAATTACTGTAGCTTTACCTTGGTATCTGGTAGGACAGATCCTCCCTTCTTATTCTTTAAGCATGATAGGTTTCCATGTGTCCTGTACTCTTCCATACAGATTGTCAGTTTCCATGAACTGTCCTCTCTATGATGAAATCAGTTCAATGTCATCGATGTTCCATCACATGGCCTAGGTTGTCCCTCTGAAAAATAGTGCTGTATTCAGGGCTCAGTGTTAGCCTTTTGGTCGGAGGTTGGACACTCAGCAGAGGCTTTAGCCAGACTGGCCTTGGTGAGGAGGGGCCCCTCTTGCTGGAGCCCATGCACAACCTCCATCTCTTTACCATGGCCATTTTGTTGATGACCACCTTGAGCAAGGACAGAGTGGCTGGCTGACATTCATAGAATGGGTTGTCTTTCCCACTGGTTGTTCGAACACTCCTCTGCTGAGCAACCCCACCCAAATATGCTCATTTGGAGAGCTCTACACTTACATCTCTATACCTTTGTCACAAACTGTCCAGTCTTATTTTTCCAACGTCCCTGTTGATCCAGCCAAACTATTAGCCTCTCTATGGATCTGTGTAATAGCTATACCTCTGGCCTGGCATGGGAAGGGCAGGTGGGAGAAGCTGGGAGAAGCCCCTGATTGTGGGACAGTCTGAGAAACCACTCTGTGACTGTGAAGTGAGTTTGTGGAAAGGCTGGGAACTGCTCCTTCTGCACAACCTCAAAGTGGTAGCTTGTGGAGAAATTTCGAAGTCATGTCTGACTGCCACGACCTTCTGGAAAAAAAAAAAAAAAACTATTATTTCACCTTCTCTTCCCTCTTCCAATCTTGCTCCCATTTCTCTCACCGGTGAGCTCTAACCTGGAGCCATACTGGGAAAAGTAATTCTCTGACTTAAAAGAAGTGATGCTGTTTGCAAATCGACAGTAGGCCATCCAGCCCGATGGTATACATTTAGGTTGTTTTCAGTCACTACCATGTATAGGGAAGGGATCGCCAGCCAGCCTGGTTTTGGAATGAGCTTCCGGGAATACGACCACTGCCAACTGTTTCAGTCTGCCTGGGATTGTGTACTGTGGTAACAGGTCTTATGATGTTCAGTTTTGGAAGTATACGGTTATTGAAGAAGAAATAAGGTTTGAAATGTATGATGCCAGAAGCTAGTCTGTTCAAAAGTAAAATAAGGCATGTTTGACAGTTAATGTTAAAGTTTATTCCACATGTGTTTAAAATAATCAATTTCTCTTTGTTTATCCTTTGGTTAGTCTCAAAATGACACTACAACTTACAACAACATTATAAAGGGTAAGTATTGCATAAGAAGCAATAAGGTAGAGCTATGTTTTCCCGTGTGCCAATCTTCCTTCAGCTGCATTTAATCTGCTCTTTAGCTTACCCACTGGGTTTGTAATTTCAGTGACTTTCTAGATTTTTCTCATAGTTCAAGTTGGATATTTTCTGAATACCCTTGTTTTATTTTATTTTATTTATTTTTTTAAGATTTTATTTATTTGATGGAGAGAGGGAACACAGGCAGGGGGAGTGGGAGAGGGAGAAGCAGGCTTCCCGCTGAGCAGGGAGCCCGATGCGGGGCTCCATCCCAGGACCCTGGGATCATGACCTGAGCCGACCAGCTTAGGTCGCTTAGGAACGCTTAACCAGCTGAGCCACCCAGGCGCCCCTCGAATACGCTTGTTTTAGAAACTATCTTTTTCCTTTTTAAAATGACTTTTATGTTGTTAATTATTTAAGATGTCCTTATTTTGGTGCTCACTTCGGCAACACCTATACTAAAATTGGGATGCAAGGATGATATGCAAATTCATGAAGTGTTCCAATGGGCCAAAAAAAAAAAAAAGGACATATTTATTTTGTAGTTGATATGCTGTTCGTTCTAACGGACGAAATCCCGAGGGATAGAATAAATCCAGTTGCTTATTTGTTAGATTCTCGCTCACCCATCTTATAACTTCAGACGATGGGCTCATCTACAGCAGTGTTCTGTCTGTGGGAATCACGTGAAGCCGTGGCTGACAGCGTACTCTCCAGAATCCTGGGAGTATCACTGTCCTGGGAATGTTGCTCTCTTACTGTGTTATTTTACCAGCTTGGCAGTTTTGGGGGCACAGGGGTAGGGTTCCCCCACTTACAACTACAGCATTAACTCAAAAGCTTAGCCCTGTGATATTTAGTCCCATCTCAATGTCTGGCCCCTATGGATTTCCTTATTTACTTGAGAACTTAGTTCTGTTTATATTTAAGTAGGATGTCTATTATATTTTATCCAGATTTTCTAAGTGTTTATTAGCGGGGGGGTTTTCAGGTTTTCTAGTAAGTCACATATCTAAAACCATGAGCCTCACTATGCATTTTTATTCATCCTGCGTCCATTTTGCCCAAGCTAATGCCTGGGGGAAAAGGTATTAAATAAATGTTCTCCTCTTTTGTTTCTTCTTTGTTTCTTCTGGTAATTGAGATCCTCCTGGCCTTCCCTCAGTGCCCAGCACAGGGCCTGGCACAGAGCAGGCACTCAAGAAATGTTTGTAGAGGGGCGCCTGGGTGGCTCAGTCATTAAATGTCTGCCTTTGGCTCAGGTCATGATCCCAGGGTCCTGGGATCGAGCCCCACATCGGGTTCCCTGCCCTGCATGAAGCCTGCTTCTCCCTCTCCCACTCCCCCTGCTTGTGTTCCCTTTCTTGCTGTGTCTCTCTCTGTCAAATAAACAGAATTTTTTAAGAAAGAAAGAGAGAGAGAGAGCGAGGAAGGAAGGAAGGAAGGAAGAAAGAAAAAGAAAGAAAGAAAGAAATGTTTGTAGAATGAATTAGAAGGATACATTTTACAGATGAGGACTTGGAGACCAGAGCCGTGATGTGACTTACGTGTCTCTGGAAACTCAGTGCTAGCAGAGATGTTTTCTAGCTGGTATCATTCATTTGCACATTTACGTTTCCCACAAATTAACCCATCCCTGCAGTTATAAGAAGGCCCCTAGTCCTGTCATCTGGATCTTATTTTATTGGTGGGTGTGGTCCTGCTGGCCCATTCACTTCGCCAGGATTCAGGACCTCAACATCTCAGCCAAAGAGCTCTGAGTCTGATGATCCCGGAGTGGTTCTTGGTGGTAGCTGAGATTGTGGGAGAGGAAGAAGGGAAGATGGAGAGAGAGGGTGGCCAGCAAGGAAAATGGAAATGCCTTGTGTGCTCCCAAGTCACCTCATCCGTGGACATACGCCACAGTTGATTTCTTTTCTCTCCCCCGACCCCCAGTTAAATTTGAACTCTCGCTAAGAGGCCAGTGGCTTTAGCTAAAAATGTCTTGCTTGATTTATTCTTCTTGAGACCAAATAATAACCAACCTTGCCCTAACTTGAGCCTTCCCTGGCTGTCTGGGAGCTGTCTTCATTCCTGTGGAGAGAGCCCTGAGCAGGGAGCCAGGAGCCCTCAGTTCCTGGGTGACCACCACCCCTGTGTGACCTTGGGTGACTCACTTGCCCTCTCTGAACTCGGTTTTAACATCTGAAACTTGAGCAGTTGATCTTTAAGGGCCTCTCCGTCTGTGACGTGAGGTTATAAAATCAAGCAAGGTACAAAAAAGGGCATAGGGCTAGAACCCTCCCCTGTGCATTAGTGGTGTTCTCTGCGCAGGCCTGATAATGCAAACATGGGGGGTGGGGGAGGCTTGACGTTACTGCAAGGAGTTTAGAATCCCATAGGACCCCATAGCCTATTTAGCCTAGTATGTAAGTGACATCTTGTGGAGACCTCGAACAAAACTGAGGTTCTGTAATGAGGAATCACTGGAGGCATGCATTTATAGCATTTATAGCATTTATAGCATTTATAGCAATGCCCCAAATAAGAGAAATAGCAAATATTTTACAGACTATTATGTGATCATTACAAATTACATTTTCATAGACTTCCTAATAACACAGCAGACTGCTGATGCAGCAGTGGTTAAGTGAAACTGCAGGACACACATTTGTAGATCTAGAGTAAAGGAAGCTACGTAAAAATTAAGCAGAGCAAAGAAGGCTGGAGTCCAACAATGGGTGATTTTTCTCTCTTGGGGAGAGAGTTTTACTCTGCTCACTGCATTTTTTAATATTCCCTGTGGTGAGCATGTATCACTCTTACAACAGCAAATGAACTGTATTAAAATAATATTTTAAAGAGTATTCCTTTTTGTGCTGCGGGAAGAAGAGAGACCTGGTTGACCGCATGTCCACATCTGGGCCCCCCAGCGATGTGGATGGACTGGCAGTTGGCCCGGGGAGGGTGCGGGAGTGATGTGAGAGCTGCCCAGCTGATGGCTTGGGGAGTAGCTGAAAATAAGGGCGGGGTCATGGTCGGGCCCTGAACAGGTCACAGGGAAAAGGAATTTGACACCTGAGCAGCATTGCTGGGGGAAGCCACGTACTTGCAGGGACTCAACTCTTGGCTGAAGAGAAGAAAGGATGGCCAGTCTGGTAAACTGTTCAAGCTTGGAGTTAACAGCCTAGGGGAGGCGGAGAACCCTTCATTGCAGGGGAGGGTTTGACAGGGACACTGCCGCGAGCTTCCCTGCAGGGCTGCAAGGTTGGAGGAGAGGAGCTCAAAGTTCCCCTTCTGATTGTTGAGGGAGAAGGAAAAAGTAGAAAGTAGAGAAATCATTACCCTCGTGGTCAGGATAATGACCTCTCAGCCAGATTCAAGAGCTGGCTGCACCATTTATTAGCTGTCCATCCTGGGTAAGTTATGAAACCTCTTTGTACCTCAGTTTTCTCATCTGCAAAATGGACATAATAGCAGGACATGATGATAAATAATGAAATAGCATAAATTATAAATAAAGGAGAGAGCATGAAAAGGGCTTATTTGCGGAGCTCAGTAAAGGAGAGTGGTGGCCACGGGTTATTTTTCAAGGCCCCAGAGAGCCCGGCCTCCTGCCTTACTGCCTCGCGAGTCAGCTGGGTCACGATTAGCATCAGCCTCTGTTGGTCAAAAGTCCTCTTCTGTATTTGGTCGAACTATTTTATCCCCAATTATGCTGATTGAGTCAACCTTCTTCCCGCTCCCGCCTCTGAATCCCTCACCAGGTACATATCCTCCAGGCAGGCTGCTCTCTTACCTTGGTCTCCTTGGCCTCCCTCCCCATGCCGGTGCCCAGAATGTAAGGATGGACCCCGTCTCCAGCCAGGAGCTGGGTGCCCAGGAATTCCGGCCCCGCCGGCCAGCGCATCTGTTTCTAATCAGCGCGGGGTGGCGCATTCTTTCTGCCGAGCGTGCAGGCCCGGAGCCTGGGGACAGCGCTAATTGATTGCTAAATGGATCTTGTCATTTCAAAAGAGGCCTCCAGACCTGCCCTTTGCTCTGTCTCTGCTCCCCGCTGAAGAGCTTAAGAATTAACTTGTCCACTGCCTTTAGAGCCAGGAGACCATGGTCTTGAACCTCAACTATGGGGATTCGTCAGGGAAGCCCCCTGCTCTTTGTAAAGCGACCTACAGCCTAGAATGGGACCCATGGATCCCATTTCATTCTCCTGGCAGCTTTGTGGGGTGCGCTGGACTGCGGTGGGCCAATGAGGAAATCAAGGCTCAGGGGTGTGATCCAGTGGTTCCGGGTCACACAGAGTTGATGGCAGGGATGGGACTGTCTTGAATCGGATTCATGCTGGGTCCAGGTTGTTCCCCAAAGCAGTGAATGGCCAGGGTTTGCTGGGGGGCAGGGAGATGGCGCAGGGGCTGCTGACCTGGGCTGTCTGGATTGTCAGGTGTTGGGCTGTCCTGCAGGAGGTGACCACCAGGTTGGGGAAGAGGCCACTCACGTTCAGGGCTGAGGGGTGGCTCCCCCAACCCCAGAGAACCCGCAGCCTTCCTTCTCTGGCAGTAAGCCCCTCTCATCCCAGCATCCTCATGTCAAGGGCCTGGGTGTCCCCAGCACTCACCGGAGAACGTGTCCTCGTCTGTCTCCCAAGGTTGAAGGCAGGGATGGTTGTCTTTCTGTCTCTTAAGTCTCTGCCTGGAACAGGATCTGCTCGTAGTAGGTGGTCAGTGCATGAATGTAGCAGGAGTGACTCATCCCGGACTTTCCCTCTGATCTCATTCTTCTGGGTCTCTTGGCAGAGTTGATCGGTGAGAACGAGATTAAAACCTACTTTCAGCAGAGCAGTTCAGCACTCTGATACTTTGGCTCCTGACAAGAATCCCCGAGCTTCAGTGTTTGTATCTGGCAAATGGGAATGAGTTCATGTGTGTTTACCCTGGGCTGGTTGGAGGACCAACTGAGATGATAAAAGCTTGAGCACTATACTCCTGTAAAGGTGTGTGTGTTTGGTGGGGGGTGGATGGGTGGGGAGGGTTTGTTTTCATCTCTAATGGATTCTGGACTCCATTCTCTTCCAGAACCTTCTTTACTGGCCCACATGGCCAAAAGGGCTTATAAAAGAATTGGGGTACAGATGTACCCCAGTCTGTAAAACTATGTGTAAGTACTCAGAGTAAGTCTTGGTTCAGAGTAAATGGCTCATATGGGCAGAAACCAGAAGAAAGGGATGTATTCAGCTCATGTGGCCTGGATCCTGGGTCCCTACCACCTCAGCCTCCTCTCCTCTGTCCCTCCCCTGCGTCAATGAAGATTTTGGTGAAGAAATCAAAGAGAACTGGGACACCTGGGTGGCTCAGTCATTAAGTGTCTGCCTTCGGCTCAGGTCATGATCCCGGGGTCCTGGGATCGAGCCCCACATCGGGCTCCCTGCTCTGCGGGAGGCCTGCTTCTCCCTCTCCCACTCCCCCTGCTTGTGTTCCTTCTCTCGCTGTGTCTCTCTCTGTCAAATAAATAAATAAAATATTTTTTTAAAAAATCAAAGAGAACTACATTCAACTCCTGGATCTCTCATCCTTCCTAGCTGTGTGACTTTGGGGAAATTACTTAACTTCTCTGATCTTACCATATGTAGGGTACAATAGCACATCTGATAGGATTATTGGAAGAGTTACTGAAAAAATGAACAAAAATATGCTCCACAGTGGTGGCAAGTGACAAGTGCTCCATAAATATTAGCTATTCCTGCTGGGCTGGAAGGAGCACCCCATTCAGCCGCTCAGACCTCTGCCATCTGATGCCCTAGAGACACACTGCTCTCACAATGGCCTCCTGGCTTTCTAACTGCAGAATCAAAAGGCCTCTCGATTCTGACCCTTTAGGGACGCTTTAGTGTGGGGCTGTCCATTCCAACACCTCCGGTGCCAACATTAGGCACCATGACCTACTTAGTCTTCCCTAGCAGCTTTCCTCCCTTACTTTCTGGACTACAGTCCCCCCTTCATTCTCCTCCTGTTTGTTGGCCATTTCTGCTCTTTCTTCCAGTCCTAAAGCACCGTGTATTTTTCTCAGTCTGGAATCACCAGAGTTTATAGGATGGAAAACCCGGTCTCTGCCCACAGCAGCTTCTAGGCTGACACTACTCTGCTAACTGCCATTGAGGACTGATGGGGGCTTAGCACTGTGCTGAGTGCTTCTATGTATTATCCCATTTGGCATTTGCAGAAGGTGCCAGATGGACCAGGGCTCAAATCCCAGCCCTGCCACATCAGACGCTGGGGTGGGGGCAGCAGATTGTCCCTGGGTCCTCTCATCAGCCAGGAAGGAGCTGATAGGTGGGACCAGGCAGGGCTGATTATGCCAGGGCCCAGGGATGGTGTGGGGGTGGGCCTGCCCATCAGGCTCAGAGCCCCAGGCTCTGGGGCAGGCACAGAGAGAAAGGGCTGAGGATTCAGAGTTGCAAAACTAGCATCTGATCTGCTTTGCCACTTACTTGCTGTGTGACCCTGGGCAAATCACTTTACCTCTCTGAGCCTCAGGTTTCAGGGAGGCGCAGTATGTAAGAATGCTTGGTAAGTAGGATGCTTGGCAAATTACTGTCATAATGAAAACACTTTTAGGGACAGCACCCAGTTGGATTGTGATAGAGAAGTGATCTGCTGAGGTTTCAGCTGAGCTAGAGATCCCCCTGGATCTTCTGACTTCGGTGGGGGGGGGGGGGGGCACCATTCACTCAGTCCCTCAAGGTTGAAGGTGTATCTGCTCAAGCCAGGCTCTAACTCTTTGCTGTCGCAGTTGCCTTCTGCAGTCATCCTGGCAATGGCACGACTGTGTCCATTTTATGAACGAGAAAATCGGGACCTGGAGAGGTTAAATGCTGTGCTCGGGGATCACACACGCAGTAGCGGGAACCAGGTTCTGTCCCAGAGCTGTGCTTCTCCCAACACAGGACACGGCCGTGTGGTCCTCACATTCACCAGCCCCCAGCTGATCTGTGCTTTGGTTTCCTGAACATTCCGGCCTCCCAGGAGCTGTATGACATCTTACAGAGTCAATAGCGGTAAACAAATTAGCGCTTTGTGACAACCTGTTTCCCAGCACGTGGTTGTCCCTGGGAGAACTGAAAGACATTTCAGAATGAGAGAGACTGGCCTGTGGGATATCCTTGGGACTTTCCAGAGCCCCCAACGCCCTGCCTGTAAAAATCAAAGCAGGTATGATTTATTTTGAGCACGTCACCCCCTGTGTGCTAAGTGACTCTGAATGAATTGTCTCATTTAATGCTGACATTGGCCCCACGGGGCAGTTGCTATTTTTTACCCTCAGGTTATATAAAGAAACTGAGGTCAGGAGGGTGCACAGCTAAGGAAGTGGTGGGGCCAGGATTTGAACCCAGGCAGTCTGGTTCCACTCCCTGAGCGCTTAAGCCCGTATCACCGAGCAAGAGGATGAGAGGGTCTCAGAGGCACCTTACAACCCTGTGATTGGCTGGGCCTCCTCTCCCTTTCTCTCGCTCCAGCTGGCCTCCTCCTCTCATTCTGGAACCTTCCTTCCCTCTCTGCTTGGTGACCCTGCTGGAGAGCCTGGCAGAGCCCAGGTAATCACATTTATGCCTGGTCTGTGCCTGAGTCTCCCTCAAAGCCCCGTGCTCCTCCTTGGCAGTCCAAGGCAGAGCTGGCTGGGAGTTTATGTTAACATTTCAAAGATTTATTCTGCTCTCTGAAACTTCTCTTCCTTTGCCTTGCACTGTTTATTGAAATAGTTCATAGGATACTGTTAAAGACTAAAACAAAAGTCAATAGAAAAATATTTATGGGCGCTGTTGGGACCGCGGCCAGGTAATGCTGTTTGAAAATGATTCTCTTAGAGTCACAGTTAGAATGCTGGGCAGAGGGAGCAGGGACTCACTTCTTGGCTAAGTTCTGTGGTTTTACACCCTGCTTCCCAAGGATTCAATCTGATTATTCTTCCCCCTTCTGGAGAGCTGTTCATTTTGTGAGGCCGGGCCTCTCCTAGGTGAGGTGGCTTGGGGGGCGGTCCCCAAAGTCCTTCTGTAATTTATTCCTACAGGCTCTGTATTTAGCATAAAGTCCTTGTCATTTTTGGCATGTGGATTATTCTTGCCAGCTTCCAATGTAGATGTGAGATTTTCCTCTACGAGGCATTTCTGTCATAAGCTGGGAAAAGGAATCAAGTCTGTCCCTAACAGCCATCTTCCTCAAAGTCTGAGCTGCTAGCTTCTCAAAGGAGCTTCTCTTCTTCTTCTCCTCTAACCCAAGTCCCTAAGAAGCCGATGGGGGCCGGGAGGGCCTAGGTAGGTGCAGAGTATCAGCTGGTAGGCCGGCGCCAGACCTAGAGGTTCTGAGCGGGTCAGGGCTGAAGCTGAGGCAGGGCGTCCGAGGGTGGGGCCCAGGGCAGGCAGATGCTACAGGCAGGCAGGAGTGTTCCACACAATTATTTAATAAAATGGAAACTCTTTGTGGTGTTGTTTTTTTTTTTTTTTTTTTAGAATTAAAGTTGTTAAATAATTGTATTAAAACCTTTTTGCAATTCTGAAGTTCAATGTCTATCTAGTTGACAACATAAAAAATGGGCATCATGTTTTAGGTATACGTCTGGACCTAGGTGTATTCAAGTTTCAGATGAATACAAATCGTTTACTGCAGAATTTCTCAGTCACACTTGGAAATACCGTAGCCATTCATGAATAGCTCTCGAACCACTCATAGGGCCACAGAAAGAAGCAAGAAAAGTACTCAGCCCTCCTGGAAAATGGTACATGGAACGCAAGGATGCATTCCTGCCCTCCGAGAAGAAAGATTCTATAGGTTCTTTGATTTGTCTTTTACCCAGGTGGCTCTGGTCCTTATAGCCTCTCTGCACAGTGTGCAACCTTGGTAGCAGTATAATCCACAAATCTTCATGGTACGTGAGGGGGGAAACACGGGACGATAGCAGCGTTGGCGCATTTCCCGGGGCCTGGAAGGTGTCCGTTTGGGGGCAGATGTTTGGGGTTGGGGCTGTGCTGTCTGCTGTCAGGGCCGAGGGCCAGATCCTGAGTGACAGAGGCACTCAGGTGTTTGTTAATACATTTATTTATGTGTGTGTGTTTGTCATATGCAATCCCATGTACTTTTTTTTTTTTTTTTTTTTTTTTTTAACCCTGTGAAAGTTTGATTCTGGGGAGCAGCTTCCTGGTAATGGTGTGCTGGACTGCAGGACTGGGAATATTTAGCCTGGGGAAAAAAGTACCTTTTCTTCTCTGCCTTGTTCTTACACTTTTCTCTCTCTTTTTCTTTCTTTCCGCTACCTCCCTTATTCTCCCTGAAAGAGTGTCATGAAGACACTTACCCCATGCTGTTGCAGAAAGTTAGAACTGGACCAGGGGGTGGTCATTACAGGGAGAGGACTCTTGACTCAATGCAAGTCAAGGGGTCTGCCTGGCGGAGGAGGTGGGCTACCTGCCCCTGGAGGTGTCCGGTCGTGGGTTCATGATACTGGGGGATTTCTGCGTTGGCTAGGGAGTTGAGCTGGAGAAAGATTCTTTAATCCTGATCCTCCCAGGGAATCCATTCCGATATTCTCTGGAGGGAGTATCATCCTTCCCAGTCTTAATTTGGAAATGGAGTTATGGGTAGGGGTGGGGTGGATGGATGGGTTGAGACTTAAGACACTGCCAGGGACAGAACCAAAATAGTCAGCTATCACTCCAGTGTGACCAAGCTTGGGAGGATTGAGATTTCCAGCAAGGTGCTGGGTAGAACATCCCCCAGCCTCCCATTTCTGCACCATTTCTTGAGAAGCCATTTGCTTTCCCAATCAGACCTACTCCCGTTATTAGTGATCAGAAGCTCATTAATAGGAGATAGTCTGAGGCTGTGGGAAGAGATGCAGCCTCAGAGTCAAAGAGATGGATGCAAACCCCACTTCTGCCACTTACTAGGTATGTGAACTTGAGCAAGGCAATTAAATTCTTTGAGACTCAGTTTCCTCATCTGCCAATGGAAATAGTAACAGCCCTGTCTGCCATACAAGGTGGCTGGAGGGGTAAAGAGAGGAATGCATCAGAACATGGTTTGTCCATCCGAGGGTATCCATCAAAGGCCATCTACCCAGCATAAGAACAAGTTCTCCTCCTATGTTGAGGAAGCTCAGAATAGATGGGAAGTAGACACCCTCTCACAAGAGAACCAAAGGGAAAGATGCCTCGTGGAAAGTGCCAATGACCTAGACTTCAACTCTGTGTTCTTCCCTGGGTCCTTGAATCCCAAGGAGTGACACAAAAGCCCTTTGTCCTGCCAGTGAGATTCAGAGATTCTAATGCAGTGCTGCCAGGAGAGGGGTCTGGAGTCCAGTGTTGGTGGGGTCAGGAATGGCATCTGTGAGTGCTTAATCACAGCAGTTTCACAGCAGTACCAATGACGGATGGATGCAGAACATGGCTAGGTACCTTTTCAGTATTCCTTTCTTCCTCCTTCTTAAGCATGACTTTATTTAACTATCTATCCCTTCCCCCAGATGGTCCAGGTGCCTTGGGAAAAGCTGATCCCACCCCAGCTTTAAGAGTGGACCTGACTTAAGAAATCTCATCTCTTGGGGGGCCTGGGTGGCTCAGTCGTTAAGTGTCTGCCTTCGGCTCAGGTCATGATCCCAGGGTCCTGGGATCGAGCCCCGCATCGGGCTCCCTGCTTGGCGGGAGGCCTGCTTCTCCCTCTCCCACTCCTCCTGCTTGTGTTCCCTCTCTCTCACTCTGTCAAATAAATAAATAAATCTTAAAAAGAAAGAAATCTCATCTCTCTTGCTAGGGGTTGGTTCAGAACTCCAGACATAAGCCAGTCAGCTCCAGGAATTCATTGATCAGGGCTAGGCACATGACTTAGTTTGGACCAATTAGACTAAATGGTAGGATTTCCATTCCATGGTTAGGGAAGGGGCTTATTGGACTTGAACATATAGAATATTGCCAGCACTCTAAGAAGCCCCTGTATTTACCTTCCCCATTGACAATCTCCTCCCTTCTCCCAGAAGTAACTACTCTCCTGACTTTCAAGATATTTCTCTTGCTTTTCATTTGATTTTAACACCTATGTATTGCTCTGTAAAAAATATTGATATATTTTGCATATTTTTGACATACAAATTTTTTGAAGAAACTGAGTTACACTAAATGTATCCTTTTGTATTCATTGCACAACATATTTGTAAGCTTCATCCATGTTGTGGTTTGTTCATTTTCATTGCTGTATAGTACTCCATTTATGAATGTGCTACCATTCCTTTATCCAATCTGTGTGGAGATTCAAGCTGTTTCTAACATTCTGGTTTAACAAGAAACCTGCTGTGGACAAAGAATTGTTCATGACTCTTGGTACAGATACACCTGAGTTTCTTTAGATATGTTTTTATTCAACTTGATCAGAAAATGCCAAATTGTTCACCAAAGTGGTTGCACCAACTTATATGTCTTATAAACAATGTATGAGAGTTCCTATGGCTCCCAGTCTCACTAAACCCTTGGTAGTCTCGGAATTTGATTGTCCTGATAATATGTATACAATAATCTCCTTGTGGTTTCAATTTGCATTTTCCTGAATATTAATGAAATTGAGCACCTTTCATATGTTTTTAGCCATTTGGATTTCTTCTTTTCTGAAATGCCTAGAAAAGTTTTTGCCAATTTTCTACAGGGCTGTTATTTATATAGCTTTTTTATGGTAATCTTTTTCTTTTTTGTGTGTGTTAAAATGCACATTGCGTAAAATTTACCCTCTTGAAGTTCAGTGGTATTAAATACAATCACATTGATGTGCAGGTAGCACTACCACCCATCCCTGTAACTCTTTCCAGTCTTGTAAATCTGACTCTCTCTACCTGTTAAACAATACTCCCCAGTCTCTGCTCCCTCCAGCCCCTGACAACTACTGTTACATAGTTTTGATATCAGTTTTTGGGTGAGTTCTATGTGTTGCAAATATCTTCTCTCTGTGAACTTTTTCCTTTTGAAGACACAACTCCTTAATTTTAAAGTAGTTAAGATTATTAATGTTTTCCTTTAGAATTTGTGCTTTTTGTGAGTGTGCTTAAGAATTTTTTTCTCGGGACGCCTGGGTGACTCAGTCGTCAAGCGTCTGCCTTCGGCTCAGGTCATGATCCCAGGGTCCTGGGATCAAGCCCCACATTGGGCTCCCTGCTCCGTGGGAAGCCTGGCTCTCCCTCTCCCACTCCCCCTGCTCCTGTTCCCTGTCTCGCTGTGTCTCTCTGTCAAATAAATAAATAAATAAATAAAATTTTTTTTCTATGCTGACATCTTGAAGGAACTGTCCTATTTTGTCTTCTACAATTGTCTCTGACCTTTAAGTTTTTACTCCATCTGGAATTGACTTTTTTGTATGGTGTGAGATAGGGGTCCAGTTTTCACCCTCCTGCCCTCACAGAAAATGCCCAGCTGTCCCAGACACTTATCGCAAGGTCTGCCCTTTTTCTCCTACTCTGCCGTCCATCTCAAGTGTCCACATAAGCCCGAGTCTATTTCTGGGCTCTCTCTTCTGTTCCATTAGTTTCTATCCCTGAGCCAATATCATACTTAGTTACTATAGATTTATAATAATCTTTATATTTTGTCAGCCAAATTCTTCCACATTGTGGGAAAAATTTTAGGAGTGTCTTGATTATTTTTGGCCCTTTGTATTTCCATATAAAGTTTAGAATTAGCTCATCAGATTCCACAAGAGAAAAAAAAAGCAGCTGGGATTTTTTTTTTTTTTAATTGGGATTGCATTGAATGTATAACTCAAACTGGGGAGACTGTTGAGTTTGCCAGCCCACCAACATGGTATATTTCTGCTTTTATAAGTCTTTTAAAATAGAGCTTTATTGAAGTAGGATTGATTGACAATGTAATAAACTGCATGTATTTAAAGTGTATAATTAGGTAAGTTTTGACACCTGTATATACCCATGAAACCAACACTACAAATAAGATAATGAACAAATCCATCAGCCCCAAAGATCTCCTCCTTCCTATAGGTACTCCTTCCTCCCCAGCTCTTCCCACCCTCCCCTCCACAATGCTGAGCGGCTCTTTGCTTATTTTGCATCTGTATACTTCTTTGGGGAAGTGTCTGTTCAGATCTTTTGCTCATTTTAACTGGGTTGTTTTATTACTGAGTTCGGGAAATCTTTATATTCTGGACACGACTCCTTTATCAGATTTTTGCTTTGCAAATTTCTTTCCCCCCAGGCCATGGTTTGTCTTTTCATTCTCTTAAGAGTATCTTTTTTTTTAAGTAAGTTTTAAAAAATTTTTTTTAATTAACATATAATGTATTATTTGTTTCAGGGGTACAGATATGTGATTCATCAGTCTTACACAATTCACAGCGCTCACCCTAGCACATACCCTCCCCAAGAGTATCTTTTGAAGAGCAAAAGTTCTCATGTGGATGAAGTCCCGTTTATCGATTTGCTCTGTTATGGATTGTGCTTTGTTGTCACAGCTGAGATCTTTGCCTGACTCAAGGTCGCAAAGGCTTTCTTGTAGGTTTTAGTCTAATAGTTTTAGGATTTACGTTCAGGTCTGTCATCCATTTTGAATTAACTTTTTTTCATGATGCAAGGTATGGGTCAAACAAACATGATGTAATTCTGCTTTTATTGAAGTCTTTTTTAAAATGCAGATTTATAATTATGCCACAAAGACACTGCATACCTTTTGTTATTTTCGGTAAGTTATTTCTTTGATGCTCTTGTAAGTAGTTTTTTTTGTTTTTTTTTGTTTTTTTAGGAACAGAGAGAGAGAATGTGCATGCAAGCAGGGTCAGGGAGGGGCAGATGGAGAGGGAGAGAGAGAATCTTAAGCAGGCTCCATGCCCAGTGTGGAGACCTATGTGGGGTTCGATCTCATGACCCTGAGATCAAGACCTGAGCCAAAATCAAGAGGCAGATGCTTAACCAACTGAGCCACCCAGGCGCACCATAAATAGTATGTTTTAAAAAACATTCACCTATACTTTTGGTGGCTGGTATACAGGAGTGTGAATGACTTTACGTGTATTGATCTTGTACCTAGCAATATTATCAAACTTTCTTATTTAATAATTTATCTGTAGATCTTTTTAGACTTTCTGTGGGCACTATTTATATTATCTTCAAATTAGGACAGTTTTGGTTTTTCCTTTCCAATCTTTTTATTTCTTTTTCTTCTTTTTGCACAAAATTTATAATAGTTCTATTTTCTAGGTGAATTTAACATTTTACCATTATGAAGTGACCCTCTTTGTCTTTTGACTTAATGTTTGTTTTGCCTGATGTTAATAAAATGACTATAATAATTAACACAATATACATAAACTTTCTTTTGGTTACTGTTTGCATGGTTTATCTTTCTCATTCTCTAATTCATCGTTTCACGTATTATGTGTCTCTCGTAAATAACACATAGCTGGATTTCTATTTTTAATGCATGTTGTTTATCTTTTGACTGGAGTAATTGTATAATTAGTATAATACATATCTTTGGGTTTAAATTTACCACCTTACTTTTGCTTTCAAGGTGTCAGCAGGGCCATGCTCCCTCTGGGGACTTGTGGGTTGCTCATTTCCTTGGTGTGTGTGTGTGTGTGTGTGTGTGTGTGTGTGTGTGTGTGTGTGTGTGTGTGTGTGTGTGTGTGTGTGTGTGTGTGTGTGTGTGTATGTGTGTGTGTGTGTTTCCTCCAAGTTGCTCATTTTCCTGAGAATTTTATCTGTGGTAATTCTTTGAGGCCTGAGTTAAGATGATTTGCTCTGCAGAGAGAGGAGGTGCTACCAAACCAGGACACCTTAAACCAAGTCTCTGCTTGAGGTTGCTTTTGTGTTTGTTTTTATCTCACAGGTGCATGAATTCAGACTACAAACCCTGTGTGGGCCCGCTTGTGGTTATGAATGTTCAGGGGACTTTCCCCGTTACCTCTCCCCCGTGCCAAGGTGTCAGACAGCAGAATATTTTTCTTATTCATCCTTTCTGCTGAGTCCCAGCTTTATGCGGGGTGACCTATGAGATCTCCCACCTAGGTGGGCCCTAGGCTTTATCTCCTGGTCCTCTGCGCCCGTGCAGTTACCAGCATGGAAATCACAGTTACTAGAGCTCGGCAGAGACCTTCAGCTAGCTTGGATGCTTTCTTTTGTATTGGGATTCCTGGTGATTTTCTTGTGGGGTCTATCAGTTCCTTACTGTCATGTTTTAAGTGATGGTCCAAAAACTTAGCTTGTCCTTACTAGACACCAGAAGTCTCAAGGAGAGAATTTTCTATTTCTGTCTTGAGTGCCCCCGCCACACCCACTTTCCTCATCACACTGCGAGTCCGGCCTTTCAGCCCCAGCCTGCCTGTCCTCCCATGACATTGGAATCCAGCCTCGGCCACTGGTTCACAGTCTCAGCACTCGAGCGCTTTGCGGTTCTGCGCTTGCCCACCACCCCCTCTCCCTGCCTGCTTCTGTGGTTTTCCACGCTTTAACTGGGAAAATGACTCCAAGTGATTGTCCCTCCTGAGAGCTTCTGTCTCTTGCTGAGCTCAAAATGCAAGGCTGCAAAGTAGGATGGCCACTTTGATCCTCCATTCTCTTCTTCCAAGGCCCCCTTCCTCCATGCTGCTCTGGGAGTATAGCGCTAACGGGTGCAGGCCAACCTGGTTCCAGCAGAGAATGGATAAGGCACCTTATGTCCTATCACGTAGGAGTTCACAGCATGAGGGGACTCAAAGCCGCTCAGTTTGCCCTCATCGACGTCATTCTCCCCAGGTATGGGAGAAGAGCTCAATAGCCCTCTGTGTACTGGAATCAGATGGGGCCAAAGTGAGTATGTTAGCTGACGGGAACTTGCTCTCCTCTTATGCTCACCATGGGCCGTGCACTTGTCGCTCCACCAGTGAATAGGTGAGGCCTCAGAGCTTGGGGACCTGTGTTCAGCCCTAGGACCCAGGACAGAATGGAGTCAGCTCTTCAACATCCATCCTCAGGCCCCTCCCCTGACCTCACATGGAAAGTCAACCCCATCTCTTTTCTGTCTTGGAATACATCTTAGCCAGCGGGAGACCACACTTGCTTTCTTTTCTAGATGAAGAGTCATTTATTTTAATTACTTAATACATTTATTTAATTACTTAATACATGAATTTTGTATGATGACAATTATTCAGGTCTACTGTCTTAGCAACTTTGAAACATGCAATAGAGTATTACTAACTCTAGTTGCCAGGCTGTCCATTACATCTCCATGACTTATTTATTTTATAGCTGGAAGTTTGTACCTTTAGTCCCCCCTCACCCATTTTGTCTACCCCCTGCCTCCGGCAACCACCAACCTGTTCTCTGTATGTATCTAGGAGTGAGTTTGTTTTTGGATTTTCCATATACGTGAGATCATATGGTATTGTCTTTCTCTGTCTTTTTTTTTTTTTTCCACTTAGCATAAAGCCCTCAAGGTCCAACCCTGTTGTCACAATTGCCAAGATTTCCTTCTTTTTTATGGCCAAATCCTATTCCATCATGTATAGACACCACATTTTCTTTCTCCATCCATCCATGGCTGAGCAGTTAGGTTGTTTGCATGGCTTGGCTCTCGTAAATAATGCGGCGGTGGACATCGGGGTGCAGATAGCTCTTTGGGTTAGTGTTTTTTGTTTCCTTCTGATAAATACCCAGAGTGGAATTGCTGGATTATGGTAGCTCTTTTTTTTTTTTTTTAAGTTTTTGAGGATCATACTGTCTTCATTCTTTTTTAATCCTGCAAAAGGTTCTCTGCAATAGATGAGGCTATGCTAGACAACTTAATTCTTCCTTTACTGATGGGCAGGTAAGCCGTTTCCAGTGGCGCCCTATCACCAGGAATGCTGCAGTGAGCATCACTGGATGTACCTCTTTGAGTTTCTAGGATTGCCCTCTCCCCCCCCCCCGCCTTCCTCCCCTTCCTTTACTGGCCGTGAAGCTGGTCAAATTGGCAAGTGTATCTGGTGACAAATGCTTTGGTGCTTCCTTCGTAGATTAAAGTTCCGGTCAATTCTGGGCTTCAAAATCTCCCACTCTACAGACGTCAATAAGTAAAGTGTGGGGCCCTCTGTCAGGGGACAAAGTCCAGAGCTTTGCTCCTGACCCGCCCCGCCCCCCCCCCCCCCCCCCCGGCCGGCTGGGTTCCTGAGGCTGTCCGGCCTTTCTTGAGGTCAGGTGGAGGTACCACAGTGTTAGAGTTGGGCTATGGGACTGAGGGCAGCACAGCCCGCCACATGACTGGGACTCCTTCCCGATGGTAGTTTACACGACTGTCCTCCTACCAGAGTAGATGCTTTTCTGCTCAGCCTAATGAATGTCTTTTTCTCACATAGAAGTATGTTTGGAGTTGTCCCTTCCATTTTCAGCAGCCGAGGCGAGTTGGGTCAGGGTGTCTGGGGTGAGGGATATGAGAGGGTAAGTCAGACACAAGAACCGGCATATTATCCCTCAGCAGCTTAAGTGGGGACTGAGAAGGAGACCCATATTCTTTTGGAAAGAGCTTTCTACCAGTCAAGTGATTTGGACTACCAGGACGTTACCCAAAGGATGGGAGTGCCTTCCAGGTGCTGTCAGCTGGGGTGGGCCGCCCCCATGCATTCTCTGCAGGGGGAAACCCCCCCCCCCCCCAGCATGACTGATGTCACAGGGTCTGCTTCAGTGGGGAAGGCATTGAACTTAGAGTCTGGAGATGGTGGGTCTGACTTCCTCAACCTCTCCAAGCCTCAATTTCCACATCTGTACGATGGGTAGAGTAACACCTTATTTACAAAGGGTTGCTGGGACGGCCAAATGAGATCACTTATGCTAAAAAAAGTCTTTTTAAAAACCTAGCAGAGTGTCTGTGTATCATATAATGGAAGCAGGATCTAATTCATCTGTAACACAGCCAACATGAGGTAATGCTGGAAGGATGGGAGTGCCAGGGACTGGTGAGAAATACTGAAGAAGGAGCAGCTGGGAGGGAGGGCCGGGCCCTGGGTCCTGAGCTTGGGTGAAAGCCCTTGGTTTGTCCGGCTCCCTTTGTTCTAATGCAAAGCTCACCAGGCAGCCTCTGGTTGCTAATTTGTTTTCCTACTGACCTTGGTCTGGGCCAGGGCACAGGAGCCGCCTCCTGGGCATAAGGCACATTCCCAGGTTTGTTGTTTATTGTTCATTTTAACTCTGCACAGGGGGTCTCATTAACCTCTTCCCAGGGAGAAAATAGAGGCTCAGGGATGCCAGGGGCTTGCTCAGGGTTGCTCCGCTGGGAAGTGGGGAATCCAGGGTCTGTCTGACCCCAGCATGCACCACACCACGCTTCCAGCAGCATCTCCTGGGCCCCCACAAGAGGATCCTCGACCCCGGAAAAGCATGCCTCCCTTGTAGGCTTCCAAGGGCTCAGTGGAGTCTTAACTTTGGGGACTTGTTTCTCCCTCCCCTCCTTCCAACCTGAGCCCACCCTCCACCCTCCTGGGGACTTAAGGAAAACCAAGCTCCTGAATCAGCCA